>NC_060138.1:700751159-701951159 GCF_021461385.2 Schistocerca piceifrons
ATGACATTTTCGACAGATAAAGGTCAACGCCGTGTTCCTGGAGTTTCAGATCACGTTTTAGTTAATAAAATACGAACTTACCGAGTATCGGACCAGGCTTGTGGCGGGATTCAGGACTTCCTTGCAGACAGAATTGTACACGTTGTTCTTGGCGGGAGAAATGCAGATCTAAAGGCAGTTCCGGGAGTACCCCAGACGTGTTTCACGGCCGTTACTGTTGCAGGAGGCTATTTGCAGACAAAGGAGTTACCTATAGAAAAGGAAGGTAGCAACGGCAGAAAACGGTAGCGAACTGCAGGAAGACCTGCGGAGGATCAACGTTTGTTGCAGCCACTTGAAGTTGACCGAAATACACGTAACGCAGTGCGAATAAATCGATGCAGAGATCCATTACTGTCGGATTGCGTTATGGGCGATTAGATTTCTACAGTGAAATGATAACTAATTCTACGGAAAGCAGATGCCAGAGTGATTAATTGGAAGTATCTTAAGGAAATATAATTTATCCATGCAATATGTGGCTTAGAACACACTGGTTCGGCCGATTCCTGAGCATTGTTTATCAGTCAAGGACCCGTACCAGATGGGATTAATATGATGGGCTTTCGATAAGTAATGAAACATTTTGAAATTTTCACTCTGCAGCGGAGTGTGCGCTGATATGAAACTTCCTGGCAGATTAAAAGTGTGCCGCACTCAGAGTCGAACTCCGGACCCGAGCTAGTCTCAGTTCGGCACACAGTTTTAATCTACCAGGTAACTTCAATGCAACACACGTTTTTCCTCGTCCAGTTTCGAGTGAAAAAGAAGAGTGGGGGAAAATATGGTGTACTGGAATCCTGAATAAAAACAACCTGCTTTCAGAAAAAAAGTGTTGCATTAGTTACTGAACGTCCCTCGTAGATAAGTATCATATTTAGAATCAAAGCGATACGTTCGTAACATCAGAATTGAAAGAGCCTCCAAGGGAGACACTATTTCAGAATGATATCTTCCTAGCGTGCTCGCTACGAACTCCAGAAACGCATAGGAAATTAAACACACCTGCAAGCATTAATCACATAAACTGAATGAAGCTCGTTTAAATATTCTGCCACAAGGAATTTCACTCGTCTAATGACAGGCTACTAAAATAATGTTCGGCATGTTTCGCATAGCTTAGTAGGGGATTCTCCACTCCTATCAGTGTACCCACTCAATCGCGGCCATAAGACCATCCGCGATTATATCGCGCAGCAGGACAGATAGCAGAGCCCTACTTGGTATCACAGTAGCTAACGACGACACAGTGGCACTGCTAAGCTTAGCTCATCGTTGTCTAACTATGTGTAAGTCTGGAATTCTTGTCGCCATTAAAATACTGGTTCACCATGTATTTCACTTGGCAATATCAATTAAACTACGAATTATTTACGCCACTAACGGATGACCACAGCTGGCGACATCATCCGCTCACGGCCAACCTCGTCACGATCTGTCTCAAATCAGCGACGGCTGCCCCTACATTTATAGTTAGTCTTGACCCCATCTGCGACGCTAGAGACGTCGATTTTCGCTTCTTCCACCTCTGGAAATGTTTTTTTGACGTGCGAATGCCGAGTTGCAACGTGGTTCGGAATCCACGCTAAAACTGTAGGTCCCACGATAACTGGCTGGGTGAGTCAGTTCAGATATCTGAGGAAGACAACTCAATACCACCTCCAACAGGACCATGCCCAGTAAAGCACCGTGCTGTCCAAAACAATCTTGGAACTAATCACAGTAGAGACTGTGATGAACGCTTATTTCCACTCATATCAACTGTTACGAGAATTTTACTGCGTATATTGACCTTCCAAACAGTAGACTGACACACCATTATCTACCACTACAGGAACATAACTCCATCCCTTCGGACTCAACTCGTGTCGCTACTGTCGTCGGACAGAACGCTCAGTTCCAGTCTGTATGCGGCCTATATACGAGGTGGTCCAAAAGTTTAATTTTAGTTTTATGATCAAGAAGTTTATTCTATTACTCGCAAAATTAACTTTTGACAGTGCTAGTCTAGGTAGAAGCAACGTGAACCAATGCTCAATATTTGATCTGAGAAGACGTGTGTCCGGGTCTGAACTGGATGATTAAGTCTGCTGGTGAATGGATGGCCGTTTACATCTATTATTTTTGTATTCTAGGCATATTTTTTCGTGTTCTTCATATTTGCTATTTATGTAAGGAGTAACAGAGACGAAACGTTTACCGTGCCCTCCCCCCTCCCCCCCAGTGCGCGTAATCGCCTGTAAACCAGACTAAAGGAGTCCAGCAGAACTGACTCCATATGACTTGGTGTCGAATCCAGACAGCACTCGCGTCCGCTATTCGGCAGTCTGGGAAGCTTACTACATAGTCAACTCACCAGGGTTAACAATTTCCTTATGGGAAAGTTACGCATAACACAGGAACACACTCCCCTGCGGGTCCGGGGATTAGAAGAGGCCCGAGGTATTCCTGCCTGTCGTAAGAGGCTACTAAAGGGAGTCCCACACGTTTCGGCCTTTGTGATGGTCCCCTGTAGGGTTTGATCACCATTTTTCAAAATTTTCCCGAAGAGCGAACCCATTTGGAAAGGGCGCCTTACATGGTGCATACTGTCGGTTATGCTCTGAGACCCCTCGCATCCTTCGTCGACGGGGACCTGCACTTCCGCTCATTCTCCAGCTGATGAGCGAGGTCACCCTCCTGGGTGCATGTTCCTCCGTCCTCTGTGCAGTATGGCTTTCTGCGCTTTTTACGATAATGGACGTCCTAGCTCTTTTGCGCATGATATCCAGCACGGTAGCCAGTCCGTTGCAGTGGGGCCGCCATGTACCCTGTTGGTTGTAGCCCCCTGACCACACAGGGATCGTTCTGCTGATGTCTGCGCCGTTAACTCCCCACGTATGCCAAGGAGTAGAGGCCTGTCACCCTGGGGCATCGGGACTGTAAGCAATGGCCATCCTGTCAGGTGGCCTTTGCTGCGGCTGTGTGGCGCCCGTGGGGAGGGCCCATGGTTGGAGTGGGTGGCATCAGCGCGGATGACACTCCATGAAGCATAAGTCATCTCTTGCTGGTGGTCAAACACCAACAGTCTCTAAGCGGTCAAGGTCTAACTTCAGTGCTAAGAACTACGACCCCAAATCGTTTCTCCCCCCTCCACTGAACACACCATTGGAGGAACGCCTGTCTAAGGGTGGCAGCGAAGCTTATTCACCCCGGTACCTCGTGTGTAAGAGCGTTGATGGGGAATCGGGGAATCTTTCTTGTCAATGGAACTTCAGTTTTTTGTGGAGCATTTAGAGGACAAGTTCGAGGAGGTGGAGGGCTTGTCCAAAATGTGGTCAGGGTCGGTCTTGATCAAAACAGCATCCTCTGACCAGTCACGGGTGAGTAGCGCCCGTGACAAGCTGGGGGATATTTCTGTTTCCATCACGCTACGTAAGAACTTAAATACGGGCCAGGATATCGTATTTCACAGGGACCTTCTTTTGTAGTCTGATAATGAGATGTATTTACAGCTCCAAGTTGTCCATTTCGTCCAGCGCGTCCACCGGGGTCCGAGGGATAATCTGGTTACCACCGGTGCCTTCATTTTGGCCTTTGAGGGTGACACATTGCCCGAGAAGGTCAAGTTAATAGTCTAACGCTGTGACGTAAAGCCAAATATCCCTCCCCCCATGAGTGCTTTAAGTGCTGGAAGTTCGGCCATATGTCTTCCCGCTGAAATTCCAGCGTCA
Organism: Schistocerca piceifrons; assembly: GCF_021461385.2. NCBI lineage: Eukaryota > Metazoa > Arthropoda > Insecta > Orthoptera > Acrididae > Schistocerca > Schistocerca piceifrons. Next base: position 700,754,912 of record NC_060138.1, read on the forward strand.
CCTGTCGGGATTGTGGATGACCTTCACATCGCGATACTCCCTGTGCCCCGCCTCCCATCTGTGTCAACTGCGGAGAGCACCATTCGCCTTGTTCGCCAAACTGCAGCATTCTCCAGAAAGGAAGAAAAATTTTGGAATAAAAGACCCTGGACACACTGTCATACACAGAGGCTAAAAGAAAATACGAGAGGCTACATCCTGTGCATGAGACATCAACCTACGCTGCCGCTATGACAACGATTCTACCAGCTTCCGTTCTGCCACATACAGTTGTCTCACAGAGCCGTCAGACTCCAACTGCCCCCTTGATGGTGGGGGACACTTCCCTCCTTGTTGCTCCTGCACAACCTACTTCAGGAGCAACCCCCCTCCCCCCCCCCCCCCCCAACCATCGGGGACGTCAGTCCCCACTTCCCAGTTGTAGAAGCGTAAGTCTTCTTCAGCTCCTCTCGCCAGGAAGGGATGCCTTGCGTCACTCCCTTCCCAGGTTCCTACCAGTGGCAAAGCTGACACCCGCCAGTGGCTGAAGCAACCACAGGCAGCTGGTTGTAGGGCTTCACGGTCCTCCTCAGTCCCTGAGACTGAATCAGTGAAGCCCTACCAGCTGGACAAACCTAAGGAGCAGTGAGGGAAACCTAAAAAGAAAAATACTCCCAAGAACCAAGGCACTGCGGTGGCACCCACACAATCACTACCTACAAGCTTTTGGTCTGAGGATGAGGTGGAGATTCTGGCTTTCTCTGAGGACCTAGATCTCCCTGGACCCACAGACACAACGAATGTCGATCGCACAGGTACTCACCTAGTGGCAGCAAGTGACCCTGAGGCGTAGACTGCCTCATTGAGTATTACTTGCCTTCCTAACCGCACGATCACGTAATCCTCCAGTGGCATTACGGTGGTTTTTTCCACCACCTGGCTGAGCTACGGCAACTGTTAAGCTTCAAACCTGATTTCAGCATTGCCCTCTAGGAAACCTGGTTTCCAGCAATGTGAATCCCTGCCCTTCGCGGCTATAAGGGATATTACAGCAACCATAGCGACTATAATAGTGTCGGGTGGAGTTTGTGTTAATGTCCTAAACTCAGTCTGTAGTGAACCTCTGCCCCTTCAAACCTCTCTTGAAGTTGTGGCTGTCAGAATAAGGACGACACAGAAAATAACTCCCTGCAATATATATCTTCCTCCAGATGGTGCAGTACCCCTGAATGTATTAGCTGCACTGATCAACTCCCTAAACCTTTCCTACTTCTGGGAGATTTTTACGCGCATAACCCCTTCTGGGGTGGCGCCATGCTTTCTGGCCAAGGTAGGAATGTCGAAAATGTACTGTCACAACTCGACCTCTGCCTCTTAAATACAGCTGGCCCACACATTTCAGTATGGCACATGGCACATATTCGACCATTGCTATCTCGGTTTGCAGTCCTGGCCTTCTCCCATCTATCCACTGGAGAGCACATGATGACCTGTGTGGTAGGACCACTTCCCCATCTTCCTGTCACTCCCCCAGCGTCATACCCATGGACGCCTGGACGCCCTCGCCAGATGGGCTTTAAGCGAGGCAGACTGGGAAGCCTTCACTTCTGCTGTCACCGCTGAATCTCCCCCATATGGTGCCATCCATGTTGTCGTTGAGCAGGTCACTACAACGATCGTTTCTGTGGCACAAAACTAGATCCCTCGTTCTTTAGGGTGCCCCCGGCGAAACACAGTCCCTTAGTGGTTGCCGGAAGTCGCTGAGGCAATTACAGAGCGTCGGCGAGCTCTACAGCGACATAAGCGGCACCCTTCCCTAAAGCAACTAATAGTCTTTAAGCGGCTCCGTGTCCGCGTTCGCCAGCTTACAAAACGACGGAAACAGGAGTGACGGCAGATGTACGTCAACTTCCCAAGTCTGGACGAAGATCAGATGTCTGTTTGGGTACCAGACCCCAACAGCTGTCCCTGGCATTAATATCAGTGGCGTGTTATCTATCGACGCAAACGCGATTGCCTAGCACTTCACTGAGCACTATATTCGAGCCTCTTTGTTGGAGAACTACCCCCCCCCCCCCCCCCCAGCCTTTTGCCCCCTCAAACGGCGGATCGAAAGGAAAGTCCTCTCGTTCACTACACGTCACAGTGAACCCTATAAAGCCCCATTTACAGAGTGGGAACTCCTCAGCGCCCTTGCACATTGCCCCGACACAGCTCCTGGGCCAGGTGGGATCCACAGTCAGATGATTCAACATCTGTCGACTGACTACAAGCGACATCTCCTCGCGATCTTCAAATCTTCAACCGGATCTGGTGCAATGACGTCTTTCCATCGCAATGGCAGGATAGCACCATCATTCTCGTGCTCAAACCGGGTCAAAACCCGCAGGATGTGGATAGCTATCGGCCCATCAGTCTCACCAGCTTTCTTTGTAAGCTGTTGGAACGTATGGTGTGTCTTGGGTTGGGTCCTGGAGTCACGTGGCCTAGTGGCTCCATACCAGGGCGACTTCCGCCAGGGTCGCTCTACCTCTGATAATCTTGTGTCCCTCGAGTGTGCTATCCAAACAGCCTTTTCCAGACTCCAATATCTGGTTCCCGTCATTTTTGACTTACTTAAAGCATACGACACAACCTGGCGACATCATATCCTTGCCACATTGTATGAGTGGGGTGTCGTTGCCTGCTCTTGATTTTTATCCAGAATTTCTTGTCACTCGGTACTTTCCGTGTCCAAGTCGGTGCCTCCCATAGTTCCCCACGTATTCAGGAGAATAGCGTTCCACAGGACTCCGTCTTGAGTGTGTCTCTATTTTCGGTGGCTATTAACGATTTAGCAGCAGCTGTAGGGCCGTCGGTCTCACCTTCCCTGTATGCGGATGACTTCTGCATTTCGTACTGCTCCTCCAGTAATGGTGTTGCTGAGCGGCGCCTACAGGGAGTCATTCACAAGACGCAGTCATGGGCTGTGGCTTCTAGTTTTCAGCAGCGAAGTCGGCGTCGCACCGTTCATTAAGAACCAGAACTTTACCTTAATGAGGATCCACTCACTGTAGTGGAGACATATCGGTTCTTAAGCTGGTTTCCGACGCCCGATTGACTTTGCTTGGGGTGCAGATCGCTCTACGTTGCTGCAGCTCTATAGAGCCCTTGTTCAATCCTGCTTAGACTATGGGAGTCTGGTTTACGGTTCGATGGCGCATTCAGCGTTATGTTTGCTCGACCCAGTGCACGGCAGTGGCGTTCGCCTAGTGAAGGGGGCTATTAGCTCCAGTCTGGTGACGAGTGTCCTGGTGGAGGCCGGAGACCCACCATTGAAGGTTTGGCGTGCACAACTGCTCGCCAGTTCCGTTGCACACGTTCGTAGCTCCCCTGCGCATCCAAATTGCGTCTCCTTTTCCCAACCCCGGTGGCTCATCTCCCGCAACAGCGGCCCAGGTCAGAACTTAGGATTGCGGTTTGCGTCCAATCTCTTCCATCTGAACTGCAGTCCTTCCCGTTACCACTTCTCTTCGAGGTCCATTCACGTACACCTCCATGGTGTACAGCTGGGCCGCAGATTCTTCTGGGCATTTTGCACGGCCCTAATGGCTCCGTTAACTCTGCGGCTCTCCACTATCACTTCCTCTCGATTCTCGACATGTACCGGGGCCATGAAGTGGTTTACACCGACGGCTCGATGGCTGATGGTCACGTAGGCTTCGCGTATGTTCATGGAGGACATATTGAACAGCACTCCTTGCCAGATGACACCAGTGTTTTCACTGCAGAGCTGGTGGCCATATCTCATGCTCTCGAGCACATCCGCTCATGCCCTGGCGAGTCATTTCTCCTGTGCAGTGACTCCTTGAGCAGCCTACAAGCTATCGACCAGTGCTACCCTCGCCATCCTTTGGTAGCGTCCATTCAGGAGTCAATCTATGCCCTGGAACGGGCCTGTCGTTCAGTGATTTTTGTGTGGACCCCAGGACATGTCCGAATCCCAGGCAACGAACTTACCGACAGACTGGCCAAACAGGCTACCCGGAAACCGCTTCTGGAGATGGGCATCTCCGAAACTGATCTGCGTTCTGTCTTTTCTGTTTTCTGTTTTGGGAGACGGAATGGCAAACAGTACGCACAACAAACTGCGTCTCATTAAGGAGACTACGGATGTGTGGAAGTCTTCCACGCGAACCGTGGCAAGGCGCCCTGAGACCACGCAACGGCGGGCCAGGTACGCCTTGCGGAGCTCATCTTCAGTCTAGTCTTTCACATCCAGCAGGGTCGTTCAGAGGGAAGGGTGCCCTGCAAATATACTGCTTTGCTGACTGTCTTTGGCATTGTGATATTTGCGCTTGTGGAGTTGAAGGGTTGTGTAGCTTTCATCTCCTCCTTAACCCCAACTCTCTCTCTCTCTCTCTCTCTCTCTCTCTCTCTCTCTCTCTCTCTCTCTCTCTACACTGTGTTATAAACAACTTTCAGAAGTCACAGCACACTATTCGCCAAGAGAACTGACATCTTGTGTTATTTCTCACCGTAGTTCAAGATACAATATTTGGAGGATATTGTTACTTTATCTTGAGGCAGCACATATCTAACTAATTCAAGATAGAAAGTAACAGCTTTGTAGTCACTAGAGGTAGCGAGTATAATCCATAAACGACAAAACCAAATGGAATGATCGATCGCAAAAATTGTATTTTTTATCGTAGTATATGTTAGAAAGCCCCCCATGAACCATGGACCTTGCCGTTGGTGGGGAGGCTTGCGTGCCTCAGCGATACAGATAGCCGTACCGTAGGTGCAACCACAACGGAGGGGTATCTGTTGAGAGGCCAGACAAACGTGTGGTTCCTGAAGAGGGGCAGCAGCCTTTTCAGTAGTTGCAAGGGCAACAGTCTGGATGATTGACTGATCTGGCCTTGTAACAATAACCAAAACGGCCTTGCTGTGCTGGTACTGCGAACGACTGAAAGCAAGGGGAAACTACAGCCGTAATTTTTCCCGAGGGCATGCAGCTTTACTGTATGATTACATGATGATGGCGTCCTCTTGGGTAAAATATTCCGGAGGTAAAATAGTCCCCCATTCGGATCTCCGGGCGGGGACTACTCAAGAGGATGTCGTTATCAGGAGAAAGAAAACTGGCGTTCTACGGATCGGAGCGTGGAATGTCAGATCCCTTAATCGGGCAGGTAGGTTAGAAAATTTAAAAAGGGAAATGGATAGGTTGAAGTTAGATATAGTGGGAATTAGTGAAGTTCGGTGGCAGGAGGAGCAAGACTTTTGGTCAGGTGATTACAGGGTTATAAATACAAAATCAAATAGGGGTAATGCAGGAGTAGGTTTAATAATGAATAGGAAAATAGGAATGCGGGTAAGCTACTACAAACAGCATAGTGAACGCATTATTGTGGCCAAGATAGATACGAAGCCCACACCTACTACAGTAGTACAAGTTTATATGCCAACTAGCTCTGCAGATGACGAAGAAATTGAAGAAATGTATGATGAAATAAAAGAAATTATTCAGATTGTGAAGGGAGACGAAAATTTAATAGTCATGGGTGACTGGAATTCGAGTGTAGGAAAAGGGAGAGAAGGAAACATAGTAGGTGAATATGGATTGGGGGGAAGGAATGAAAGAGGAAGCCGCCTGGTACAGTTTTGCACAGAGCACAACATAATCATAACTAACACTTGGTTTAAGAATCATGAAAGAAGGTTGTATACATGGAAGAACCCTGGAGATACTAAAAGGTATCAGATAGATTATATAATGGTAAGACAGAGATTTAGGAACCAGGTTTTAAATTGTAAGACATTTCCAGGGGCAGATGTGGACTCTGACCACAATCTATTGGTTATGACCTGTAGATTAAAACTGAAGAAACTGCAAAAAGGTGGGAATTTAAGGAGATGGGACCTGGATAAACTAAAAGAACCAGAGGTTGTACAGAGATTCAGGGAGAGCATAAGGGAGCAATTGACAGGAATGGGGGAAATAAATACAGTAGAAGAAGAATGGGTAGCTTTGAGGGATGAAGTAGTGAAGGCAGCGGAGGATCAAGTAGGTAAAAAGACGAGGGCTAGTAGAAATCCTTGGGTAACAGAAGAAATATTGAATTTAATTGATGAAAGGAGAAAATATAAAAATGCAGTAAGTGAAACAGGCAAAAAGGAATACCAACGTCTCAAAAAATGAGATAGACAGGAAGTGCAAAATGGCTAAGCAGGGATGGCTAGAGGACAAATGTAAGGATGTAGAGGCCTATCTCACTAGGGGTAAGATCGATACCGCCTACAGGAAAATTAGAGACCTTTGGAGATAAGAGAACCACTTGTATGAATATCAAGAGCTCAGATGGCAACCCAGTTCTAAGCAAAGAAGGGAAAGCAGAAAGGTGGAAGGAGTATATAGAGGGTCTATACAAGGGCGATGTACTTGAGGACAATATTATGGAAATGGAAGAGGATGTAGATGAAGATGAAATGGGAGATACGATACTGTGTGAAGAGTTTGACAGAGCACTGAAAGACCTGAGTCGAAACAAGGCCCCCGGAGTAGACAATATTCCATTTGAACTACTGACTGCCGTGGGAGAGCCAGTCCTGACAAAACTCTACCATCGGGTGAGCAAGATGTATGAAACAGGCGAAATACCCTCAGACTTCAAGAAGAATATAATAATTCCAATCCCAAAGAAAGCAGGTGTTGACAGATGTGAAAATTACCGAACTATCAGTTTAATAAGTCACAGCTGCAAAATTCTAACACGAATTCTTTACAGACGAATGGAAAAACTAGTAGAAGCCAACCTCGGGGAAGATCAGTTTGGATTCCGTAGAAACACTGGAACACGTGAGGCAATACTGACCTTACGACTTATCTTAGAAGAAAGATTAAGGAAAGGCAAACCTACGTTTCTAGCATTTGTAGACTTAGCGAAAGCTTTTGACAATGTTGACTGGAATACTCTCTTTCAAATTCTAAAGATGGCAGGGGTAAAATACAGGGAGCGAAAGGCTATTTACAATTTGTACAGAAACCAGATGGCAGTTATGAGTCGAGGGGCATGAAAGGGAAGCAGTGGTTGGGAAGGGAGTGAGACAGGGTTGTAGCCTCTCCCCGATGTTATTCAATCTGTATATTGAGCAAGCAGTAAAGGAAACAAAAGAAAAATTCGGAGTAGGTATTAAAATTCATGGAGAAGAAATAAAAACTTTGAGGTTCGCCGATGACATTGTAATTCTGTCAGAGACAGCAAAGGACTTGGAAGAGCAGTTGAATGGAATGGACAGTGTCTTGAAAGGAGTATATAAGATGAACATCAACAAAAGCGAAACAAGTATAATGGAATGTAGTCTAATTAAGTCGGGTGAGGCTGAGGGAATTGGATTAGGAAATGAGGCACTTAAAGTAGTAAAGGAGTTTTGCTATTTGGGGAGCAAAATAACTGATGATGGTCGAAGTAGAGAGGATATAAAATGTAGGCTGGCAATGGCAAGGAAAGCGTTTCTGAAGAAGAGAAATTTGTTAACATCCAGTATTGATTTAAGTGTCAGGAAGTCATTTCTGAAAGTATTCGTATGGAGTGTAGCCATGTATGGAAGTGAAACATGGACGATAAATAGTTTGGACAAGAAGAGAATAGAAGCTTTCGAAATGTGGTGCTACAGAAGAATGCTGAAGTTCAGATGGGTAGATCACATAACTAATGAGGAAGTATTGAATAGGATTGGGGAGAAGAGAAGTTTGTGGCACAACTTGACCAGAAGAAGGGATCGGTTGGTAGGACATGTTCTGAGGCATCAAGGGATCACCAATTTAGTATTGGAGGGCAGCGTGGAGGGTAAAAATCGTAGAGGGAGACCAAGAGATGAATACACTAAGCAGATTCAGAAGGATGTGAATTGCAGTAAGTACTGGGAGATGAAGAAGCTTGCACAGGATAGAGTAGCATGGAGAGCTGCATCAAACCAGTCTCAGGACTGAAGACCACAACAACAAAACAATGTTAGAAAGATGTTAAATGTTTCGTTATTGTTTCACGAGAAAATTAACTGTGGTCAGTCTAGCCGTGGTCCAGACAAATGTAATACTATAAGAAAATAAACATTTTAATATACTGTCAACATTTCTTCAGCTGGTACAACCGATTGTGTTACTTGTCACTAATAGTAACTGCCACAGTCAAGAGCATTTATTTTATAATTAATAAATGGAGTTCATACAAATCGCACGCTAGAAAAGTGGCGCCCATCGTGCGGCCTTCGCAATCTGCCAACTACTATTATCAATAAGAGAACTCATTTAAAGTTAAAGATAACGCACAAAAACGATGTACGAGATGTTACCCAGTACATGGTGTGCTACCTACAAATGTCGAAACAAGATTTTCAGCAAGTGGTAATAGCTGAGGATAGGACTCGACCAGCAGATTTTACCTTCATTTCCACCAGAAAGTGTTAACTGCAAGCAATGGAAAGCTAAGCCACTCCTCCCTCCCCATTTATAAAAACACAATTACTTCAGTATTTTGACATAGAGCTTACAGTATAGGAAAGTAATGACTAAGTGTAGGTGTTTCAATGCCTTGGGACTTTTTCGGTACATTAAGAACCTCTAAGTTACACGAGATACACTCTTTTGCGCGGTAACCGAAGAAAATCACTTGGCGTTGTTATATTTCGCCATTAACAAAATTCTGTTTAAGCTTACACACCTATGTTGTCCATTACATGAAATCTCGTATCTGTTATTAACTTCAAAATTTCAGACTGAAGTGCAATAATATTTCTTCATTTTTAAATGAAATTTAGTATGCTTCTGGTATGTTTCTTCTTTCTAACTGCTTCGTTCATTTATGTTGGATTACATAAGCTTTCTTAAAAGGGACATTTTTCATGTTTGTTAGTTCCCAACATGTTCTGAGTGAAGGAAAACACACATCGGCTTTCTCTGCCTCGTGATGACTGGGTGTTGTGTGCTGTCCTTAGGTTAGTTAGGTTTAAGTAGTTCTAAGTTCTAGGGGCTGATGGCCATAGATGTTAAGTCACATAGTGCTCAGAGCCATTTGAGCCACACATCGACACCTGATGTACTGCAGGCCAAATTTATTTCGTAATAAGTTTGTGCACGGGCATTTGAACAGTATTTGTTGTCGTTATCTGTATCTTATGCAGCGATAATTCTTGTAAGCGGATAAACCTTGCGTCTTCAGGCGCTTATTGTGGGTGTCCGTCAGAAAAGGAGTTACCTATTTCTGGCGGGCAGACTTCAGATTATAATCAGCTGATGGGAGCAAGTTTCGCCATTAATAACTCTAAGTCGATGAGACGTTAAGCTCGTAAACACTTCCAATATATTGAACTGCGCGCCGTTTATCTATGACAAGCATTACTTGACGTGTTGGAGGTTGTTCTTTCCAATATAAATTTCCTGTTCCGAAATATAATAAATTAATAATAATAATAGCAGTAGTAGCAGTAGTAGTAGTAGTAGTAGTATATCTAGGACTAAATAACAAGGAGAGACAGGAGGAGCAGTTAATTTTTCTTTCTTGGGTTAATTAAAAAAAATTGCTTTTCACATTGTGCACAGGCTTGCAAGTAGTGAAGCGAGTTTAACGTTGGAATCAAAACTTAAAACTTTCACAACAGAAACTAAATTTATGCTACTTACATTGTACGTAAATCAAGGAATACTATATTATCTCTGCATTTTTATTTCGGCTGGAGAAATAATTTAATTTCCGTGTCGCGTATCAAATTTCTTGCCCAGCAACGGAAGATAATATAGAACACCAATGTTATTTGTGACAGGATAACATTCTGTGATCAAGTAAAAGACAAACCGGCGCAATGCGGCAGGAAATGAGGCCTTTAATTTGAACACGCGGCGAACTGTACGTGTTTCTCTTTGCCAGGAAATGAGTCGCCTCACTCCAGGTGCTTCCACTGCAATAACAACCCGTACCGGCGTTGGCGGCGGGTCATTTGCAAACGAGAAGAGCGCTGCTGAACGGGACTGCTAATGATAATGGCACTGGTCTGCGTGCGTAGGTTCCTGGGCGGCTTTCAGCCTGCGAGCTTTATTGAGACCCAGTTTCACCGGACTGCACTGAACTAATGCGGCCGCAAAACTGACAAAGGTCAAATGTAAGCACTGTTGCTGCTCCCTGTTCCAGTCCAGGGCATACTACCGCTATTTTTGTGTCCTAGGCGAGTGTTTTAATGTACTATCCTTCCCCGAAAATTCTGGTCACTCAGTCTTTCTACGCCCTTGTAAAAGCATCTACAGTAATATTATATTGCTAGTGAATAATACAGCAATTGCTGCTTTAGCGGTGAGGACTCGGGTGTTCAGTTGTATGGAGCTTTGCACCATAGTTAAGAGTGCTGTGGACCGCAGCTGGATGGACAAAGATGAACCTGCTGAGTGCGTCGTAACAGTGCGGGCGTGGTGTGCGGTCGGGACGCTCCACACGACGGTGGCCGTCGTGCTGGCCACGATATGGCGCTGGGCACTGCAGCGCGTTCTGCGCTGAGTCATCATTGCAGATTCTTCTCTATTTATTCTCGCTGTAATTTCTTCAAGTAAATTGTACTGTCAGTGTTATTTATTGTTGCAGTTCTTAAAACAGGATAAGATTACAAAGAAGCATATTTCTCGCAGCAGTAACGCGATTCGTTTAGTTTGTTTTTACCGCATCTCCTTACAGGTCCGTGTTGTTTCACTGACGATTCAGTGGAGAGGAGAACTCTGCCCATGACATACGTATATGGCTAGTATACATCCGTCTCGTGAACGTCCATACACCGCTGTTGGATGATTGCTGGTATCGTAGTAGCTGCGTGCTGGTGTCAAAACGTTGTGAACAGAAGATACAAGAAGTTACGCTATTAAAATCGTACGTCGAATAAGGTATACGGTATTATTATAAAATAGGGTATTATATTATTTTTCCAACATAATGCACCGAGACTATACATGGGAGAGGGTGCATTCGTTAATGCACAGTATGTAATGGCGGCAATAATCCATAGCTAATAAGGGTCACGTTGTAAGTGAAGAATCCCGGGTTGGTTGTGAGCATGGGCTGACATCGCTGCGTTTTGATGCCTTCACGTCGGTACCGAATACGTCAGCCTGCTGCCACACTGTGCGCCGAGGTGTCCTTCGCTATTCATATTACACACTCCCCTGTGTCGAAAGCAGGGAAATGGGAAGCCACAGCTACGCATTTTCGCAGTGCACCATGAGTTTTCTGATTTTGTAGTCTCACAACAATAATTGGATCAAATATTATTATTTCTAGTTTTCGTTGGTCACCCTGATCATCGTGCTTACGTATCAGAGGCTCGACAACTGCTTCTGTTTTCGCAATTTCCTCACATTCTTATTCGACAGCCATTTACTGTATGAAAGTGAGGATTTGAGAGCCCCTGCTTCACTTGACGTTTTGGGAGATTGCCTTACAGCGTCATGGGCTTACGGCCGACAGGACAAAACTTGAGGATCAATCGTGGTGAACTTGCGCCATCGAATTTACGCACAGTTTAGCGCTTCCAGACTCGGTTACCTCTGACGTCTTCACCCACGGCCACAGTGAAGAATGATCACGGGGAAGATAACTCAAAATTATCCACTGTATTGCTCGCCACACTGTTATTATGTTTCATTTTTGACGCTGTAGGCCTTCATTGCTCGTTTCGCGACATGATGTGCTAATGGACACTGGCTTACGTCACCGAGGAATGTAATTTAGGACATATCAGACACGAATTCGGCAGTGGGGACGGTAGCCGAGAGCGAACAAGTCGCTGTTAAAACATGAAAAGACGACGCAGCAGGTCACTTGCGTTCATGATTTCGTGCAGTGGGAGAAGGGAGAGCTGGAAGAACTTTGCTTCGTCATGCAAACGACAGCATAGGTTTCTCAAGCTCCAAGAGTGCTATCTGTTCAGACTGTCTGTATATAGTACTTCCGATATTGCACTTGGGTTAGCTGCTGTCAATGTATGCACTGCGTCCTCTGAGATTTCTGCTCTGCATAGTTCATTGGGGACGCTATGAAAGATTCGTTTTGAAGGGTATGCGTTCCACCACACACCTCATGTGCCGTCACACGATGTGATGCTCCAACCGGCTAGTGTAGCTGCTTGTTGTGCAATGAATGTTCAGATATTATTTCCCTGGGAATATCAAACTGTATCGTTCTCATCACTGCCAACCCAGTGTTGATTAGTCGATGAATTTAAAGATTGGTAGGGTTCTATGCATAAGGATGTCAGACAAATGTAAACTCCTACTGGAATGGCGCTGCGATATTTCACCAGAGAACTTACCTCCAGAAGTAACTGACATGTTAGGTTGTTAAGATTGTGGTGCTGGAATGTTTCCTACATGGTTTTAAGACTAACATATCTTATGCACTGTTAATATCAACTTATGCTGCAAGTTAAGTTATGCAGTACCACAAGAAATAACTGAATAATCAGCGTTCTAGTTTGAAGGTGATATATATATATATATATATATATATATATATATATATATATATATGATGATTTTAAAGAAAACAGTCACAACATAAGGAAACTGGAAGAGGTTTGTGGAGCATTTTGAAACTGCTGTTCGAAGTGACTGACGACCTCTGCATTGAAACTCGTCTATCACAGTGACAGGATAGCTGATGATTCTGTGTTCCTTTGTGACTGATACCTCATATTGCAGAAGGTGTTGCCCCTCCACCAAGACACTTCCTCCATCTCAAGCAAGCGATGTCAGTCAATCCTTATGTGGCAATCAACAGCATACCAGTGGATGGGTGGGATTGAAAAGACATCGTCGATGTACTGTAATAATAAGCATCACAGTTTATAGTGCACACAATTTTAGCAATTTTACAGAAACTACGACACTGACCAATGATGCGACAGCATGCTTCCCAGTTTCAGTATCATTGTTTAACCGCCCCTCCTCTACTTTGTGAGTATCACTGCAAATGTAGATAGATGAGTGTGCAGTACGGCTTATCATTGTTAATTCTCAAAAAAATATATCGTCAAAATATACCAGACAGTGATCTACATATTTCTAACACCTCAAGCATAGTGCGTAATACAAGATCTGTCTCTATGCGGATGGGAGTCAGAGGGCATTCTCGCATCTTAGGATAAAGTTAGACTCAAAGATCCCCTTGCACTGTCTCTGAACAACCTACCCTGCAGCACCATTACCGATTTAATCAGCAGCTAACCTGGAATAGACTGCTACATTCCGCGTCTCGTGCATGAATGGAGCTTGCCGAGTCTGTACCCATCCGAATGCACAAGATTTCTCCAGATATGCGCATGTTGAGGAGGTTAACATCCATTATCGGTGTATAGTAACAGATTTGAAAGTGTTGTGATGAAATAGCACAGGGTTAAGAAAAACAAGAAACGGATGATTTTTATGCATGATGGAGCTCCAGACGGATGGAGTTGGAAGCATTTTACTTAAATCAACTACGCTCTCAACTGTATTGTTCTAGTGTATGGGATCAGTACCAGGAGGGTATTGGTAAAAGAGAACACACACACACACACACACACACACACACACACACACACACACACACACACCTAAGGCTACTGGGTTCTGCACTTACAACAGCCTATGATGTTTGTTCTCTTTACTTTCTGACCTATTAGTCATGTGAAATGTAGTGCTGTTAATATTTCAGTGTAAGAAATGTTTTTCCAGCGCATGACATACATCCTTCTTGTAGGTTTCTCTACGATAAACTATAGTAATAAAATGGAAAAACTACTTCCTTAAAACATGGGCTCTGTGTGATACATGCGCAATATAGCTTTCCAGAGATGTGTAGCGCCCACTGTTGACATCTGATGACGGTTCACATGTTATAGTATGCCCGCATCAGTCTTACATAAAATGATCGTTAGTAACGGAGAATACCTCTTACAAGGAAACACACAAACGCATATCGGCAGCGTTCGACATGTGAAATTACACGTCATACCACCACTAACTCTCTAAACACATGCACATACAGACATACAAAAACAGGGCTAACCCACTGCAAATGTAGAACGTGTGGTGCGAGGCGACTGGATGCAATCGAGTACAGTGCTATACTATGCCGCCCGATCAGAAAAATAGTGAATTCGCGCTAGGTATTGGCAGCTGTACTAAATTTACAAGTAATTTTAGAACATGGAACGAGAGGTTATGTCATGATCGCATGGGTAGGAATGACATAAAATCGATAGAATTGCGAAAAATAACGTAAAATACGGGTAAATTGAGGAAGTACTTGCGTGTCTTCTGGTTGGCGCAGGACAATTCGTACATGGGAACAAGTATGCGACAGCGAGAGGAATCCAAGAAAACGTCGACATGACAGTGAAGGGAACGAGGGAAACAGTCACTTTTTTCTGTCGAGGCAACATTCTACTGTGTGTCTATTAAGGTAACAGCGATACACGCGAGTTTACTACTGTATTTGACGCTTTCCAGGAAAACAGAACCATCTGCCTCTAAACTTAAACGCATCTGCGTTAAAGGAAACAGCGAGTGGATAGAGTGATCGGTTGAGATAGAGCTGTAACGATGTACAATTTAATGGCAGACTGATGATACATTCTAGAGATGGAGGGGATGTTGCTGCAGTTCATTTGACCATTTTTTTCCGCTGCTCTGTCAGGACGCATCAGTCGCGTGACAGCTTGTGTTTGACTCGTATGCAGCCACGTCTTTAGTGTGTGACTTTGAGCACTGTCTACTTGGGATCGTTAACAGCAAACCTCTCGGTCATCATATAGGTAAGAAAAGAGGGTCGCTACGTTTTCAACTACCTAGTTTCAACTACTTTTCAAGGTTATCCAACCACTCACTTCCACATTGGAAATACAGGCACAGAGATCGGTGTATGTAGGAAATGTGTTAGGATTTTTGGTAGGTTAGCGAATAAGACAGGTAAATAACTTCTTACAGAATGTTTATTAACTTTTGCACATACATTTACGCACAGGAAACTAGTCTTCCCTTATTTTTGTTAGGTGTAGCTTTAATAATGTCAATTTAATTTTTAACTTACACCCTAAATCAACATCTCAATCATCTATTTCGTTCTCCAACCAGTAATTTGACTTACACAGAGAAGGTATATTCTCGAATTCTAATACATTTCTAATTTTCTTCCTGTAACATACTTGTTTTATGGCTTTAACTGTTAGCTCTGTTCCTTCCTACAGTTCTTCCAGGCTAGTGCATTCGAGGATTTTAATTTTTCGTCGTATCTCCTCCATGACGCTATTGTTAAAGCGTTCCCCGTCTTCCTGTGTGTATGTTGGCATCTCTTCTGCTACACATCATTGCGGAATTTCTGTATAGAACTTAAAGTTCCCAACTTTTCCAAAAGAGTGGTCATTAAATGCAGTTATTCTATCAGCTTTAAACTCGGCAAATGGCTTTCCTATTACTAGGTCGACAACATCCAGCTCGCTACACTTTGATAGAATATAACCGTCTCTTTTAAACCGATTGAAATTGGTATAGCGTTTAATAAACACGTTCTTCGTATATCACTTAATATAGTAAACTTTGATTCCACTGATTTCGGCCAGTACTCCAACACGTGACTAGTTTCCCTGGCTATTTACTGTAAATGCGAATATATTGTATTCCACCTTTGAAGTCAGATTTTTGTCCATACAGAATGTTGAAATCTGTACGTAAACGTGGCCTGCACATCGGCACTAGCTTCTACCTTTTCCAGTTGCAGCTTATATTCTTCCTTCATAGCAATTGTCTTCCCCATATACTCCAGTTTCCTTTCCTTTCCTTTACTTCGAGCTCCTCCATTTCCAGTTTTCGTTTCTGTACACTTAGTACATTAACTGCACTTACAGGAGTAATTTCTTTAATGAGGAATGGTTTAAGTCTGTCGGATACACCGGTCCTTTTTGTTAAGACTTGCGGTATAACGTTATTTGTAGGAGCCAGTCCCAATTCGGCGATGTCTATATGGGACGGTATTGTGGAGAACAGCGTTCTAGACTGAGAAAAATAAGTTTCTCCTGCTTTAACATAACACTGCAGCTTAGTACTAATATTGTCTTTGTTGGAGTCTGTGTTACTAACCTATACGTAGTTTACAGGTAGGTAATTAAAACTACATGCAGACAGAGCATAACTTATAAGCTTTTCTCGGGCTTGAGAGTCCGGCAGACTTACTTGCACACAAGTCAATTTTCGGGTGTTGTTATTACCCCAACCGAACGTTGTTAAACACCACACACACCAACGGTTCTGTAAATTATTAGCTGACACCAAATGGACGCAGTTGGCACAGAGTAAAGTCGAGCACACTGTAAATAATGCTCGTTGGTGTGTAATACCCTCAAACAGCTTTGCACTGGGTCGAACACACGATCCATTCTGTAGTTGTATATAGTAGCTTCCAGCCTGGTAATGCCATGCTACTTAGCCAAAGAAGACGTGAGACTTTGCCGTAGTCGCGTATCTGGACACTTTATAAAGACTACAAGATGGTTACTGATAACTTTGCTTACTCCTGGACTTGTGATTTGTCATACAAATTCGTTATATACATCCCCTCTACTATTGGAGCTCATCCACGTTAAACAGTCTATTTCAACTGTCTTTCCGTTGTCCACAGTCACATTGCTGCTTCCCTGATGGTCTCCTTCCATGCAGGAGTCGTGGGTCGATATTAGGTAGTCGCACGTCTCCATTTTATTAAAAATTCCAGCAAAGTCTTGCATTATGTCTAAATCCGAAAGGCAATAATGGTATACAAGTAGCTGCTGCAATATTACAGGCAACTCTTCCCTTAGAACATACAGTTTAATGTCGGCTAATTCCACTTTATATGTTATAGCCACAGTATTTTTGTGTTCCTTGGAAATGGTTTCCAGTGCTTCCTTGCCAATTTTATCCATTATTCCTCTTGATGTCACACTGTCGCTTCCATGTAGGAGAAATGGTAGGTTCGGCGTGACACCATGTCTTGCAGTGACCAAGTTGCAGAATTTACTACGTAAATAATATTTAAATGAGCCACACATCTCCTTTAACATTACAGATCGTCCCTTCTCTTACTGCTCCTGACAGTCTCCTTGATCACAGATTTTAACTACCATAATGTTATTGCAAAACGATCTTGTAATAGGAGTAAGCACATTTAAATTATTCTTGCTAAGGAGCGTACCATTTTCGGTGTAATTTATGTTTCCAATATCAGAAAAAGATTGTCCAGATTCTCCAGTAATAATAATTTAACCAAAACATTCGTCTGTTGGTCACGTCCTCCTCCCTAATAGCTGAGGCATGTTACGCACTTCAGAGACTGATCGGTTGCAGCTGTCATGCATCCTTTTATAATCTAAATATTCACCATAGCGGCACTTCAAGTCACATGATCTTCCAGTCATATATCCCTACTAGCTGAATTGCGCTATTTTGTGTGCAAGGTGTCCATGGGAGGTAAGGCAACTGCCCCTCGCAAGTACCATCCTTAAGTATGGGATAGTACCAGCGCATCAGCTGCAATGTGTAGTACAGTGCTGTATATGGACGCCTTTCTGGACAGTGTAGTACAGTGCAATATCCATGCAGTAGAGCACGGGGCTCTACCTGAATTCAGTTTCGGATAAAGCGGTACAGCACAGAATTCATACAGTAGAGTGTATCACTGTTCCTAGACGTGGTTTCAGTGGGATGGTACAGTGCAATAGCTAGACAGTGTAGTGTACTATAGTATGAGTGTGATAGCGATATTGTGCCGGCCGCGGTGGTCTAGGGGTTCTAGGCGCGCAGTCCGGAACCGCGCGACTGCTACGGTCGCAGGTTCGAATCCTGCCTCGGGCATGGATGTGTGTGATGTCCTTAGGTTAGTTAGGTTTAAGTAGTTCTAAGTTCTAGGGGACTGATGACCACAGATGTTAAGTCCCATCGTGCTCAGAGCCATTTGAACCATTTGATAGCGGTATTGTGCGGTGTGGGATAGGGTGGTGCTGGAGAGGGGCAGTCGCCTTTTGCAGGGTTTGTCAGTGCAATATGGCGATCTGTACAAAATAGTTTTGCTGCTGAAAGTGTCGTCTGCAGAAAACGATTGCAGACAGTGTTCCCACACTGGCGGTAGCAGCAGCAGTAGCAGTAGCAGTTTGATAGGTAAATTCAGTGACTGGCAGGATGTTTCATCAGAATATTCAGAAAAAATGCATTCAGTGTTATTAGGGACTGTTTTCGTAAACAGGTCCTGTCCGGACAAAAATTTCCATGCAGACAAGCTGAGACATCACGAAAGCTCCAACAACAACAATGATGACAAGAGATCGTTAACTATTTCTTTGACACTTCATGAATTCCAAGAAGGGGCTGATAAGTAATGGACGGGCTGTCCCATTGGGATCGTGAGGAAGAATGCATCCTGTGTTATTCTGGGAAGCATTGCAAGAGAGACTTGGCTGTTATTTACATAGACATGTGACATCAGTATAACATTGAGAACCTTTTAGCTCCATCTGCGAGGATGAGACACTATGCAAACATCTCTCTTGGTGCTGGACCCGCAACTATGAGTCATTGCGACAGCAACGGTGCCTAGGTGAACACGTATTTCCACAGGTATTTCTCAGGTGTCATGTATGAAAGAGATGCCGCCGTCTCATCCTAATGTGACCTTAACTGACACCTGCACGTGATTCAGTAGCTGACTGCTGTATCGTCACTTCATGGCTGCCGCCGGTGCATCCCAACTCCTGGCATCATGTGCGGAGGTGTTGTGTGTGGTCCAGTAGACAGGGCACGCCATGCAGTGCGTGCTTCGCAACTGAAAGACTTTTAACTGTGGAATTACGTGTGATGTGTGTTGTATGACAGTGTTCCTTGTGCGATCAGAATAAAAAGGGCGATCGATTTAATTACTTCTTACAGTACCTGCATCTTTCCAAACAGCTGAGAATGATGAACTAAAGAAATCCAACCCCTGCAAACTCTTTTATTTTTTTTTAATGAACCATATAACCTTGAATTTTCCTACGTGAGGTCTTTCCTCTCCGCCACAGAGCCACCAATTTCCAGGTGTTGGAGGGGAAAGGGGAGGGGAGAGGAAGGGATGGATGTTTACCAGAGGGGGTGGGGTTAATTGATCAATTTAATTAAGTAGTCATTCAAATGGCTAAGAGGGAGAGGGGGCCATTCGAATAACTCGGACATGAAAGTGTACCTGTAGCAGTGAGGGTGTTAGGGGGTGGGCTATAGGTTTTCTGAGGGGGGGGGGGGGGAGTGTGAGGGCTTGGTCGAACAGTAGGTTAAGGACCTGTCAATCAAAAAGAAGGATCCTTTTAGTATAACAATAGTTTAAGGACCTGTCAATCAAAGGAGAACAATAGGTTTTCCACTTAGTGCATACCTGCCCCTGATGTAGGCAACCCGCACTAAAAAAACACGCTGATGCCGCCCTTATCGTACTACTAGAGACGGTTGGTCAAGTTTCACCTGTAGCCCTAGGCATGGGCTCATGCAGGGTACTACCATCTGGAGCCATATAGACCCAAGCTTTTTAGCGAAGTTGTTCTCCTCCTCCTCCTCCACCACCACCACCACCACCACCACCACCACCACCACCTCTGTCACTTGCTAGACAAGGCCTGGCTTGTCACCAGTAATAGTGGAGTTGGTCTAACTGTAGAAATTATTTATTTCACAGTTGCACTTTCGGCCTTTGGGCCATTTTCAGGTGGTACTGTAAAAAATTTTGCTTCAGCACACACAAGACTTTAAAATCCTTCGACATGTGTAGATGTATGACATGTGCTGAAGCAAAATCTTCTCCAGTACCACCTGAAAATAGTCAAAGGCCGAAACTGCAACTGTGAAATAAATAATTTCTACAGTCAGTGGCGAGCCGATGTCCTTCAGAAAAATTGTTCATGATGTGAACCCCTACTGTGAGAAGTTAATTACGTTACTGTTAGCTATGGCTGCTGCAGACGCAAGGTGCTCATAACTTTCCTTTCCTCGTTTTTGTTTCTCTATAACTTCAGAGTAGACTTTTCACGAACGTCAAAGGTAGCATGTACATATTTTTTTGATGTATCAAATGAGCCATCTCGTCTTCTGTATTAAATTTTCGAAGCAAACGATATTCAGTGAGATCCAGTTGGCAGATGGTTCAAATGTTAGTAAATATGAAATGCTCAAGTGTTTGTTGCGTGGGAGTGAGGAATTTAAACTTCTACTAATAGGACGTCCTCATATAGTGGCATTGGCTTCGTTCCAGTGTTTATGGGTCTGTCGCACAACCTGCTAATGTGTTGCATCATCGCCCAGACTTTCTATCAAGTCTTAGTTCCCCACGAAAGATTACTTTTCGTCGGAGGTCCGAATGGCTCTGAGCACTATGGGACTTAACATCTGTGGTCATCAGTCCCCCAGAACTTAGAACTACTTAAACCTAACTAACCTAAGGACATCACACACATCCATGCCCGAGGCAGGATTCGAACCTGCGACCGTAGCAGTCCCGCGGTTCCGGACTGAGCGCCTGAACCGCTAGACCACCGCGGCCGGCCGGAGGTCCGAGTCCTCCCTCGTGTATATATATATATATATATATATATATATATATATATATATATATATATGTGTGTGTGTTGTCCTTAGCGTAAGTTATTTTACGTTACATTAATTAGTGTGTAAGCCTAGGGACCGATGACCTCAGCTGTTTGGTCCCATAGTAACTTACCACCACCAATGCATAATAGTTCTGGCCGGATTTCGTGGTTCCCTTAAAACATTCGAGGCGAATGACGCGCTGTACTTTCTGCAAGACCATGTACCAAAAGAGTGTCAGCCGTTGTTCAGTTCAGTCCAGTCCAGTCCGTCATCCCGTCTGTAATGACATCCAGAACAAGAGTACAAGCAAGTAGGTGATCGCTTATCTAAATTTAAAAAGTTCACGAAGAGTTTAGGTAATCACCATGTTATAAAGCCTTAGAAGTTGTCCCGAGGAAGGCTGTAGAGCTTTTCAAAATACAGACACGACACATAATGCTGGACCTTTCCTAGAAGTTTGCGTGTTCAGGATGGGGCCGTTACGCGGCCGAAAGGGCAGATAGAAGATTTCTCGCTGCAGTCGGTTGATAATATGCAAATGAAACAAGCATGCTCTCAGCTCGTAGAGACAAATATAGCCCAGCGAGAGAGACGGTGCGTGCTTTCTAAGCGAGCCGGGGCATTTCTGCAGAGCTACCGTCGCAGGAAGTGCTATCTTTGGACCGCAAGGGCGTCACGCATCGGCTCTGGAAACATTTGGATTCTTTCAGTTTAGGGCCGCCTGTTCTTCCTTAATATTCCACACAACTGGTTCTGCAATTATTTTAAACCAGGAAACAATTTGTTGAGATACTATTCAGTTACATTCGTTGTCCTCTTTCTTTATGTACTTAGTTCAGAAAACGCAGTGGAACTGGTATTAAGTTTTTTGCATATAAATCAAGTTTACTCTAACCTCTGAATCATGACGGCAGTATCGTTGGCGTCATCAAAGCACTCAAGCGGAAGGTTGATGTTTCACACCATAGTGTGGTTTTGGTATCGTTCATTATAATGGGACATACAGTTCACTTGAAATCGGCAGCATGTCGCCATAGAAATGTCGAGGTAATATACATTGCACTGAACAGGTGGCAAGCCCACTGATATTTGCGACAGTGTTGCATCCAACGAAAAACAGAATTTCCAACACCAGGCCAACATCTGGTTCACTGATCCTTTCACATAAGTAAACCATGGAAAAACAGCTGCGTTTATTTGTGTACAGCCATTCGATGTGTGTCTCCATGTAAGATGTACGGTCTGAGGATGTGTCGTGAGATATTAGATACCGAAATCTTAAACACTGAGTAAACAAAAATTTGTTGCAACTGTCTTGAACTAGGATTCCATCTGATTGGGGTTTCGATGCGCACCTTTTACTCCAGGAATGAAATCTCTAAGACATTTGTTGTGACATGAAACACGTATAAAATAAGCAGAGACTACAGAGAAATTATTCTATTGGTTCTGTGAGAAGAGAATGGCCAAGAACGGTTTGACTGAAATGACTCTTACATGCCAGATTTGGATGACCAGCTGGCGGTCGACTGAAAATAGGTATCACTGAAATGTCGACACTTGCCGACGTTCATGTGTAGCCGTCATCAGTATGACGACGGCTGAAATGTGGTGCCACGGAAGAATGTTGAAGATTAGACCGCTAGATTGAATACCTCATGAGGGCGTACTAAATCTATCAGGTGTTTGACACAAATTGACTAAACGAAAGCATAGAGTGCTGTATAGTTTCCCGATATGTTTCCATATCTGACCTAGAGCAGTGTTACTTTTTATTTTCCATAGTAAATTTTTCAACGTGAAAGGCCTGCCTGAATAAAAGCGTGTAGCACCGCGAAGCTCTGTTTTAAGTATGGTACGACGTACGCGGAAATTTGCTGCTGGTGCAGATGTGCACGCGAACAGCAAATTAAATGTTAGATAATTAGCACAACAATGCACCACCTCCGACGTATGTCACGTAAAGAATCTTCCACGTCTAGAAGCCAGAGACGACAGTGACAATCGTCCCTTACATTAGAAGGTGAGTGATGATTAAACACAGCGTAATGACTATTGATAAGGTATGAATCTAAGTGTGCGATGTGGATGACAAATTTCGTAGAAGCTAAACACTCAATAAGTATGGCCAAACCTAAAAATTTGCTTTTTACAGTACGCTGCTGTCCAATTTTGAATTTTTGAGAGAAATCTAAAAGGGCTAAAACTGCACAAGAACGTAATGCAAGAGACTTAAATGGAGCAAGTATGTATGTCCTACAGCAGAATAATTTGACTGTCCCCACCGTCACCAAAATTCTGAAATTTTTTGCGTAAAACGGACCTCCACTAAAGTTGTTTTCTACCAGACTTATTCTCCTAGACGATGGATAAAAAAAAGGGTGGGGGCTTTTAGCGTCCCATCGATAACAGCATTAAGAGACGGATAGGAAACAGTTCCTAGCCCTTTCAAAGGAACCAAGGCATTCGCCTCAAGTGTCTTAGGTATTCCATAACAAACCTAAAGAGTGGCTGGGCGGTGAATTTGTGCCCCGATGATACTTTCAACTCACGCTGCATTGTATCCACAAATAAATGACGAAACTGAGAGCATAAAAAATTTTTGTGTAGCAATTGTTGTATTTGCTGATGTCTTTAGAGACAACAGGTGGAAAAAAGTTGCGACAGGTAGTTCTTTCTGGGGATCTGCGTTAATACGATAGTTATTTTTCTACTTTCTTAATTAGACGAACAATACATATTAGAGAGACATTCTATTCGAATATCAGTTACAGTAAAAGAATAATGAAATTTAAAATGGCTTCAGTGGAATGGAGCATCATTGGCAAAAACTTGCCTACGCAATTAATAATAAATCTCAAGACTGTCTCACTGATATTGCTGAAAGCCCTGTTCGGAGTGTACTGCTGCGTCTAATAATTTTTAATCCGCTTAAACAAACAAGGCTACCAACAGACGATATACGTACAATATTCTTAAAGATTCCTCATGATGAATGTTAACCATTGCAATGGGTTTTATTCTTCTTACTTCTTAAATCCTCTATCATTCCAATAATGAACAACGTAAAGTCGTTACTGCATGGCTTTCTACATCTTAGTTTAAGTATTCCGTGGCTCATGTAAATTACTCCAGGGCTGACAGGATAATTCCTATAACGAAGTTATGGCCGATTCATTGTTCCTTCTTTCTCCCAATTATGTAGTTTTCCGTCTCTAATGACCTAGTTCTCGACGAGGCTTCCAAATCTAGCCTTCCTTCCTTCTACTGCCCTTTTTTCATTCTTGAGGGAGTTAATTAAGGGCGTCTTTAAATGAGCACCAACCTCTCCATCACGTTTTGGAAGTTCGCTCAATATTGACGTCTCCGCCCTCACTTCATACAAGCAACTATGACCCACATTGCTTCAGGCGAGTGAACTGTTAAAGTCGAATTTTGCCACATGTTCTGGCACCATTACTCGTATGACGACGACTAATCTGCGAACATAGCAGGTGCATAGTGCGTGCTGGTATGTTCGACTACTCTATTTTAGGCTGGCATGCTCGTTCCGTGAAGATATATATATATATATAATATGGTGTCCCAGCTATCTTGTCCACCCAAAATATCTCCGGAACAATAATAGCTATTGGAAAACGACTTTCACCGGTATCAATGTAGGGCTGGGGCCCATGAATGTACATATTTGGAAACCTTATAAAACGAAAGAATGTGTGTTTTTAACACAAACTTATGTTTTTTTAAATGGACCTCCTATATTTTTTCTTCAGTAATCCATAGCATGACAAAGCACATACACAATGGCGTTCATTGCATCGCAATATTCCCATTACATCCCGAGATATTGAGACGCGAAGTTATCGAGTATAATGTGAAGTAGACCAGTAGCATCTCGGATTTCGCAAATTGAAAAAATAAGACAAACCACGCATGTCTAAGGATTTCGGTAACTATGGTGGTCTTACCTGTTCTCTCGTCGGACATTTATGACAGTGTTTCAGGAATCGAGTAATGAGTCTTACGTCTAAACATCTGTGAGCAAGTTAATAATCAGAGCCTGTCAACAGGTATTCGTGAGCGTACTGATGTTTCCGGACGTTAACACGCACGCAGTTTCAGAGACCGTACAAAACTAGGATGTTTGTTCTGCTGCTATCACTGTTGCTATCACCGACCAACAGACAAAGTCGAGAAAAACTGTATAGCAGATTTGGAAAAAAAGGCACAGAACACAAAATGGCTCACAAGAGGCAAGTCATTAAGTACTGAAGAGACTATAGAGCCTGACGCAGATCGTAGGTAAATGTGTCAGGGTATCTTCAGATGAGAAACGCAGCTTTGTCCCACGTATTGAGTAATTAAATCAGAGAATATTAATAAAGAGCATAAGTTTCACATTCCACTTACTGTTGCAAAAGTTTCTTGCTTCACTTGTGGCCTACGGCTTGAGTGCGTGGCCCAGCATACTAAATTTCATGAAATGTACGACGTCCATAAGATTTGGGGAAGTATTCGGCCTATGTCCACTGGACGTGGTAATTAAACAAAAAATTGCCTGTTATCAGTATGAAATTGAGAATACGACTGCATGATACGCTCAAGCAGCATCTAACAAGCAATGTTATATGGCGGATATATCTCTCACAGGCGACACAGAGCGTTAGAAAATTTTCTAGTGAACGAGAACGAACAATTTTCTTTGACGAACGAATATTACGGCGTGATAACTGACCAGTCATGGGCCCTATGTATCTTCTTCATGCAGAATAGAGGCAGTAGATGTGCTTCTCTGGAAGCAAACACGAGATGATATAAGATTTGTGTCCTCTTTATATGCCCAAATGAACTACCCCGTCAGTCAAGCAGCATCAGAATCTGAGATAGCGACGAATTAACTCTGCTGGCGAAGGCACTGAAGCAAACGAATAACAGTTATAGAACACTAAATTGTGACTGCATGTCATAGAAAGTTAGTCCGAAGAGACGCAGACCCCGTCGACACACAACCTGGGACCATCAGAGATGGATTGGATCCAAGTGCTTGTGTGATTTGGCACCTAACCTGTTACTAATGAGTACTTCAATGTCTGTTTAGGTAACGCAAAAAAATAAGTGTATGTAAATCTGGAAACAAATGTGTGTGGTCGCCTACGACGTCTTGTTTATTTCACTGTTAGGCAGACGGAAAAGATGACTTGGTTATGCCTAGGACGGAATTTTATTTTGAGAAAACAGTGTCAAAGCTCGATGGCGACGTATTTTGAGCGTAGCGTCCTCCCACGTTACAGTTAAAGGATACTTGCGTGTCTATCCATTATTAATCAAGTAACGTCTTCAGCTAAATAAACAAGAAAGAAAACGATTGTTCACTGCGGTGCCGACGGCAGAAGTAATGTCAACGTGCATACCTTATAAATGCCTTTGGCTGCGAGGCAGGATGTGTGTTCGTACCGTTCTCAGTATAACTCGAAAAGGAATTTACAGTTCGTTTCTGTTTATTTTACTGGACAGTCATTCGAACAATCTTAACTGACTGAAACTGCGTATGCTAGAATAATGCAATCAAAGCTCTCTTTGAGATGGACGAGAAGATGAGGAAAAAAAAATTGTCAATAGGGTTACAGCTTGAACGACGGAGTAAACAAATGCAGAAGCAATTCACACAGGTGTGAGACTCCACGTTTGAACTTTACTACATGATTTCGTGAAAGACAAGGCGTGGCGTTGTTCTTCCAAAGTTACGGAGGAGGTTCGCGTTCGACAGGGAAGCTGCCAGTCGTGTTGAATTTCTTATTTTCTCTGGCACTGAGGTATTCACAGCAAACTCGGGCACACTCGCTGCGCTGTGCCAGCTCCCCGGGGAATCTTCTCGGACGGTAAGGCGCGGCACATCTTGTCTCTCTGCGCACTCGAGCGTTTCTGCATACATCTCCAGACGCTTCTGTTGACGCAAGGGATGTCGTTGCGAGAAAAAAAGAAACGGAGGAAAAGCACACTCCCCTTTATTGCACACATTACAGTGCTACACTGGCACCCTCCAGTTCAGACCCGGATTTCTTTAATTTCAACATCATACTTACTATGGGAAAGGTGTGACGAAATAAGTAAAAAGTTCCTCGACTGAGTTCGGAACGTGGACTCTCGATATTTTGAGTAATGGATTCAACGCGATGCAATTACATTCTTCTTTTATCATTGGGAATCCTCGAGCATTCCTATGACACTCTCGCGCAGACGGAAAAACCTCAAGATTCACAATGCGAGCTCTTCGTCGAATCTTCTGTATTAGTTCATATTGGCAAGAATCCCAGTAAAACGAACACGCTACGGCGGGTCGGGAGGGGCTTTTGTAAACAAACCCGGTGTTCGAAATACATTGATCATCCAGAACATTATGACCACCGACCTACTATCGATATAAACCCGTCGAGGTGATGGCAGCATTACCTGGCGGGTATTGACTGCTAGACAGGCACGGGGCATGTAGTATCAGTGAGCTGTCAGCGTGTAGAATGGGGAGAGCGCGCGATCTAGCAGAGTTTGACCGAGGCAATATTGTGATGGCCCGGAGGCTCAGCACTATCATTTCGGAAACTCACTTCTTCTCGGATTTTCGAAGAGTGCTGTTGTGAGTGTTCTCAACACATGGCGAAACAAACGTGAAACCACGTCCAGACATCGTGGGGTTGGGCGGTCACCCTTCATTACAAATGTTGAATGCCGTAGGCTGGGCAGACTGATAAAACAGGACAGGCGGCGAACTGCGGCGGAACTAACGTTAGGTTTTAATGTTGGGTCGAGTGCAAGTCTGCCTGAACACACAGTCACCGAACACTCGTAACGACGGGCCTCCGCAGCCGGTGACCCACGCATATGCCGATGTCAACATCACATCATCGGCAACTACGACTGGAATTGACACCTGACGATCTGCAATGAATGTTGGCGCAGTGGCAGAGCGTTGCATGGTCTGATGAATCCCAATACCTTCTTGATCATGCCGATGGAAGGGCGCGAATCCGTAGTCTTCCAGGGGAACAGCTCCTTGTTAGCCGTAATGCAGGACGGAGTCAGCTGACAGCGACTTCATTATGCTCAGGGGAACATTCACGTGGGGATCCATGGGTCCAGTGGAGCTCGTGCAAGACGCCATGACGGCCAAGGAGAAACGTACACTGGTTGCAGACCACGTACATCCCTTCATGACGATCATGTTTCCCGAAGGCAGTGGCATTTTTCACCAAGACAACGCGCTAAGTCACAAGACCCGGTGTGTGATGGAGTGGTTCGAGGAACACAGTGGCGCGTTCCAGT
This sequence comes from Schistocerca piceifrons, assembly GCF_021461385.2. Lineage (NCBI taxonomy): Eukaryota > Metazoa > Arthropoda > Insecta > Orthoptera > Acrididae > Schistocerca > Schistocerca piceifrons. The sequence continues at coordinate 700,782,846 of NC_060138.1, forward strand.
TGATACGCTGGCCCTACAACGCGCCAGATCTGAACCCGATCGAACACCTCTTGAGATATGATTGAACGTGGTGTCAGAGCTCATCGCCCCCGTCCCGGAATTTACCGGAGTTACGTGACTTCTGTGTGCAGATGTGGTGACAGCTCCCTGCAGCAACCTACCAAGGTCTCATTGCTTCCATGCGACGACGCGTGCCGCTGTTATCCCTGCCACAGGTGGACATACCTGCTACTACGTAGGTGATCATAATGTTCTGGATGGATTCTCTCTAGCGGGAATTCCACGATTCTGTCAAATTTTCGCAAGGTACTCTCGCCCCCTGATGATTTTTCTTCATTAATGATGATGTACTCCCGACGGTGTGGAACTCTGTCGAAGACTCAGCGGAAGTCAAGGAGCACGATGTACACCTGAGCTGCGCTACGTACAGCCTTCTCAGTCTCGTCAACAGGAACTAACTCAACTTCAGACGATCCGTGCTTGCAGAATAAGTTTTGATTCCTGTACAGGAGTTTCCCAAATGAAATCATACCAGAGCACAAACATCGCATAATAATTCTGCAACAAATTGACATAGGTCAGATGAGACTCCAGTTCTGGCAAGGAGAGGTCCCCAGCCGTGGGATCGACTTTTTGAAACAGTCGGTATGGTGATATACGGTAAGGTGCAAGGAATCTCTCACTGCAACCGTTCACTCTGGTGGGTCATCGTTTACGACTAATGGACGAAATAAAATTTCAGAATTCTACGTGATGCTCTACTGCTTTAAAAAGAGTAACAGTTCATCGATTATGTGTATAGTGACTTAACATACAGAAAAGTTTTCAGTTCATATCTCATCAGATACTTCCTTTTTTTAAATTTTCAAATATTTATCGAAATGATATTGAGCATTATTTTTATTCAATTATTTCGTTTACACGGAATTTTTTATTTATGTTCCTTTGTCATACCATTTTAATCAATGTTCTAACTTCTTAAATTGCTCTTACTCTCCCTTCCTATCATCCTTTTTTCACTTGGAATCTTTGTGCACGTGAATTTAATTACATTGTGTATCTATTACAATATTCAACCAATTCAAAATGCCGATCTTTCGGTTAAGTCAGTTAAAAAACAAAAGATGAAATAATCTATTTATATTGACTGTCCAGTGCTGTCAAGACCGTATTTTTCGTTGTGAGGTGTACATCTTTTTGGATAGCAATCGTTACACAAACAGTTACAACGTAAATTTTTATTGCACAATGGACAAAATAACTTGGATGATTCAAATGAAAGCAGGAGTTATAAGTAAAATGAAATTCAAAGAAAATGAGAAATAGAAAGAACGAATGCAATAACATGGATGAAACTGTCAGATGACAAAATGGAAGCAATTAAAGTTAATCCATAACAGTAATCAAAACCACATAACAAGGATTTCAAGGGGAAAAGGGTTGATAGGAAGGACAATGAGAGCAAATGATCTATTGCATAACATGACGAATACGGCGTGACAGTTGAATAGAAAAGATTACATTCAAAGCAATTAATTGAATGAATGAAAATAGTGACCAAAGTCATTTCGTTAAAGATTTAAACAGGGAAAAAAATGAAATGTACGTGATGAGCCAACAACTTTCTGGATATGTGGTTAGTACATTCACCATTACACATGCAAGTGGTCTCTAAATCGTTACCGTTTTTAAAGCTATAGAGAATCACGTGAAATTCCTAATTTTTGTTTTGTTTCGCCAATTACTCCCAAATGAGAGCCCACAGGGATGAATAGTTTCAGGGTGTGAATCCTTCGACCTTAACCTACATCACCATTTAGATTGTTTCAAAAAGTGGATCTCACCAGTGAGACGTGAAAGATTTTTTTACAACAGAGGTTCTCTACATATCTCACATTAAATGTTTGACTCACTGTTCTTTTCTGCTCTTTCTTCTCCACTTGGCACGACGACGACGACGACGACGACGACGACGATGGTGGTGGTGATGGTGAAATGACAACACACACCTCCGGACCCCGGGAAGAGAAAATCCCCAACCCGGCCGGGAATCGAACCTGGGGCCCCGTGGTCGACAGGCATTGGGTGATGTGTATAAATGTTAGGCTTTTCCACGTCGTTGTGGAATATATTGGATCTGTAGGTGCATAGAAGGTATATTTTTTCATTTAAAATAAATTTTATTTCCTTGGTGAACATAATTTTTTGTTGTACGAAGTATGTAAATGTACTAGTTCTAATAGTGTGGAGGAAGAACGGGGGAGGAATCTTTGGATAGCAGAGATGAGATGCGATTCCCAGCGGGGTAAGGGATTTTCTCTGCCTCGTGATGACTGGGTGTTGTGTGATGTCCTTAGGTTAGTTAGGTTCAAGTAGTTCTAAGTTCTAGGGGACTGATGACCTCAGATGTTAAGTCCCATAGTGCTCAAAGCCATTTGAACCATTTTTTTTAAATTCCAGACCAGTAACTAACAATGCAAATGACCGTAACACGAAAACGTGATGGCGAAGCAATAAAACCTCGACTGTGGGCAACGGAAGAAAGTCATTTGGCGGAGGAGTATCCTCTTCACGCTGTTTCCAGCTGGCCGGGTTAACGTACCAAGAGTGCAACACGGCGGGGATTTGGTGTTGACTTGGACAGCCATATCCTGGTATTCCATGGGCTCCACGGTTACTCTGGAAGGTCTCATTACTGCCGAGGATTGTGACAATTTCGGCCGATCAGGTCCTTCCCATGATAACAATGATGATGCTCTGTTCCAAGACGACACGACCCGTATTCACACAGTTCCCATCGTCCAGGACTGGTTTTGTGAGCACAAGGATGAATTGTCGCGTCTGCCCTGGCCACAAGTAACGAATTTTCGACATCGAGCCTTTGTAGCCTACTTTGGAGAGGCGGGTGGCTCATCGCTACCCATCTCCATCATTGTTACCTACTTGCCACTATTTTTGTAAGAATAATGGTATAAGATTCCCTTGAGAACCATACAGGGTCTGTGCTTATCCATTCCGAGACGACTGGAAGATGTTCTGAATGCCAAAGATTTTCCTAGAATGTATTTGACGTGGTAATTTGTTGCGTGGAGTGACAGTCACGTCTCTAAAATTACGATGTGTCCCGTTGAGACGGTGGTGGGTTTCTGAGGCAGAAATCAAAACAATGAAAGAACACACTTTACGTGAGAAATACTGTAATATACTAAACTCATTACCACGCATCCTAGTCGAAATCCGTATAAAATTACTTGCCCAGTGACGGAAAAAGATAAAGATCTGAACAGTTAACAATTCACGTCCGCCTTAAGTATATAAGATGGGGCCCCTCCACGCCCGCACCAACGTGGTGACCAAACCAAAAGTTCTACTGTCACCTCCGTAAACATGTTAGTTGTCTAGTAAGTGGATCACAGGATGCTGGGCTGTGATGTTGTCCGTGCGTCTGGGTAAGGCTACGCATTAACACGGTTCATCAGGTGATAGATAGTGGACGAAACGCGAGTGAGGGTAGCGATTTGAAGAGCAGAGGGAAAAAAGTGCCATGGCTCGTGCCGTGGGAAAAAACCTCTGCGACAGTGGTATGGGTAGTAAGAGCAGTAGTGGCTTACTAGCTGCGATAGCTCATGCAAGGTAGGATTTGTTAGTATAGGTATCATGCAGCATTACCGTGACAAGCGATGGCGATGTGTCCTAGTTGCTGCAGGTGCTACATTCCTGGAACAATCAAGATCGTTATACAGTAGTGGGAGATCGGCCATAGATCATCTCACTGTGTGGGGGATGTGTGGAGCTTGTTTGCATGCAGTGTACGGTACGGCTTCCCTGTGTGGTGCCAGTTATTCGACAGTGTATTTCAGCTGGATATCCAGTAATGGCGTCTGATTAACAGGGGCTCGCCTGTGCCGTTATGTTTGCGTATGCTTGGCCATAGATGTTATGTCCTTACAAGTATGTCTTTTGGTCTTTTATGTTTCCATCTATGGTTGTGGTCGTAGTTCCCCAGATTCAGAATAAACGGGTTCTGCGAGTGTCTGGAGTTTCTGTATAGTCTTGTGGTGAGTTTGTGGATTACCTCCGTGAGAGTCTCAAGTCGGTATTCCCGGTGAATGTCCGCGATACGTGTGTATCGTGCAGCATTGCTTATGATTTTGAGTACTTTGTTTTGTATGAGCTGCAGGCGTGTAGGCGCAGCGTATCCCCAGACAGGAGCTGCGTACGTCATCAGGGGTCGGATAAGTGTCATGTACATGGACCTCGACACCCTTCTGTTCAGTGTGCTACGCCTGCTGAGCATAGGATAGAACTGTTTGAACCTCGCGCTAGCTCGGTTGGTCATGTGTTGTATGTGGTCCCCCCAGAGTAATTTCCGGTCCAGCCAGACACCGAGGTATTTGACTTTCTCGCGGAAACGTATTGGACGTGCATGTAGAGTTGTTGGTCTGCAGTGGCGGTGTTCGCGCAGTTGCTTCGTTCTTCTAGTGAACAGAACGGCTTCGCACTTGTCGACGTTTACTCTAACACGCCATTTCTCCAACCAAGGCTCAGCCACTCTGAGTGCAGTCTATAGGGGTGATGTAATGTTTGATGGTTTCCAATCTTGTGCAAGGATGGCTGAGTCATCCGCGTAGATTGCCATCGTTGTGTTGTGTGTGGTTGGGAGATCGTTTATGTAGAGGTTAAAAGTAGGGGCCCTAGGATGCTTCCCTGGGGTGCTCCCGCGTGTATACCGTGTCGTGTTGATTGTTTTCCCTGCACTTCAGTGTTGAAACTCCTGTCTGTGAGGTATGAGTGTATTAGACGCAGCAACCCGTCGGGGAATCCCGCGTCGCTGAGTTTGCGGATGAGGCCTTTGTGCCATAGACGGTCGAAAGCCTTTTCGATGTCCAGGAACACCGTCCTGTAGCTTTGTTTATGTTGAAGCCATATGTTATATGTTCAACGACCCGTAGGAGTTGTTGTGTTGTGGAGTGGTGATTACTGAATCCGAATTGCTCCGGTCTCAGGATGTCATTTGTTATGCAGTGCCTAGTGATGCGTTTGAGAATCACCTTCTCAACAATCTTACTGAGCGAGCTCAGAAGGCTGATGGGTCTGTAATTTTGTGGGAGGCTGTGGTCTTTCCGCGGCTTCCTGAACATCAGGACCTTGGCCGTCTTCCAAAAGGCGGGGAAGTATTGGTGTTTTAGTATGGCATTCGTTATGTGTGTTAGGTACTCAGTTGCTTTATCCGTGAACTCCTGGAGGACACGGTTTTGAATGCCATCATGACCAGGGGCTTTCCCAGCAGCGGAATGCATTATAGCCCAGGAGACTTGGGCTGTGCTAGCATGTCGAATGTCGTCGCGCGATGGTTGGGCTAGAATGCGTGTAACCTCTTGGTCAGTAGCAAGTGTGAACACTGGACCTGATGGTACCAGGTTCGGTGTGGATGACTCTGCGAGTGTTCGGGCGATTAGCTCTGCTTTCTCTTCCGCTGAGTATGCAGGTCCGTCAGGCCCTTGAAGCGTGGGGGTGTATATTTTCTCCCTGGTGAAGTGTCGGGTTAGTTGCCACACGCCAGGTCGTGTGCTGTCCAGCCCTTCGAGTTTTTGGTTCCACTGTTGTGTTCTATGTGTTTGTATTTTATCGTGTATGATGCCCTGTAGTCGGTTAATGTGTCGTTTGAAGTACGGACGCCTGGTGCGCTGCCATTGTCTCCTGAGGCGATTCCTCATTGAGATTAGGCCCAGGATTTCCTGGGGCAGGGCCGCACTGCGTTGTTGTGTGGTGCGATCAGGTATGGTGCCTGCCATTGCGTCCCGGACGGCGTTAGTGAGGGTTTCTACTGCTTCGTCAATTTGTCCTGTTTCGTTAATTTCGTGTATAGGTGGGATGTGGCTATCAAGCGTTTGCTTGAACAATGTCCAATTCGCACGCCCGTAGTCCAACATCTTGCGTTGTTCCGTGTGCTGCAGTGTTTCCTCAATGTATAGTATTACAGGTTGGTGGTTTGAGGGCAGATCGTTTTCAACGGCAACGTTGAGTGTCGCTGTAAAGCCCTTGATGAGGGCCATGTCTATCACGTCTGGCCTGTGTCTCCTCTGATACGGAATGTGCGTCGGTTCAGTCGGCGCTAATATAATGTAGTTTCTGCCTAGCGAATGTTTGTACAGTTTTTTGCCGTTGGGATTTCGTATGCGTGAATTCCATTCTGGGTGTTTCGCGTTCAGATCTCCAGCGACTATTACTCGCGGTGAAATGTTGAGTAATGTGCTGATATCGCGTGTTGAAATGCCACAGGGCTGTTGTATACCGATATCAGTGTGGTGTAGGCTCCGTTGAACTTGACTCTGACGGCCGTAGCCTCGATTTTTTCCAGTTCAGGGAGCTCAATGTTTGTGTGCTCAATGTCTTTGTGTATGACGATTGCAGTTCCACCTGCCACGGCGTCGCCCGGTCGGTCGGTACGATAGACACAGTAGCCAGGAAAGTTTGTTTGTACGGTTTAAGCTTAGTCTCGCTCAGTAGCGCGACAAGGATTCCCTTGCGCTCCACGAACGCGGCAAATTCTGCCCTTTTGTTGTGGATCGAGTCTGCATTCCAGAACAGGATCTGTGATACTGGGTGCGGGTCTGCGTTATGGGCCGGGTGTGGTATATTACTCATGTAAGAGTGTGAAAGAGTGTTGTGATGGCAGTGTATGACAGCCCAGTATTGCCCGGTTTCGGCGCTCATGAGCTGGGTGATGAGTGTAGTGACGGCCGTCAGCACCTTGGTAAGGATTTGAACGGTCGTGTGTCGAGGGAATAGTTTCCAGTATTCCCCCAGGTGATGTGTTGGTGTTGGGTGTGGCAGCCTGAGGTGCTATTGTGGAGTTAGCGGCCGCTTGTGCGGGTATTTGTGTGTTGTTAGGAGTGACATTTGTGTTTTGTGACAGAGGTTGTGGCGCCTGTGTTACTTTCGTGGCGAGGGGGATGGTAGTGTGAGTTACAGTCTCGGTGTCTTGTTGACTGTTTTCCTGTGTGTTGCTGTTCTGTTGTTCCTGTGTGGCCTGTTGTGGTGATTTCGTGTTCCCCGCCCTGTGTTTACATGTACGTCTATTCCTCCTCTGGGCTTGGGGTTCAGGGGGTTCTTGTGTGGATGTGTTTTCCTGTATATGGTGCGTTTCTTCGCAGCACGTGATTTCCGGGAGTGGGGTCGTGTTGTTTGGGGGCATAGGTGTTGGTACCGATGCTTTTTGGGTTTCAGGTGTTGTCTGTGGCTGTTGTGTAGCTGTTGCAGCGGTTGTTTCGCGGGTGTGTGAAGGGCGCTGAGGTTCCGCGGCCTGTGCCGTTCCGCCAGGGCGTGCAACCGTGGCAAACGTTACGCCGTTCCTTACTGGGTTCGGCACTGGCCTTGGGCGTGGTATGTCGTACAGTACCCTGCTCTTGTCTTGTTTACGCTTCAGCGCCTGTTTGTATGCACTGCACTGTCTGAAGTTTGCCGCATGGGGCCCACCGCAGTTGGCGCAGCGTCGCTGGTTGGGCTGTGTTTGTGTGCAAGTGTTGGATCTGTGGTTGCCAGCGCATCCGCGGCAGCGAGTTGCCAGGCCGCAGCGGAGGGCCGAGTGGCCGAGCCGCTGGCAGTTGTTACATTGTTGGGGGACGTTGGGTGGTTCGTAAAGTTCTACACGTGCGTCCATCCGCAGAAAGCTCTTTATCTGCAGGATGGCGCGGGAATCAGCCGTGTCGGCTAACTCAACTATGTAGTGTGGTAACGGTGCGTGTGTACGAAACTCTGTCATCCGGGAGGCACTTTTACAATCGAATCCCAGATAACAAAGCGCCACCTGTACTGTCTCGTTGGGGGTACTGGGATCCACTCCCTTGATCACGTACTGCTGGGTTCTCTCGTCCAGCGTTCAGTACGTGCAATGTTCGATCTTCCGATCTTTGAGGAAGGTCAGAAGATCTTCATATTCGTTGTCTGTGGCAACGTACAGTGAGGCCCTATCCCCCGAGTACTTTGCATGTAATGTGCTGTTTATGTGCCTTGCCGCGAATGCAGTGTTAAGGGCACTAAGGTTCCCATAGTTTTGTATAACAACTGGGGGGAAACCAGTCTTGTGTTGTGTGGGCACTGCTGTGGCTTTGTGTGCTTTGTTGTTGTTCGCCACAACTGTGTTTGCGTTTTGTTTTGTGTTAATGTTGCTAGCCTGAGATGAGCTAGTGGGTGTAGGCAACAGCGCCTTTCGGTTGCCTAGCGAGTTTGGTTGCTCGCTTGCCTTGCGGTCCACAGAATTAATTAAAACTCAAATCACTTTTGCACTACAGTCGTAGGAAAAGTTGATGAATCTACGACGATACGGGGCTGTAGCTAGACTAGAGCTACTCAACTGGGAGAGCCGCAGTCGGGCCGCATCTTGAACAGATAATCCGTGGCGCAGGCGCTCAGGGGGCGTGGCACTTGTGCGGCCGGCGATTTAGCTGCGCCGGTCGCTGTCTGACAACAGCGGCACCTCTAGTGCCAACCTCTGTACCCGGAACGATTGTCCCCGTATAGTATCTACAACCTACGATACCACATTGTGTTTACGGTGTTTCAATATTTTTGTCCACCCCTGTATTGCAGTGTTACTCGTCTTTGTCCTACTGAATACAGGGCTAGTTACTTTCATGTTGTGGCGGATAAATCAGAGAACCCGACAAAGGTTTCATACCAGTGGTTTGAGTGGTTACGTTTAACTTCTGCGTTCTGGTTCACCCAGTTTTACTCTGCGATGGAAAGCGCATAGTCCGTAAGTTGTCGAAAATTTAAGGAAGAAAATTTTAAATTAAGGGGCAAAAAGTGACATTTTATTCAGATGTATCCTGCGTCAAACATCAGGAGTGGAAAACGCAGCATTCAACCATTTCCTCCTTCCCATCGATGAAGTGCAGCACCCTCGGACACACAATCGTGAGCATCATTCTCACAAAAATAAGGCATTCACGATGAGGTTTCGTTATAGTACTGAGTTAAAATCAATGCCCAAATTTCCGTGGAAGTGTGCTCCCCACAGGTGAAACAACACCTCATTTGGGGAGCATTGTGGCCTTGATCTCAACATCACATTACTGACAAAGAGACCAGTCGTCTCTGCCTTTGTCGGCAAGTGTATCTTGAAATTTTTGTTGGTCTGATGATCGCTCAGATAACTAGTGACAGAACCACAAATTTCATTTGCAATACTTCCAATTGTAGACGTGATCGGGAGTAACATAGTAGACCTCTTTCTGTTACTTTACTTCGTAGATTCTTGTTTGAAAAGTGAGAATAAGATGGAGTAGTACCTTCAAAACCCTCTCTGAAACGTCTATTGAAATATGCAGTAGATCTTAAGTCTCTTCCAGTATTCATCAATAACAATATCTCTTAGGCGTTGGCTATATAAAATGACGTACTCTGGGAGTGTGTTGTAGGTAACCAGTCTGAAAAGTGGTCATCTCTATCACGCAGTTTCTTTAAAACCATGCATTAGTATAATTAGTCTGACATTGAAAAGTAACCGATTACTGGAAGCCAGAAAAAATGTGTACTAAACGGATAATAAGCATTTACCTTAATCTAAGCGTCAGTAATACGCTTCGCAATTTTTGAATGTATGCGACTGGAAATAGGGCCCCAGTTCGCTAATGTAAATATCTGTATCAGAAACAAGTGACTTAGTAAACGCAGCGGCAGATTTCTGTGGCTCGGTTGTCAGCAATGCGGACCTTATCGACGTCACGACTGGCCGAGGCAGCTCAGCAGTAACCAAGCTGGACTGGCATTCGCGAGGGTGGGATTTAACACCCCGTCCAGCCATTCAGAGATGCGTTTTTCGTGGTTCCCTCTTATTACCTAAGCCAAGTACAGGAATGATTTTTCGGAAAACGAGACGGCCTACTTCCTTCCGAATCCCTGTCTATTCCGAAGAAGTGTTTCATCGCTAACGACCTCACCTTCGATGGTAGCTGAACTGTAACCTTTAACCTTCATTCCTCGACATTAGGAAGTGCTGATTCTAAATTCTCTTCCAGCTGCTGTGTTAAGTTTCCATAGTTTCCTTAATCGATACATATGGACGTGTGGTCTACAGAGAGACCACGTCAGCTCTTGTTTCGGTCGATTAAGAGAAACCACGAAACCTATATTTGAATTGAATGGTCTTAAGGGAATCTAAACACCCTTTCTTCCGATGCGTGTCTAGTGTTTGTCTATGCCTCGCTTCAGCTTTGGAGACAGAGTAGGATCTTAATCGGAAAAGGATGCGACAGCAACTCGACGCAGGTCTTTTTGAAGGAAACATCTCGGAATCCCCTTTGAATTCTTTTGGGAATCCCCCGAAATGTTTATTACCTGATGCAGATTTAAACTTCGTTCGAACAGATCAAGAGTCCATTATGTTAACCACTGAGCTACATCGCTCGGTGTGCATTACAAAACGGTTCAGGTGGCTCTGAGCACTATGGGACTTAATATCTGAGGTCATCAGTCCTCTAGACTTAGAACTACTTAAACCTAACCAACCTAAGGACATCACACATATCCATACCCGAGGCAAGATTCGAACCTGCGACCGTAGCAGTAGCGCGGTTCCGGACTGAAGCGCCTAGAACCGCTCGGCCACAACGGTGTGCATTACAAGCTCAGAGTGATCCTACTACAACACTTCGAGGAATCCGCATTTTGTTTCCGCTCTGTGGTAGCAATTTCACCGTTTCGCTTAAGAGTTCTTGCATTAGTTTGCGTAATCTTCAGTGCAAGAGTTTTGTACAGAAGAAACAGACAGAAAACACTGTAGGCACAGGGAAGCAGACTTACTCGCACATTGGGAATACTACAGAAAAGAAAAAACAGGGAGACGCAAAGCTGATTTAAACAAAGAAATTGTGTGTCCTGTTTTCTTGTAGTATAATAAGCTGTAGCCGTTTTTATCATTTCCTAGTTATTCGTGTGTTTATTTTTGTTAGCTTATCAAATGTGCAGACATCTAAATCATTGAAGACAAAGCAGGGGCTCAGGTTGGAAAAGTTGGATAATGATAAACGAAGAAATCATCAGGAGTTCCGTTGAGGTTATCTCGTTGGGGCGGTTCAAGAAAAATTTAGAAACGATTTACTCTCAATAATTAGACGCGAATTTGAACCAGGGTTGTCGAAGGGCTGGTATTTTGAAATTATTTACAATCTCATTTCTTTGAATGTTTGTTCTTTTACTGTACATCCTGTTTATCTTTTAGCAGGTAGTTTTACTCTCTGGAGCCTTCATGTGATTAATTTCCTTGGTTTCTAGTACAATGTTTTGTACCAGTAGTTCATAGTAATATGTAATTTGAACGACTTTTCTTACACTACTTGTTCAGAGAAGGTCTGCCAACATCGTCACGATATTTTTTTTCGTCTTGTTGATTTACGCAATGCTGGAATATGTTGTTTCTTCTGCAGCTTCCATATCCTGGGTCGCCGCCCCATACCGACTTCCCTAGCAAAGAAATTATGCACAAACCAAAAGAATACCTAACTGAGATGTGACAAAGGTTTTCTCTTTTGATGTTGTATTACTCTTCCATTTACGCCGCTTTTCTCTTTTGCGAGATTTGTGTCTTCTGTCGTAGCCGCTGCTCACGGTAATTTTCTTCTTTCTTGCATTACCTTTGTTGCAGCTCTCCTCGTAAAAGTCTGTGACTTTTTCCTCGCGCTATGTTTTCACTGTTACCCTCAGAGCTTTGCTTTGCCCCGTAATTACCCATCTCTAGACGTGTGAAGCTGGCAAAGTCGCCACAGTTCTGTTGTTCACACGTTGCTTTAAGGGACAGCGCAGACCAGTCAAGTTCCAGAATATGTGCTTCAGAGGTGGTAATGGGCGATACTTGGTAATGGATGATGGCTAATTAAGATTCACCTTTCACTTTCCATTAGCAAGGCGAGACAAGTTCCGATAGTGACAGCGAGGCATTCTCCTGCTAGCAAATATGAAAGTTAGACGGACGAAGTCTTCCTATCCTATTGGCATTAGGAGTGTGACATACAGCCAAGCCCCAGAGCGCTTCTCCAGAGCGGTGTGTTGAGACACAGACCACAAACATTTAGAAGCTGTTACTAGCCACTTGAGAAAAATGATTTCACGTTCAGCAATTATTGTGCAGTTATTTTCAAACCAGACTTAAAACGGTATTAGGTCTTGATTGACTGTGAGGAGTAGTTGAAGTACATGGGTGTGCCAACTGAAACTGGTAGCCATGTCTGTTTGGTTCTTAATCGACACCGCATCGTTGTCTGCAGGACCGGTTCGAGCACATTTTTCCACACGAACGACTTACATTTGGTGGCCTCCCCCTCCCTTTCCCCTCTTGCACTTTCACTCGTCCCGCTTCTCGCAATTAATTGTGATACGCATTGTATACAAATTTCGCACTTTGGCGACCCTGGCGACCCTCAGCTTGGCGCTCCGGACGACGGCTTCTGTCGTTTGTGCATTGAACTGACTCTGGTTGTCTCCCAATACTGCGTCCACTTATCTCGGATACTTTGCAGGCGAAAGCTGTCCTTACCTAAACGTCTCCGTACTATCCTGACGATTGTTTAACGTAAAATTCAAATGTAATGTAAGGTGTTCTTGCTAACAAAATACAGCTCAGTCTTCTAATGGAAGGTTCACTAAAGCAAAGCAGAAGAAGCTGAAGATTGAATAAATTATAAAGTGAAACAGGTTCAAATCTCTTTTGACAATATCTGTTGTTTTCCTACTACAAGCTTGTATTAAATTTACGACGTATCTGAAACCAAGACAGAGTTTCTTCAGCATATCAAAGCATCCGAAGTACGTTAATTCAGTCTCAAATGTTAATAAAGTATCTTCATTCCATTAAAATCTTTAAATTTCCTTAAGTGACAAAGAATTTTTAGGAAATCATTTTTTTTAGTGAACTTGAAACTGCAGCAGAAATGTTTATTTATAAAATAAAACCGTGTACATAAATACTGTCAGTTACAGTTTTGAGGCCTCAACATTGATTAAAGCCCCACTGTTAAGTGTCCACGCTCATGCCACTACTTAATGCAGACTGGATGTTGGGAGTTTTCCGTAGTTCATTGCACCGGAGATGTCCCGTTCTGGTAATGTAAGAAGTAAATCAAATTATTTAGTTAGTGGTAAGTTCTTTCAAGTGTTGTCACGTCTGTTAATTTCAACCCCACTTCTAAAGCGTGCGACCTCAGAAATGAGTGTGTATAACCGTATGATCATGCATAAATACAATGTCAGATGCCACGTTCAATCACATCCCAGTTGTGTTCAATCGGGTTCACATCTGGTGAGTTGGGGGCGGCAGTACATCAATTGGAAGTCGCTACTATGTTCCTCGAACCATTCCATCACACTCCTGGCCTTGTGACATGGCGCATTATCTTGGTGAAAAATGCCAGTGCCGCCGGGAAACATCGTCTGCGTCCAGTGTACGATACTCTTTGGCCGTCATGGTGCCTTGCACGAGCTTCACTGGACCTATGGGTGCCCACGTGGATGTTCTCCTGAGCATAACGGTGCCGCTGCCAACTTGTCCCCGTCCCGCTTTACAGGTATTAAGGAGCTGTTCCCATGGAAGACGACGGATTCGCGCCCTTCCATCATCGGCGTGGTGAAGAAGATACCGGATTTCACCAGACCATGCAACGGTATGCCATTGCGCCAATATTCATTGCAGATGGTCGCTTGCTCATTTCAGTCGTAGTTGTCGATGTTGCGGTGTTAACATTGCAACATGCATAAGCCGTCGGCTGCGGAGGCCTGTCGTTGAGATCGTTCGGTGCACTGTGTATTCAGACACACACGTACTTTGTCCAGCATTATGGTCTGGTGTTAGTTCCGCCACAGTCCGCCGCCTGTCCTGTTTTACCAGTCTGCCCAGCTACGTCGTCAGACACCTGTAATGAGGGGTGGCCGTCCAACCCCACGACGTTTGGACGTGGTTTCACCTCGGTTTCGCCACGTGTTGAACACGCAGCACTCCTCGAACACCAGACAATCGTGCAGTTTGTGAAGTACTCGTACCGAGCCTCCTGGCCATCACAATCTGCCCTCGGTCGAACTAACGCGCTTTCCAGCTCTACACGCGGACAGCACGCTAACTGATACTTCGTGCACTGTGCATGTGTCTGACTAGCAATCATTCCTCGGCAGGTGAAGCTGTTATCGTCTGCACGAGTTTATATGATAGTAGGTCGGTGGTCATAATGTTCCGGCTCATCAGTGTATATGTGAGGTGACTTGTCTATCGAGCAAGTAGGTAAGTGAATAGTGGACGCTACTAGCGTGTGACAAGCTGAGAATTCCGGGTGGATGGGAAGCGTGTCGGGATGGCCGAGGTTATTAAAAGGCAAGCGCTCACGTTAAGTAGGAGATCTGGGTTCGCATCCCAGTTCGGCAAAAATTTTCAACTTTCCTTATCGAGTTATTTCGATACTCGACTGCAGCTGGCGTCAACCTTTCAACGCTAGTGAACGAATTATAATCGGTTTTACTCCTCTTTCTTGTTACAAACTTATCGATCATCAGAAAATATCAGGCAGCAAACAGAAAATAGCAATAAACGGCAGTACATACATTAAATTCTGAAACAAGTAAGAACTGAACTGACGAACACATCTACAACTCAATTAAGGCCAAAATTGTACATCAGTTGTTCTTGGTTTATGTAGGGATAGGTGGTAGCCGATAGTTCTGTCGATAGGTTATATCTATCGGTGGACTTCTTGACTATCGACAGGACGTGTTACTTTTCCGTCATGTGACTGAAAATCGAAACGTAAGGGAGGGGGGGGGGGATAAAAAAAATCTTTCGTTGGATGTGAAGTCTGCCACTTATGCAAAACACCGTTTTTGCATAACTGGCAGACCTCACATCCAACAATTTTAACTGCAAACACGGCCAATACAAGGAGCTGCAAATCAAAATGAGGGAAAAAAATCTTTCATTCGAAGGCCGTACATTCCAGAATAGGTATCCCATTCAGTCAAAGTCTTCGGGGCCATTGAGGCAATCATCCCATCGGCGCACCAGCTTGAAGATACCTCGTTTGCTAAAACAATGTGTCCTGCTGCGCGAAGAAGTCCGTAACTGCTTGCTGCACATTCTCGTTCTACAGGTGTCGTCGACCCGTCAAGCCCTTTTTTAATGGACGAAAGCGTGATAGTCGCATGGGAAGAGTTGGCGTAGCTTCGGCGTCTTGACATTTGTGATACGGGGAAAGCAGCAGCACCCCTTGGCGCGCGACTCCACGACGGTGATTAGCGACAGGTATGCTGCTCCATACACATTATTCATTCCCCAGTGGATGTCTACTGGCGATTCTCCATCGGCAGCCGGGGAAATAACAGCACGTTCATCTAGTTTGGACACATTTGGTAATAATGTCGCTGTAGTTCAGGTTTCCGGCAACGGCCTTGCCGCAGTGGATACACTGTTTCCCGTGCGATCACCGAAGATAAGTGCTGTCGGGCGTGGCTGGCACCTGGATGGGTGACCATCTTGGCCGCCATGCGCTGTTGCCATTTTTCGGGGTGTACTAAGTCTCGTGATGCCAATTGAAGAGCTACTCGACCGAATAGTAGCGGCCCCGGTCAAAGAAAACCATCATTACGACCGGGAGAGCGGTGTGCTGACCACACGTCCCTCCTATCCGCATCCTCAACTGACGATGACACGGCGGTCAGACGGTCCCGATGGGCCACTTGCGGCCTGAAGACGGAGTGCAGTTCAGTTTTCCGCATTTACCACACGCTCGTCGGAAAGACAGGAGTGCCACACTAATCCCTTGCCAGCATGTCGATGCTTATATACTCGTACAGAAGCCGCGCTAAGTTGGGTGTACGCTCTAGCAGACGGAAACTCACATGGTTGGCCCTTACATCTTTCTGTTTCACGACAAGACAACAAGGCCGTGCGTAATTTTATTTAGGTGATAGGAGAACCCGGACCCCTGGACGCCTCCTGTCCTTTTGACTACATCCCTAGTCATAATCAGTTTTTTTAAGTACATTCTCCATGGCATCTCCGCCCTCTGTCTTGGTTGGAAATGAAGGCTTACTGCCTAGTGAGCTGCAGCGAGGGGAGTTATGGGAGTGTTCGTCCCAGCGCGTACGCGTAAACAGCGACATCAACTTTCGTTACGGCTGGAGGTTGTGTGTGTTACTCACAGTAAGTGGGGCGCAAATAAACATGAGCCCAGCACTGTGGTAGCATCCGGTCCATGGTACACGGCTATTCCTTACGACTGCACTGTTCTAGATACCCTTTTCCGTGCCCGTTTAAGACATTGTACTTCTCAACAACGTATTCATTTATGTACTGCCCAGATAAACTAAGTATTTTTTAAATTTCGCTGACTTTACCTATGGCGTCAGTAGCGAAGTAGCTTATGCAGAACGTCGAAAATTTACGACATCGTCAACACGAACAGTGCTGCCGGGATCCCATTTTAACTGCTCATACTTTCATTTCGTATTACAGTCTCACTCTCAATGATTTTAAAGTTTCTTACAGAGATGCCGACACTATTCCATATAACGTGTTTAAACTAGAACCTCAGACTTGTTCGTCACGCCGATTCATTGACATCACGTGACAAGAGGACGCATGCACCTGGCACTGGTTAGTTCATTTCGCATAAGAAGTAACGCTGAAGTTTTGCAAATACTTCTACAATCGTCTATAACTGTATGCAGCGAGGTGTGAAGCCTGTTGTCTTGGTGCAGAATAGTATTGATACAACTGTTACCGTTTCAACAAGGAAATGAAGTATTGCGCATAGAGCTTAAGACGCTGTACTAACATTCGTGAGGAACAGCATTCACATCCACATTAGACTATCTGGAATTAGATTCAGAGTTGTTTTCACATATAACTTCATGCTAAGGCCGTTTCTTAAACGGTCCACAGCGGCTTAATTTTCCTGTCAACCGGCTAAAGCTCTCATTTCAGGACTTGATGAAAGAAAGAAAAAAAAAAGGTTCAAATGGCTCTGAGCACTATGGGACTTAACTTCTGAGGTCATCAGTCCCCTAGAACTCAGAACTACTTAAACCTAACTAACCTAAGGACATCACAAACATTCATGCCCGAGGCAGGATTCGAACCTGCGACCGTGGTGGTCGCGCGGTTCCAGATGGAAGTCAACGCTTCCCTGTTTCAGTTGTGTAGTTGAGATGCCAAGTGTTGAGGTACTGTAATACGCGAAAATCCCATCGACTGTTTTCATTAACTGCTGTGCACATCGGCGTTATCGGGCCATCCAAGCTTCTGCTAAGGGAACTTCAGTCATACGGTATGTGACAAGCATGACACAAAAATCAAGCTGTCACATGCAATGGAGTGATGCCAGGTAATATTTTTATTTACCGCATCAGAAGGTATTGAGAGTGAAAAAAAGAGAATTCCTCCTTTAAGTGCTTCATGTACGCAACAGCCCGGATTGAGCAGACGCTCGCCCGACACGTGACGCGACGTTCCACCTGCCACGGGGTTGGCAGCCCTGTGTGCGCGGGATAAGCTATCTGGAGCAGCTGGGGCGACGGGCGCATTCCGCCCGTGGCTTTCCCTCTCGCTGTGTCAACACCCGACCTGCGCAGCCGCAGTTTGACGGCTGTCAAACACACTTCGTAGTGCGACCTACGGTTTCGTCATTCGTCGTTTCCTGCCGTCGAGGCAGATCTCTCTGGAAATTTGTTAAATTTCCAAGTACGGCTCTGTCTTGAGTTTGGAGTTACACGCGATGACATCCAAATATAAACTTTCTCTGGTTAGTTATTGGTGGAGTGGTGGCACCTGGTTGGAGGGGGGGATTGTCGAGCGCAAATGCACACATAGTCCCGGTAATAGATCAACTACAGAGAAATAAAATGGGAATATTTTCGAAAGCCCGAGATTTAACTCGAGCGTGACACCGCTTGAAAACCAAAAACTTTTTTTGTTATCTTTTCAGTGTCACAAGTTAAGAGATAGAAAAGTAATTAGATTAGTTTCTCTCTAATGATCATTGTGCTTGTTCGTAGTTTAACATACCTCTTAGCAATAGAAACCAATCGTTGCTCTGGTTTAAAGAGCAAACTTCCACAATATTTAACTGCTATTACCACGACTGTTCTTTGAAGTAACTATTTGGTCCCCTGCTGGTGTTGAGTATGTCGTTCTGACACCACACGACAGCAACCTAAACAAGGCAAAATATCTGCATTTTTGGAGTATCAGCTCCCAGGTATTCGGTAACTAAGTTTACAAGAGGCCTTATGACCTAATTAATGTCATTAACGATACTGGAAACTGAAATGCAATTACCACGTTAAATTATCGCCAATTATTGTTAATCAGGCAATCACACATCTGACGGCTGACAAAATACACGCCAAAATATTTCCATATTCTTTCACATTAACGTCATTGTTACACTGTGTTCGGCAACAAGGTGAATAAACACAGTAAAAATGTTCTCTCGAACTGGTTTAAACTGAGAAATACTTTACTGTTGGACTGAGCACGGAACAAGTACAACAAATTACACTACAAGCGGAACTTAAAGTGATTGAAACATTTCGCTCAAAAATAACCTTTCCACAATATATTTTTTTAAATCGCTGTACCTGAACAGGGCATGTTTTAGTTCCATGTTGTACCAAGGTAGATTCGAATTTTGTTTTACGGATTTTAGCACAAAATCTAAGAGAATCATGTACGTTGACAGATCTGAAACTTGCAGTAAAGAAGGAAAAAGCAGTGGAAAGACTTAAATTAAAACAGCAGATATCTGTATCCGCCTGATCGCTGGAATAAAGAGGACTTGCCATCTACCACATTTTAGTCTTAAGCTAAAATACAGAGCTGGTCGCCACTAAACTTTGCTTCTGCCATTTCATCGCAATGTAAAATGCACTCAGTCAAATGTTGGCTACAGTGACTTGCTCGACACAGGCTGGGGTTCTTCTCGCTCGAGTTTGAAGCCATGCGTTAGGGAAAATGCCAGCTAATAATCAGGAATCGACCTGAGGAATAAACAATGTGGGAATAGCAAATACGACGCTACACTTTGTGTGAGCAATACGAGCGTTCCTTTGTGTCTCAACCTTACTCCAACTGTAAGTACACATGAGGTCGATGTGATAAGCATGAAGTGGTATTCGCGCAACAGCAGCCTGACGACGTATCAATCACCAAAATTCACTGTAGGTTAATTTTGTGGACATTCCGTTGGTGTAGCAAGGGAACTACCACAGACTGAATAAATGCCACTAGGTGGGAGCTGAACAGGCTGCTATTGGGCAGCAGTTATGCAGGGGTGGTTCAGAATACACACTCGACCGCTGCGCGTGAATAGCGTGGCAGCCAAACTCCAGCTGAAGGCCACATTTGCTGCTGGCTCGTTTGTGGAATCTTCCGTTCAACTGAAGAACTATGATATTCGAAATTGCCACAACATGAGACAGCAATATTTTGTTGTCTGAAGGTGTACATATACGAGGAGACTGGTAAAGCATCACGTATGAATAACAGTGAGGTAGACACCACTCCAGAAACTTTTGTTTCTGGATGTGAAACGACAAGTGTGGCAGAAGCAGACATTATCTGCACGGGCGAGTATGTCGGCTGAGTGGAACAGATAAGATAGACTGGTGTTCAAAAAACACTCTCTCACCAAGTGCATTGCTTTTACTTCTCTGAGAGTTCGTTGTACATATTGGGTACACAGTCATCGTCCTGTACAGTGGCCGCCATACAAAATGTTTCCGCTGTCATTATTTTATTCTAAAGATTTTGTAAATATTTAAGAATTTAAATCACTTTTCTCAATAAATTAAATCATTTCGCGTCTGTGTCATCTTCAGTAATGCAAGGCATCAGAACGATCAGAACGAGGCAATACCCTTGAATTCAGTTGCTATAGAATACATTACTGGTTCGGGTCGTCTCTCTCTCTCCCCCTCATTTTTATAGTTTATCGCAGTGCTTGGCATACCGCGGCTCGCGAGCCGCATGCAGCTCTTCGGTCCCATGGGTGTGGCTCTTCTGCAAAATAACACGTGCGGGTGCACACGTACAGTAGTGCAAATCTTAATCATATCCGATATAAAGAATTTTTAATTCAAATGAAGGCTAAGCACGCAGATCATTTGCTACATAATAATGAACGTTGGTTTTGAAACGTTTCGCTTCCTTAACAGACATTAAGCACTTCACCTCGAGTAGGGTTTTCACCATCCGGAACTAAAGAGCGATCGGTGGATCCAAAAATTTTCTTTCGTGCTAGACGTTAGATTTCATCTAAATCAGCTATATCGTTAACTACAAGAGGAAGGAAACACAATTTTTTCGATGATAGATGAAATCATTTTATTTGAAAACAAATTACCTCTTTTTGCTCAAGCATTTGAAAGAGAGATTTTGTTTCACTTTCGAAGCTTGCTGAAACATCGCCAAGAAAATAATTTTGAAAGTGATACTTGCTGTTTCAAAACAATGCTCTTAAATAAGAAGGAACCTTTTCTCAACGCGGTTCAGGAATTCAGAAACTGCAAAGCGACGTTAGCTCTTGTTAAAACAATTTCTTAATGCTGCTGTAAATGGCTCTGAGCACTATGGGACTTAACATCTGTGGTCATCAGTCCCCTAGAACTTAGAACTACTTAAACCTAACTAACCTAAGGACATCACACACATCCATGCCCGAGGCAGGATTCGAACCTGCGACCAGAGCGGTCACGCGGTTCCAGACTGAAGCGCCTTTAACCGCACGGCCACACCGGCCGGCTTAATGCTGCTGTAACAGAAGTAAGTTATTCTCCCTTTAATCTTGACGCTGGCAACTTAGGAATGCAATTGCTGGTTTTAAAGTAACAAAGAACTGGGAAGTTCGGAATTTGAACGTCTTTGTGGTGATATTGAAATACTGGAGAGAAAAGTGTGAATTTGATTCACAGCAAAGGTGTTCCGCTTGGAAAGACCTAAAAAGAATCAAACATGATTTTTAACACCTAAAATAGTACTGGTGATTCGGATAACAAGCAGAGACAACTAGCGCTTGCTGTTCTTTCCTTACTGCGATCTAAATATTCATGCGAACCATAATTATGAAGCATGAACTTACGAAGAGTACATTCAGAAGTTGTCCTGTTGAAGAGAACCTGGAATCGTACCCGAAATAAAATACTACATAGAAGCTTCTCAAGGAGTTGCAAGCGTACTGTTCACGTTAGTGTTGGTCAGCAATTGGCATGATTTAGTTTCATGGATACCTTGTAATTTAAATCTTACCAATTAATAATATCGTTAAGAAGTATGTGCTAAGTTTCATTCAACGTTCTTATAGTTCAACTAAGAATTTACTTGAAGTTTATTAAGTTAATTTTAGGCAGCCTAAAGGAAGGAAAGTAGATGTAGTGTCCCTTATTCATAAAGTTATGTTCAGATAGACAGATCGAAAGAAGACAACAGACAGAACAAGTATACAAGACGACTGTGGATGGGAGTTGGAAGAAGTCGCCTGATCGAACGTACCTCAATCAGAATGAAGTTTATAGCGTGCGATAGCTTAACAGTGCTCTGATTAGTAACACTGTACCTATGTTGTTACATTTCAAAAAAAATAATTCTCAAAAGAAATTTCACTCGTCGTATCTATGTGCTGTTGATAATTGTGTCGGTTCACTAATGAGTTGGCCAACCACTGGTTTCGCTGTACTATACAGTTTTTCACCTACGGCATGGGCAAGATCATTGCAAACTGGATAACGTCTTCAACACGATTCTACTCAAAATTTCGTCTGATTGCAGACACAGGATGAGAGACAGAAATCACATTCACTTCTCTATTTTCGGTAAGCGATATTCCACAACTGTTAAAAATATTGATAGCCGCTAAGGCGAATCACTGGTAGCGAACTAATGAGACCTCTGACTACATGTCGGTGTTTCCAATATGACTTCCACACCTGCTGCGTAACCATGTTGTTACACCATCCGGTTCAGCAGCTGCTGCTCTTGACGCCTTCCAGTCTAGAAACGAGTGCTGTTCACGAATGTACGGGGAGACGAAGGAACGAAAATGAGGAATCAAATTCTCGCTAGTAGCTACCACTTGGACTCAGCGACGTGATAAGATTGTCTGTATGACGTTTATAGTGAATCATAAGATTTAATCGTTTCCAATGATACTGAAAAATAAACCGACGACGACGACAAAATTATTATTATTATGTCACAATCTGTTTAAGAGTATCCAACGAAACGCTCATGCCAGAACAGTCAATCTCAGCGTCTTGTTCTTACTTTCGGAGGAGAAAAACTGACCTAAACAACTGCCGGTGGCTCCGTGTACATAATCTGACTGTGACGTGGAAATCAGCACCAGAGAAACTCGCCTGCTCTGTGTTGACTGCAGTCTGTAGAGAACGCGAAATGCTATAATGTTTTTTTTAGAATCCAGAAATAGTTCATAAAAAACTTCAGCAGAAAGCGATCTTTGGCAATCAACGAATATCTCGCGTAGTAGGCACATGTGCAATGTCGTCAGCATCTCGATATTAGCGTCTACTGTGCATAGCAGAAGTTACTGATAGCCGTTGGTAACAGTACCGCAACACCTTTAGACGAGATCCATCCAAAATTTCTGGAAAAAAGGGTCTCGTGACTGAGAAGATTGCGCCATGGGTTAATCACTCTTCCTTCATAATTCATAATGGTTACCACCAGCATAATGGATGACGGAAGGTGTGAGAATATAGTGTATTGAGGTGCGAAATTATTTTGTGAGGACTGTCCAGTAATACTGTTGGCACCGTCGTCGTCGTCGTATCTCTCTCACACGCACACACGTGCACGCCCTCTTTTGTAAATACTAGTGCTCTCAGATTGGCGTCTGAGTAACTTCTTTCTTCGGTGAACACTTGTGACCATTTCCTTCTTAATCTACAGGATTCTATAGTGATGGTCTTCTGCAATGATAGGAGACCAAACGTTCTGGAACTCGCTTAAATGGGGAAGTGCGGAAGTGCATTCCTGTCTCTCACAACGCCCAGTGGGCAGGAATAATTCGTATCTCAAGATTTGATCTTCGGGTGCATTGTTAGTCATCAGATGATTGTCAACGGTGTACAGTGTAGATTTGATATTTTGCAAACACTGACATATTGCTCAATACTAACAAGTGCTGTTTTCGCTTTGCAAGAATGTTGCTCGTTCAAATGCCTCTGAGCACTATGGGACTTAACATCTGAGGTCATCAGTCCCCTAGACTTAGAACTACTTAAACCTAATTAACCTAAGGACATCACACACATCCATGCCCGAGGCAGCATTCGAACCTGCGACCGTAGCAGTCGCGTGGTTCCGGACTGAAGCGCCTAGAACCGCTCGGCCACCGCGGCCAGCCAATGTTGCTCGTCCCATATTATGTAGCCACATTATCCGAATGTTAATACCTGCTGCACTTCACTTAGACTTGAGTTTCTGCTCCATTTCCACCTACTCCTGGTCGTACAATGCGTGATTGCTTTTCCGTAACACCATTTCGCCCTCTTAGTTTTTGTTAGCATCAGAGGCGGTAAGTTACGTAGCTGTGAATCTAGGCAACGCTTTCCTGTATGTATCCCATATGAGACGGAAATTTGAAACCACCAAGGCTTTGTTATAAACATGTGTGATTCTTAATTCTTGGAAACAAGACTCGGTGGCTGGCGGGCAGGTCAACATTCGTTAATGTTGTGGTCTTCAGTCCTGAGACTGGTTTGATGCAGCTCTCCATGCTACTCTATCCTGTGCAAACTGCTTCATCTCCCAGTACCTACTGCAACCTAGATCCTTCTGAATCTTCTTAGTGTATTCATCTCTTGGTATCACGCTGCGATTTTTACCCACCACACTGCCCTCCAATACTAAATTGGTAATTCCTTGATGCCTCAGAATATGTCCTACCAACCGATCTTTTCTTCTTGTCAAGCTGTGCCACAAACTCCTCTTCTCCCCAATTCTGTTCAATACCTCCTCATTAGTTACGTGATCTGCCCATCTAATTTTCAGCATTCTTCCTTAGCACCACATTTCTAAAGCTTCTATTCTCTTCTTGTCTAAACTATTTATCTTCCACGTTTCACTTGGACACATGGCTACGTTCCATACAAATACTTTCAGAAACGAGTTGGGTTGTGTGGGGGGAAAAAGACCAAACAGCGAGGTCATCGGTCTCATCGGATTAGGGAAGGAAGTCGGCCGTGCCCTTTTAGAGGAACCATCCCAGCATTTACCTGGAGCGATTTAAGGAAATCACGGAAAACCTAAATTAGGATGGCCGGACGCGGGATTGAACCGTCTTCAGAAACGACTTCCTGACACTTAAATCAATACTCGATGTTAACAAATTTCTCTTCAGAAACGCTTTCCTCGAAATTGCCAGTCTACATTTTATATCCTCTCTACTTCGACCATCATCAGTTATTTTGCTCCCCCAAATAGCAAAACTTCTTTACTACTTAAAGTGTCTCATTTCCTAATCTTATTCCCGCAGCATCACCCGACTTAATTCGACTACATTCCATTATCCTCGTTTTACTTTTGTTGATGTTCATCTTATACCCTCCTTTCAAGACGCTGTCCATTCCGTTCAACTGCTCTTCCAAGTTCTTTGCTGTCTCTGACAGAATTACGTCATCGACGAACCTCAAATTTTTTATTTCTTCTTCGTGGATTTTAATACCTACTCCGAACTTTTATTTTCTTTCCTTTATTGCTTGCTCAATATACAGATTGAATAACATCGGGGATAGGCTACAACCTTGTCTCACTACCTTCCCAACCACTGCTTCCCTTTCATACACCTCGACTCTTACAACTGCCATATGATTACTGTACAAATTGTAAATAGGTTTTCGATCCCTGTATTTGACCCCCTGCCACCTTCAGAATTGTCAAAAGCTTTCTCTAAGTCTGCAAATGCTAGAAACGTAGGTTTGCCTTTGCTTAATCTATTTTCTAAGTCTTAGGGTACATTCGTTAATATAACAGATCAATTCTTACAGTCTGGTGCTGGTGCCTGATGTGGAATAAAAGCCATGTCACGACAGGTAAGCGTTTTGGGCAACATGGAAAAGTGTAAACAAGACACACTAATATCAAAGCTTTCTGCATCATTTGAAAGACAACTGTTAAAATTTTGGACTCATCCCCTCAAATACACCTTGTAAAATTATGAACGACAAGTAACATAGACAATCCACACTACACTGTTTGTGTAAGTGCACTTACGAACACCAAAGCAGATCACACACCTACACGCATTTATTAGTAGTAGCAGTAGTAGTAGTAGCAGCAGCAACAACACGGTGTTTAACAGTGTTACATCAGCTCGACTCAGATATCTCTCACAATTCCGTAAGAATAACAATTGAGAATGGAATTTCACCCACAGAGCGTCTTGGTAGGTACATAAAGAACAGTCTGCAGTGAAAGTCTAATGGCTTTGCTGTTGCAATAGGGTCAGGGTACGTAGACACAAACAAACGCGTTTTGTAAATGTATGATACGACAACCGAATCTGCGGCAACAGGAAAAAAGAACACTTTGTTTGCGCCTTGAACATAGACATTAACTAGTCAGTGTGAGCCATAGAACTGTCCACACAACACTGCGCTTGTCCATTTTTGATACCGAAACAAATGCATACAGTGCATTTCAGAGCGATGTTTTAAAGGTTTGAGGACAGGTTCCTTATACCAAAACAAAAAAGTCCAGTGAACATTAGCTATAAAAAGCATACCGTATGGCAAGAGCTACGAGCATTTCTTCATTGGACAAGATGCCTTTCACAGTAACGAAGACGAAAAAATGCTTATAGCTGTTCAGACATAGACTTCCGAGCGCATGTTTACGTGACATTTTTCTTCTTTCAGTGTAAGGAACTTGTCTTCAAATTTTATAAACGTCATTCTGAAACATTCTGTATACTTGAGACACGGATTCTTACAGAGGACAGAAGTGGATGGCGAGAAATGTTCACGCAATTCCTATCGTTGAAAGGGTTCTTTCGGCTGCAAGCGAACACTAGACAAGAGCGTAGATGCGTTACAAATAATTGACATCCGACGAACTGCGAAAAGTGAACATGAATTGAAATTCGTCGCAACGCTACTCACGTCACTGCAGAACGAGTCTGTAGCGCGTAAAAATTTGCTGTTGGAATATGCCATGTTCTACTGCGAAAATATCAGTCCGGAAGGGATGCAAGTGGTCAGCGATAGCATGACGTAGTTGATAGTTCTCAGCATACTTCCTGCGAGAAACGCCAACCACGTGGAGGCCCAAGTGCTTGTTCCTCCATCCAGCTAGTGCTGCGGAGCCCCACACGCTTGTCCCTTGCCTCTTACTGTACCCGGCTCTGTTAGGCCCTCGATTGTCTCCTCCTTCACCTCACAGAGCCGCAGACGACAGCTGCAAGAGTCGTGAACGTTCAGTGTCTCGTTATCTACAAGCGATTTCACCCTCACTCGTCATCTTTCTCAGGCGCTAATGGCAGTAGCACGTTAAATCCAAGAAAATTCAGTTTCCATGGCATTCATTCCTGGCTGCTGGGCTCTAAGAATCTGGCGTTAAGCAAAAGTCATTTAATCCAGCAGCTTTCGCTATTATCCACTCACAAAAACATTCTAATAATCTTCAGTGCCTTCTGCAGTCTTTACATGTTTTTCTTACCTCATCGCTTGCTCTCCACATGCCCTAGGCGTACTCAGCCCTATGCTAGAAGGGTCAGCATCACGATTCGACTGACAACTCTACGTAAGTCACCATCTTAGAAATTGTGGTTTCGATAATTGACACGCATACGTGGCCCCACACAGGCACACGCACGTAGGGTTCCTACGATTTTTTTCTTTCTATGAAAATCAGACACGTCTTCGATGAACCTGAAATTTTTGACAATTTCCGTTTGAAAGTCTTACCAAGAACTAAGAGACACTAAAAAATGCTTTTCTTATCAGTACCTGAGAACTGTACTCTTGTATTACACTTTCTTTACAAGAAAGGTGACATGTTAAGAATGCAGGATTCGTATATCTTTCGTAATTCATTACAGGTACTGCAGTGACTAAATTTGCCTTTCATAGTCTCGCAGATAAAAGGTACCTATTTGTCATGTCATAATTTGAAAACTGGCATTAAATGAAAATTGAAAGGTACTTATATAGATTGGGCCGGCCGCGGTGGTGTAGCGGTTCTAGGCACTCAGTCCGGAACCGCGGGACTGCTACGGTCGCAGGTTCGAATCCTGCCTCGGGCATGGATGTGTGTGATGTCCTTAGGTTAGTTAGGTTTAAGTAGTTCTGAGTTCTAGGGGACTGATGACCACAGATGTCAAGTCCCATAGTGCTCAGAGCCATTTGAACCATTTTTGACTTATATAGATTGCCTAAAAATGACTTTCACTACTCACATTTCGTACACTCCTAATTCTCATCTCCAGTACACAATCAATTGTTTAAATTAACCGATTGCGCGCGGTGTGAACTTCGTTGTAGAAACATCGAAACGTACGAAATCTGGTTGCAGTGGTGATTTGTATTTGAAGCGATGTAGTTTACGCTCAATTTGCCGCATACTACTTTAAAGACAATTTTCATAAAATAAAAAATTGATTGATTTGAACGAAACTTACAGCAGATTATCTTACGAATGGGAACTGTCATCGTACAACGCACTTTCCTGTCGAGGATCTGGAGCTACTGAGCGTGCGACAGATTACCACTAACGCAAGTAGATCAGCTGCGCAAAGGCCCAGATGCCGCGCGGTCTGCACCACGCAACGGCTGCTGTTAGCAGCCTCAGGGGAAACTCAAGAACTTGGGCCGTCTGGCAGAGAGATAAGAGGGTCCTCCCAACTGTTGCCTTGCAGTTGTAGTGTAATAAAAGCAATTTAGTCAGCATCCCTGCTTATTGTGGCTTATTATTGTCTGTCAGGAGCAGAGAATCCTTTCGAGCGAGTCAATGATTATAGTAGCCGCGTTCCACACAGTTTAAATAAAGATGACAGCAGAACACGATCCAAAAATCAATTACTTTCAGTGCTTTTACGGCGCCGCCGAAATAGGCTCATGTAATAAAAACTAAGGCTGGTTCCAATACGCAGTTGCATGTCTTACAGTACCACTGGCCACATCATCGGTGAAGCATGAAATTGACGTTACTTATGAAAACAATTCAGTCAAACCTAGATATAATGAATTTCATGGGACCAAGTTGTTGTACCAGGGTTACTGTTATAATGGGTTTTGTTATCGTGACGCGGAACAAGGAGTCATGTTTGAGTGGGTGAGAAGTACATTACTGAAGTACTTCTCTGATGAAAAATAACTTTAAAAGACAAATAATGAAACACATTTTGTTCACTTCATGTATGAATACTGTACCTGTGGAATGTCTTTCTTCTGTGTACAGAAAAATTCACTTGCACTCCTTTGTTTCTTTTTTCTTAATGATTCTCTTATGAATATTACCTTTATCTTCTCTAACGCAATCAGTCGCTGCGCTGAAACTCTAGGGATTGAAGATGCTACGTGCTGAATATTTCCCAACTGTCACATTAGCTCTATCAAAGGAGGGGATTCGCACTTACCACATCACTGTCATCATCAGAATCTTCAACAGGCGAATTACCCCTTAACTCCTCGATAATAGATTCGTCTGTATATGCTTCAAACACCTCATCATCCACTGACAAGTATTCAACTGCTGAAGCATCTATGGTTTTACAAGTAACGGCTGAATAAATCTCCAGATCACTTTGAATATCATCCTGCATTATTTCATCCAAGACAACGTCCTCACAAACATCTTCACTTTCGGGAATTCTTGTATTTTTCCAGCAGTTTAGAATCACATTCGGCTGTACATTGTTCCAGGAACTAGCAGTCATGTCACAAGCCAGCTTCACTTTGAAACTGTAGCGATTGCTCACCGTCCTTTCAATGGTTGCCATCACCTGTTGAACGAAACATGAACGGTATTTTGTCTTAAAGTTCTTAATTGGCTCCATATCTAGTGGCTGAAGAATCGAAGTACAGTTAGAGGGAAGTAGCATAGTTGAACGTTCTTCAACGCTGGCATGTTGTTCCGCGCACTACAATTATCCACCAGCACTGCAATTTTCTTGTTTTTCATTGACATCTCCTTATCAAGCGAAAGCAACCACTCCCTAAAAGGAGTAGACGTCATCCATGCTTTTCAATTTGCCTTGTAATTGACTGCAATAAAATAAATCACGTTTACAATACGACTGTAACAAAACATTACAGCTGAACCTATACTGTACTAAATTAACTTATAAATTAAAGGACGTAAAATAAAAAGCATGCACCCTCTCACCTGTAAGCTTCTTAAATTTTTGAAGTATCTTGGGTTTGCTGATCGTCCGACCACCAGTGGTGTCAATTTCTGTGTGTCTGACGCGTTGCCCCAGAGAACAACAGTTTGGAGTACTTAGGACTGTTTCCCTCCTTTGCACTTTTCTCCTCTAAAGGCCATCGTTTTCTCTGGCATCAGGTGATAAAACAATCCCGTCGCATCTGCGTTGTACAAGTTTTCAGGTCTGTATTTTTCTTATAACAGCTTAAACATGGTGTTTTTCCTCCAAAATTCTGCATCACCTAAAGGTGCTGATTTTTCTTTTCCTGAAATCATTTTAAAAAGGATCCCATGCTTGCCCTTAACTCTTTGGAACCATCCGGTACTAGCGGTAAAATTAGAATCGCTAAGCAACTTAGCGAAATCTAAGGTTTTTGGACATATCAACGGACCATTAATTGGTACATTTTGCGCACGCATCTCATTTAACCACCGAAGTGTAGCACTGTCCACATGATCAGCAGCAGCCGTCTTCATTCTCTTCCTTGAAGGGTTGACTTTGCCTCCTACAGAACTTTCTTCAATGTGTTTTCGGTTTTTAAGGAATGTAGCTAACATTGATTGTGCAAGTCCATACTATCTCGTCACGTCTACTCGTTTAATTCGGTTATCAATGTCTTCGAAAACCTCAATTTTTGTCTCTAACGTTGTTTCCGAATTCCAGCCATTGTCCAAATCTTAGCAAAGTCCAAATCGTTTACATCTACTAAAAACATTCACAGATTGCAAAAATCACGGAGATAAGCTGCGTATGAGCCCAACAAAGCACTATTATCTGCTACTGAAGCTCAACAATGGACACACTTAACACTCATTCAAACAAAGCAGCTCTTTTACGTTTGCCGCTAAGCACAGCTCTCCCGCGGCTGTATGCTATTTCCTTTACCGCTAGAATAAATACAGTACTGTAATATGTAGCGAAGCTCCTGGAAATAAAGCGCCGATAGTCTAGTAGCTAAATAACAACACCTACCGCTATAGAGTGTTTCTTAGAAATAGGAAATTCCTCGAAATTTTGTATTCGTCGTAACAAGGTGCTGCGAAATTTACTCCATCGTCCTAGTGAGGGGTAATTAACATAGCACGTATAGGAAATCAGCCGGGGGCCATAAAAAATTATCGCTGTACCCAGGTTTATCATTGTATTGGTAACCGTTATACGGATATTTGACTGTAGTACAAGGAAATGATTAAAAATATGTAACAGTACCACAAAAGCACTGCCAGTAAGCTATAATTTGCTACATTACCCCGAGACAAGATAGGGGCTATTGCACACGAATATGCGCAGTAAATAGGCCTTGTGTGCTGTTCTAGTGTTTTTTTCTACTTATCTCTTTGGCTCCAGTCCACAGTTGTTTGGAACTGACTGAACGAGGATATGGTTAGGCAGTGATCCACTTACTGGGTGTCCAGTCATTAATACCCAAGCAAATGGGCGGCCAGGAATGAAACGTTACCCTGTGTGCGGCGACGATTATGTGGACTTAAGGGAAACTCCTGGGACTCGGAGTTGCCTCGTTGGAATTTTTTCAGCAGTGTGCCGAAGGTGCTTATTACGAATGGCGCGTAGCTTCTCTGAAGTGGACGGTGATGTTGGGGCCTAAGATTTCCATCACTGCAGACTATTATACCGCCGATAAAAGTGACGCTGAGTAAAAACTAGGGGCATGTTCAAAATATGAATATCAAATTTCAATCAAACGTCTCCCATAACAATTTTCTTTATTCGCACATTTCAGACTACCACGGACGCTGTTAATAAAATTGATGTGAGAGCCTGTGGTCGAAATGTACTCTTATAACTATTCCCTCACGTTTCGTCTCCCACCATGGGAACATCTTCAGAGGTGCCTGTTGAATTTAGAGACGAAACCCCCAGGGAATACTTTCACATATCGACCACGGCTCCTCAGCACGGAAGTTCTAACTGAAGCCATTTCGTTTCTTTTGACAGAGACCCAGACTGTCCACTTAAGGTTTAGAGTCGGAATGGATGAGAAACGATAGTTACTTTTACACAGCACTTACTTTACTTTTTTTAAGAAATACATAAATTGTTTCGAACAGTAAGGGTTACTGTAAGTTTGCGTAGAAAACATTTCCTATGCTTCATGCGTTTTATAGCAAATTAATTATTTACCTTAATATTATGTCAGTACGTAGCTTCAATGTTCTTAAGGCTGCTAGCAAGAGACTTGGACTTTCAATGTCTTCGTCCAGATCGAGACAGAAAACGCACATCGCAGTCGCACGTACCTCTGAAATTTTAAATACGCAATAAGAGTGAAGGCGCACATGATCGCGCACGTCGTTACAATTGGGTAATTAGTGGGTCGGGCCTGTTTATTATTCTACTTTTTCCTTGGTCTTCCTAAACAATTTCGCATTATGATCCGCTTTCTATAACTTGTTAGGTGCTCCTGTCCCGGTAAAATTAACCTAAGGACATCACACACACCCATGCTCGAGGCAGGATTCGAACCTTCGACCGTAGCAGCAGCGCGGTTCCGGACTGAAGCGCCTAGAACCGCTTTATCACAGCGGCCGGCGGTCGAACGACATTGTTACGCTATTTATGCTTTATATTTTTGCCTTCAGATCTTCAGTTCTGTTCTTATTTCTTTGTTGCTGACATCATCCAGTTTCCTGACACTTTAAAATCGTCTAGAAACGTCAGTTGTACGGGTCAAATTTGACTCTGGCCACTGGCCTCCACGATCGTTGTTTATCCTTAGTGTTACAGCTAATGACATGGAAAATACAATCTAGTTCCCCTATGGACACAACCAGACATCCATAGTACTTGCGATCTTCGACGATAACCTTTAAGATGACAACAGTTGTTCGGAAGGAAGGAAGTGAAGCGCATCCCCAACTCTCTTGTCGTTCTCTTTTTAGGTACTCCACGTCGACGTCTGCTCGTAGATACGTATCGTCGGTAGGTTTTCCGGCTTTACTTCCCGACGTGACAGCGACAACTCTCAAATGAGGTGCGGGCCTTGTGTTTTGCTATTACTGCGAGTCTTGTAAATATCGCTTTTATTTAGTAATTTGCCCGGCTAAAATTCTCCCCTTTTATGATTAAGACAGCCTGCGTCACCTTTCGGAGGGAGTGGGGACGTAAAGTCACAAAAGTTCATATTAAGCAGTCCGTAAAACACGTAAACGTTCACATCAGTTAGCGTGTTAGTTAATGCCTACGCTTTCCGGTAGAGGGTGCTGACTTACTACTGAATAGCTTTGGTTCCGTAAAACCTTCACTTATTAGTACTAGGTAAATGAAATAAGTAAAACACTCCTGTATTTCACTTTCACTCTATATTGAAGGATTAAGATAGTGATGGATGATGGTCTATTTAAAAGGTTCCTAGCCCGGAGGAATCTAAATAGTCCGCAAATGCCGATATGCATGCGCTCTACGTCCAGATTCGCAACTAACGGCACACGACACTTTCAAAAGTCCACACGTTAACATCTGATACCGGTACCTCTGAATTCACTCGTATCAGCAGATAATTTGAGTTCCTGTCGTCTAAATGTCCGTAAAGTTCCAATCTAGCACTAAAGTCCTAAAAATCTCCTTAATACTCCGTTGCTACCAACAGTCAGAGATCGTACACTACATCACTTTTAATCTCCGTAATATTCTAACAGTTTATCGTGAATCTTAACACGCTAAAGTCCAATCTAATTATTGTCTCGCTGACTGACACGGGTTCCCCGCCCTTTAACGAAACAATCAAAGAAAAAAGGCGGCAATAATGACGATCAGGCCTTTTTATAGGTTTTTCATCACAAGAGTTTAACGTCTACACTATTTTCCCCTCTAAAAATTCTATTCTTAATTTTATTCTTTCTATAGCGTTTATCACTGTAAACTGAACCGAGGTGTTACGGAAGGAAGGAAGGAAGGAAGGAAGGAAGGAAGGAAACTTGAGATTCAACATTTCGGCGACGACGGTTTCATCAGAGATGAAGCGCATGCTCTGATTACGGAACGACATTGGCCGTGCCCTTTTCACAGGAACCATCCTAACATCTGCCTCAAGTAATTTAGTGAAATTACATGAGACCCTACGTCTTTTCGGACGGACGCTGACTTGAACCGCAGACCTGAATACGAATCTAGTTCGTTACCACGACGCCACATCACTCAGCCACGCACAGCTACGCGAGGCGCGTGTTAGGTTGTTACGTATCAAGCTGCAAATTGGACGAGAACTTGGTTTGGGTTTAAAAATTATGCCCACATAGCGCAAGAACATTGCGGTCGTATAATACTATTTTGTGACGTCATACTGGACGAATCGTGTGCGTGATGACATGGTGCCCCTCGAATGCTATCCTCTACCTAGCAGATGCCGCGAACAGCAACAACTACTTCTGAAAACGAAAGATCATTACTATTTTTCTTCGTTTTGTTGGCACTATACTCTAAAATGAAGACACTGCCTCATGGCATGTGTCGTAGAATATGAAACTTTACTCACAGGTCGTCAGTTTTATACGAAAAATTGTCTCCTTTCTCTGTCAAGAAGCTTTACTCGTCGTAGCTGAAGTTTCTCAATTACTCAGTCATCCGTATTATCCAGAAGTCACTGCAGTGAATAGCTGATTCGGATTTAAACACCCCTTCAGGTAATGCAATACCTCACTCTTTCTTGAAACTCTAGATGCATTACAAAATTCACTATTTTGGTAGGGATCCGTTGCTTCCTCAATAACAGAGTTGTATTACGGCGACCTCTAATTACTGGATTGTATCACTGTTAGCCGCGATCTCATCCATTTACATACGATTCGTTGTGCTGCTGAAATTGTTTCTCGTGAAATGTAGGAACCCTCAAATTGCTTTGTTCAGAAGAATGTTGGATTAAAACCGGTAGAAGTGAAGTTCTTTTCATAGTTCCAGCATTCGTAGAAACGACTAAAAATAAACTTCAATCGAAAAGGCAAGTCAATGTTCGGGGGAGAAACTGAAAATATTGAGTAATAGAGCGATTGTAGTGACAGAATTGACAAAGATTTCTATAACGTGTGTTAATACAAAAATATAGGCAAACGAAGCGGATCGTGACAACAAAAGGTATTCAAGATCTGATTTTGAAAGTCCTCAAAACGTAAGACTCAATGAAACTAACGATATTGTGGATGATGATAATGGTGACGATCGTGATGAAATCCCTGCCGCGGCCACCGCCGAAATAGCCCTCTCTTCTACGTTGTGGTGGTCATTTAAATCGCATTTTAGTTCTAATAATTTCTGAATTTTCATCCCATAGTTTTTTTTGGGAACACTGAAAGTATTAATTAGTTACTAAAAGGCTCAATCTTCAGAACACACAGTTAATACAATGCATCAAAAGGTATTGTAATTTCCTATGAAGGCTTTAATATATATTCACACTACTTACAGTAAGAACGAACTTCGACGTGGAAGGAGAAACTGTCTTGCTAACATAATGCGATTATTGCGCCAATTTTGCAGTTTGAGTAAAAGGTGACAAGTGCTGTCAGTCACGATGACAATCAAAGAGAATCAGAGATTCGACTTCCTTGAAATTGAATTACTTTGACGTCTAGTCCGGAGTGGGAAGCGTGGAGAAGACAATTAGGGAGAGTGATCAGAGAGGGGAGGGGGGGGGGGAGGAGGAGGAGAAGTGGGAAGGGTCGGGGCAGAGTTGCAGGGCACCTTCTCTGCGAAATGTCAGTCAGAGCTAAAAAGCGCACAGCGTGCCTTTCGAGCGCACAGCCAATGCAGTAGAGTTAGAACGATATCACGTTTTATGCCTGCTGTTCACCTATTCTAGTTAGTTTCTTATCCTCGAATATATACTCGTATACAGTTCTTAAGATCGAATGACTGCTAGCTTAAGTTAAAGATTACCAGTACCGCGAATTACATCTGCCCCGTACAAATGATAATCACGAGCTCATTATTAGTACGACGTGTGTCGCTCCGTTGAACTACGCTTCTCTGCTAGATGTTCCATATTTTCCGCAGCCTGCAGGTGTTGTTTCCGGCTTCAACACTTACCAACCTATTACTGCACGTGTGTTGCAACACTGCGAACGAGTTATTCGATATTAAGAAAAAGTGCTACCCGGTTACCCAACGAATCATGTGGAACGAACAACCGAAACAAAGTTCTCGTAGCTGGTGTCTGTGTTCGGCCTACCAGACAGACACGAACGTAGTTCACGGCACTGTTGCCGCAGCAGTCTCCTGTGGTCCACGAGCTCCGCTATCAAGGCGGAACTCACGTTCCGGTAGGCAACCTGTGCGCCAACGACGTGCTGTTTTGCTGCCCACGAGCTGATTACGGATCCAAATCGACCGGTCGCAGCGATCTAGTGGCCAGAGGTAGGAGGATGAGGCACCGAAAAATAATCAACGCTTCTCGTGAACAACACTGAGACGACGTCCGTACGCCGACATAAGTGTGACCTCGGGAACGCTTTCTACCGTTAAAATTAGGTTCGCCTCAAGCAACAAATTTCATTTTCATTTCGTCCATATTCAGAATTAATTGATTATCACCATTTGTTGGCATTAGTAATAATTTTCACCACTTAACAGTGACACAGTTTAATGAATAATGAAAAACGTGCATGTGCACAGTCGTTTGGCGCCACAGGTCCAGCAAAGTGTGCAGATGTGTGTTGTTAGAATAAGATATTTTTTGAGAAGAATTTTTCTTTTTCATTATCAGACAGAAAGCTAGAACCAGCAAGAAACAGACGGAGCACTAATATCGGTGGTTATGATCGTACGAGGAAACTTAGTCAGCATTTGAAAGCGGAGAAAATTTTTGGAATAAGTACTGCACAAATTTCTCATCGACATAGATCTACGTAAAAGCGTTGCAAGTTGATATGGGGCCACTGAAAGAAAATCTTGGAATGCATCTTAATGTCTAATACACTGGTGTCCAAAATTAAAGCAACAAACGGATGTTTCCCCGTGCTGTGTCTAATTCAAGATATAATCATACAAACTGTCAATCAGACGTCCGTAAGATCGTGTTGTGCACGGAAGATGGCACTCCAGTCAATGGACAACCATACCAACGATGACGTCAGGGGTTGAGAGGAGGTTGTGTTTATCCACAGCTATTGTGGATGCGGGGCTACCCGGCACAGTCACAGACGGTGCGGTATGGCACAGAGAAGATGCATACGACGCTCTGCGGTGGAGGGCCATGGAAAGAAAGGAAGCGGGAATGTCGCAAACTGATTTGGCCCAATGGCTTAATGAGAATCGTTTTCTAGTTTCTCGGATGTGGCGACAGTTGATACAGACAGAAACTGTATCCCGAAGACGAGGGCAGGGCCGATCACGCGTGACTTCAGAGGAGAGGACCGCTATTTGTCTGTAAGGGCACGATAGTACCGCCGTAGTACTGCACGGCAGCTGCATGTGAGCTCGCAGTATCCACTGGACGTATTGTATCGAGACAAACGGTGTGCAGAAGGTTTGAGCAGAGTGGACTTGATTGTCCCACGCCCGCTGCATCTCTACCTCTTCCGCGCCTTCACAAAAGGTAACGTGTAGAGTGGAGTCATAACATGCCACCCTGACGGTCGAACAGTGGGCCAATGTTGTTTTCACACATGAGTCCCTAGAGAGATTCTAGACGGATTCGCATCTGTAGGGAACGTGGAACCCAAACATTGTGGAAAGAGACAGATATCGAGAAGGATCCCTAATGGTGTATACAGGGATTATGTTGGGCACTCGTACCCCTCACGTGAAACTGTACGGGTGAATCGGCGAAGTTTAACTGCTGTCAGGTATCGTGACGAGATCCCGGGACCTCACCTGCGATTGTTGCGAGGTGCTGCAGGCCCAGTCTTTGTATTTCAGGATGATAATGCTCGACCGAATAGAGCCTAGGTGGCCTGCTCACTGTCCGGATTTGAATCCCTTAAGAGCAGGTCGGGGATGCAGTAGGGAGACGGTTTGCATCACGTCGGCATCCACCAATCATTCTCCAAGACTGCGAGCAGCTCTGCAGAAAGAACGGGCGTTATTGCCTCAACATCAGACTGATATCGTTCATAGCATGCCCCGTCGTTGTCAGGCCTGTATTACTGCCAGAGGTGGTCACACCCCAAACTGAGGACGTTAACGAATTGTCGGAATGTGTGTTAAGTTGCAGAAAAACGAAGAACATTTTTGTCTACCTTCATGCATGTTGCAGTTGTTTACATTCTGTATTCTTTACATTGTTTCTACTTTACTATCACCTATTTATACTGTTTTATGGCAAAATAAGCGCAACATTGCAAAATTCCCGTTTGTTGCTTTAATTTTGCACATAGTGTATTATTTAATGTCAAAAATGGCTCCGAGCACTATGCGACTTAACTTCTGTCATCAGGCGCCTAGAACTTATAACTAATTAAACCTAACTAATCTAAGGACATCACACACATCCATGCCCGAGGCAGGATTCGAACCTGCGACCGTAGCGGTAGCTCGGTTCCAGACTCCATCTTTAATGTCGAATGATCATTTTCGGAATTCGTAAATTCAAAATAAATTGTTTTGAAACTACATTTATCGAGGCTTAAATTGTATCGGTAGGAGCTTCTCGTTGTTTTATTTGGATTTTGCAGTGTGTGGCAATGTTACAGTTCTCTCGAGAAATAGCACCGAGCGAGCTGGCGCAATAAAAGTCACTCGACTCACATTTGGGAGGAACGGGATTAAAATGTCCGTCCGGGTATCAGTTCTTGGGTTTTCTGCAGTTTCCCTGAAACTGTCCACGTCGCTGTTCCGATGATTGCTTTTTAGGGTGGAAGACCAATTCCTCCCCTGATCTCGTCCAGTACGAGATTGTGCTTCGAATTTATTTACCTTGTCGTCAATTGGATGTTAAATCCATCTTCTTTCCCATTCAAATACAGATTGCAACTTTGGTTGTAGTAAATATGAACTTGATTCCGTTTAGGGGACTAGAAAATAAAGTGAAATTTCATCATTTGAGAGTTATTCATACTGAAGCGTGATAAGATGGAAAGTTTTGAAGGCGAGTTTTAGAGGGTGAGGACGGGAAGATAGTTGCGTCGCTAGAACACTGTATGAAACGTGGAGATTCGGAATACGTGGCTTTATATGTGCCGGCGATTTTTACTTGACTTCGTTCTCTCTTTGAACGGCGAATTGTCGTGAGATCGTTCGATGTACTGGACGCGGAGTCGTTGTAGATTGCACACGTCGACCTCCAGGGTACTATAACAAGGATGAAGTGACCAGGCAGGCAGCAACAGAGGAAAACAGTCTTACATAAAACGTCAGTTGCTTCAAGTCGTGTAGAAGTATCCTTTCAGTAGGTGGAACCAGAGAGGCGCTAGTTGCGCGCGAGAAATAACATTGTAAAACATCAATACAATCCAGATAAAGAGTGACGGACTGATTAGGGAGAGTGTCTCTGGAAAGGGCACATGAACATCGTGAAGAGACTACAGCAGGTCCATGACATAAATTTAAAACAGAAGCGTCCCTCTCTCCACTCAGCTTCTGTAAAACAGTGCGTAATTAGAGCCAATAAGGCGACGAGGGTGCTGCTACGTTACGCCAAGTTGGGGACTGGCAGGATTGAAAAAGAAATTAAGTAAAGCTCAGACGCAGTCGGTAGGATCACAGCAGTTGGAGGAGAAAGCAGTAAAGAATAGATAGGACAGGCAGGTGCTAGTGGAAACGCAGAGATTGCAGTATTGGCGGAGAGAGACAAAGTTATTAGCCGAGGAGTTAACTGTAGTAGTGAGGAACCGTAGACGGAGTTCTACCTAGGTAGCTGCGGACTTCTGCATATTGTATCGGGGGTGCAGACGCAATTAGTACTGACAGGTTCTTCTTTGTTAGAAAGAACAGTGCCATCGTCTCTGTATAAGGAGTTGGTCTTTAGTGGTTACAACTCCCGTAGAGAAAATGTGTACTAGGTTGAAGTTCTTCTCTGAATAAAATCAGAAATTCTAAAACAGTCAAGTGTCCATCATTCAGTACTAATTCCAATAGTTACCTTTTGTAATACGGGAATTTTAACGACACAGTTAGGTGAAGACCTCCCCTCACTTACATTAACCGACTATTTCCCTTTAACCCCCAACCCTGCCCCCCAATCCCAAGCAACTCACGTCTGCGACGCGGCTATCGGTTTCCAACCCGACAGAATTGGTGCTGTCATGGAATGTAGGTCCACCTCGACCAGTTTTCGAGCGAACATTGCGAATGGAAGTGCAAGTTATGGACATTTGGAGTCGATTATCTCGCAAAACACCAGTGCTCATAGAGGCACAAAAAGCACTTATTTACAGTTGACAAAAAACACAAACTGGGTAGTAGATGGATGGAGGCGAGTCTTGTGGTACGAGGAGTCGCAATTTCGCACCTTTCAAAATGATGCATGGCGTCGAATGCACCAACGATCTAATTAGGTGTTCAACCCGCGATTTGTGAAAAGTGTAGTTCAAGCCGGCGGTGATACTGTGGTATTCTGGGTTGTTCCACGTACCGTTAATTGAACCTAATGATTCGCGTTACCGCGACCGTAAACTAGGTTGCCTGTTTCAACATCCTTGGTGATGAAATGTTGCGCTTTCTTCTAGTTCTTCACAATGGGTGTGCTGTGGGCGCTCCTGTCTTGTAAGATGACAACAATGATGTTGAAAGGGTCGCGCGCATAAGTTCCCATGTTATCTCCACTGGCCCACTAAATCACCTGACCTAAACCCCATGGAAAATTTCTGGGACCACTTTGAACAGCGAGTGAAATGTAGCAATCAACATCTTGGTAATCTGGTAGATCTGCAGTATCTAACTGTCAATGAGTGGCTTCAGCTGGACATGGCATACCTGAACAAACTTGTGGACTGTCTTCCTCACGGAACTGAGGTCACTATCAAGGCTAGAGGCGGTGTTAGATGATTCTAGCTTGATGCCTCCTGCTGATTACTTTTTTGTCTTGTGTGCTTATCAATAAGAGAACGGTTAAAAAAAGTAAAGTGATCTTTTATGTAAAATACTTCAACTTCTCCGGACAGCAAGATACAGTACGAATCTTGTTCAACGTAGCATATTATTCGTTTATCAAGCCACAACCTAATTATTAAGCTGGTCACTACTATTGGAAACAAGTGGTTGCATTTGGTTACTTACCAAA
Source organism: Schistocerca piceifrons (assembly GCF_021461385.2). Lineage (NCBI taxonomy): Eukaryota > Metazoa > Arthropoda > Insecta > Orthoptera > Acrididae > Schistocerca > Schistocerca piceifrons. Next base: position 700,823,433 of record NC_060138.1, read on the forward strand.
AAGGTTGTGAACAGAAACCAGTTTAGTGGACAAACTGATGGTCTTACATAACCGTGTGCAGGTGTGCTTTAACGATTACGTCCACATCCATACTGCGCAAGCCACCTGACGGTGTGTGGCGGAGGGTACCATGAGTACCTCTATCGGTTCTCCCTTCTATTCCAGTCTCGTATTGTTCGTGGAAAGGAGGATTGTCGGTATGCTTCTGTGTGGGCTCTAATCTCCGATTTTATCCTCATGATCTCTTCGCGAGATACACGTAGGAGGGAGCAATATACTCCTGGACTCTTCGGTGAAGGTATGTTCTCGAAACCTTAACAAAAGCCCGTACCGAGCTACTGAGCGTCTCTCCTGCAGAGTCTTCCACTGGAGTTTATCTATCGTTTCCGTAACGCTTTCGCGATTACTAAATGATCCTGTAACGAAGCGCGCTGCTCTCCGTTGGATCTTCTCTATCTCTTCTATCAACCCTATCTGGTACGGATCCCCACGTTGTGTTGCCTGCATTCGAATGATTTTAAATACGTGTAATTGATCAATCGACTCTAAGATCAAGATGATTAATTTGCCTTATTCCAAATTAAGGATAATCCTATATATAAATTTAAACATGGAGAGCAGCGGTGTCGAACACAGACAAATCCTGAATAGTAAGACAGACAGAGTGGAAACTAATTTACAGGCAAACAGTATACTCTCCCTGCTTATGCACAAACTATAAGAGAAGTTCAAATGAAATGGAGGATGATGAGGGCGGGGCGGGGTGGGGCGGGGGGGGGGGGAGGGGGGAGGAAGGGAAGGGAAGGGATGGAAGGTAATTCGTGAATTCCAACCGCATAGGACATTGTGGTAACACAATTACAAAAATTGAAAAATTGTGCCGGACCTGGGCTCGAACCCGGATTTACCGCTTTTCTTGAGCGGTTGCCTTAACCGCTTCGGCCATCCGGACACGGTCTCTGACAGATTCAAAATTCCAGCTTATCGCACGCTGCGATGCATCGCCTCGCCCCCCCCCCCCCCTCCCCCGTCCATTTCAGCGCGGATGCACTAATATCGCCCGAACTCGTACGGGAATCAATAATTAGCGTGTAGAAGCTGATGGAATAGGGACGATGCATTGCGGCGTGCGGCAAGACGGAAATTTGAGTCGGTCAGGGGCCGTGTCCGGATGGCCGAAGAGGTTAGGGCAATCACTCATGAGAAGTGGTAAATCCGGGTTCTCATCCCCGTCTAGCACAAATTTCAACTTTCGCCATTGCATTATCACAATTCCCTATGCGGCTTGAAGTTCGGCGTGTCCGACAGAACAGACATCACTCAAATGTATACATTCCTATAAGATAAGTTGTGGACCATAATCGAAGTATACATTTCCGGCTAGTACAGTGTTTCAGAGCTGTACTTCCCCGTATAAGATTGTTTCCAAATTATAATGCAATTTTACACTGCGTAAAATTTAGATTTCAAATATTCCAACAATCCCACACCATTTTGTAACTTAGCGAACTATAGGCAACTCGGGGTATAAAGATAATAGAGCAGTGTCCTTCTTCGTTGGGCGTAGGTCGTGTAGCGTTAACTTCACTGATACGTTGTAATATTTAAAGATTTATCCGGCCTCTCGTCATTCTTTCTCCTCTGACTTCTGTACACAGTTTGCGGACATAATCTCGCCGGCGAAGGCCGTCTCAACCGGCCTCGATTCCGGCACATCGCCAGCCTGCGATACATAAATACAGGCGTCTGTGCAGTGAACCGTGCGGGCGGAAACGGGCAGCCTGGCGACTGAATGAGGTCCCTTACGGGCCAGATGAGGAACACGGCCCGAGCTTCGTCCGGCGACAGGCGCTGCCTTTGGGAGGCAGTCCGGCGGCACAGCAATCAGCCGGCGCCTTCCCCGCGAGTTGCGGCTGATAGGCTGACGGCGCGATGAAAGCGAGGCCGGCCAGGCCGATGTAGGCACACGCCGGTTGCTCCGCGGCGCACCCGAGTGTCTTTCTGTGCCATCGTCCCAGCGAAACGCACTCTGTGACCAACACTGGACTCGCACTGGAATCGGGAGCGGCAGAGTTCAACTCCCAACCCGAGCGCCCTGGTTTAGGGTTTCACTGGTCTGCGTAAATCTGCTGACCAGATTGAGATTATATAATTAATAACTCAAAACAAATAGTCGAGAAATGATGATCGAAAGGAGAACCGATAGAGGTACTCAAAGTACCCTCCGCCACACACCGTCAAGTGGCTTGCGGAGTATGGATGTAGATGTAGATAAAACAATCTCAAAAACTGATATTCCCTAGCTTCAGTGTTTCTGTGCGCTGCCAATAGAAAATGGTAAAGCGAAGTTTTGCACCTATCTCATGACTGTGTGTACTCTTTCCTTCTTGCAAACCTTTTTCCCAGTATTCTTTATGGTTGTAGCCACCTGTGTGACGAAGATAGAAATAAAGCTGGATTCTCGGTGCAGCTGTGTAGTGCGCACTTTCTCCAGCCGTGAGCAGGTCAGTGCGGCTCCCATCAACCTCACATACCTCATCAGTTTACTATAAGCAGGACTGTTAGCACAGGAAACTGCTCGCCGAAGTGAAGTACAACACAGCATCGTCACTGAAACATCTTACCGATATCGTCTAATACAAAACATTGTAAAAGCGCCTCGTACGATCGCCTGCAGTCAACACCACCAGTTGATGACCGCCATCTGAACGTACCCAAGGAGCAGCAACAAAACTGAGCGCTGCCTTTTTTTTGAGGCAAATGGGGGAGTTGTGTGGACCCAGCTACTACTTAACCTCCTTCATACGATCGATTTGGCATCTGGGCGTCAATTAGGAACAACAGTACAAACTCCGAAGCACCATGGTATGCGCAGAAGTTGGACAAACCAACATTTGAAATGCTGCCTATATCAGTAGCTTCACGGACGAGGACAGGGTTTGTCTGACTCCAAATGGTCGTCACAGCCTTCCATGTATCAAAGTACGTATCAGGTATATACTCAGACGGGTAGGTAGGGTAGGTAGGGTAGGTGAGTAGGGTAAGGGGGTAGGGTAGGTGGGTGGGTCAGTCATGGTTTGTGACGTGTACGGATGTCGGACGACTCTCGTCACTATTGAACATAATTTGAGAGCTGCGGAATTTTTGGACTCGAGCCTGGAAACAACTGTCTAGCCATAGAATCAATATTTGAGCGATGGGTTCTTCTGTCAAGACGATAAAGTGCGAGCAGACGGCGCCCACGTCGTGAACACCTTCGTTCTTAAGGTGGGAATCAACCCAATGGAATGGCTTGAAGTATCTGCTGAGCTGAACCAAGGTAAACATGCTAAGGATAAGTTAAAACTTAGAGGACGCCGTCGCAGGAACACGCTCGCACACGAGATTACCTGAGGAGGGCCGACGTCGACGGGTGGGAGAAGCTTCAGCAGTAACGTCGCGCTCATCTCGAAGGACAACAGGCGAAGGAGAATGCAAGCATCCTAAAGTGCATAGGACAAGTCTACACTTTCGAACAGCTGTTCTTTATCTTAGTCACAGATTTGTTTTTATTTCACAATAAAGCTATTTTTTCGGTTTCAGAAGACTTACTCTCGTTCCCAGCTCCACTTGAATATAAGTTCACGCACTTACAAAGCTGTGCAGGTGGCGCAAAGCTATTTTTGAGCAATTTGTTGGAGAATCATAGACGATGTCATCTATTGTTGCATGTGTGTTTTAGAGTACACTATGTAGTTTTTGTCCCAAAATAGCTCCCCTTCCTGTCATAAATATCTAAAATACACAGGGTGCCCTTATTTAAATTTCCAGTTTCAAAACGGAGTAGAAACAGAACTACTGCTCAGAATGACGCAAAATTTGAACACCATATTATTGACGCAAGAGGAAAGGGAATCGTCATGAAAAATAATTTTACCGATAGATGGCGCTCTAAGCGTCCTAAGGTAATGGGATGGGATCGGCTTCAGATGACAGACGAATAGCAATACGACGGCTATGGTTAGAGTTGCTCACTACACCATCCATACTGTTCAATGTGCATGACTGCGGAAATTTGGCAGTTGTGTAACTATTAGTTAAACACATCCACCATGGCAATGTTGCACCATGTCGGAGAGGGAAAAGTCGGTTTTTAGTTGTCCTGAGGCCAAAAGCCACATAGAAATCGAAATGACCTCTTTTCTGTCGTGAGGCTAGCGGAAAACATGTTCAGTATGCTGTCCACAGTTTTCTGCCCAAGTTGAAACCGAGGAACACAATGTTCCACAACAGATCGGAGTATCTAGGTGGCCACATTCACAATGCGTTGAGCAATGCGCGCCTTCAAATCAGCTACGTTCGTAACTGGGGCACTGAATACATCATCTTTCAGATAACCCCACAGCCAAATTGTCATGTCGTCTGGACGGTCAAGCTGTGGGGAAACTAAGGATTGAAAAAATCTAGTATTCCCGAAATCTCTGCGGCAGCCGCTTCACTGGCTATGCAATGTGGGGAGGAGCGCCATCCTGCGTAAAAAATAATCCTAGTCACACATCCACTCTGTTGAAGGGTTGGAATGACGTTGGCACGCAAGACTCTCGTAGCTTTCACCATTCACAGTATGGGTAAGAGGATCCGCAGGGTTCAATCTCCCCGAAAAGATAGGGCACTACGGTAAAGGATGCCGTCAGCCCGCACTACAGTCACATTTGCAAAATGAAGTGGTATCAATTGATGTGCGTGCGGATTTTCCGTTGTCCATATTCTGCAAATTCTATTTATTGACATTACTTCGAGATGGAAACCGGGCCTCATCTTTTAACAGAATGTCCAATGGTTATTTATTGTTCACTTCCATGTGAACAAGAAATTCCATGGTGAACGTTTGTCTTCCTGGCGAGTCAGCAGGAAGCAATTCCTGAACGTGGGCGATTTTGTATGGATAGCAGTGCAGAATGTTTCGTAGGATTTTATGCACCGTACTGGCAGGTGTGCCAACTTTTGGGGCAATTCCCCGTGCACTGCATGTTCGCACACCATCGTTCGATCATTGGTGCAATGCTTTGGCCACATTTTCGACAGAAGTCGGATCAACTGCATTCCTCCCTGTGCCACATTGCACTTTAGAGGAACCTGTCTTTTAGAATTTTGTGTTCATTTTCACCAGACCATTAGCAGACGTCGGAACATACCCTTGAGTGTCCCGATTTTCTGCAGGCCTATTGGCATTTGTAACAGAGGCGCGCGATAATTCATGCAGTCATGCTGGGCGTCTCGGACGCAACTGAGGAACAGCCACGTGCATATTCTGAGTCATTATGCTGTTCAAATCTGACGTCATTTTGAGCAGTGGGGTATCTTTCTACAGAGTTCTGAAACTGGAATTTTAATTATAGATGCTCTGTACATTGCGGGAGCCACTGAACGACGAATGGCGAAGGATACTTCGTACCAGTATTACCGACATTCTCTTCTATTCTTTCCGTATAAATAACCAGGGAAAATGGCTGTGTATGCCTTTATATACGCCCTATTCTTTCTTACCACATACTCATGATCCCGATCTGAGTTACATGGTGGCCACAGTACAGTTTTATCTGTCATCCTCGATTATTGGCTTATTAGATTTATCCAACAGGTTTTAAAAAGAACAACGTCATCTTTCAGTCTATACCGATTTGTAAATTTCCAAACAAGCATCTCTGCATTCGGGCGATGTCTTCTGCCATTCCTGCTCAGTAAGATTCAAAACGCCGGTGCATTACTCTACAACTGGGCACACTGGCGACTTGCTTGCGGTTTTCTTTGCGGAAAAACGGCGCTTCACCGGAACTGTCCCAAGAAAACTCTTCCATTCGCTCTCCTTGCAAAGTGTGTGCCAGTTCCATACGGTTTTAAAGTATTTCCTCGAGATACAATAAACCGACATGACAGGCTACAGAAACGAACCATTAATAGGAAACTACCAGGTTCATTCTCTTTGTTAAGGACGCTGTACCAAACTTTCCTCTCTAGAATTTTGCCTTTAAATCCCGCAAGAAATCCAGCAGTACGCCTCGAGAAAGCAACCAAGCAACTTGGCACACTGATTACGGTAGTAACCGCATATGGAGAGAAGTGTTCAAAACCCTGCCCGACTATGCAGACTCAGATTTTCTGTGGCTTCCATGCGTCTTGTTGAAGTCGTATCTCTGCTTACCGCTGTTGGTGTCCTATCAAGTCTTCTTTCAAAACAGTCTGTCACTAAATCTGTATTCATATCTGAAGACACAACGCGATGAATGAGAGGTACCCTGTTTCCTTTCACTGATCGAGGCACGAACTGCTCGGAGCAATCAGGACATCATAAAATACGGGGCGAATTCCACCGACGACCTTTCGGAGGTGATGGTAAAGACCAAAGCAAGAAAAAATTACGAGCAAACAGTGGTTCCATAAGGCATACGTTAGGAGCATTGAGGACTTCTTCGGTAGAAGAGATGCGTTATCACAGTAGCGAAAAGGAACGAGTGATCATAGCCGTTACGCCATGCATTATAGAGCCCATATTTACTAGACTTTTTTCTTAGTTTGGCCTCCAAAAATTTGTCGGACTTCGTGTACCACTCGGTATATCCTGATACATCTAGAAGGTCGGAGGGAGAAGGGATGTTCTGCATGAAACATTTGGAATAGAACTATTAACAAATTATGCAGTAATGACTGAAAGATCGACAGAGAAGCGGCCGAGTTATTATGAGTGCTTGGTTCGGTATTAAAGCTCCAAGAGTCATCGATTTTCACTTCAATAAGGAATAAAGTGTGGTATTTTTAAGCAAAACACTATCTTACAAACGGCTCGTCACTGCACTTATTTAAACGAGCTAGCATGTGATACAGCAGATACTACTGGAATGTTGAAAAGTATGGTTTCACGACTGCTTACAACGGGAGATATTAAAAGACAATGGTATGGTCGCCTACAAACACCTACTGCGGAAAAGACCGTTATTCATAGGCTGAGGTCCGTCGGACTGGATGGCAGGAGCCAATTCTGCTGTAGTGAGGTTTATTGATAACTGCATCAAACCGTATTCAGTCCAAAGTGCTTCCAATCGTTTTGCTCGAGATGACCCGCTAATATGATATATACTGTATCTCCTATTGAGAAGGCGTGATACTGTCTGAAAATTTTGGCTGGAAAAATATTGTAGGTGGAGGTCAAACGAATGCAATCGTGTTGTGCCCTGACGCGTCTCGGTTTAGCGTAGATCTTTATCTGAAGAGAGTACAGAACGCGGTATCGCTTTGTAATTGTGCTAGAAACATTCTAATACTTTTGTACTTAAGGACTGACGGAATGGGAAGAAGTCAGCCCTGAGAGACGTACGAACGTCGTTGTGTTCCGGAGCTGTTCTTTGAAGGTCCGAAATTGAAGTTGCACCATATGCTGATATCCTTGTCGTTTCTCGTAAATGTTGACGGATGCAACCAACTGTCAGTGAGGGAATGCTAAGTTGCCGTATTTCGAAGTCTGTTATATTGTAGGCTCCCCCTCCCCTATAACTAGCCGGCCGGGGTGGCCGAGCGGTTCTAGGCGCTACAGTCTGGAACCGCACGACCATTACGGTCGCAGGTTCGAATCCTGCCTCGGGCATGGATGTGTGTGATATCCTTAGGTTAGTTTGGTTTTAGTAGCTCTAAGTTCTAGGGGACTGATGAGTGATGACCTTAGCAGTTAAGTCCCATAGTGCTCAGAGCCATTTTTGAACCCTATAACTGACAGGGTGAGTAAGTTCAAAGATCAGAGGAATGCAGAGACATACATCACCTTTAAGTAGGACCATACCTAATAAAGCATTATCGAGTTACCATTTACTCCGGCGGCAGCGACGGTGCTGGCGGGTCTCGCGTCCGTCGGCCGTCGTAATTTAATGTATTATTACTGTTATTATCTTTTGATTGTTGCTGACTTAAGTGGTGGGCCTTAATAAAAATATTTCATTCAATTTTGATTTACGGTTAAATGCTTTTGTGAAGTTCTCCTTTTTAACAATATTAATCTTAAATTATTTGTTACGTTAATGAATGTTAGACTCGCTGAATCTTAAAACATGACCATACAAGTTGAACATTGGAATAAACTTTCCATATTAATTTCTTCGGCTAGTCAGTTCACTTTAAAGCAAAAGATCTTTAGTTATTAATTACAATTGCGGCCCACACACGCACGAGAGTATTTTTTTTTTTTCTTACCTCCGTTAACCATTCTATTGTAGTCTGAGTCCTGGCTCTGGCTCTCGGCTATGGTACTGAAAATAAGAATCTTAAAGCTACGTATTTTCTGCAACGTCGGGCGGCTGTGGAGAAAAATTAATATTATGTTAATAGCGGCCGAGTTTTTCGCTTCCGCTAATTTTTCATAAGTTAATATCGCCACGTAATGGCATCGTTGGCTGCATCGGCCGCTGCGATTGTTGAACTGTAAATTACTCGAACGCAGGTTAATTCAAGGAAGGCGGACATGAAATCGGGATCACCTCTTACAAATTAACGTTTACAATAATATTAAATCAATACATTATCTGCTTAATTCATACAAATATGCTTACATTTGCCAGCACTCGCAAGATGTCCGTCTACACACAACCCAGACAAGAGAAGAAGTGAAGACGACTAAAAAATTAACAAAAGAGCGTATCTTGTCGTCTCTTTAGATCATTTTGTTATATTTCTTTGCACTCGAAACCTATACAGAGAAATTATTATTTTACGGCTACATGATAAAAATATATTATTCAATTTTTAAATGTCTCTTCTTTATAAATACTGTTTTTAAGTGTTTTCTTATTACCTCACTGAGGACGCTATACGGGGAGTGTACTTCACCTCTGCTGCGAGGCTTTTGTTCGTGTACAATTGTTGCGCAGGTAGCACGTGTTTGGTAGGCATCTGAATCAAGTGTGTTGAGTGCAAGTATTTCAAGTGAAATGGCGAAATACAAGTATTCTATTCGCTAAAGAGTACTCGTGCATAATCCGTATGTACCTTACGGCCCTACAAAATAAGTGCAGTATAAGAACTTACACCGCATGACCCTGCAAATAAGTTGCGGTTTTGTGAATGGATTTTGAATAGGGTGCATGATGGAGAAATTGACCCTCACCTAATTTCCTTTTGGGACGAGTCATGGTTCCACGTAAGTGGATCCGTTAACTTGCAAAATGATCTTTACTGGAGCTCTAAAAACGTAATACACGAGCTGTGCATGTTCAAAAAAAGAAAAAAAGTGTGGTGCGCTATTACCTATGAGAGAATAACAGGCGTTATTTTTTCTAGGAACAGTTAACTGCGAGAGATGCGTGGAAAACATTATGCGACCTTTTTTTGGCCAATTAACTACGAGAGAACCCTCTTTCATGACCTTCCAGCAGGACTCTGCGATGGGACATGCAGCCAACTCTTCATCGCTCAATTACAGGAAATTACTTGCGGCGTCCTCGTTCCCCGATTTAACCACCAGCGATTTCTGTCTCTGGGAAGAAGGGGGTGCATTAAAATAGAAAGTGTACAAATCAAATCAACACACTTCAGATGAAGTTATAACTAACATTCGTCAAGAAATTCCTGCCATTTCTCAAGAGGGAATTGCAGTGTGTAGAGAGCAACTCAGGCGCCAAACTGTACTACACATACTGCGGACCTTCTGTCACAGGCGCCGCGGTCATAGCAGCCGGCCTCGCCGGTCAGCCGCGAAAAAGATTGCGTTAATTGTTGATCAGGGTGTTAGGAAATTACCGTTACAAACTTCTTGCGCTTCTAAAGGAAAGTAGTTCTTAATTTTCTGAATATGAACCCATGACCGGAAACGTCATCCAACGACGCTACAGAGCGTCAAAGTTGCAGGCTCCGGCGCCTGTAAATGTGTGTACAGACAGGGTGATTACGTGATGATAACGATGGTGCGGAAGGATAAATGTGTCAATTTGAGCAAAGGGTCACAGTACCGGAAACGAACTAGTCGAAAGTTAAAGCGAAAATCATTATTATGCCTCTGACAGTGGAATACATTTCCCGGAACTGTTGCTACTAACAACGTAGGGTATGCAGCTTTCAGAGGGGGTATATGGACCACAACAAGGAAAAAATGTGCAGTAAACATGTGCTCTAAAATGCATTCTGAGCTATGAGCACTGTTAATCTTCCCTAGTGTGAAACACACCTCCCCTATTGAACAAATGCTGATGGCTCCTCAGGTACGCATTTTCTAGCACATGTTCATCCCTCATTTTTTCTTGTTTTGGCCCATACTATCACGTCTGAAAGTCTTGGCAACAACAGTACCGGTACATGTATTCCACTGTCAGAGGTATCAGAAAGGTTTTCGCTTACAACTTGCGACTTCTTCGTTGCAGGTATGGGGACCGTTACCTCAAATTGATACATTTATCCTTCTCCATCAACGTAGAAAGTTTGCAACATCATCTAACATCATCACGGATTCACTCCGTATATCCAGTACATTTGCAGGCACCGGCGCCTGTAACTTCGACGCCATGTATAGTCGTTGGATGATGATTCCGGAGATGTATTCCTGTTCTAAATATTTTGAACTCACTCCTCTCTACGAGTCCTACAAGTTTTTAACGAGCCAAATGAAAACCTTAAATTTATAATAACAAATCGAAATTTCGCGCCGTTTCCTGTAAGTTGGTAAGCGTGCTACAAACAGCGTGCACAATGGCCTGTAGGTGGCAGCGTAGTTCAAATGCACACATACCGTCGCAGTATGGGTATAAAGATGGCCGTCCACTCGCGACTTGCACCAGGGAAGAAAAGCGTACTGTTACTCGGTTTTTGAGGAGTTAAGGTGTGAAACCTATTGAAATTCATCGACGAATGAAGGTTCAGTACGGTGATACACGTTTGTCACAGCAGCAAGTCTGCGAATGGAGTAGGTAGTTGGCAAATGGTGTGACTTCAGTGGAAGGTGCTCCTCGTCCAGGTCAGGCACAACGAGTTGTGACTCCACAGAACATTGCAGCAGTTGAAGCCATAGTGAAGGAAACCCGTCGAGTGACACTGAATGACATTGCAGCATGTTTAGTCATGGGTCAGCACACCACATTGTGCATGATGTGCTCCAGTTTCACAAAGTGTCTGCAAGATGGGTGCCACGGCAGCTGACTCCTGAAATCAGAGAACGACGAGTTGATGCTTGTGAAGAACTTGTTCGGCGCTTTGAACGAGAAGGCGAAGGCTTCCTTGCAAGAATCGTTACTGGGGACGACACCTGGGTTCACTTCCACAAACCGGAAACGAAGAGAGCGAGCAAGGAATGGCGCCACTCCTCATCACCAAAACCAAAGAAGATTCGAACAGAAGCATCAGCAGGGAAGGCTATGCTCTCTTTTGGGACGAAAAAGGAGTCATTTTGGAGCATTACATGCCTAGAGGGACCACTGTCACCAGAGCGTCATACACAGATCTCCTAAAAAAATCATCTGTGGCCTGCAATAAATCAAAGCGACGTGGATTGCTGTCAACAGGTGTCCCTTTGCAACATGCCCACACTGCCCGTACAACAGTTGCAACAATCACAGACCTGCATTTTTAGTGTCTTCCTTACCCACCATACTCACCAGACCTAGCCCCCAAGTGATTTCCATATGTTTGGACCACTCAGAGACGCAATGGGAGGAAAGAAGTTCCGTTCTGATGAAGAGGTACGCCACGCGGTGCATGAGTGGTTGCGCGGACTACCAAAAGAATTTTTTTTCTTCGTAAGCGCTGGAGGACTTGCATTGAGCGTGGGGGAGATATGTTGAAAATAGATACAGCTTTGTACCACTTCTGCATAATGAATAATATTTAAAAAAAAAATTGTTTCCATTTGACTCACCCTCGGGCAGAATAGTAGTATACGTGACAGCAGGACGCCTAACGTGGGGCACTTCCGTGCAATGTTGCTGGGTGCCACTAACTATTGGCAGCCGTATCTCCGCGTTGCGAGTCCCTTTTACGACGTTCGGATACGCGGCGTTGCCTGCGCAGTCGCGCCAAGCACTTAACAGTTCATAGGTTTTACTGCGGCCGCAGGGGCAAATGCTCAGCTGTGCGGTCGAACTAAGAGCAGAGGCGGCTCTCGCAAACTAGCAATTTCTGGGGGCTCTCAGAGCGGAGCGGTGCGCTGCGCTGCGGGTGGCCGTAAATGCCACCAAACACTGTAACAGCTCTGCTGGCACTGAGAAATTCACACGCGGTTCGCGGCCGGACGCAGGCAGCGGCGGCGTGAAATACTCAGCCTGCACGAAAATACTGTCAACCTTTAAAGGAGAGAATTTTTTTCTCGTGTTGCTTACGCCGTGACGCAATGCGACGGACTATAGTCGGTTCAAAATTCCTTCAGCACAGGATTGGCACTTCAGGAGGAATAGGCAGAGACTCGGAGCATAGTTGACCTGTCCTGCACAATTCTTATTCAACTCGTTCTAATTTCGAAACTATTCGATGTACATAGACGGAAGTGGCAACAGTGTCCTCTGGAAGAGCTTGTGTGTTCATTTCAGTTTTATCTGCGGCAACAAATTTCAAAGACGACATACGGAAAGTACAGGAAAATGCTTTTCCTGACGTTATTGATTGCTGAAATAAGGTCAACTTTATTACTGTAATTACATGAACACATTATGTAAACGAAATTTTAATAACAATCTATCATATTTTCATGTGCTTGAAACGCTATCTCTGTCGGAGATCTCTGAGTAGTCGAGTTAACTAGTATACATGATGATGAGTTCGCTTGTGAAAATGTCATAGTTCGCCTGTTTCGTTTCATTCGTATAAACTGAGCGCTAGCCTTATAATTATCCTGTTGTCCCGTTTCCTCATCAAACTTCCTACTTGCTTGTAACCTAATAAAACAACTTTGCCTGTCAAAGGAGGTGACCGATCATATATTACGGTTTGGAAGAAAGAAGAATAGTACTGACAAAATAAGAGTACACTGCAACAGCATTGCAGCAGGTACATAGCGAACATTGAGGGGATTTCTTTCGTCCAGTTCAGCCTGAGTTCTTGAGTTACACTTCATTTGGACTAGTTTGCTTGGAAGACTCTTCCTATGAATAGTCAAAATTCACGAAAAAGTACTTTCGCGAGGAACACATCAAACGTTTAGCTGAATCCGCCTCTGAATCTTTTATGCCATAACAGTGGGAAAAACTCTGTTTACGTTACTCTCGTCGTCGTCGTCGTCGTCGTCGTCGTCGTCGTCATAGAAGCTTAAAGTGACACTTCCCACTCTCGTTATTTAATGACGTAATTACTTTCTCTCCAGTATTTTCAAAAAATCTTCATTCTGTTGTGCTTCTCCCACGGTGCGCTATGCATGATTTGCGGCATTCTTCCTGTCCTTGGAGGTGACTTTCCTAACAACTTCACTGATGCTTGCCTCGACTTCAAACAGCGTAATTCTGTACTGTTGCTGGCTACGTCAGCTTTAACTTGGAATCATATCAAACCTGTTCAGCTGAAATGGTAATGCCAAGGTGACAGCCAAATGACTGTATGACCGTATGTTTTTGCCAGTTTTTAGATTTCGTGTATGGGAAACTATGGTTTATGGAGAGGTGATAGATCCATAATCTCCACCCACTTTTTAATTTATCATTTACTTCAACGTTTCCATGCCGAAACCAGCTATCTCCTCCTTTCGCTTTGCCATGGTAAACGCCTTGCAGCAACAAGAGAATGGTTTGGATCATTATGAAGAACAAGTTGGCAGTTTCGGCATGCAAAATGCAAAAGAATTTTTTTTCCGACTGATTCCTTACGGCAATGCTCTGGCGGAGGAAGCGACGTAGAACATTTCCTCTGAAACTTCCTTCTTACCTGTTTTGTATCACAAAACACACAAAACTTGTAACAAATGGAAATATTAACCTTGAAAATGTAAGAAACAAAAACAAAATTTCAACGCGCATCGAACAACAACATCCAAAGAGACAGGGATGGATGTTTACTGAACATCAATTGTTGATGGAGCACGAAAGATAAAAACCAGTAAAAGAGCTAAGTGGTCAAAATACAGAACGGTGGCAGTCGTCAGAAAATCCTTTCTCCCACAAAGAAGTAGGGAAACAGTAAGGAGATAATGTGGGGTGGAGTGGGGGGGAGGTAGAGAGGAAAGAAGAGACTTGGGTAAAGCAGTGTGGGAGGAAGCGAGCGGGGTGGGCGGAGCGGATGACAAGTTACAAACAGTTTTTGCTAAAGTTCCTGGAACTTCTTGGTCATGGCGCTCGAAAAGTTTCGGTAATTCTTTTACTTAACGCCTAAGAAAAACTAAGCCCCCAAAAACTCCTGCTGCTGAGTAAAAAGTACGAAAAGACTTCCCGGAACAAGCATCTGTCCGGAATCACTGTAGCTATTCATTTTCCTTCTCTCATATATTACCCAGCGAGGTTGTGCAGTAGCGAAACCCTGGACACGCATCCAGAAGATGACGGTTGAAGTCTCCAACCTATATCCCAGATCGAGTTTTCGTGGTGCCCTTAAAAACTCTTACGGTAAGTGCTCTGAAAAGTACATGACCGATTTCTTTCCCATCCTTTCACAATCCGATCCCGTGCTCAGTCCTCTATGAAGTCATCCTTGACTGGATGTGAAATCTTAATCCTCCTTCATAACTTTTTCTCGTATGTCAACAAGGTCAGTGTAAAATGTTGCAACAAACTTTATTCCAATTGATTTTCCTATGTGCGGTGTTAACTACTGTGTTCTGAAAGCGGCTTCACTGAATTTGCTACATTTGTCTGCTCGTAAATTGTCTCCAAAAGGAATATGCGTTTCCTAGAAATACTGTACTGTACATAACAAGCGTCATCTTCAAGTGTGTACACTGCCTTCTGGCTGGCAGTGGCAAAGAAGTATCATTGGTTGCATCCGTCCATGCTTCCTCTCGTCTGCCTGTCTGTCTTCCTTCCTACGCGTTTATGCGTGCCTTTGTAAATGGCAGCTGAGTTAAAAGAAGGGTTCACCTCAAGCACCAATAAGTAAGAAATTAAATAAAAACCATTTGTTGAATTTTGTATATAATTTGTCCAGAAATCGGATGAGTCGCTAGTGCAGTGCATCGTCCTACTTCCCTGATCAGTTAAAGTACAGATTAATTATTATTTATTTCATTGCAGTTCGAATAAAATAGACTTCACATCGCTTATATTAAATAATTCAAACCAATAAACTTGGAAAACATCCTTATTGTTTGTCACACAAGCAGTTCAACTCATATATAACTCAGTATAAGAAAACGCACCTATTTTGCTTTTTTTTAGTTGAATTCCGTTTTTTTCCCCATTCAGACTCCAGCTTCGCCTATGATGCCTGCTGTTAAGTTCATGTTTCATCTACACTCTAATGTTGGTTGTAATCAGTCCACTGCAGTTTTGATAGAACGACTGTAAATACTCAAGACCATTGACCGAATACGTATTTGTTAGATGGCAAATACGTGTCGCAGCGATCGCTCATAAAGCTTTGGAACTCTTGTAAAATGCTTTAGAAACGACGTACTGAGACTTTCGCTATATCAATGAGGCCACCCATCTTTCTTTCGTGACTGCCGGGCACAGAAGTGTTCATTCTTGCCACAGTGTCACCGGTCGTACAGGTCTTTGGGCGGCCTAAGCACTCACCATCATCAGTAGACGAACGATCAAAATTAAATTCAACACTCGTTTTCTTAAGCATCAAGAAAGATTGGGGAGAAACATGTAATTTCGAGCGTGACGTTTAGAAACAACGCATAGTATCAACTTTTAAATAAATTTGTTGTATATTTAAGTAAAATGTTTGCGCTCGATTGTTTACAGTTCCCGGAAGTTTCAAAGTTCACGGTCTATTGATCAGTACTGCATAAGCTCAGTAGTATTTCGGATGCATTGATGCTATCTCTATGCTAGGCTGCTAACTCATACAGAGAAACGAATGTAGCAACTTCGTGATAGGATTTTGGAATATCACGGCTAGTCATAGGGAATACAAAGCCGCGTGCTTATTGGCTCCACTCGGCACTTCAGTTTCAGGTCTGGCGCTCTGCTGTTTTTGTAGGGCCTCATTAAAAGCTTCTTGTAACTCTGAGCGCGTGCTTGACACGAGGAGCGACAAGAAGGAAGTGAGCGGAAGCCGAGGCTGGGAGCTCCCCCGGGGTAGCGAGGCGAGCCCCGCCCGGTCAGGTCTTGGGGGCCGCTGTTGACGTGGAGCGGAGTTCGCCACCGCACGAAGTTTGATCCCGAGGGATTTAAGGGATTCTGCCCCAGTTTGGGAGGAACCTCCCGGAGTGCAGGCTTTCAGCAGTTAGCGTTAATTACGCCTCGCAACCTCGTTCTCACATACCTCGCCGCTCTTCTCTAATTCTCGTCCCCAGAGGCCAATGCGAATATTGCACGGGGAAACCACGGCGTACAGAATGAAGTAAATAGCAAATCGTGATAGTGCTGCTAACATAATTACTCGCCTGATGACTGCTTTCCGCATTACAATATTTTTGAAATGTACTGTTGGTCGAAGACAACGGTCCATTTCTTACGAACAGAAATCGAACAAGGATCTGTCATTTTAATAGATGCCGAATAAGAACACTGGGATGGTAATTATCACGAGTATGTACACTGCCTTATCCAAAGTAACCTGACACCACTGTGTAATGCGGGATTAATCACTGACGGTCGGTATAAAAGGAAACGGGGAGTATGAAGTTTTCCGGAGAGCTCAGCGACTTCGACGTGGCCCGAGTAATAAATCCATCACGGGCATTTCAACCTTCGTAAAGATATATGTCGACTGTTAGACTGCTGCTAATATTATTGTGAAGTATAAACGCGAAGCAACAACCATAGATAAACGAAGATCAGGCAGACCCCATGTAGTGGCGAATAGCGACCGCCAGTCACGTGAACGGGTGGTTGTAAAAATGAAATCAACGGAAGGAGTCAGTCGTGAGTTCCAAAGTGCTGTTGGCAGTCCAGCTAGAGCTATGAGCGTGCATTGAGATTTGAACAAGAATGGGATACAGTGATCGAGCAGCTCGTCAAATGCCACACATTTCTGTACTGAATGCTGAGCTACAATTGACGTGGTGTAAACAGCGACGCGGTCGGCAGTGCCTATATAAGACAACGAGAGTGTGGCGCAGTTGCGTCGAGGCTAGAAGCCACTGATTCTGAGTGGTGTATCTTGCTATATCTTCTAGCAATCGAAGGGCAGGGTTTGGCCTTGGCGAATGCTTGGAGAACGTCGCCTTCCATCATGCGTTGTGCCAACGATGAAGACAGTGACGTACAAAGCAGATCGTGTAAGGGTATGCGGGTGTTTCTCATGCTTACGTTATGAACACGTTTCTGTGTACTGCATTACAACAGAGGAACAGATCGGAGACAATGATTAACGGTGTCAACATGACACTGCATCCTGTCATTAAGCAGCGTCAGTCAGGCAGTGCGTTGCGTACAATATTCCTGAAATGAACTGGTCTGCTCACAGTCCCGAACTGAACCCAATGGAACATCCAGATTCCAGCATCCAACATGACTACTTTCTCTGGTTTCACCTCGTGAGCCATCCATCCACAGACATTAAAAAAAATTATTGAAAGTGTCCCGAACAGATTTCAAGTCTTCCTAGAGGCGAATGGTAGACAGACATATCCCGTATTAATGTCCATTAATAGGTGTGTGGATACTTATGGTCAGATACGTTAATAGCAATCAATATGATGATGATACTGATACCCAAGGAAGATAAGTACACCCAGTTGAAATCAATAGATTTGGGAAGAAGGAAGAATAACAGTAACAGCGTGCCGTTTCGTAAACCCAAACATAATCAAATTATATGCTATAATTTGTATGTTCTGTGTTTGGCTATGATGATTATCAGCCTGATTAGAGAAAGAAACAAGACTCCACAAGTCGCATAAGATATTTGTAATTGTCATTTATAGTTTCTTTCCAACAATTCGTGCAAAACTGAGTATATTTCCTGTGAGTGGTACCTAAAAATGAACTGCGAATCTCTCATATATACCGTTCACAGGAATGAATGATTTGGATTTCGTAGATAGTTCTTGTTCTGAAATTTCCCATGTTTCGTGTTTGGGCACTGTTAGAAGAAGATTTTTATTCCACCTAGACGCGACAGACATGAACATTAACAACATTCTTTCAGCCGCTCTTAACCCGGCCTTCCGAGACTTACAAGAACACAATAACGCTAATACATGATTAGGAAATAATTTTAATATAATGTGAGGTTTAAGTAAACTGTAAAGGATATGCTATGATAGGGTATTAATAAAAATTTATTAATCCTTCTGCACCCTCAGACATATAGATGCTAATAAAAGAAATAAAACACTTCAAACAACACAGTTGCAACATCTTTGGAGTTCGGACTACCTCTAACTTCACGCAAAATTCCGATTTCCCGCGAACTTAACCAAGCGAGCTGATGCAGTGGTTAATGACTCGAACGTGCACTTGCGATGAGCGGGCTTAAAATCCTCATCCGGCCATCCAGGTTTAGATAGTAAGCGGTTGCCCAAAACTCAGTCAGCCGAACACTGGTGCGGTTCATTGTCCTACCCGCACTGAGCTCTCTCTAATCTCGTCATCGATGGGACGTTTCACGGAAACACTCAAGATTCTCATGGAGCATACCAGGTGCTTACCACTTACACGTAGCTTTCTCAGGAATGAACACAAAATTCACAGCCAAAAGTAAAATTCTAGACCTAGCAATGGACTACGCCTGGACCTATAGATAAGTAACCCCAGATTGACCCATGCAGATACAGTCACATACGTAGAAGAGGTGTAACTTTAACATGAGATTCTCCATAATAAGTCCCTTCAAACCATAAGATGAAAATATTTTGTCAGTGCTCTTTCATAGCCTCCCAAACGCGTTATGGCACTGCGAGATTCCACTGTGTAATTATTTACCGTGGGACTGGGGGAAAGTGGGGAGAGAGGGTGAACGAGAAGCTCGGTAGAAAGCACTAGACACTTAAGCGGGAATGAGAAGTGTGCAAATCCTGTCCGATTATTCCTACTGAGGTTCTTTGTGATTTCCTCAAGTAATTTCTAATGAATGTGGTAATGGAGTCTTCAAAAAGACTGCAGCCAATTTCCTCACTGATACTGTCTGACTGAGGTAATGTTCCTTCTCTTATGACATCTATGTAGTTAACCTGGTAAAATCAATCCTCCACGCTGCTTCGTAAATCAAATCCCCGTAAGTTAACGCTATAGAACAGGGCGTGAACAAGGTGCCTACTTATTAATTAATTAAAGGTATAGCTGTTAAATAGTCTTCAGTTGTGTCCCTTTAACAAACGCATAGCAACTGCCCAGAGGAATCAACTGCTCACTGCAGCACTTGGCTTCGTTATGACACTCCGGTTCTCTTTTAACTTCTTGCTGTTTCGAACTGCATCTCATACGAACGGAGGGACGTGCCCCCTTCCGAAATACTCCCCCAGAAATAGGTTTACTCTGGCGCTGTGTGCACGTAGACAACATGCGAACAATCGGTTCACATTCCGTTTGGAGGAAGCCAACGGGCTGCTAGCCAAACTAGATGGGCAGACAACAAATTACCTTTCTAAAAACCGCTCACCCTTAACATGTGCCCTTCAACAGACCGTCAAAGACGAAGGAAACACAGTGCCAGTACAGTTGTAAGCGGAAGCACTTACCAAAGTTCTGACCAGGTACATATGTCGCGTATGTAACACACGTGCCGTTTCGGTTTCTATGTTGGATCTATAGTGATGAAGCTAAAATTTTCTCGTTCAATATTGTCGTTTATCCCATGTATCACGTCGCTTTTATATATTAAAACGCTTATTAATTTAATGTAATTCTGACTTTTCTTCGTCAACCAGAAGTAAACTACTGACGCACTATACGTGCCTTCAATCATAAAATTCCATCTTCACATTAGACATTTCTTATAAACAGACCGGTGTGATACGTTTACTATCTAACTACCATAAACATGGGGTGCATATTTAAAACACAGTTCAGGCCACGAGGCAATTTCCACTACACACGAGCTCCTTAAAAATAGCAAAGTGGTTGGAGTGATGAAACGCATATGAGAAATCATTAGCTGTGGGGTTTGAAATTAGAGTTTGTATAGCTTTGAAGAGAAGTGAAGAATTTACTTGCATGAATTATAAGAAGGCTGTAGTTAAGTGCAGGTTACTCCTGATAATTCTAACAAAGATCGCGTTTCAACTGAAACTCCACGAAAACCACCTTGGCTTTTTGGAAAATGTACGTGCCAGATTCTCTTAACTTCTTTACCCAGCTTATTGATGGATGGACTCAATCTCGCGGAAATGGTTTCATATCCCGTTAAACAGAAATGCTTTAGGTTTTGAGTACATACTGTGAAGAAATTTAGACAACAAATAAATAAAATTCGGAAGGTAATCGCTGTTTCTTCTAAGCTGCTCTGCTGTAATTATCTCAACGTTTACATATTATTATTTCACATCTACCCGCCCCATTCGTAACGTCATTCAGTTTTCCAGCTCAGTCATTGTGTGGATCCTATCTGCACAGTAGTAAGCCTCTAATTATTCCTGACATTCGAGGCAGTTGTCGTTAGTGGTTCTACAGGCGCAAGCACGATGCATTTTAACTGCATTTGCCAAAGACTTAGAAACAAGTTTTCTGAAAACAGTAGTTCAGGTTATTTAAGACTTAACTTTAACTTCATACCCAGTCATAAATGAAAATTCTTGAGGCATATCGGGAAGGTACTGTACGTGCTCAATGTTTCTCTTCGTAACTTCCACCCCCTTTTCTGTAAATCTGAAACTGTGTCCTGGCAGTCATATTTTTGAACATTTATAATAAGTAGGAGAAAAATATGCAGCTGTCCTGTATTTTACAAGCATACTTCGTATGTTCTGGTGCTTCATGATACGTTAAGCACGAGCAAGTGCTCTGCTTCGTATGGCGGCTTCTTCACAATCCATAACCTTGGAAACCGATGCCTGCCTCACGCATTTACATTCACCACATTCTGCCCCGTCCTCTCTGAGACAATTTATATATGAAAGGAATCTCGTGTTCGAAGTCTCTCACATAACGTTGGAATCTGGTGTTGGAAGCCTTTTATGTAACGTGAGAGACCGTGAATAAACAATACGGGAGTGAATGCTGCACGAAATTCATGTAAAGAAATGCCTAAGCATCCAGCGGTGACAAATGCCTTTCGTGTTACTCCTCTGTGAGGCTAATGCCAGTGGAGGCTATTTTTCTCGAGGTGGTCTCCAGTGTCACATTAAATTCATCGTTTCCAGACGACTTGCAAGTATTGGAAGCGTACTATTAATTTCACTTTCAAATCGGATCGTAAGCTTGGCCAATAACTCACGAAATCCGTATGGAATAAAATTATCAAGAAGTACGTTTGTATCACACTTTGGAAGCAGGAGATCTGATGATCGCTTTGACCAAAACCTAAAAATTATTAAAATTGTAAATCATCTAATCCAGAATGTTCAGTTTAATAAAACTGTAAAAATGATTTAGTCCCCGTATCCTACTTAGTAGTTTTTTGAGGAGTACGAGTTCCTATTGCATGTTGCGATTTATTGGTCCTGCTCTCATTCTTTTTCCTCTTTGTGAAATCGCCAACCCTCGAGGTAACGTAAGACAATCGTAAGGCAATCAGTGTAGTTTTGTGTCATTAAATCTGTGCACTTTTCTACTGTTCCTACTGACATGGCAGCTCCATTCAGTTTTATCCGTGTACCCAACTTCTGTAAAGGAGTTTGAAATGTCTTCAATAGCAAAACAGGAAGGAAAAAGACCTAGTTCTGCTGTTGTCATAACTGTATTGATGCAATAAGAATACAGAATGCATCATTTATATTTTTAAAAGAATAAAATCATTTTGGTTAATTATATAGATGTCGTATAGTCATCGAAAGTTTAGGGGACTTTGCCTCTGTTGATTTCCGGGGATGTTTTACACTCAGAAAAAAGTAAAGTTTCTGAGTGACGGTATCGGATCTTAAAAATGTCCTGTCGTGGTCACCAGTTTTAACATCCAAAACTACCACTCAAAAATATGTTCTAAAATGTTACCTGTTACTGAAGGAAAGATTAAGTAAGCAGATGCCAAGGACGGGTATGGACGCAGGTAAACATCGGGCGACACATCACTTCTGGTGATATGATAATGTTATAAATGGGAAGCAATACATTATCAAAGACAGCATGAGCCCACGTAACGATCATAACTCAAGGTCACTTCCGGTGTCGGGTTACACACTTGGGCGACTTGAAATATGGGTCACCAGACACTTCCTCCTCCTGGGGAACGGGCGGAAACTGATCAAGGTCATCAATGGGAGCACAATAAAATGGAAGAAAACCCCTCCTTCCCCACACGGACCAGTAAGATTCCTGCTCCCCTTTATCCTTAAGAACTAGGACAACTCAGTGAGCCTCTTCATTCGAGGTCTCTGCATCATGGAGAGAAGTTCAGGTTTATTTTAAACAATAATTACGCAGTGGCAGAGGTGGAAATAATAATAATAATAATAATAATAAAACCCGCGGAGGCCCGGGAAAAGAATAGGCCTCCGGTGAGTTCTGCCAGTCGTAAAAGGCGACGAAAAGAACAAACCACTAATAGGGCTAACCCCCCCCCCCCCTTATAGTGTGATTAGTTGGTTCAGGACAGAACTAAAGAAGCCTCGGACAAGCGCCGTCATGGTCGGAGACGACGCTTGAGCCTATGCCCGCCCACAATGGTAACGACACTGCTAGCCAACTGGAAAATGATTTAAATCCAAATAGAGGTGTTTTGCAGGATATGCTTCCTGCAACCACCCTAGAAGGGAAACAAAGACGGAGGATGAGATGGTCAGATGAAGTTAATCGACACCTCATGTTCTGTTATTACCAAGCAACAAACTTAAGAACCAACACAACTGGATACAGATCACAAGTATACACAACATTTATTACCAGATACCCAGAATTAAAATTTTTAACACAACAACGGCTAGCTGATCAGATCCGTGTAATAACCAAAAATAACAGGATACCCCAGTCAGAATTAGAAAACATCAAACAACAAGTACAAATACTGGAACAAAATAATGTGCAATCAGAAGAAGAAGAAGAAAATACAGTAATGGACTCAAACATCCCAGAGCAAACAAACAATGAACAACACGCATCAATTAAACAGTCAGAGGAAAACGAAATCTTAAGACAGCCACCAGAACAAGCACAAATAGAACACGAAGTGACACACATGTTAGATATAGAAGAAAAATTTCAGCTGACATATATAGAATACAAAGACACAAATACAGACATTAGACCATTCTTGCATAGACCGCAAAATAACCCACAAGTCGAAACAACAATAAAAACTATCAACACAACCATACACAACAAAATAAATGAAAATACAACCATGGAAAAGTTACAACTACTGGTTTATATAGGCGCACTCACTACACTAAATATACACACTACGCAGAGATCAGAACAAACCAATACACAGAAGAAACCCACAAAACAAGCATGGCAACACAGGCTACAGATCAGAATAGAAAGACTGAGAAAAGACATCGGACAGCTAACACAATTTATAAGAAATGAAATGTCACAAAAAAAACGAAAATGGTTAGGTAAAATCTCACAACAAGAAGTGATAGAGCAATTAGATGAAAAGAAGCAGAAATTACAAGCATTGGCCAAACGACTTAGAAAATACCAAAAAAGGGAAAATAAAAGGAAACAAAACCAAACATTCAACACCAACCAAAAGAAATTTTACCAGACAATAGATAACACACACATTAAAATAGACAATCCACCAAACATAACAGACATAGAACACTTCTGGAGCAACATGTAGTCAAACCTGGTACAACATAACAGGCGTGCACGTGGATACAAGCAGAAACACACACATACAAGATGATACCACAAATGCCTGAAGTGGTAATTTTGCAACATAAAGTTACCCGAGCAATTAATTCTGCGCACAATTGGAAAGCCCCTGGAAAAGATAAAAAGGCTAATTTCTGGCTAAAGAAGTTCACCTCAACTCATTCACATCTAACTAAATTATTTAAGTTACATTGCAGACCAATACACATTTCCTGATACACTTACACACGGAATAACTTATCTGAAACCTAAAGATCAAGCAGACACAGCAAACCCAGCTAAATATCGCCCCATAACATGCATACCAACGATATACAAAATATTAACTTCAGTCATTACACAGAAATTAATGACACATACAACACAGAACAAAATTATAAATGAAGAACAAAAAGGCTGTTGCAAAGGAGCACGAGGATGTAAAGAGCAACTGATAATCGATGCAGAGGTGACATCTCAAGCTAAAATTAAACAAAGGTCGCTACACCACGCATACATTGATTACCAAAAAGCTTTTGATAGTGTACCCCACTCATGGTTACTACAAATATTGGAAATACGCAAAGTAGATCCAAAATCGATACAGTTCCTAAACATAGTATTGAAAAATTGGAAAACCACACTTAATATCCAAACAAATTCAAATAATATCACATCACAGCCAATCTGTAATTATTGATACATGTTCAATTACCCGAAAGTTCCTAAATGCAATGTAACATATACCGTACAGTTAAAAGGAAGTGACGCTTGATCAAGGTCCGCGTCACTTCCCAGTTTTAACCAGACATAACGTCTGAGAAAGGAAAGAAAAAATATATATGGACTAATTAACAAAGAGGAGCAGTTAATTTTTCATTCTTGTATTAATTAAAAAAAAATTGCTTTTCACATTGTACAGAGGCTTGCAAGTAGTGAAGCGTGTTTCATGTTGAAATCAAAACTTTGACAACAGAACGTAAATTTATGCTACTCACATCGTACGTAAATCAAGGAATACTATATTGTCGTCGCATTTTTATTTCGGCTCGAGAAATAATTTAATTTCCGTGTCGCGTATCAAATTTCTTGCCCGGAAACGGAAGATACTATAGAACACCAATGTCATTTGTGACAGGATAACATTCTCTTGTAATTGTCGATCGTGTTAGCCTCTGAGTCTACACGATGCATCCTGTTACTCCACCTCTGGCTGGCACATGCGTCTACATGGTATGTGTACAGTCTAGATCTGAACCCTGCAAACTCCACAGTCCGCAAACCAATCACTTCCCTCTTTCATCAGGCCGATAACCTTCTTGTTTAAAGGTGTTATTCCAAAAGTTTTATTGGCTACATATCCAAAAGTGTCATATTCTTCATGATTGCACCTCATTATTTCATATGGATTTCAACCCAGTAGATGAATATATTTGCATCCATATTATGTAAATTGGGGTCGGCGAAGTTAAGCTTCACAAAATCGTTGTGAAACGAGTATACGTGAATTTCGACGCCTTCAACACACATATCAATGTAGACAAGTTTCGCGAACAGCGCTGAACCCTTGGCCAGCTCCACAGCGACTAGTCTTCCGTCGAAAGTGGTGGCCTGTTTGAGACATGGTCTGGCGATATAATCTCTGACCCAAAAGACTCCCACCAGTAAACTATAAATGAATTTTACGATATCTGTATTTTCCATTGTTTTTTCGAAAATGGAGTTGTTCATTAACCTTTAATATTTTTCACGGCCAAAAGCGTGGGAGGCCTCTGTTCTGTGTTTGCGTTAATGTACTCCAACTAACAATGCTGCTTGAAGGCGATGGCTTGTGTGTTTCCAGCAATATCAGTTCCACACCTGTGAAATTGGTGGTTTTTTCTGCAGTGCAGAATATTTTGCTGCTTGTTTCCCAGCATTGTCAACAGCTTCAGCATGGAACCATTTCATGAGACTAGGGTTCTGGACAATGGCTCAAGTGGCTCTGAGCGCTATGGGACTTAACTTCTGAGGTCATCACTCCCCTAGAACTTAGAACTACTTAAACCTAACTAACCTAAGGACATCACTCACATCCATGCCCGAGGTAGGATTCGAACCTGCGACCGTAGCGGTCGCGCGGTTCCAGACTGTAGCGCCTAGAACCGCTCGGCCACCCCGGCCGGCTAGGTTCTGGACACAGCTGCAACATTACCCCCTAAAGCACATCATGCAGATGGGTGGCTACACCAGCTTCACCTCAGGACATAACCCTCACTGGCATCCAAAACAACATGGATCTTTCCCTTTAGTCTAGCCGTTTGCCTTTCGGATACCTATCTGAACCCTCCAAGTGGAAAACTTTGTTGCATGTCGTACCTGTGTTTCCTAAGAAAGCATTGCTGTGTTGTAATAGGAAACATTACATGGAGAGTAGGTGCCCAGGCATACACATGGGAAATCTCAGAGAGCGTCCGTGATCAGGTGTACAATGGTGTTAAAGTATACTCTTCCGTATCCTCATAAATCAGAGATTTCGAATGTCTGCTAAACAGTTAAAGGGAGTTCATAGTCCCCATCTGTTATCGCAGTATCTGTTAGTTTACTGGAGAATGCGGTTGCGTCAGGCAGTGTGATTTCGTGGAGTTTCTCCATAGAATCTACATCATACTCCGCAAGCCACCGTACGGTTCGTGGCGGAGGGTACCCTGTACCACTACCAATCATTTCCTTTTCTGTTTCACTCGCAAATTCAGGTGTTCTTGTGGAAAGACCTTTAGCGTTAAATGATTAAACGTCTTCTCCTGACAAATTGCCTCAGTTTCTAAAGAGAGGGTGCATGAACCGAAGCGGATTCTTCTGGAAAAAGTAATGTACGTACTTCTCAATTGTATTAGGAATGACACTGACCTCATTACCCCCTAAAGCCAAAAATCACCCAAGTGCTGGAAGAGAGTGTGGGCGTCATACCCACTCAAATTATGAAAGGAGAGTACCATGGCAGTTTTTACCTCAAGCTGCAGGAGTTGAGCTGTGCCACGAAGCGTCCCCACCAGATGACAATCTCTGTGAACATTCCGCTTCTCTGTCCAGCGGCAGCCCACAAATGTTACTCAGCTGCCTGTCCGTACAAGTCATCATTCTCCTGTGATTTGGTCACAGAGCCATTGCTGTGATAAATCCCATCAATTTCCCATAAAAGTTTTTTTTAGCTCAGAAATCAACCATAGTACCGGATTATTTCTGATGAAAGATTCGAATTTGTTGCAAGCAGTCATACGAGCCTACAACTTGATAAGATGATGCATACACAGTACATGCTACTTTCAGGGCTGTGTGGGAGGCCATGGGATTGCTTTCACAACATGCCACAGGAGGTAGGAGCTACTCAGTCTGTGTGTAAAGTGAAGGGATGTCTCTCTGGTTGGTACACAATATTGAACTTGAAGATCTTTTTATCCTGGGTAGACGTTTCCACACACACCAGATCCCGGCTCGAGCAGTCAATGAGATGCATTTATAGAGCCTCACATTTCGTAAAAGAGCTGAGGAGTCCATGGCAAAAATACATGGCACATTTTCTTGTAGTCAATTGGGTAGAAACTGCTTTTGCTCCACACACAGTGTTGCGTCCCACCGTCTGAAAATAGCAATGAATCAACGTGTTGGGGGCGCCAACCGGCTAATATTGAAAGGTGGAGGAATCCAACTACTTTGCACATAGCTGATTTCTGTACGTGGTCTTGTGGCTTGCTATAAAAAAACATTCAGAGTGTAAAAATGAACTGAATAATCAGAATTCTGCTCCTGGAGATTTGGTATATCCTGTAGTGTTACGAGGAATGAGATGGGATGGAAACTGTAATGCCTTCAGACATCTAATGTTTTGTATTGACTCTTTTGCGGTGCATCTTTCCGGTAATTTCTGTCACTAGCCAGAAGCGACCATGCAAAGTAACATACATCCCTCTCATCCAGATCCTAGACCTTAATACAAGCATGTTTATTGGCAATATCTTAGGGAAGAGGAATGAAACTGGACACCCCCCACCTCTCATTAACTTGATCGAAGACGTGTGAGTATACATAGAAATGAAATACACAGCAGAGTGCTTCAGCCGACCCTCTCCTGCACGTCAGAAAAATGGTGGAGTATGACCCCTTTGAACTGCCCTCTTTCAGGAATTGCAGCAGCTCATAGTATAGAACTATATTATACTGAATTTAAGGATGCTGCGTGTTGTCGACAACTTCTGGAAGCACTCTTTTCCAAAACACTTTGAAAAGCATTGAGAAAAATTGCACGATCTTGTTAGCCTGTATTCGTGTTACCGATACAGGTTGCTGACTGCCTGTCCCCAAAAGCGCCAGCAACCATAGAGTAACCCAGTGTAGCTGCAGAACTAAGTTGGTGATCCGTAACACCGCAGACAGTGGTACTGCTATTGCTAGGTCCTGAGTTTTGTCGAAGTGATGGCCAATGTCATGAAGATCCATGACAAATGAACGACAGGCCTGCTGTCACCAGGCTGTACCATTTTTGTGACTACAGATCCGACTGTGGAGGAGTTTGCGGGCGTGGTGGGTACACAGTCGATAAAGAGGGCCGGGGTGATGAAAGCAGCATAGTGGTGCCAAATGGAGTGGTTGCCCATGTCCGCATATGGCCTCAATCTCATCTGCAAAGAAATAATTAAATGCACAGTTAAAAATAGATAAATGCAAGAATCTCATTTCATTTCTGCTGGTGCTGCTGGTGTTGCTGCTAGCAAATCTGACTAGGACTTCACACACTGACACAACTTGTATTTAAAGCTTAAACTCACATTCCTTTGCTTATTTCAGCCAATAGGAAGCGAGGATTCTTACCTCTAGTCACATAGGCTTAGGCAAGCGGTGTGTGTGTGTGTGTGTGTGTGTGTGTGTGTGTGTGTGTGTGTGTGTGTAAGCATGCACGCGCGCACGCCAGCTTGTTCACGCTGTTAATAGACATAATTTCATTTCCATGTATTCATGGAAACAACTTAGAAATTATCAAATAGTCATAAAAAGAAATATGCATAATGTACAAATGGTTAAGTACAGCTGTTTCGCCTATTTATAACGCGATTCTATAAACGTCTCTATGGCAACAGCTCTTTATATCTCTACAGACAGCAGTTTTTGATGCCTCTTACTGTTCGACACACATCTCTGGAATTAGGTTAAGTAGGTGGTTCTTCCCAAGACAGCGATTGTTGCCTGACGGTAAGACACACGTGTACCAAATTTGGTTGTAATCGCTCCAGTGGTTTCGGAGGAGATGTGGAAAACACACTTGTTCCAGCCTTAGTGTACGTGACAGTCGCAAGTCCTCAGAAAAAATTGTTTTTAAAATGAAAAAACAGTGTGTGTAAGTGCGAAAAGTCAGTGTACATAAACCTACAAAAAATTGTAACGATATACAAGAAAAAAAGGTTTATAAAAACCGCTGTACATATAGAAAATAGACAAACTAAAAAATTGTCAACAAGCAGCTGATAGCAAATATGTATTGCAAGAAACAAAATTGTTCATATTGAACTATTAGTTAATTTATTATTATTATTATTATTATTATTATTATTATTATTATTATTATTTCCAAACCCTCACACTGTAGAACTATTGTTTATAACAAAGCTCAACTTCTCCCCATGATGCACAGACCTCGAATTGGGAGCCCATCACAGTTGTAGTTCTGAAAGTTGATGAGGGAGAGGGGGAGCTCAAATCTTATCTGCTTCGTGTGGGACAGGATGGTCATCTTCCATTGTAATTTACTCCCGTTGGTCCAAGGTTTTCCACCAGGTTTTTGTCATATGACCTACATGAGGTAGATCCACTTACGTGAGGTCCATGAGGGTTCCTTGGATGATTTTTATAAATTGCCAGTGGTTCCCCAGAGGGAGAGAATTGAGGAGTGACCTTTACTTCAAGTGGCAAAGTGTGTAATCAGACACCATAAGTGACCTTGAGTTCTTCCTTGAGAAAGTAATGCTTTCCAGTTACAGCGTTATATCACCGGAAATGTGTCGCCTGATATTTACCTGCACTCATGTTCATATTTGGTATCTACTTGTTTAATAATTCATTTAACAACAGACATTATGAATTTCGTACTCATCCTTCATAACTACTTAATTAATTATGGACACCATATTTTTTGAATGGACGGAATGACAGTAGCTGGAACCAGTTCGAGGTACAGTTATGGCATCTGGAATAGAAGTTTCTCTCTACGAAAGCTACGTGACAGTTGACCTCTCCGTCTTAATTTTAACAAAGATCTAGAAAATTAGCAATGCGGAATAAAGCTGTTCTGAGCTTGAGATAGGGGATAGATACAAGCGAAGTAAGTTTAGAAACAGGGTACGTGGTGGCTGGTTTTGATAATGGTTCGGAGCATATGTGCTTTGTGGGATGGCGTCTACTGTGCTTCGCATTAGTGTTGGGTAATTGCATAATGTTATTTGGAATGAAGTTAGGGGCGCACCTTTTGGGCACGTGGCAGGAGTCGTTCAGGCAGCATTCCCCGTGTGTTTGTCGGGAAGGCGGTGGGTGGTAGGCGCTAGCTGGCCGCTCGCCGGGTTCTGGGCAGCCCTTAGTGGAACGCGGCTTGTCCATTAGCGCCGAATGGCCGCCCAGCGGCTGGGCTGCTGCTGTGGCTGTTGCCCGTGATGGTCGCTACAGACTGTGTTGTAATCATTCTCCAGTTGCCCACAGGCCAAGGAAGTTAGTTCCGGAGCCGTTCGTCGACACGGCCTCCAGTAAACGGCGACTATGGAATTGCCGATATGCGATATAAGCTCAACGGAAGAAGGCAAAGAAGTTAGTGACCTTTGGAATTAGAACGAGGCGCTCCTATAACCTTCCGACGTAAACTGTGGCAGTGAGGAGATGTGATGTGTATGGACCAGTCGATTGTGTGGTGTCAGCTTAGTTACATCGATCCACGTGGCGCACCACTCACAACCATTTAACAAGGCGTAAGAACAAAGTTCGTAAAAAGGTCGTAACCGACATGCACGGGAGACGAGTGTCACTTCTTTTCAGCGACAGTCGGTTTCAAGTCCAAGAGATATTGCCACTGTCATTGAATGCTGTCCATCTCAACCATATTCCAAGTGAACATTGAGAAACGGATTCCATGCCATGGACATTTAGAGGCGATACCTTGCAAAACGGCACTGCTTATAGCAGCACATAAATCTTCCCGTCCTCAGTCGGCCAAACAAGCTAGAAACTGTAAAACAGCCAACTGGAGGCGTGCAGTGTGGTCGGACGAGTCACGATTTTGCATGTTACCAAATTATACAAAGGATGAAGTGCACTGTCGGCCCAATCAGGCATTTAGCCCGTATGTATGGAGGGCATAGTTCAGGCCAGAGGTGTTCTGGTAATGTTTTTGGGGTATGTTTTGTACCGTGAACCACGGCTACTGATTGTTACCGTGACCATGAACTAGGATATTTATGTCTACGTTCGCAGTGCCAAAGTGTAGGCCTCTCTCCCACATCCTCACGTTGAGTTTGTTGTGTACGCTCATCTAGAAAGACGACAAAAGTCGTTATCGCAGCGCTCTGTGTTTACATTCCTGATTTAACGTGCACTCCAGTATCCTATCACAGATCGACCGGCTCGGTACATCATACTAACTTAGTCCCACACAAAAGGTCTGGGGCTGGTCGGAAAAGCGGGTGACATTTGGCAATGAAGATTCCTGCAGTTTGGTAGCTCTACGAAATATAATCGTCTGGGAGTGGCCTCGGCTGGAAACGGCATGCGCGAAGGAAAGTGTGGACGCACTTCTTCGCTGAACTGAGGTTGTAAGGTGGCGTTTCTCGGTATTAATGTGATGGTTCCTGGGGATGACTAACTTTTTATCTGATTTGCTTATTTACACCATGGTCGATGAAGGATGTGTTAATTGTTGGAGTCTGATTAACTTCATGCACCCCAGTAATTATTAATTAGTTTTGGTAAGGGTCAAAGGCCTTGATTCGTCCACGAGACAAACTTACACAGTTAAAATTCTTGCAAAACTCTTAAGATAAGAGTATTAACGAAATTGTGAGCACTCACTCTTGATCCGTTCCCTGGATTAAGGACAAAAGGCATGAAGACACCAAGAACAACTAGTGTTAAACTTTCAATCGAGGGACAGGTCTTGAGAAGCAGAGCTTAAGCGCGGAGTGGCCAGAGATGGAGAATATAATAGCCGTGCGTTTTCAAAGGACCCGTAGCAGTATTTTCGTAAAGTGATTAAAGGAAACAACGAAAACACTAAATACGAAAACCAATTCCTCCCAAATGCCACTCCAATATGATAACCATTGCGTTACCAGGCTCGATCCGACGACTCTACCGAAAACAGTTCCTTGGTTCATATTAGGAGTCACAAAAGTGAAATCATGGAATATCATCTCAGAAGCACGAGAGTCGTAGAGGTTACACAAAATGAGAAACTTCACTATCTTCGGTAACGATACTTCTATGTCCACTGTAACTTGTAAAGCCCGGTATCAACACCGGCAACTATTTGTTCCAGAATGTAACGCAAGACTGCCGCCGAATAACACCACTTAATTCCCTTCAGATCACAATTCACTCACTTCTAAAACAAAAAGGGAACTACGAATCTTCTGTCATTATGGCTGCTTCAGACAAAATACAGAACGTGGAAATGTTACCTACAGAACGTTGCCTTCGGTGAGCATTACAGACGACGTTCCTGAGTCGAGCGGGGTAGCCGCTTGGTCCCGTAAGACCTTGCCACACATTTCCAAAATTTTTCCACGTTCCTGAGCTGCACAGCCTGCACAGGTAGTGTCTACGTCATTCAGCTGATTGGCGTTTCGTTTAATTGTAAGTTTACTAGTAATGCCCCGGAGTGTGTTGACAGATATTCTTTCTTTACTCACTAGTACTAAAATCCCGAATATTTTGACAAAGGAAGTGTACATTTAATTTGGCATCTTTCGTCATTCGTGCTGTACCATATTTAATTATTCGAGGATGATATAATTTTTAGGATTGTACGTAATTTTTTACGTGTTTGTGTTAACGTCCATGTTTAACAGGACACTTCGTTCTTTTATTGTTGGCAAAAATGAGCGACACACGTATTTGTATAAAAAATGTAACAATGTTGCTTAAGATTGTATACGCATGTTAACAAGAAATTTACGGTTCATTTGCGTATTATTATCGCACCATTTCTGTCGTTAGCTTTTCGCAGGTACGGTATTCAAACAAAATTATCGGTATTTTGTATCGATAGTGTACAAAACTTCGTCAGTTTCTGAAATTTTCTTTCAAATTTATTGATTCGTTCTTGAAACTAAGGAAAAAGTATCGAAGTGCATGCTCTAGTTCTTCCACTGAATGCTGAAAGATCTTCTATCTACAACCATTGTTGTGTGACAGCAGACGTTCTCTCACTTTCGAGAACTCCGCGTACTGATTTCCACACTGCAGTGGGTCTAAGATGGTAATATAATAATTTTGATGTATCTGTAAAGAATGAGATCTTAAAGAAAAACATTTCAATTTTTTATTGCTCTAATTCATTTTATAACTCATTGTACAAATTTTTTTATATCATTTACGTCATTTTAAGAATACTTCCAGGGCATTCCAGTGATAATTTTCCAGGTAGTTTCGGTCATAAAAATTGGGCTCTGCAATTACTGGACCTTTCTTATATTTGTAAATTAAATCAATCCTCTCTAGGGGCAGGTTTTCGCACTGCCAGCCCACCCACCCCCCCTTCGCCCTTCTTCCTCTTCCTCCTCTCGCGGGCATTCCTGGTTCCGTCTCTCTACCTTTACTTGGCCCTGTACGGCATCTGTTCCCGTATTTAATTCTGTGATCGCACTTCCTCTTACGATCTGTACATCATATAAACGGATCACCCTGATGTATCCACACTCTGTGTTCTTGTCTGCAGCTCTGTAATCTGTGGACACAACACTCTTCTTCTTTAAAAGAAAAAGTATTTTTAACCACGTCGCTCACAATCTAAGTCCTAATTGGTTTCAAAATTCAGCTCACATTTATATCCTTCAAAAATTGAGTGCTTCTATTATAATTTTAACCAACATGATAGCGAGGTAACAGCGATCAGTTACGGTTGATGATCAACTGGAAAAAAAAAACTGTCAAGATCGCAGAATCTCTTAATTTACTGAACTGGCCGATTTCGGCACGTTTAAAAATCCATCTTCATGTTATGAGCACCATTTGGATGGAGCTGGTGGCATGCTGAGCAGCTGCGTGTGCTCACAAATGATGGTCCTAATCTGAAGTCACCATTTAAACTTGCCGAAACCGATTAGTTTAATGAAGGAGAGATTTCGCAATCTTGACTTTTTTCTAATTGATCATCCTTGTATTACGTTTGCACTGGCGATGAGATCAGGAACGACTAGGAATTTCTCCTGTATTTCCACTTCCTCGACTATAGTAGGCAGCATGACTTCTTACTCGACTTCTTATTCGACTGCTTTTGACAGCTTTCCCGTTGCGCATCTATTTAATCAAACATCACTAGCGCAAATGTAATTAAAGGTCAGTGACAAAACTGTTAAGTTACAGACACAAACTGAGTGGATCACATATTTGTGTGAAATGACGATGCAAATAGAGGTGTTCAGAAATAAATCAGTAATTTGTAACCAACTAGCGTACGGTGTTTATTGTTGGAAAAAGGGCGTCCCCAGCAGGCAGCTACAAGTGATCGCCTCCCCGAAATAGGCATCAGACGGAGAGTCTGTGGCGAGGATCGCTAGCCAAATGGCGCTGCAGGGAGTGTGGTCAACCCCCTCCTCTCACTCCCCACCATATCTCTCTCTCTCTCTCTCTCTCTCTCTCTCTCTCTCTCTCTCTCACTCTCATGTGCTCCGCTGCGGATTCGGTCTCCCCCTGCGCGCAGATAAGCTCAACCACAGCCTGCGCTGCGCGGCCACGCTGGCGGGGAGCTTTCGCCTCCTCTCCCGGCCGCTTGTGCACAGTAGTGCTCAGTTCTCGGTGCCCAGTAGCCAGTGCACTGGAACCTGCAGAACGTGCAGCGCCTGCGCGCCTGTTACGCAGATTTGCCCGTCGCCACTTGTGACTGCTGGCTCATCTCCCTTTGTCGGTGGAAGGCGCATCGTCACTGAGCCCGGACCCCGTCTGTCCTTTTATACCCCGAATCAAAAGATTTTCTGAAGTGGCTAACAGGATCATAGGCGGGCGAAAATGTGGAACGTGAGGATTTTCTGTCAGAACAGCTACTCTGTTGTAGGACCAAAGGGCACTTCCGTTTGATGACGGGCGGACCACGAAAGATACATTGCATTCTACCGTTTTATTGCGGCTGTTGGCAGGAGTGTTTCGTTGTTGTTGTTGTTGTTGTTGTTGTTGTTGTTTTCGTTTTTTTTGTTTTTGCTGATCATTCAAGACAGTACAGTCGGTCACCTAGTTGCTAATGACGCAGCCGTTTCCACAAAATGCGTCGCTATACGAAGTTAGTGTTATACGTACCTCCATAGCCAGTCTCACTAACGCGCTCTAGTATGTTACCGCACGACTTCAAGATAATTGTTTCGAATTTGGTGGTGTAAGAAATTTTCGAAGGAATCTGTTAGAGGTGTTACTGTAAGCCAGCTGACTCTCCGTTGTTAGTCTGGAACACTACCAACAGTTTGCCAACAGTTTACCTCAAAAACTCCATTACAACAGTTATTAACCCTGAGCTTTTTTGATTTAGAATCGTCAGTTCCTCGCTACTATAAAAGAGGGTTGGTGGTGCTGAAACTTCCAGCAGGTTATCCTGTTTGTTTTTTGCACTTCAACTTTTGAAGACTTGGTCGAATATGGTGGCGCATTCGGAAGGACAGCGATTCGAATCTCCCTGTGGCTATGCAGATTCGGGTTTTCCATAAAGTCCCCTAAATGGCATACAGCAAAGGCCGTTAGGGTTCCACTGAGAAATCTACAGCTTACTTCCTTCCCAATATTTCTTACATAAGAGTTTTCGTTAAAGATATCGCTATATTATAAATTCTCATCAATATTTAGATGGTCAACGCAGTACTGCAGTTTCTCTGATATTAATAAAGAAAACACGTCTTTGTATGTATTATGTACGTAAGATGTTACCTTGAACTTCAGTGATGCCAGCAATTGTTAGTACCCATCTCCCTAAAGGTGCAGTGATACAAATTTTAAACAGAAATCGTGAAGATAGATAGACTTGGTGCACTCCACAGTTTATTAGTTCTTGTTCCTATTTTCACTGAGATCATATGCCCTCTGTAATTACAATTTCGAAATTATTTCCTTTGATAATGTATTTTATCGTCTGCTATAGACTCAACAAGCCCTTTCCTGGGCACACGATCAAACTGTTACTTACAGTTGATAGACCCGGTATGTTATCTATTATTAAATTCTCTATTCTTTTCACTTAAAAGGTTTAGAGTAAAATAGTCCTCACTCGGCGGATTTCCCTTCGGATGCGAATAAAGAAAAGAAAATCTTCCCACAGCTAATGCGCTGACCTCCTTGGAAACTCTCCACAAAACGCTGCAGTATGATATTTACAGTTTCTTTTCAGTATATACTGATGTATTTCAATATAGTAATACGTAACTTCGTGAAATAATAAAGCGACTTGTTAGCATATGGTTAAAAAAAGTTGCTGAATCTGCATCACATCGGTTATTATACACTGTCCAGTCCCACCAATGTGACCACCTGTCAAAAGCATGAATAACCACCTTTTGCAGGGCGGACCGCTCCGAGACGTCAAGCAAAAGAGGCCATGAGATTCTTGAAGGTACCGACAGGGATGTGGAGCCATTCACTCCAGTGCCGTGGCCAGCTGCGCTAGAGTTTTCGGTTGAGGTCAGCAGTTCAGTCGTGGTGTTCGTACAGATTCCCGACTGGGTTTAACTCCGGGGTGTTGGGTGGCCAAACTGCGTGTACGGGTCTTAAACATGGTCCACAAGGGTAGATGTTTAGTTAGGCTGATCGATTGTGCCTTCCGTAACGATGAGATCACACAGGGAATGGCACGGAAACATTCCCCCCACCATAACGCTCCCTCCTCCGGCCCATCCTGTTATCGTTCAGGCATTTCGCGCTGTACACGCCAACACCATCTGTCCGATGGGGCCGGCCGCGGTGGCCGTGCGGTTCTAGGCGCTGCAGTCCGAAACCGCGGGACTGCTACGGTCGCAGGTCGGCATGGATGTGTGTGATGTCCTTAGGTTAGTTAGGTCTAAGTAGTTCTAAGTTCTTGGGGACTGATGACCTCAAATGTTAAGTCCCATAGTGCTCGGAGCCATTTGAATCATTTTTGTACAGCAACCAGCCACAAATTTAAGTTCCTTTATTCAAAAGGTACATTTACCGGTTTCGAATCATTACGGTTCATCGTCAGACGGCTTTCATGCTTTCATTAGAACATGTGGTGCGCGTTTTATTGATCAGTTGTCGTGAAATGTCGGTCTGGATTCTTGTCGTTGCACACATAAATTTGTATCACTGAACACTTAAGATTTGTCACTGAATACACCACAAATCAATAAAAACGCACCACATGTTCTAATGAAATCATGAAAGCCGTCTGACGATGAGTTGTAATGATTCGAAACCAGTAACCAGGAACTTCAAATACTCGTAAATTCGTGTCTTGTTGCTGCCTCATCATCATCAACATTTGTCTTCAAATAAGACTACTGTTGCGGAGGCTCACATGCAATAACGTTCGTTGAAGGGTCGCTGAGTAGACGCTGTTGATAGCTCTTTGGTTCAAATGGGCTGTCAACTGCTCAGCAGTTTCACGTCTGTTTCACAGTACACATTTCCGCAGCCGTCGTTCACCCCACATTTGCCTCGGCACCGGTTTTTAGTAGCGCCATTTTACTGTGTACGGTATACTTTAACTATGGCGACACGCGAACGATTTGCAAACATTGCCGTTTTGGTTCAAATGGCTCTGAGCACTATGGGACTCAACTGCTGAGGTCATCAGTCCCCTAGAACTTAGAACTACTTAAACCTAACTAAACTAAGGACATCACACACATCCATGCCCAAGGCAAGATTGGAACCTGCGACCTTAGCGGTCGTGCGGTTCCAAACTGTAGCGCCTAGAACCGCTCGGCCACACTGGCCGGCCACCGTTTTGGAAATGCTTCCACTTTTCTCATGAAAGCCAACGATCACTCCCTTTTGGATGTCTGATAAATCGATCAGTTTCCGGATTACGGCAACGACTGCACTGTTTTCCGCGTATAACCGATACACTTGCTACACTCTCCATTGCTAGTGCTGCTACCATCAGTCTGTGAGTGGTTATTGGACGATGACGTCGAATAGAGGGGATGGTCACATCTACTAGATGGTGTAGTTCTGGCTCCAGTTAAAAAGATTTCTCTCTCCAAACGCACATCACTGCATATCCAGTCGTCGTATTCTCAATGCCACTTCTGGGGCTTACTCTTCTGAGCAAAACGTGGGTCCCCACGTCTCCTCCGGTATTCAGATGCGTCTGGAACGTAGGTCCATAAATTAAATGAACACCGTAGTATTCTCTAATAATATTCGATTACATACTCTATTAATTGCTTCTACTGTTAGAGAGCTTTATTCCACTTGAGAGATAACTATATTACTACAATTTCTTTCCCGCTAGTGTTTTCATAGATCGAGGCTTACTGAGTCGCAGTGATGTGATGACATACGTGTTACTACTCCTTCTCGCAGAAGAAGCAGAGACACGGAAAGATACT
This sequence comes from Schistocerca piceifrons, assembly GCF_021461385.2. Taxonomy (NCBI): domain Eukaryota; kingdom Metazoa; phylum Arthropoda; class Insecta; order Orthoptera; family Acrididae; genus Schistocerca; species Schistocerca piceifrons. The sequence continues at coordinate 700,862,146 of NC_060138.1, forward strand.
GCCACCAGAGTCTCAGGGAACCAGCGTTATCTATCCCTGAGGCCGCGATATGGTGGACTGCTTCTTCGGTAGTCACGGTGAACTGTATACTGATTTTAGTGGGAGATGCGATGAGGAATGGGGGTGGAGATGACTGAAATTATTATACGAGATCATTTCCGGGACACGTCGGTGACTGACAGTTTAATTGTGCAAGTAACTGACAAATTCCTATGGAAAGGGCTGATACCGTGACAGTGAATACCATCTGCAGCTGTCTATTCTGGTATCTTATCATCGTTATAAACACACTCTCGCTTATTAGAGCACAGTTAAACGAAGAAACAGTAATGTCAACTGTTGCGAAACGTTGTATGTAACTAAAGCTATGTATTTTGATTACCCATATCAAAATAATTATCCTTCGGTTTTACTGCGAGTAAGTACTAGAAGCAGCACGTGGACCATTTAAAATGATAACTTTTCCGCAGAAAAAGATTGACGTAGAGCGTCAGCTCATTTGCGTTATCTCAAGATGTCATTTGGCACCTGGAAGTGGGCAAAAGTAAAGTTTTTATTTTCTCTCCCCCTCTCCCCCTCCCACCTCCCCCCTCCTCTCTCTCTCTCTCTCTCTCTCTCTCTCTCTCTCTCTCTCTCTCTCTCTCTCTCTCTCTCTCTCTCTCTCTCTCCTCCCCCCCCCCCCCCCTCTTTCGAAGTAGGCTCCTCGCGGTCTGACCCAATGTAGACTTTTCAGCCAAATACCAGGCGAGCAGATGGTGGGCTGGAGAAAATCGGAATTTGGAACCAAACATTTTTGAGCTATATTCAATTAACACATCAAATTTTTGCATCACCTCGGTTCCGAGAGTTCCGGAACCGGTACAGAAAATGGCAATACAGATCAACATAAACATAATTACCGCCCATTTTATTGCTCATGAAATCCACCCATTGCACGTTGTACCACCATACAGCGAGACCTTCACAGGTGGTGGTCCAGATTGCTGTACCCACCGGTACCTCTAATACCCAGTAGCACGTCCTCCTGCACTGATGCATACCTGTATTCGTCGTGGCATACTATCCACAAGTTCATCAAGGCACTGTTGGTCCAGATTGTCCCACTCCTCAACGGCGAATAGGCGTAGATCCTTCAGAGTGATTGGTGGCTCACGTCGTCCATAAACAGTCTTTTCAATCTATCCCAGGCATATTCGATAGGGTTCATGTCTGGAGAACATGCTGGCCACTGTAGTTGAGCGATGTCGTTATGTTCAAGGAAGTCATTCTCAAGATGTGCCCGACGGGGGCGCAAATTGTCGTCCATGAAGACGGTTGCCTCGCCAGTATGCTGCCAATATGGTTGCACTATCGGTCAGAGGATGGCATTCACGTGTCGTACAGCCGTTACGGCGCCTTCCATGACCTCTAGGGGCGTACATCGGCGCCACATAATGCCACCCCAAAACATCAAGGAATATCCACGTTGCTGCACTCGCTGGACAGTGTGTCTAAGGCGGTCAATTTGACCGGGTTGCCTCCAACCGCGTCTCCGACGATTGTCTGGTTGAAGGCAAATGCGATACTCACCGGTGACAACGTGATGACAATCCTGAACGGTCCATTCGGCATGTTGTTGGGCCCATCTGTAACGTGCTAAATGGTGTCGTGGTTCCAAAGATGAACCTCGACATGGACGTCGGGAGTGAAGTTGCAACATGATGCTGCTATTGCGCACAGTTTTGAGTCCCAACATGACGTCCTGTGGCTGCACGAAAAGCATTATCGAACGTGGTGGCGTTGCTGTCAGGGTTCCTCCGGGCCCTAATCCATAGGTAGCGGTCATCCACTACAGTAGTAGTCCTTGGGTGGCCTGAGCGAGGCATGTCATCAACACTTCCTCTCTCTCTCTCTGTATCTCCTCCATGTCCGAACAACATTGATTTGGTTCACTCAGAGATGCCTGCTCACTTGCCTTGTTGAGAGTCCTTCCTGGCACAAAGTAACAATGCGGACGTGATGGAACCGCGGTATTGACCGTCTAGGCATGGTTGAACTACGACAACACGAGCCGTGTATCTCCTTCCTGGTGGAATGAATGGAACTGATCGGCTGTCGGACTCCCTCCGTCTAATAAGCAGTGCTCATGCATGGTTGTTTACAAATTTGAGCGGGCTTAGTGACATCACTGAACAGTCATAGGGACTGTGTCTGTGATACAATATCCACAGTCAACGTCTGTCTTCAGGTGGTCTGGGAACTGGGGTGGTGCAAAAAATTTTTTGATGTGCGTATTTCTAGAGTAATATGTCCCAGACAAAAAACTATGCCGTATTTGAGAATGTGTTTGTGTGTAAGAGACTTGCTGCACATCTGCAGTATAACCTGCTCGCTCTGTGACATGATGTAAAGAATGTTGATGCGGTTGCGACTGACACAGTGGGCTTAATTTACTGAGTGGACCGCTAGAGCCCAAAGTCTCACAAGGCAAAGGTAGCCGTGATGCACTATCGAACGGACTGATACTCTTTCCGAAATTGATCGTTCCTCAAGCAAGAGTATTGCATCCAAATTGTCACTGTACTCATTATTATATAAAAATATACTCTCCTGATGCACTGTGAACCTGATCGTACTGTTGAATAACGGTGGAGATTGGGAACAGTTTTGCACTTCATAGACATCGACTACGTGGTGCCCTCACGGGACTGCTGAGAAACCAAGGTTAAGTGTAACGGCTGATATCATGTCACGACACACCTGGGAGAGGAAGAATGAATGAGAAAACTCAAGAACAGCCAACCCCTGAAGCCTTCTTTCTAGCAAAAACAACTGCAACCAACTATTGTCGCGTCACACAGCAACCGAGAGAGGCACAGCGCAATGCGGGGGCTTGTACTGTTGCCGGCATGTGGTTTAAATCTTCCGAACTCACGCAGTATTACAGGTTAACCTCCATTGTCTGGAATCTAGATAAACCTCAGGGAACGTTACAAAGCCGTAAAAAATAATAATGATAATGATAATGATAATGATAATGATAATGATAATGATAATGATAATAAAACAAAGTGCAGAATGCCCTAGAATATAATGAAACAAATCTTACTTCCAGAAACGCTGCAGTAATGACTAAAGCTGAGTTCCGAACAAAATAACACGATAATAATTTCTCCGTAACAATGATTTCGAAATCATTGTAATGTTATGAAAATCAAAAAGTAAAGGAATAAAACAGAATTCTTAGCAAACTGAAAAATTAGCTTTACATGTACTTTCATAATTAGTTCAGACAAGAGGGACTTTCATAATTATGTCATACAATCATCTGTTTCTGTCAACATGGCGGAGAGGTCACGTTAAGCGTGTTACCCATTTCATGGAATGAAAAGGAGAAAAACAAATCGTGACAGGAGGCACCGATTCTCTCATTAGGGTAAAATATTCAGTGATGTTGGACAGCAAACTCCAACATTACGTTTGAGACTGTGTTTGATATTTTAAGGTGAGATAATTCAGAATGGCTGACAGCCGCCTCCCTGTCGCTACCTTTCACACTATGCGGCGTAGTTCAGAAATGGGCTCTGTCCACTTACAACGTAGTTAGGGATTTTGCGTTGCAAACAAGTTGCCCCCAGTGTGCAAACCTGATTACCACTTCATTTCACTGCTTAAAGTTAGAAAGCCACAACCTTCTTTTCCTTCAATATTTCGTCACACATATTTCGACATGTCCTTGTCGCTTCATCGGTGACCAAAAGCTCACCACCTACGCTACAGACATCGCAGCCTATTTAACGACAATATTTGTAAGATACCGTTAAGAGTAAAAGAAAGCAACGAAAAAAGTTTATTTGGATACACATTCTTCTCTTGAAACTTATGTCAAACATCTTTCCCGTGTCAGACTTCATAGCAAGAATACAGACGCACAAAAATAATTGACTGGAATCGGACGAATCACTTGGTGATGGGTGGAATTGAAATATCTAAAAATAAGAGCTAAAAGGAATCTGATATACCAGATTCCACAAGTGAAGCCTATCTATATGACAAGAGCATCGGGAGCTTCAGCCAAGCGGCTCGTTTTATTCGTAAAGTTCCCGGTCCTCGGACATGTTTGTAGCGTGCCTGCGTTCATAAATGCGAAACTTTGTCATCTGTTGCACCCAGAGAAAATACCATTATGCAAATGAAGCAAACCTACAGCCGTTTCTGATGATCATTTTTCGGATAACATTTTGTTTTTTTCGTAAATTACAAAAAAATTTATTAGCTAATTTTCTTTGTGTCTTAGTGTTTTGTCGAGGAGAGTTCTTAAAAATGATTGTTGGGCTTATTATAGTTTCACATCATTGCCTGATAATGAACCGGCTATATTTTCAGTAACGGTCAATGTTATTGTAATGTTCCGAAATGAAATAACTTCAAAATTTTCATTAAAACTTGTTTTCAAAATATTTTATTCTCTTGTGTTTCCATAATCATTTAAAAATTAACAGCAATTGTTATCTAAAATATGTGTCGTAATGTAAGTGGAAGTACAGAGTTAAAAATATTTTTTTTACATAATTCCATTTTTAGAAAGCATGCAACTGTGTCATTATTTTCATGTAACCAAACAGTGCAAATCATGGTTCGCGTTCGCGTGAAATTCTTCACAAGAAAGGAGGCCCAAAACTTAAAATCAGAAAAATGTGGGTGCAGGTGTGAGAAGCAGAACAGATGGGCAGACATCACACACAATACCAATGTATACAGCAGACGATAATGAGAATCAATACCTGACCCGCGGCATGCTATGCGTTGGAAAAACGTAACTGGTGAGCGTTAGTTTTGTAAATATACCGGTGAATCCATCGCTCTTCCTGCGTAACAAGTGAAGCCTGTTACATAAATTCACATAGCAAGTAGCTGCTGGAAACAGAAGGAAAGGAATACACATTAGAGGATACAAAACTTTTACGAGAAACTACATCTGTAGTTGACACTAGACCAAACGCAGAGTGGAACGGAAAACTAGTTTTGGACGTGGTACTAGAGTGCCGTACGATAGTTCTCGAAAACATTGGAATCCAGAACTTTGGAGTTCTTAAAATTGGTCAACACTGTAGGAACCGCGACCAGCAATAGATAATACTAGCCACGCGCGCTGATGAAGCTTTGGAAAAAAAACACCGAAGGATTGTCGGCCGAAGATCGCGAAACTAGTGGAAAGAGGAGAAACGGCAGGAAGTGGCTATGAAAGCCTTAAAAACTTAATGAATCCAGAAGCTATCACTCTTGAATTATCAACTACTGACTTTCGTAATAAACACAACGTGGTAACGAGTTTTACTACTTAAATTTTTGGCCGACTTCGTAACATACGATATTCACCCCGGGTGAAATAGTAAATCCTTCTGGTATGATACACAGCCGGCCGAAGTGGCCGTGCGGTTAAAGGCGCTGCAGTCTGGAACCGCAAGACCGCTACGGTCGCAGGTTCGAATCCTGCCTCGGGCATGGATGTTTGTGATGTCCTTAGGTTAGTTAGGTTTAACTAGTTCTAAGTTCTAGGGGACTAATGACCTCAGCAGTTGAGTCCCATAGTGCTCAGAGCCATTTTTTTGGTATGATACATAATGTTCCTGAACTACCGCCATGCCGTGTGAGGTGTTACATTAGAGACTAAGTCGGTAGGTATTCTGAGAAGGATCTTTTGTATGGAAAATACCTTTACCGAGCTACAGGAACAAACTAGGAAAAACACGCCTCCAAATTTAGCATAAAGTGCTTCCCGAAGTACAGAAAAATTAACCCTGTCTGTCGATCGTTGTAATTTTTTGCTCTTTCACTGTCAACTAAATCTTCAAATTCTTTCTGCATGTTACTGTGATGGCGTTTCATAGCAAATTTGCAGCACCTGTGCATTGTTCGACAGCATAATAGATACCAAGAATCCTCACCCCCCTCTCTTCTGCCACTTTCCCTCAGTTTTAAAGGATTGTGACAACAGATCTCTATACTGCCTCTTTTTGTGCAAATAGCCACTGGAACTGTAAATATTCCTTATACCACGAAGAAATAGCGAAGAGCAAGCAGCACGGACACCATGACTTTGCCGAACTAAAGAGAGGTGTGCCGATCGAAAATTGCCACACGGCAATACTAAATGAAACGCGGACCGCACACACGACTCGTGTGCGGTTTGGCATGCCGTGGCTGGCCTTGTTCTGAATGAACGTCTCCAGATGAGATCGAAAATTGACCAACAGTCTTCATAACTAACTTTCACCAAGTGACAGAAGTGTGACGGTGTCACAACTCATGCTACCTAAAAATGTTCGTTTAGAACGAAACCAGTTGTGGCGTAGCACATGAACCTGACATACAACTGTTGTGGCTTTTATTAACTTTACTGATAGTTTGTCACACTATATCTTTTAGCTCATGAATGACGATACATCCGCAGTTAGTCAGTACGGTGAATACATCTTTTTTGTTTCTTGACCTTACACTTTCCTTGGGATGTATTTTTCTTATTATCGTATGTCTACGTACACACGTTGATTTGAGAGCACACTGATAACAATGAAGGTGGTGGTGGTGGTGGTGGTGGTGGTGGTGGTGGTGGTGGTAGTAGTAGTATCACCATAAGGCATCACCACCATAAGACGTTCGCAACTGATCAACTGATAAATTTTTCATACCGCTGCAATTCACTCCTCTAACTACGCCACATCATGTACAAGCTGATTTACATGGTGTGGAACGCACTCTTCCTCACGCACCGAGCGCGGTGATGGGGTGCTTTACAGTGGACTGCTACACGAAAAAGCGACCCATAACCGTGTGGCCATTCAAGTTCAGGTTTCGTGAGATTTCCCTAAATCACTTCAGCTGAATGTTGGTACGGTTACTTCACCAGTATTGCGATAGTTTTTCGTAATCATTCTCATCTCTCTTGTGATCTCATAACCTCCATGTCAACGAATAATTAAAGCCTCACCTAATGTCCCTTCTTCATTTTCTTCCTCCCTCCATATAGTGACGTTCAGTTTGGCCAGAATTGCGGAGAGAAAATGAATTGCGGGTTTTGATGAACGACTGTTTTGGAACTGATTTGTAAGTGCTCTGCTGATCAGAGACCACCCGAATATGAAATAAAACATGTATCGTCTGCAGCACAGTGATCACTAAGCAGCTGGACAACGTTAAGCTGCGGCCTGACTTTGTGATTTACTCACTAAAACGCAACGGGGCGCTTGTCGGTTTCCAATAATTTTAATAATAGCTACCGACTGTCGCTAATGAATGAGTGGACGCAAGTCTGTAACTAAAAGTGGAGCAGCTGGGATAAAAATTCGGCTCTACCCTCCTGTTTCCCGTTTTCTGCGTCTACTATGATCAGTTGATGTGAGGTCTAGGCTAATACCTTACAACCGGTAATCATTACAGTGCAAGAACTCTTAGGGAAACTACAAAATAAGACACCATCAGCTCTATCCTCTGGCCTTCCATATTTTCCTCATTTTAACCACTCTGTCAGGTAGTATTGGTGTCAAAAGAAATTAAGCACATTCCGACATTGTACGTACTCTACGGTCTAATTACAAATGTTTGTTGCGGTTCCGAGGCAGAGGACGCAGTCGTATTATCGCTGGCACTAATACGTCGATGGAACGTAATGCATCGCAAAGCCACCTTTTGACTCCATTATGGAATATTTTATAGCAGAAGATTTGCATGTGAATTGATTGCTCATAAAGTCATTATGTACCTGTCGTAATCGCCAATTTCAAAGCGACCGAGCGCTACGAATACAAGCTCTTCATTCACAGGATTCAAACGCTGACGTCCAGACCATCGTTACCTATTGACAACCTCCAGTGCTGGAAACATAAACAGTAAAACCTCGTAACGCTGTAACCAATGGTGCTACAGTTTCTCACGTCCGTCGGCCGTCGTAATTTAATATTATTATTATTATTTTGATTGTTGCCGACTTACGTGGTGGGCCTTAATAAAAATATTTCATTTAATTTTGATTTTACGATTGAATGCTTTCCTGAAGTTCTCCTTTTTAACAATATTAATTTCAAATTATTTGTTACGTTCATGAATGTTAGACTCGCTGAATCTTAAAACATGAGCATATAAGTTGAACAATGTAATAAACTTTTCATATTAATTTCCTCGGCTAGTCAGCTCACTTTAAAGCAAAAGATCTTTAGTTATTAATTACAATTGCGGCCCACACACGCACGAGAGTATTTTTTTTTTCTTACCTCCGTCAACCATTGTATTGTAGTCTGAGTCCTGGCTCTGGCTCTCGGCTATGGTACTGAAAATAAGAATCTTAAAGCTACGTGTTTTCTGCAACGTCGGGCGGCTGTGGAGAAAAATTAATATTATGTTAATAGCGGGCGAGTATTTCGCTTCCGCTAATTTTTCATAAGTTAATATCGCCAAGTAATGGCGTCGTTGGGTGCATCGGCCGCTGCGATTGTTGAACTGTAAATTACTTGAATGCAGGTTAGTTCAAGGAAGGCGGACATGAAATCGGGATCACCTCTTACAAATTAAAAGTGCACAATAATATTAAATGAACATATTATATGCTTAACTCATACAAATATGCTTACATTTGCCAGCACTCGCAAGATGTCCGTTTATACACAATAAAGACAAGAGAAGAAGTGAAGACGACTAAAAAAATCAACAAAAGAGCGTATCTTGTCGTCTCTTTAGATCATTTTGTTATATTTTATTTCTTTGCAATCAAAACTTAAGAGGAATTATTGTTTTACGGCTACATGATAAAAATATATTATTCAATTTTTAAATGTCTCTTCTTTATAAATACTGTTTTTAAGTCTTTTCGTAATATAGCACTGGGGACGCTATAAGTTGCATCGATTATAACTGTTCGATGGCGTGAAAGTATTCCTTTAATTTACATTGTAGTAGTGTTTCGTTGAAAATAAGGTACTGTGCTAACTACGAATTGGATGTAATTGACCCTTATAATGATATTTATTCCTTGAATGGATGGAAAAAAATCGGAGGTGAAACAAAAAAGAAATATTCATAACTCAATGTAATCTTTCAGACAGGTATTTTACGCTGTGTGGCGCAAAGGTCTGACAATAGAGGCCTCTTATAGCCCCGATGGATAACAAGGTGCGTTTCAGACATGTACGACAAATTCAAGCACTTAACCAGCGTAAGTGTAAAACCGCAGGACAACTCCGTAAAGCCCTACGTTTGACTTCACTGCATTTCTCAGGAAAGAAACGGTTTCTTGCCACAACGAAAAGTCGTTCCGGGAAATGAGAAGACCGACACTTATTAAAAACTGAGTTACTGCTTTTAATGCAAACATGGTTCTCAGCCTGGCGCTTACCGAGATTACTTGTTTCACACACACACACACACACACACACACACACACACACACACACACACACACACTCTCGCTTTGAATTTTTTTCGGAATGATGGACAACATTGGCTGAGACATACTGCGGGAGTTTCATTGCAGCTCATGCAGCGCTGCAGACAAAAGGAATCATTCCACATACCACATATTTGTCAACAGGATGGAAGGAGCAGAATTTTTTAAACAGCTCAGCTTATATATAAACTACATAGATGGATCGGCATTCTGTGACTTCAAAAAATTACACTTCATTTACAGTGACTTCACGTGTAACGAAGGAAAACCCGAAAGAAATTTTGCAAGTAACGCAAGCGAACACACAACGAGTTGCAAGCATCAGACTAAAATGAGGTTCGTTCTAGCATAGATATTTGGTCAGTATCATCAGAACAGTACCGGTGTTGTATACTTACAAATAATTAAACGAATTTCTGTTCGGAGTGTACACTACATATTTTATGACTTTTTGTTTGAAAATCTGTTCTGAAGTCCAGTTAGTTTATGAAAGGGAGGGGGGGGGGAGGGGGAGGGGGAGGGGGAGGGACCCAGCAAATGTTTGATAATCATTAGTCATTAATTATCCACCAAGTTAGTTTCCCTAGGGCCGTAAATAGAAGGAAAACTAAACTGCATGGAATGTTTAATGGAACAGATACAACAATCCTTGAAGTTTCACTTAAAATATTTGGAAAAATAAAGGGAACTTGATTTTAACATCCCGTTCACGAAGAGGCAATGAGAGATGGATCGCAAGCACGGCATGGGAAAGCATATCGAACGAGTCTTTCCATAGGAACGTTCCCGACATTCTCCTCAAGCGATTTAGGGAAATCAAAGAGAACGAAATCCTTGATGGCTGCGCGTGGCTAAAAGCGCCACCATCCTCTGTTACTCGTCGCAGGAGCTGACACACTTGCAGGATGGCGGAAGTTCTGCATTCTTGTATGGTCTAAGGCTGCCACATAGTATTTAAATTCGTATAACAGCCGCCAGTCTTATACTCGACACCATCACTTTCGTCACATGTTGACCAAACAAAATTTCTTTAGAGGTGAGTTGTGCACTGAACTCTGTGCAGATAAGAATTATCGTGAACCAATGTAACACATCTGTCGAAACTATTGCATTGCTTTTCCTAAATGTGTGAAGAGAGACAACTGTATGTTTCCGGATTCCTGTGACATGTTGATGAAAAATAGATTTAAGAAGTATTTTACTAATGACGAGAGAAAGGTGACAGTGCTGACTGGATGTATGCCTGCGGTCACCTGGAAACGGCTGTTCTGTTAGCGGGACACTATGTCGAGCGTAGTGGAAACACGTTAGGCAAACGTACAAGCACACAACAGAGTTATTGTTGAATAGTTTGTCAGCATGTTTAATGCATTACACTCAGTTATTAACCTCAATAGAACCAGTGGCCCATAATATAAAGCATGACGAGACAGATTGTCCGACACATACAGATCTAAGTGAAGCTAAATTTTCGTATCAATAAGTACTAAAAATACGCTGGGAAGAACGCAACGTTCTGAGGGTCCGTTGTCGTCTGTTAGACTCGGGACGAAGCTGACGTCTTCTCGTGTGTTTGGTACTCATTATGACTCTTTGGTTGTTCTGACCTGTTTTTGTAAATCTTAAATTGATGCTGTTCCACAACAATTTTGTTCTGCTGAGCCTTCTGAAGACAAACTTACATTACTGTTAACTCATATTGAAATACAGGTATGTTATTCTAAAAATGTCCTGTGTGACTCTCTGATTATTATATAACTTCCATAATCGTTCTGAAACTTTCATTTTTTATTCACACTGTTTTTGAATTAAGCTTTTGGGTTGAATTTATTCGATGTTTGTGAACGTGTTACAATAATAATAATAATAATAATAATAATAATAATAATAATAATAAACCCCGTGGAGGCCCGGGAAAAGAATAGGCCTCCGCTATGTTCTGCCAGTCGTAAAAGGCGACGAAAAGAACAAACCACTAATAGGGCTAACCCCCTTTTAGTGTGTTTAGTTGGTTCAGGACAGAACTAAAGAAGCCTCGGACAAGCGCCGTCATGGTCGGAGACGACGCTTGAGCCTATGCCCGCCCCCAATGGTAACGACACTGCTAGCCAACTGGAAAATGATTTAAATCCAAATAGAGGTGTTTTGCAGGATATGCTTCCTGCAACCACCCTAGAAGGGAAACAAAGACAGAGGATGAGATGGTCAGATGAAGTTAATCGACACCTCATGTTCTGTTATTACCAAGCAACAAACCTAGGAACCAACACAACTGGATACAGATCACAAGTATACACAACATTTATTACCAGATACCCAGAATTAAAATTTTTAACAGAACAACGACTAGCTGATCAGATCCGTGTAGTAACCAAAAATAACAGGATACCCCAGTCAGAATTAGAAAACATCAAACAACAAGTACAACAAATATTGGAACAAAATAATGTACAATCAGAAGAAGAAGAAAATGCAGTAACGGACTCAAACATCCCAGAGCAAACAAACAAAGAACAACACGCATCAGTTAAACAATCAGAGGAAAATGAAATCTTAAGACAACCACCAGAACAAGCACAAATAGATCACGAAGTGACACACATGTTAGATATAGAAGAAAAATTTCAGCTGACACATATAGAATACAAAGACACAAATAGAGACATTAGACCATTCTTGCATAGACCACCAAATAACCGACAAGTTGAAACAACAATAACTATCAACAAAATCATACACAACAAAATATATGAAAACACAACTATGGAAGAGTTAAAACTACTGGTTTATATAGGAGCAATCACTACCCTAAATATACACACTAGGCAGAGATCAGAACCAACCAACACACAGAAGAAACCCACAAAACCAGCGTGACAACACAGGCTACAGATCAGAATACAAAACTGAGAAAAGATATCGGACAGCCAACACAATTTATAAGAAATGAAATATCGGACAAAAAACGAAAAAGGTTAGGTAAAATCTCACAACAAGAAGCGACAGAGCAATTACATGAAAAGAAGCGGAAATTACAAGTATTGGCCAAACGACTTACAAGATAGCAAAAAAGAAACAAAACCAAACATTCACCACAAACCAAAAGAAATTTTACCAGACAATAGATAACACACACATTAAAATAGACAATCCACCAAACATAACAGACATGGAACACTTCGGGAGCAGCATATGGTCAAACCCAGTACAACATAATAGACATGCACGGTGGATACAAGCAGAAACAGACACATACAAGATGATACCACAAATGCCTGAAGTGATAATCTCCAAACATGAAGTCACCCGAGCAATTAATTCTACGCACAATTGGAAAACCCCTGGAAATGATACAATAGCAAATTTCTGGCTAAAGAAACTCACTTCAACACATTCACATCTAACTAAATTATTTAACAATTACATTGCAGACCCATACACAGTCCTTGATACACTTACACACGGAATAACTTATCTGAAACCTAAAGATCAAGCAGACACAGCTAAATATCGCCCCATAACATGCCTACCAACAACATAAAAAATATTAACTTCAGTCATTACACAGAAATTAATGACACATACAACACCGAACAAAATTATAAATGAAGAACAAAAAGGCTGCTGCAAAGGAGCACGAGGATGTAAAGAGAAAATGATAATCGATGCAGAGGTGACATATCAAGCTAAAACTCAACACAGGTCGCTACACTATGCATACATTGATTACCAAAAAGCTTTTGATAGTGTACCCCACTCATGGTTGCTACAGGTATTGGAAATATACAAAGTAGATCCTAAATTGATACAGTTCCTAAACATACTAATGAAAAATTGGAAAACCACACTTGATATCCAAACAAATTCAAATAATATCACATCACAGCCAATACAGATTAAGTGTGGAATATACCAAGGAGACTCATTAAGTCCTCTCTGGTTCTGTCTTGCTCTGAACCCACTATCCAACATGCTAAATAATACAAATTATTGATATAATATTACTGGAACACACCCACACAAAATCACACATCTGCTATACATGGATGATCTAAAACTATTGGCAGCAACCAATCAACAACTCAACCAATTACTATAGATAACAGAAGTATTCAGCAATGATATAAATATGGCTTTTGGAACAGACAAATTTAAGAAAAATAGCATAGTCAAGGGAAAACACACTAAACAAGAAGATTACATATTGGATAAACACAGCGACTGCATAGAAGCGATGGAAAAAACAGATGCCTATGAATATCTAGGATACAGACAAAAAATAGGAATAGATAATAAAATATTAAAGAAGAACTAAAAGAAAAATATAGACAAAGACTAACAAAAATACTGAAAACAGAATTGACAGCAAGAAACAAGACAAAAGCTATAAATACTTATGCTATACCAATATTGATGTACTCATTTGGGGTAGTGAAATGGAGTAACACAGACCTAGAAGCACTCAACACTCTCACACGATCACAATGCCACAAATATAGAATACATCACATACATTCAGCAACAGAAAGATTCACATTAAGCAGAAAGCAAGGAGGGAGGGGATTTATCGACATAAAAAACCTACATTTTGGACAGGTAGACAATTTAAGAAAATTCTTTATAGAACGAGCAGAAACTAGCAAAATACACAAAGCAATCACTCATATAAATACATTGGCTACACCACTGCAATTTCATAACCACTTCTACAACCCTTTAGATCACATAACATCAACAGATACGAAGAAAGTAAATTGGAAAAAGAAAACACTACATGGCAAGCACCCGTATCATCTAACACAGCCACACATCGATCAAGACGCATCCAACACATGGCTAAGAAAAGGCAATATATACAGTGAGACGGAAGGATTCATGATTGCAATACAGGATCAAACAATAAACACCAGATATTACAGCAAGCATATTATTAAAGATCCCAATACCACAACAGATAAATGCAGACTTTGCAAACAACAAATAGAAACAGTAGATCACATCATAAGCGGATGTACAATACTAGCAAATACAGAATACCCCAGAAGACATGACAATGTAGCAAAAATAATACATCAACAGCTTGCCTTACAAAATAAACTTATAAAACATGTTCCCACATACAAGTATGCACCACAAAATGTACTGGAGAACGATGAATACAAATTATACTGGAACAGAACCATTATAACAGATAAAACAACACCACATAACAAACCTTACATCATACTCACCAATAAAAAGAAGAAATTAACACAACTAATCGAAATATCCATACCCAATACAACAAATATACAAAAGAAAACAGGAGAAAAAATTGAAAAATACATCCAACTGGTTGAGGAAGTCAAGGACGTGTGGCATCAGGATAAAGTCGACATTATACCAATTATACTATCAACTACAGGAGTCATACCTCACAATATCCACCAGTACATCAATGCAATACAGCTACATCCAAACATATATATACAACTACAAAAATCTGTAATTATTGATACATGTTCAATGACCCGAAAGTTCCTAAATGCAATATAACATATACCGTACAGTTAAAAGGAAGTGACGCTTGATCAAGGTCCGCGTCACTGTCCATTTTTGACCAGACATAACGTCTGAGAATAGAAAGAAATAATAATAATGGTGGTGGTGGTGGTGGTGGTGGTCTCCCCGTGAGAGGTATAAAGTTGCCTAAATTAAATTGTTTCGTGCTACTCTAACGGCAAGTGGATTTTTCGTGTTTCTAATTGATTATTGTCTCAACTATTGTTCCCATGCGAATAAAGTGTGCTATGTTCTTCTCTCAAGGGTGGATTTTTCAAAGACATATTGATTTACCTATACTTCATCCATAGTGAATAATGATCCGACGGAACTCTGTGACGGTCCTGATAGTGAGAGTAATTTCTAACATGCATTACAATTTGCGCGTAGATCGCCCGCTTTTTATCTACGCTAAGGAGAACGATAGGCTGCAAATGGTCCTTTGCAATTTCCGGTCTCACAACATCCTAGACAAACGGATCCTGCGTTGTATAATTGTAAAGCGATGTGTCTCCGTAATGCGTTGTCGCTCTTGCCCCATAGGACGCAATCCTCGTTGTAGACATTTCTACTGCCTTCGGAAAACTTACTGGGTGATAAGTCGAACACCTGCTAACTCGTGGCGTTGCTCTTGACACAGCTGACGAAACAATTAGAGTGCTGCTACGATTCTTTCGGGAGAAAGTATTAGAGGCGCTTTTTCCAGTGACTAAAACTGCCAACACCAGTACAGGACAGCTATCAGCTGCATCTCTGACACAAGCACACTTCCTTTATGACTGCACATCCTGTAGTCGTTAATCAGAGTCGGAAACTTTTATAGATAACTATCTACAATAGGCTTCCTGAAACGGAAAGGAAGCGAGAAAATAAAATTTTATTTCCGGTGTTCTTCATATACTTGACTCGGAAACTTCAAACAGATGAAGTTTTAATGCAAGAACTCTATATTACGTGGGACTGAACGCTCAGACTTCATCCCCGTAAAGGTTTCTTCGACCGTAAAGCTTTTTGGTTTAGAATGCTCTTACCGTACGCGTACGCCTTTTTTTCTCAATGAAAGCCCCAAACCGAATGATGGCAGAGAAAAACGGTCACATAAGCATCCTAGTTTGCCCTAGAGAGTGTCCCAGGCGTAATTAGACGAAGATAAGCGACTCGAACGCAATACCCGACGAGACTAGGTGAGCTGTCGGTAGTTGAACGAGCAGCCAAGGCGCGAACTAATGCGCCCGCCTAATACCACGGCCAATTTACGGAACGGGCTCCAGCGTGCTCAACGAGCCGTGCCCGCCGGCCGGCCGGCCGCTGTTTGACTCCGCCAGAGCTGATCCGGCTCCAGACACGGCAGCCGCCGCCGTTCCCCCTACGTCCCTCTCCGCCACTGCTACTACAATGCCACCGATCCTGGCGTACTTAGACACTCCACGCACAACAGTACTCGGCCGTGTGGCCGACATGTAGGGAAAAACTGTTAAATCTTCGCCAGGAAATTGGGCGGACGACGTTCACCAACATCGGCGTCCCAAAGTAACACAGCAGAACTGTCGTAAATTTTACGGAAGTCACTTCATTGCTCCACCAGGTTCTCTCTAAAAGACCGTCATCAGGCCATAAAAATGAACTTAGCATAAATACTTATAATCCATCATGATTTCGATGATGACTATTGTCTTACGTTTACAACAGGGAAGGACAATTTGAAACATCAGCTGCTCCCGACATATACAATTTGATATAACTTGCGGTAACGCAGCAGGGTAACCTCCTCGATAACAGACGATATTCTGACAGGTTACCATACTCTCACTTTCAAGGCAGAAAATAAATGAATGTGTAAGGAAATAACAGAATAACCACCTGTCGAAATACTATCTGTTAGCGATGACGTTATCGGCAACATTCTCGTAAGTTATTTGAACGTTTAAGGACAATTAAAAGTCGAGCGTATATGATGTCACTAAACAATTCAATTAAATAAGCCAATATGTGCTGAAAAATTCATCTATTTTCAAATGTCACAAACTGTCTCATACAGGGAAAACACCTGTTTGCCTATGTTGTAACTTGACTAATTTTGTAATTATACATAGGTTCTTGACTTGTCCACTTCTTTTCTACTCGCATGCATTGCTTATCATCGGTTGTGCGCCTGTAAAATTGGACTTGCGTTCGGAAGCGGTCAGTTGGCATTACGTTCAATCAAATTCGCGTAAATGTTATACACGGTCAAGTAAAATTGTAATAAAGTGTGAAGGTGACCAAGCAACCAATATACAGTCGTGGTCTGCGTGCACCTAGTGACATAACTGACTCAAACGAGAGCTTCATCTCCTTCCCATAGCTTTCCACTTCAAGGCTGCTACCTGACAGCATGCAGAATGCAACTATCAGCAGAATGCAACTATCACTCGTGAAACTTAGGTACTCCAACCACCGATGCAGTCTCATCGGTCTCATTGGATTAGGGAAGGACGGGGAAGGAAGTCGGCCGTGCCCTTTCAAAGGAACCATCCCGGCATTTGCCTGGAGCGATTTAGGGAAATCACGGAAAAACTAAATAAGGATGGCCGGGCGCGGGATTGAACCGTCGTCCTCCCTAATGCTAGACCAGTGTGCATGCCACTACATACGGACGTCTCGTAGTTTGTCCATACTGCACGAATGTACTCGCAGATGTGCCGGTCTCAGGACAGGATTTTCTCAAAAAGTAATATTTTAAACTTTTTTGATAGCCCAGAGAGAAAAATAGTCTTTATACACGCCCTAGTTCTAATCCATTAGCCAAACAACTAAAAAGCGTTTCAACTAAGACATTAGCTTCTTCATTTTAAGGAGGAGATAAAAGCTGCTTACAACATCGAATTTTCTTTGAAGAATAGAATAGCCATAACCATTAATATGTTGTATTTTAGAAGTTTCTTCCCATCTGTTGGACAGAATATTGCGAAATGGTTAGTTCTTTCTTTCTTTCGTCAAAACGATAGTCACAGTTGTTAGTCACATAGTCACTCACTTCGCCTACAAGCTAAAATGATATCCATTTCAAATGTGGCAGCATAAATAGCGTCAGTTATTCCGCGGTTCTTCATTCTGCCACATTTGATATGAACGTAGTTTTAACTTACAGTCGAATCGAGTAATTGTGTGGCCGAAAACTGTCATTTAGATCCGGAGACACACTCATCCAAGAAGATAAGTCTTCATCAGTCACGGTGTTGTCCAAATGACAAATACGCCGTATTTTACAAAAATCCGAAACAGTGTGGAAGGGCTTACTTCTGTTTAACGAGAAGATTAATTTGCACTTTCAATCCACGAAGAGAAATTGCATAAAATTTTAGTATTAAACTGCTGCCAGGTGTGCTCATCTTCTCGATGAGCTGAAATTGGCAAGCGTAGCTCGTCGTCGTGACCGCGTCAGACAACACGCGAAATGCTCGGACTTAGGAATTCAGTGTTTAAACCATAAGAATCTTCAAAATCGCGGGTTACAACGTCAATTTTAAGTTATATTTCTACTCTAATCCATACATCGTGCAATAATTGTCTTCCTTGTCCAAGTGCTGCAACGTATGAACACGCTTACATTTTGTGCTTTTGCGTGAAACTTAACGGAAAAAACACCTGCTGCTTCAGTTAGACACCTCACTAATTCTGATTTTGTTATTCCAAGGAGAGCATCACGAATTTGCGACCCACACTTACAATTTTATAATAAGAGTACGAGAACGAATACAAGTCAGTAATCTTCTGACTATCTGTGCGTACTTTAAGTGTACGTACGACATGTACATGGAATAATTCTGATCCTTCGTCTCACAGGCAGCTCTATTATAATGTTTAGTTACAAATACTAGTGATCTTCTTCGAATAATCTCCATGTATGCGCGGCAAAGTATCTTGTACTTGCCGAACAAGTCATCAGCTGTACACTATATAATCACACACACATAATCTAGGATTTTAATTTTTTCTATGGCACGTACTGTCGCACAATCTCCATCCTCCGTCTGTGACCAAAGTTTTTCGGACGCCACCCCTTGGTAGAAAAATATTTCCGGAACTGCAAATCCCCTCCCAAACGAAGACTCCCTATATCTCAGTACCAAGTCGCCTAGTACTAAGCTGAAAAGTTCCTGACTCTGCAAAGGCTCTCGACCATAACGAAAGGTGGTCGGTGTAGTTACATTTGAACCAGAACACAAACATAGTAAATGACGACTGTTACTAGAAAATGTAAGCTGTTAAATTCCGCGCCAGCCGGAGTGGCCAAGCGGTTGTAGGCGCTTCAGTCGGGAACCGTGCGACCGCTACGGTCACAGGTTCGAATCCTGCCTCGAGCATGGGTGTGTGTGATGTCCTTAGTTTCGTTAGGTTTAAGTAGTTCTAAGTTCTAGGGGACTGATGACCTCAGATGTTAGTGCTCAGAGCCATTTGAACCATTTTTTGTTAAATTCCGGACTAGTAGTGGAGGTGTTTCTCGTAGTGATTGTGTTGCGGTTCGATTGCTGCTCAATAAGATTGTCATTTCGAAGCTGTCTGAGTTTATTTGATTTGTTTAGGTGAAGCAACACAAAGAATTTTTCAAAACAAACAAAATTTGCGCAAAATGAAAACGAGATGGAACATGAAACGCCTAAGAAATGCCCAGTCAGTACGTGCCCAGCGGAAAGATCGCAGTGCGATAAAAACGCCCTCGTTCCCAGCAATGATTTGACTACTGAGCGCTTCTGTAGGTATGGTGTAGTTACGTACCTGTACTTTTCCTCCTGCCTGAGAAGTTCTCTCAACCACTAAGGTGAGGTAGGTGAATGGGGAAAGGCTACTTCTAATGCCGCATGCGAAGGGGTGTGCGTTGTGGTATTTCTCCCAGTATTGTCATAAATACATCAGGTTAAGCACAAGGGAACTACTTCGTATAACAACCCGGATGTTTGGTTTAGGGGTTTGGTACTCAATAAACCGAGTGAGAACCGAACAAGCTACTTGGGTTCATTGTGTGTATACCGCACCAAATAGGACTACTGGGGGATCATATGAAGAGGATGAGAGCACGAATGGTCAGCTTTTCCCTCGTGGAAGGGAGTCGCGGAGATGTTAAAGTGATTGAACTGGCTGACAGTTGAAATCACAAGAAAGCCTACTTACAAAATTTCAAGAACCAGTTCGAAATGATGAATACAGGAATATACTACGGCTCCGTGCATACGGATCGTGAATGCAAGATAAGATTAAATACCTATGTGCACCCTGTCATTAAACAGACTTCCATACCACGCTCCGTACGTGAATGAAATAGTAAGAAGTGCTGACAACTTGTGCAGTGGAAAGTACCCTCTGACACGGTGTTTTGCAGAGTATGGAATTCGACGCAGAAACCAGATTAATTAACTTAGAGGCAAGTTTGATGTTCCAAAGTGAGAGACTTAATTCGTACGGAGCGATTGTTGGAATGCTATTTAGAGAGTCGAATGGCCGGCTACTGGCAGACAGGGCGGATGTTAACCGTCCGTGAAGTTGGAGTTACCTGTGGAGTGTGTGCCGCCTCCATAAACGCCCACTGTACGGGGCTTTGTTAGCTCGCGTGTTTGGTCCCACTTAGCTCGTGGCTGGGGCAGTGCTGGGAATGAAGGCTTCCTCTGTGAGCGGGCTGTCCGCCCACAGCAGCTCAGCCCAGATCGGCGCCGGCGCCTGCCGGTCGTAAGCGAGCCGGGCGGGCCCAGGGGTGTGGGCCTGCCTGCGACCTCCTGGTAAAGCAGACAGCGCTGGGAGACCACAGTGCTGCGTCGTCAACTCAGTTGCTGCGACGAGCTTTTAGATAACTAGATCTGAAGGTGATTCTATACCGGCTGAAAAGGAATAACAACTTCATCTAGACTTCATTTCTCAGATAATTGGAATACACTCGAGACAAAAAAAGATGCACGACGACATTGCCGAGATGTGGTGGATATCGATAGTTGTCATGTACATGCACAGACAAAGACATGATTACAATTTCTGAAGAAATTGATGATATATTCAAGAGAAGGAGCTTCACAAACTGAGCGAGTAAGTAATGTGTTGGTCCACCTTTTGCAAACAGTTACTTGGCTTGACGGTGAGTGACAGGAGTTGTTGATATCATCCTGAGAGATAACGTGTCAAGTTTCATCCAGTTGGCGCATTAAATCGTCAAAATCCCGATCTGGTTAGTGGGCCCTTCCCCAATATGCTCCAAACGTTTTCAATTGAGCAGAGATTCAGAGACCTTGCTGGCCAAGGTACGGTTTTGCAAGCTCGAAGACAAGCAGTAGAAACTCTGATCGTATGCAGGCTGGCATAATCTTGCTCAGATGTAGGCCCAGGATGGCTTGTCAAGAAGGGCAACAAAACGGGGCGTAGAAGTCGTCGACGTACCGGTGTGCTGTAAAGGCGCCGCAGATGACAATCAAAGGGGTTTTGCTGTGAATAGAAATGGCACCCCAGACCCTAAGTCTTGGTTGTCGGGCCGTGTGAGTGGCGACAGTCAGGTAGGTATCCCACCGCTGTCTCCATACACGTCGTCTGCCTTACGTAGAATTCAGAGAGTGTGGGGAAATTGGTGCAAGTTTCTTACCGAGAAATTCGTAATCCCCACAGTGTTGTTTTCGACAGAAGGGCCCTCGCTTCATTGTGTATCTCTGTAAGTACATTGTTTTGTACTGAGCAGTCCAGGTTATATATTACAAGTCTCAGTGCTGGCTCTGAGCACTATGGGACTTAACATCTATGGTCATCAGTCCCTTAGAACTTAGAACTACTTAAACCTAACTAACCTAAGTACAGCACACAACACCCAGCCATCACGAGGCAGAGAAAATCCCTGACCCCGCCGGGAATCGAACCCGGGAACCCGGGCGTGGAAAGCGAGAACGCTGGCAGTCTCAGTGCTGCTCAGTATGTGTTGTAACACTACTTTCCTTTGCGTATAGTAAGTGCCACAGGCAGCAGAGCTCCAACAGTCAGCATTACCCTCATCGTATAAAACTGGCCGTGGACTATGTTACATATCCTTGAGGAGGTCACTTGCAATAGTGGCCGAAACGTCGGTAATTGATCTGATCTAAAACTCAGAAGTAGTTTACAAAAACACATACCTGGGTCGAGTGGGCGACTGCCGTGTACAACTGTGTTTCCGTGTACAGCTGTGTTTGTGATGCCTTGGATTACTGTGGAACTGCAACAGATGTCGGAGATGGAACCCAAAGATAGGATCTGCCACTCTGAATGCCCTTGTCCGAACCACTGGTAACCACCAGTAGCGATTCATGCCCCCGCTATGGCGCGAGAAATTGGTGTTTAAAGTACTTGGGAAACCGCTATGAAACATCAGCTAGATAGCTCCAAGTTTCTTACCAACATCAAATGTCATCACATGTCATTTGTTGGCACTGTGCCACGGAACAAACGCATAACAAACGATCAGTGGTGCCTCATATGTATATACGGACCATTCTGCGAATAAATGCGAGACCTAGACACCAGTAAAGGAAATGAAATGAGTTTAATATTAAATCAGACAATTTGTTATTGGTAAACTTGTCAGTTACATGTTGCCTCGATATACAATCATCATCATTAAAATAACGTCCACTCCAACTTGTGTAATTGGCCGACAATCTGATGATCAGAAATTTCACGACACCGATGGTTTTCCTTTGAAGGTCAAAGAGTGGTGACGAAAATGTCTTCCATAACTAGGAATCGAGGAAGCTTGCCTCTTTTGTATGACCATGATCTAGCATGCCGTAGCAACGTAGGGCAGAGAGAGAAGGTGCAGTGGTGAACATAGTGGTGTCGCATACGGGACAATGACTGTTCAGGTGCTCCAGATTTAGCATCCAGAATTAGGATTTTCGTAGTTTTCCGAAATAGTTCAAGGTGAATGAATTATCAGGATAAGGTCTATTTTCTTCCACAATTGTGAGCCGTCTGTAATACCTTCATCGTCGACGGAGCGTTACAACTAGACTCTCATCCTCCTTCATAGCGATCCCGGGTATAAAGGGGCTCATCTTATTGTACATTATATCTATTCCCAAAACAACAGCTGTCTCATGCAGTGCCCTAATGCAAAGATGGCTGATACACGCCAAATGTATTAATGAACAAATAAATTGGAATAAAAACACACATACTTCACTGGCTGAAACATCATCTTCTCAAAAATTACCTATGCATCGCAACATAAAAAACAAAAATTTAATAGAGCTTAATTTTCCTCCATGTTTTTTCGGATAACTACAAAATTCTGGAATCTCCTTCCTCGATCGATTGTTGCTTCTGTGGCATTACCAGTGAAATTCTTGGTTTGTTTAATCCGGATTATGTGCTGGTAGCCATAGCAGTGAAGTGTTAATGGGGGAGTTAATCATAAATCTCGTAGCGTTTTGCCAGAAACATGATCTCGGTCGAACAACTACTGGACGTGTAAGCATCACTTCACGGCATCTGTAGCCGACCGTTCAGAACTTTGACGGTGTGGCTGGCTGTGAAAGGCAGACAGCTGACAGTGAAATGTTGAGACGCACGTGGCATTTTACCTCGCTCTCGGTTGACAGGCAGAAAGGGAATTCAGAGGGATATGGGGGGGGGGGGGGGGAAGAGAGAGAGAGAGAGAGAGAGAGAGAGAGAGAGAGAGAGAGAGAGAGAGAGGGGGGGGGGGGGAGGGGGCTGAGGCAGGCAGGCAGGCAGGCAGGCAGGCAGGCAGGCCCGACTGGAACCGGATTGTCAGAGCCCACCGTAATACTGTAGAAGATTGTATGTCGAGAGGATAAAGTCTGATACAGGGAACAGCAGATATAGGACTTGTTGGCGAAGAAAGAATATTTGCTCGGTGCCTGCGGCCCAGGCTGGTCTGGGCGTTTTTAGCTGACAGAGATATAGCATTCTTGTTCGCCGGGCTGCAACTTCTACGACCCTGGCCCGGGGCGAGCGAGTGGCTCTATGGACATAATGGGATGTGGAAAGAGGTGCAACAGTCCATCACTGCAGATCAGTGGCACACAGAACGTTGTCAGCGCTACCAAGAAGACGACGAGGACGATAAAACCATGTTACAAGTAATATAATTAAATCAGTGCATCGCTCGTCTGTAGCAGCCACATACTTTGTAAATTAAATTCACGTTAAAAAAAATTGTCCCTCTCACTAAGTCACGGTAAGTTTGACTGCCAAGTATAGTTTCGGTTTGCAATAAAGTGTTTAGTTTACTGTATGAACGAATATAGCACTGCCTGATCGCGTCGTTTAGTTCAACGAAAATATCACACTACAAGATATTGTATGTGTGAACTAATCGTAATATTACCAATCGTAATATTACGAGCTAAGTTACAGATCCGAGAATGTTACACCAACCACAAGATACTTCTAATCCTTTGAGCAATAACATCCCTTCAGATTTTCGACGTGGTGAATAGTCACGATAGCAAATTCTACAATTCCTATGTGACGCTAGTAAAAAACACCTTTTCTCCATGTAAATTATGTTACGTTAGTATTGCACATAAACGCGAAACTCTGCATTTATTTACCGAACTATTTTGAAAAAAGTTCTGGGAGCCATTGATTTTTTTTAATTAAGCGGCGTAATGCTGAAGTGGTCTCCCTCAAAACTAGAATTAATTCATTGTTTCGGCGTGGGGTTGCAACTTTGGTTTCAGTCTAGGGCAGCGGTGTCCAGCCCGCGGCCTATGGGCCGAATGCAGCCCAAAGCAACAATCAGTGTGAGCATCGATCGGTTAAAAAAAAAATCCATATAATAACGTCTATGTGAAATTACGAAAAACGGAAACCTCCTAAAGACGGAATTAAATATTCAGATATACTTTTTGATCTGATGCAAGAACTTGAAAGCCGGTCGCAGAATTTTCGAAAAAATAATCAATTTTTCCATTTACATTTTCTTCTACAAATCCATAGGTACTACAGATACGTGGCCAGCAGATTTTCAAATGGAATGCGGTGTGTTGCAGTCCACATCCTACCAAAAGGAAAAATTTGATAGTGTATCTTCGTAGGTCTTTCCAAAATCATACCAGCCCAGAGACAAGTCTTTTGTTGCACAGTCATGCGTTATATATCTCTCATCTTTAGTTAAGAAGCTCGTACTTTTATGAATAGTTATTTTCAAGAGTAAAGCACGCAGAGAGTAAAAACAGAACCAGAATCTTAAACACTTCAGACCGCCCTGAGAACTGCAACGACTTCCATCAAACCTGGTATTGATATATTAGTGTCCCAAATTCAAAGTATCACATTAATTCTATGATTTTAAAACGTCCCCTTAGAAAAATTATGAATGACTGTGCTGGTAAACTTCTGTTACTTTATATAAACACAGCTGAATAAAACTGAACGTCCTCACAGTTCTCTCTCTACTTATTCTGGTCATCACTAAACTGACACAATATTTTTTTAGCGCAACGCAATCTTTCAATAATCCCTACAAAAGAATGGCCCTGGCTAACAATAACCTATACCTTTCATGAATCACTTACCTCACAAAAATCTTCGTTACTGAAACTACTGCAATACAGCGTGCGCCAATACTGCCAGCTAAATAAAAGATTCAAACTACTGAAGGCACTAACTACTGATAGGCATAGTTAGCAAATGAATAATTTTGATAAGAGAACAATTTTTTTAGCTTAATCATGTTAATATATATATATAATCTCAATTCATGACATCCATCTTTACAAATTTCTTTTTTGTGGTGGTCACACGTCCAGATCGTCCGCTTATGGTAACCTCTCTCTCTCTCTCTCTACCTCTCTACCACTGCGGGCGGCCCACCTCCAAACTGCACAACTCTACGCGCTGTTCACATCCAACTGCCCAACACCACACAAGCGAATATTCCAACAAAGAGTCCAACCAGCCACAGACTGCACACAGCACAGTCAGTGATTTTCATACAGAGCGCTACGTGGCGTTACCAACATAAAAACCTAAACAGCCTACTTAAAATTTTTAATTATTTATATACAAAATTATTCATTAATTCTCATATGTAAATATCAAATTAATTTCATCTTGGTTTTTTTAATTAACAAACACAAATTAATATAATACACACTCCATACTCCATACACCATATTACTTCATTACTTCAATGTGTTAACTATATACATCCCCCCTTAACGTTACATATATTATGTGCATCCCTTACGGCACAGGTAGGCTAAACGATTGGACACCCCTGGTCTAGGGCTCTGCTATCTATGTTGAATAAGTTTCTTTCGTAATTTTCGTTAACTGCGATCGTGTAGTGCTCTGTGTGTTCTGTGTTACTCATGTGTATCGGATGGCACAGTACGGTAATCATTAAGTTAAATTTTGATTGTCCCCATAGATTTAGTTGGAGTTGGCAGGCTATCGTTTGACATGCTTCGTCATTAAGCTAGCGTTAGTAATTTTCAGTGTGTCAAAAATAAATAGGTGTGTGCTATATCGGTTGCTGGGAAATCGAGGTTCAGCTTGCTGCGTATAGCCAGTAGCAGCTGTCTCTGAGCTATTGACCCTGCTGATCGTGTCACTTGAAGGGTTAAACGATGTATTAACCCCTCAGTCGGGGACATTCCGTAAGAATGTATTTATAGAGCTTTTTAATCTGCTCGTCTCCCCACGCTCCAAAACTCGTATGTTTTCTTAAGCTAGATCTAACTTCCGTGATCACGTGCGCTTCGTGGCTTACATCGTAACTGAATTATAATTTACTGGATGTCACATGAGCATGTATTACCGAAGTCGAAGAAGGGCGCTGGTGCGGAAGCGGTCGACTCAGAAACACACGGTGCAGAGCGTGAGCGCGCATGAAATTGTCACCTTCACTGTCTGGTAATGCAGAAGAGAAGCGGTGATGGTGTACAGTTCTCGACCGCCAGACTGTAGGCCGTTCTCTTGTATCTCACGGACTGAGACGACCTGACGCAGTTGGCAGTCATCCGTCCGTCAGTTGTAGATTCGTGGTTTCGGTATTCGACAAGAGAAAAGACGCCACCATTAGCATAAACCCCCCCCCCCCCCTCTCTCTCTCTCTCTCTCTCTCTCTCTCTCTCTCTCTCTCTATCCGATTCCATTTCAGTTCTCATTACCAAACGCGCGACTGTGACGCGAGCCATTAACTGTCGCACGATCTACCGGCGTTCCTGATGACTTGCAGGCCAACCAGTTGCTAGAAGCCCGCAGTCGGAATCACACCATTTGCGTAGTTCATAGCCAGTTTATAGCCAATCTGTTGTGTAAGTAAACCTCTAAGACAACCCGAATGTATTTCTATTTAAAATATGATTAAAACAGTAAAGATATTTCTTGACAGTGAAGTCACGACTGTAAGCAAGTTTCATAATACCAAGAAGCTGTCGGTCGAAATAATGTTGAGCATCCTCTATTAAAGAGAATGTTAAAAGATAAAAGGCCATGTTACTGCTGAGCGAAACGTTTCAGTCACCTGCATATATAATAATCTGACACACATTTGAATAAAGAATATTTCTTGCAACAGTGTTACGCTCGTAGACTGGTTACTAGCGTACCTTGTGTTTTTGTTTACAGGTAAGTAGCAGAGCAGAGCTGAGCGAAGGCCGGGCCGGGCAGCGCAGTGGCCGGATGTTCCCTCCCGCCGGCGCGACGGCGGAACCGCTTCCTGTCCACAGCACTCCAGCTGAAGCGAAGCTGTTCGCCTCCTGTTTGTACTCTAAACGTATACTGTGGCAGGCTCGCCATTCAGGCGCCACTTTGGTCTCTCGCGGTATTTAACACCTTTACCTGCTCACTCTGCAGCTTTAGCACCCTATCAGATACCTACGTATTTTTATTACAAGAGATCTTGAGTAAGCCGCAAAAAGTAAAACTTCTTTGCTCTTATTGTTTTGACTCATCACGAGGCGTAAGCGTTATCATAAAAAATACTGTTACGTAAGAAAACATCTTCATTTTCTCTGTTAATAGACCAGTAGCATCTCTTGTGCATCATAAAATAGTGTGGTTATTCCGTTTATCTAAATAATACTTCGATCGATAACCGGTTATTACACAATTTTAAAACCCGGGCATCTATGACAGTACAAAAGTTTGGACGTAGTGCGTTAACGTCTTGATAAGAAATTGGTAGTAACGATTTTTTTCATATCTACCGAATGGATAATACAAAACATTATAAAAATGCTTTATTAATTAATAAAATATGTAGTATGTCGTGTAGAGCAGCGCACCCAGATGTTTCCTTTACACTGTCTTCAAAAAAGATAACCCCCCCCCCCCCCCCCACAGTTCACAAAAAAATGGTCTTCTTCCGAATAATAGGTTCTTAGCAAAGGGGATAAAGCGGCAAATTAGAATTTCGGGTGGCTGAGGAACCTGTTCTAGCCTTGTAACGTAGATTGTAGTCT
Source organism: Schistocerca piceifrons (assembly GCF_021461385.2). Classification (NCBI taxonomy): domain Eukaryota; kingdom Metazoa; phylum Arthropoda; class Insecta; order Orthoptera; family Acrididae; genus Schistocerca; species Schistocerca piceifrons. Next base: position 700,890,526 of record NC_060138.1, read on the forward strand.
TTGTGATCGGAGGGTTTCGGGATGTTGTCGTTCTAGGAGACCAACTGTAACGCGATAACCAGAAAGCTGTCTGTCTGCGTTCTTGTCAGGTTAGGTTAGGTTTGAACAAGCTCTGACTGTCGGTCACCATTCCGTTGAGGGAATACGTGACGTACAGCAGTAGAAATATTATGAGCGGTCCCGAAGTTACAGCTCCCGATATGTCCGAACGGAATTCGGTCCGCGGGTGACCGCCGCAGTTCGGGGCGCTGAAAGTTCGGCAGTGCTCTGATGACTGAGCCGTCTCAGCAAACTACTGTAGCAAGTCTTGTCGAAACAGCCGCTAAAGTAAATACTCCGGGATCGATATTTAAACTGCTATTAATGAAAGGCAGAATCATTATTGACTACAGCCTTACATGTTTACTCATCCATAAGAACCACATTCCTACCAGTAATAAGCTTAACTGTTCAATGTGGCAAACTAAATGTCAACCCGACGGTCGTTCGGTGTCCGTCCGAGAAGAAAGTCTAAAACAATCATTCAGCCGCAGTCTCTTCACTACCTTTGCACATACTTGGGTAGCTTCGCTGTGTATAGTTATCCCGCAGTAATGCATTTGTTTTAGTAATCTTTATTATTACCTATTTTAAGCGCAAATATTAACTGCAAGCTAAAGAATCGACGTTCTGCAGCTGTGATCAATGTATGATGAAGAGTTACCTCTTATGCGATCCACAGCACGTTCTCTTGGTCCTCACACACCCGTCCGGTGATCTCTTAACAGCGGCGCGAGAAAACACTTGGATCGAGGCGGTCCGATAGCCCCAGTTTCTGAAGCAGAGTGGCTCGAGAAGTGCCGTCTAAGTACGTATCACTGTGTATGGTTGCGTATGACGACATCAATGTAACACGAGTAGAAATAAAACTCGGAAATGGAAGATGTCAAATAGTCAAAATGACGCACGAGTACGGCCACCAAGTGTCACAGCATTATTTAGTCGAATTTTGTTGTTCGAAAACTACTTCGATTTATTACTTAAATATGACGGAGGCTCGAACGTTCGACTGAAACCGACGTTGTTCGGTAATGAGTGTTACAGAAAAAGATAAGAACTCAGTGACTACGTAACAATCATTATAACCAATTAATCGAAATAGCCAGATGCTAGTTAAGTATCTATAAAATGAGAAGTAATTAATCACCTGATGTGGATTCTGTTAGTCATGAGCAAAAACTACCTTTGTCGTAGAACTTGAAATAATCGTCTAGTAGCGCTGATGTAATACTATGCGTGATAATAGTACGAAACCACAGAAGGACGGTGTTGCATGCTATATAGAGTATGAAATTACGCACTATTCAACTTCAAAACGTGAGATTCTATTGATACAAATTTGTCAACAGCATTTTAGCATTTTAAAATAGAAAGACACAGCAGCGTTTAAACGAAAATCTGTGTTAGAATTATGTACATAAAAAGCTACAACAATAATCACTCGGCACTGGGAGCGCAAAAGTAAAACGACAGTGATCAGAAAAGAATTTCAGCGCTGACGCGAAGTATCTGCCATTCGCTAACAGCTATAGCGACATTCCTGCGAGTGGATTAGGAGAAAATCGTGGGACGAAATACAGATCCGTTACCGTTATTATTTGCTACCTTGCGTCTGTACATAATACTCCTTGTAGGCTGCAATTATTTGTAGTGAAAACGAGCAATCAGCTTGAAGCGGTCCTCCCGTCCGTGCCTCGCAGCAACGATGGCATCTCGCTGTGGCGGCACAAGGCGGTCGGCAGTATCCGTGCGCCTCCACAGTGGCACTCGTCGAATGCGACGGAGTTCAGCCGTGTCCGGAGGCGCGTCTGTAGTAGACGCGGAAGCGGGGGCGCGCTGCTTGGCTGCCCGGCAGAGGGCTGCCTCCTCTCACGCGTGGCTCAGAGGAGCGCAGTTCGACATGAGCACGGCTGCTGCTGCGCGGCTCGTGGCGCGCAGCCGCCGCCCTATATTCACACCAGTAGAATCCACGCGCTCTCGGCGGTCTGCGCTGTGCGATTTACTCGGAAACGTTCATCGGCCGACCTGGAGTAATTACCTGTACTGCTGCACTTGTAAAACAAGTCATAACGAGGCTCACGTGTCCCGCCGCGACTAGGAAAACACGTTAAGCATGTCGTAACTCCAGTGTCAATAACCAAAGGCCTGCAGCAGAGCAACTACCTTCAGAAAGATTCTGACAGCCGACCACCGGACTACAACATACTGCCTGTTAACAGTTCAGCACACTTCTAGCACTTCAATACAGATGTATGTACTTAAATTTTTCCTTTGTGTAATATGAATATTGTATTTCGATTTTCTTGTAAATCTTACGATATTAGTATGTGTAAAGAATATTAATTGATATTCGTAAATAACAATGTGAATAACTGTAATTTATGCAGGGTCAATGCTGGTTAGCGATAGGTATGAAAGAGTAATGTGACGACAAAATGTGCGCGTTGAGGCCCACTAGAAAGACAGGCGGCGGCGAGTACGTGACGAAGTGTCGTCGCCCATTGCGGCATAGCAGAGTATGCCCTTGCCTTTAATTTCTTCCTAGCAACAAGTCTTGCTACTCACTGCACCCTGATGTACGTGCTGCGTCGACACTCTAGGATGGCGGCAAATTTGGAGAGGACAAGGTAGGGCTGTAGGGGAGGAAGGAGGCCCACTTAACAAAAAAAAAAAAAAAAAAAAAGGTAGGACTAGCTTGCTCGGCTCGGCAGATAAATTGCCGTTCTACATGTGTTAACTCGTAACAAGGTGTGTATGTACAAACGACAGTCGTATCTTCTACTGGAATCCACTATAATGGAATCTTAATGTTCCTAGTCATACAGTGATAGGTAGTCCATAGGCCTACTAATAATTTCTTACAGCCCCACTGTGGTACAATAAAATTAAAATCGTGCCAAAATGATTAGCAGCTCCATAAGACACCATGTCTTGCATGAAATAGACTTTTACGCAAAAGAGACTGAATGCCATAAACAAGCCATTATACAATTTATGTCCAGAATTGATAATACATTTTGTTGTACGACTAGTAATCATAAAAACTTCATAATAGTAGATTCCAATAGAAGGTGCAATCCTCAAAAAATGTTCCAATGTGTGTGAATTTCTAAGGGACCAAACTGCTTAGGTCACAAACTACTTACACTAACTTAAACTTACGCTAAGGAACAAACACACACACACACACACACACACACACACACACCTATACCTATGCCCGATGGAGGACTCGAACCTCCAGCAGTCCGTGACATGACGCTTCAAACCGCGCGGCATGCAATCCTCGTTAGTACCTGCACACCCAGTTGCGAGTTAACAGGTTTAGAAACGCATTTTGTCCGATGACTTAAGCGACGTGAGCGCCGCGGCCTGTCTTTCTCGTGGGCCTGGGTCCACGCTGCACAAGCATTTAGTTGCGGATTCTGATCCGATCAGACGCGCGAGTTAACTGCTAAGTCAATGTGAGGGGAGGTTTTTGATTATCGGCACGATACCAATTGACAAGCGTGGGTATTGACATCAAAATCCTGTTCCACCAAGTCATTGCTGAGTAAATCTGTGCTCGAAGATTTTGTCTGGAGCTATTGCAACGTTCTCGACGACTGCTACGGTTTCATCTCTTCAACAACGATCGACTGTTAAACGGTTCCACTTAGTTCAAGTTTTTTAGAACTGTAACGGCATCACCCAGTGATATCGGTGAACTTAGTTTTAATAATTACTGCAAGAACTTAGAAACTTTAACCTAATAATTATCCCAAGTTAATATTACCAAGTATATCGTATGTCCATTCCTGCTATTGAAACAATCAGTGTCGTTTATTTGAATCGAAGAAAATGTATCAAAATTAATTTCAGTGCCATTTCGTCTGTATAGTTTTATTAATTTTGGAAACATAACTAAAAGTATTTTTAATGCACCTCAGTAACTTCACTTTTCAGGTAATATTCTTTTGAGGCAAAGTTATTATTGCAGATCAAAAGTAAATTCAGTTATGGGAAAGTAAATTAATGCCTTTCACTTCAAACTAAACAATTTATTTAAGAGAAAACTAGTATTAATACTTCTTAATTTTACGTAAATTCTTGAAGCTGTTATGTTCGTTGCCCTGGTTCGTACTTCGGCCTTGCAATTGTTGATACTCAGTGGTGGTTCTTTTATTTAAGGGGAGGTTACTATCTTTGGCCGGAAAAAAGCATGTTCTTTGAGAATTTTTTCCTCGTGATGTGTTATAGATACCAATGTCAAATTTGGTCAAAATGTTTATTGATATTTCCACTACAAACTGGAATTTTTTTCGACCGGAAATGTCGAAGAGCAAAGGCGGAAGTGCCGTCGGAACGAAACAAAATTTCGATGTAGACCTCCACGCGCGGTATGTCACACGTTAGCCGGCTCGTATGAACTCAAAATTGAGTTGACGTTAGCGAAGTATATAAGATTCTTTAGGAGTTGTACCTCGCTTAAGTTATTCGGACTATATGGAACAAAATGGCGGCCATTTGAAAAAAAAGGGTTTTTTCATCGATTTTTCACTTCGTCAACCAAGTAAAAATATTTATAGTCGATGGATCGGAATAAAAGTGTTAAAACTCTTAGACAATTTAGTTAGCTTCGTCGGAAACAAAGAATTATGCCAATCGGTTCAGTAGATCTGAAGTTACCATATCGCGCGAAATACAAACTCATTTCGAGAAAAAAAAAAGTTTGAAGTTTTGACTACATATAAACGCAATATTATGCAACTTACGTTCAATCTGCTATTCCGGGTCCATAAACTAGTCCTTCCTCTTCGTCATAGACGGCGTTCTGCTCGATCTGGGCCATCCTGCGCTGCTCCAGAGCCGCTCGTACGGCGGGTGACTAGCGGTTTTCGGCCGCTTGAATCCAGTCGTCGTCCGAATGCTTGGCGAACTGCGACAAATAGTCCCAGGGCGACATCCATCGTTGACATGGTCTTTAGAATTGTTGAATACCCTTCGTTGAAGCTGCTCACTGCCAGGAAAGTCTCAATTTACAGTCTTCGCACCAGAATGCAAATGCTTGGGGGCTAACTTCCAAGCACACGCGTTCAAACTTTCATTTGAATTTTGTTTGTTTCCTCCCAAGCACCGGCACAATAACTCGTCCTCCGAAAGGGCCTCGTAGATCGGATGAATCTCTTTTTGAACTTCTTTCGAGAGCGGCTGGTCGTATTGATATTCGTCCAGATGTCCGGTAGCCTCTGCAAAGCGCCACTTGCACAAACTAGTTTCGCCAGCTGGACAACTTTGGTGTTGTGGGTGGTCATCCGTCGAACACTTGCGGAAATATGTTGCCCAAATTGCCTTCTTCATCTGTTCCAACGAATGGGAATGCCGTCGGATTGCCAAGCCGTAGTATGTCGTAAGCTCTTTGGTCACTTTATCAGTTAACTTCCCTCATCCTTTTCCTCCCATGCCTTTGTTTTGTTTCTTCGCATTTCTAAGCCGCGTGCCCATTCTCTTCTCTACGTGTCCTACGCATTCTTTCTTCTCTATGATCACATCTGGGTACGGGTTCAAATCAACGAGGCCTTTGAAAGTTCTTCTATCGCCGTCCCTAATATAGTACTTGTACTTCACGCCGAATAACACTTGTGAACGACAAAACATCTCCTTCACGGCGTCGACCTCCATTTTGCCCACGTTTCCGGAATGATTGGCGCTGCCTTGTTCTTCATGAGGCTCGTACCATGTTCCATACTCCACGGGATCTAATGACGCTCTCTTATCACAACTACTCTGACAGAACAATGACTTTACTTGACAGTCTGATACTTTCTTGGAATATTCACCGATTAGCGAAGTTATTCCGAACAATGAGGAAAAGCCGCGCTTCTTCCATGATGCATCGCCTGAGACTGATAAATGTGTTCGTTCCTGACCCGTCTGTCCGTTTAGTTGAACTTCCTCCGATACTGCTCTCGTCCGAACAGCCTCAAAATGTTTTTTATCCAGAGTCCCGTGGTACCCCTTTTCGTTAGAACAATACGTGAACGATTGGACAATTTTTGATTACTGAACTAATTTTAACTGAAAGCAGAGGAGGCGGAATAAGTTGTCCTCAGAGATAACTTACTATAAACATCTCCCTTACTGATAGGTGTTACACTATCCTTCGGAAACGACAGCCTTGCCAAATTGTACTTTTATTAGGCACACACCAACACAATCGAACGTACTTTCGCCGGTTATGTAAATGGGGACGCACAGAGCCTCCAGCTGTCCTGTCAATAATCAGAAAAACAGTAGAATAGGATTACAGTTCAAATGGAACAGAGAGATTCACGCAAAAACATAACTCACAAATTTCCATGAAAATAGATACCACTAAGTGGCTTCTATTACACCTCTCAGTCCTTCTCGTTCACTAAAACACAACTTCTATCTAGCTGCTGGCTCCGCTATTTCATTTAAGGGTTCTGCCAACTGGCAAGTACTAACTCACTTAAAGGCAACACTCGGCGGGAAAACTGGTATGTACTTCGCAGCATCCCACACGGGCTCTTGGGAATCCAATTTCCAACACTCGTAGACTGAACTGATTGGAGAAACACCTTCGTTGATCACCAGCTAGTGCCTACAGAAACACCCTTCAGAACCTACCTTCACCCCAGCACAGGATACGATCTGCATCCGAAAATACGGGTGTAAATTATGAGGCATCCTCGAGTACGTGGCGAGGAACAGTTGCGGTCCAAATTCAGTGCAGAACGACTTACTTTCCGCCGAATACGGATAAAAATTGAATCATCACTTTTCTGTGATGAACGATGTTCGGTTTACTTTCGCTGTCACAAATTGTATAATTGTTTAGAGAGTTAAAAATAGATATAAAAACATAAAAGTTTTTCATCACCTCGGTTCCGAGAGTTCCGGAAGCTGTACAGAAAATTGGAATAGACATCAACATAAAGATAATTTCCGCCCTTTTTATTGCTCAAGAAAACCACACATTGCACGTTGTACCTCCATAAAGCGAGACTTTCAGAAGTGGCGGTGCAGATTGCTGTATATACCTGTATATACCGGTACCTCTAATACCCAGTAGCACGTCCTCTTGCATTGATGCATACCTGTATTAGTCGTGGCATACTATCCACAAGTTCATCAAGGCACTGTTTGTCCAGATTGTCCCACTCCCCAACGGCGATTCTGCGTAGATCCCTCAGAGTGATTGGTGGCTCACGTCGTCCATAAACAGCCTTTTCAATCTATCCCAGGCATATTCGATAGGGTTCATGTCTGGAGAACATGCTGGTCATTGTAGTCGAGCGATGTCATTATCTCCAAGGAAATCATTCTCAAGATGTGCCCGATGGGGGCGCAAATTGTCGTCCATGAAGACGAACGCCTTGCCAATATGTTGCCATTATGGTCGCACTACAGGTCGGAGGGTAGCATTCACGTATCGTACAGCCGTTACGGCGCCTTCCATGACCACTAGGGCCGTACGTCGGCCTCACATGATACCATCCCAAAACATCAGGGAACCTCCACCTTGCTGCACTCGCTGGACATTGTGTCTAAGGCGTTCAGCCTGACCGGGTTGCCTCTAAACAAGTCCCCGACGATTTTCTGGTTGAAGGCATACGCGACACTCATTGGTGAAGAGAACGTGATGCCAATCCTGGGCGGTCCATTCGGCATGTTGCTGGGCCCATCTGTACCGCGCTACATGGTGTCGTGGTTGCAAAGATGGACCTCGCCACGGACGTCGGGAGTGAAGTTACGCTTCATGGTGCCTATTGCGCACAGTTTGAGTCGTGAAACGACGTCCTGTGGCTGCATGAAAATAATTATTCAACATGGTGGCGTTGCTGTCAGGGTTCCTCCGAGCCATAATCCGTAGGTAGCGGTCATCCACTACAGTAGTAGTCCTTGGGTGGCCTGAGCGAGGCATGTCATGAACACTTCCTCTCTCTCTCTCTCTCTCTCTCTCTCTCTCTCTCTGTATCTCCTCCATGTCCGAACAACATTGATTTGGTTCACTCAGAGACGCCTGCACACTTTCTTGTTGAGAGCCCTTCCTGGCACAAAGTAACAATGCGGACGCGATAGAACCGCGGTATTGACCGTCTAGGCATGGTTGAACTACAGACAACACGAGCCGTGCATTTCCTTCCTGGTGGAATGAATGGAACTGATCGGCTGTCGGACCCCCTCCGTCTAATAGGCAACGCTCATGCATGGTTGTTTACATCTTTGAGAGGGTTTAGTGGCATCTGTGAACAGTCATAGGGACTGTGTCTGTGATACAATATCCACAGTCATCGTCTATTCATCGTCTATCTTCAGGAGTTCTGGGAACCGGGGTGATACAAAACTTTTTTTTATGTGTGTATTTGGGAAAAATGCCGTCTTTTTCGTACAGTTAGCTCAAAATAGTGCATGGGGGATATAAAGCTTACGTTATTGTTAGTTGGCTCCCCAATTATTTGATACTGATGTATTAGACTGAGGTGCACATACAAAGGACCATGACAGGGTGGTGCACAGTAACAACGGTACTGTAAAAGAAAACAAGTGTGTACCATTCAGACCAGCGAATTTGCCCTACCGGCCGGCTAATGTCCGGTACGTCATGTGGTACGCGACACCTTGCTACCACGCTACGTAACGGCCAGTAGCGCCATTCTGCCGCATCCTTCTGTAGCGTGCACTCCAGGGAAGTCGTAAACATCTGCCGTTGATCTTCATTTTAGTGTAGGTGGGGGTGTGGCTATTCAATTAGTGTAGCGTCAGTCGTGGGTGACGTAGGGCGTACAACAAATATTACATTAACAAACAATAGCTATTACATCCAGGTACAAATGTATTTCGAGAGAGAGAAACTACTGCACCCACGTGGAGTGTACACATCGTTGCCCAGGTGGCCAGCATGGTATAGGACAGAGACGGAGAGCACATATCAAAGTATTCTCTCTCTCTCTCTCTCTCTCTCTCTCTCTCTCTCTCTCTCTCTCTGCGCCCAGAGCATACCGTGCCGTCGCTTTATACCTTTCACACACGTCGTTGTAGAGTGTTGCGTCACGTGTTAAAAGGTGCATCTAAAGCCGTCGCCACACGTGACGAGGCACCTGGTGGCGTTGACGTGCACGCCGACGGGATGTCGAACATAGCGAGACACAACGCTGTCGGCACACGGGACGAGCTCGGCAACGTGATACCGCGATCCCAGCGCTCTCCAGTATCACTTGGCGGCTTTATTTGGCTCGTAAAAGATAATTTGTTCACGAAATTGGACGCCTGTAGAATTCCTATGTTAGCTCTATGAAAACGCACATTTCCATTCGTGACTATATGCTAGTCATATTGTTCTGTCTCTGGTTTGCATAAATAAAAACTTCAGTTCCCGTGAATGTACAATAAGGAAAAACACGAAAGCCACGTTTACTGAGTAAGGATGTTAGCTTACAGAAGTTCACCAAATCGAACGAACTCATTCCTGACCGAAAGCACAGTTCTCTATGCATAATATCAAATATTACAGAAACTGTTTCTATTAATTTCATACGAAAGTCCCATAACCTTTTAAAAAACGCGAAAGTCGGAAAAAAATATGGAGCAGGACGCAAGCTTTCCACCAACCAACACTCGGTTCCGTAACTTACCGCCGCAACCGACTAAGCTATGCTGAAGCTTTGCATTTTGCGGCCTCGTATTTTGTGTTACAGTTTTCGAAACTCTTTAACCGATGAATTATTATTAACTAGCATTTCATTACAACAAATCCTGACAAGAACGACACGTTTTCATAAATCTGCATTGGCTCATTGCCTTCAAACGGCTTACTCTCATAACACGCGAGTTATAATTCGAAAAAGCTAATTACGGAAATTCGTGAACCACCAATATGACGTTTCCCGTCATTTCATTACAACAAATCTTCCCTATAACGATTCGCTCTCAAAGCATTCAGGGAGCTGGTGCTTAGAAACAGCATCCGCCGAATATAAGCTCTTCCTGAACACGACACACACACTTCACATTATGGTGGCTTGTTTTCTGCTTGCGTCCTGTTGTACTTAGCACGTTGCCGAAATATCGCAGAACAAATTTTGGGTTTAACGTGACGGAATAGCTCCTCGGCATGAAATAGCAGGAATTTACATCACAAAACTGGTATAGCGCCATGTCAGTGTTAACTGAATCGCCGTGTGTGCCGACGGCTTAAGCGATTATTAGTTGGACACAGCACAATGTGTGGTGGGGGGGCTGCTTGGTTCGCACGCCCCGACCACGTGTGACGGGGCCGCCTGCCCAACGGATAGGAGGAGGCTTTTACTGCCCCAGAGGCCGCTTTAGGGCCGACCCACATCCCGCGCTTTACGGCGCCGCCGTCGCCGTCCCCGCGGGACGCGACGCCCAATACCACGCTGCGACTTACTCGATAAAGCAACGTGCAGTATTCACACGGCTGCGCACTTTCCGTTCCTCCTCTGCCCGTATTGAGAATACCTACACCACAGCAAGAACTGTACCAGTAACTTCACAAAGGGTAATCTGCTTGTAAATAGAATGCATTACTTCCCATAAGTTACCTTACCGATACATCATAAGGTGAAACGCAGCTACGGAGTATCCACAATCAGCATAAAATTTATGCCACATACGTATTAAAGTCTAATCATCTTATTTTCCATACCTTCCATTAAATTACTACATTGAATCTTGCATCACGTGACATAATCCGTAAATCCAGTAAGAGACACCTCCGTGCATCACGGTATCAGGTAAGCACCCTTTTTCTCATGCTCAGCACATTAAAAGTGCCGCCCATGTTATAAATTGTGGCGGCGGTAAACTCTACACGAAATTTTTAGTTCCAGCACGGTGTGGTCAACGTATCGCAATGCTACTTCCCCACCGGTTACTGTGAGTGAAAAAAAAATTGTCAACCCTTCATTCGGCCTTCCCTTAAATTCCCACAGAAATGTAACAGGTTTTTTTCCTAGGCTTGGGGCTTGATAAGATGAAGTATTTCCATGAATATACTTTTTAATTAAAAAATACAGGTTAGTCCTCATACCCATACGCGCCCTCTGGTATTTAAAAAGCTATAATGAATGAAAACACACAACACTGATGTAATATTGTACAGTTACTATTATTCACGTATGGGCCAAGTAGGACCACGCAAGGTACAATCCATCAACGTCATGTTTGATGGTTGGTCTTTCTTTGCGCCCAAACCTGTTTCATCCTTTCAGAATGAAGTCTCTTTCTTTCATCAGACCACGGTGCTCCAGTCGGTTTTCTAATTTCCCTCTGATCGACTTTACAATCAAATATCTTTTGTTTGAATCTTTTTCCTATCTGTAAGGTCTGCCTGAGTTACACGGGCTGCTTTAAGATACTCCTTAATCGCAATCCATTTCATTGGCTCAGTTTTGACCTTCCTTATTTTTTCGTATAATTCTACTATTTGTTTTGTAACCTAGTGGGTGCCATTCTTTTAATGCGCCCATAAAATTTGCCTTCGTTTTCTCATGTCATCATGTATGTATGTGTATTCTTCTATTTCCTTATTACCTCTCAGTCTATAAGTTTCTCCATCAGTAATTTTGGGGCCTAATATATTCCTAATTTTCTTTCTTTGGAATTCCTTCAACATCCCTCTTCCTATTTAAAATTAAAGTTTCTGCTCCATAGAGACATTCAGGTTGGATTACAGTGCTGTAATGTCTAAGTTTACTGAATTTAGAAAGTGATTTTTTTATTATAAATATTTTGTGTTAAACTGAATGTAGTTGCCATCTTCTGAAAGCGAACTTTATTAGCAACTTTTTCCAGACCGTTTTCTTGTATGATTTCACCCAAGTATTTTAACTGATGAACACTTTATTTTTCCATATTCCGTGTTCAAAAGCTTTGGTGCTTGTTTCTTGCATGTCATGTGTACCGTTTTTTCGAATGATACTTGCAGTATATAATAGTAAGGCAGAGTTCTAGGAACCAGGTTTTAAATTGTAAGACATTTCCAGGGGCAGATGTGGACTCTGTTGGTTATGAATTGTAGATTAAAACCGAAGAAACTGCAAAAAGGTGGGAAATTAAGGAGATGGAACCTGGATAAACTCAAAAAACCAGAGGTTGTAAAGAGTTTCAGGGAGAGCGTAAGGGAACGATTGACAGGAATGGGGGAAAGAAATACAGTAGAAGAAGAATGGGTAGCTCTGAGGGAGGAAATAGTGAAGGCAGCAGAGGATCAAGTAGGTAAAAAGACGAGGGCTAGTAGAAATCCTTGGGTAAAAGAAGAAATATTGAATTTAATTGCTGGAAGGAGAAAATATAAAAATGCAGTAAATGAAGCAGGCAAAAAGGAATACAAATGTCTGAAAAATGAGATCGACAGGAAGTGCAAAATGGCTAAGCAGGGATGGCTAGAGGACAAATCTAAGGATGTAGAGGCTTATCTCACGAGCGGTAAGATACATACTCCCTACAGGAAAATTAGAGAGACCTTTGGAAAAAAGAGAACCACTTGCATGAATATCAAGAACTCAGATGGAAACCCAGTTCTAAGCAAAGAAGGGAAAGCAGAAAAGTGGAAGCAGTATATAGAGGGTCCATACAGGTGTGATGTTCTTGAGGACAATATTATGGAATCGGAAGAGGAGGTAGATGAAGATGAAATGGGAGACATGATACTGTGTGAAGAGTTTGACAGAGCACTGAAAGACCTGAGTCGAAACAAGGCCCCGGAGTAGACAACATTCTATTGGAACTACTGACGGCCTTGGGAGAGCCAGTCCTGACAAAACTCTACCATCTGGTGAGAAAGATGTATGAGACAGGCGAAATACCCTCAGACTTCAAGAAGAATATAATAATTCCAATCCCAAAGAAAGCAGGTGTTGTCAGATGTGAAAATTGTCGAACTATCAGTTTAATAAGGCACGGCTGCAAAATAACAACACAAATTCTTTACAGACGAATGGAAAACCTGGTAGAAGCCGACCTCGGGGAAGATCAGTTTGGATTTCATAGAAATGTTGGAACACGTGAGGCAATACTGACCTTACGACTTATCTTAGAAGAAAGGTTAAGGAAAGGCAAACCTACGTTTCTAGCATTTGTAGACTTAGAGAAAGCTTTTTGACAATGTTGACTGGAATACTCCTTTCAAATTCTTAAGGTGGCAGGGGTAAAATACAGGGAACGAAAGGCTATTTACAATTTGTACAGAAACCAGATGGCAGTTATAAGAGTCGAGGGACATGAAAGGGAAGCAGTGGTTGGGAAGGGAGTGAGACAGGGTTGTAGCCTCTCCTCGATGTTATTCAATCTGTATATTGAGCAAGCAGTGAAGGAAACAAAAGAAAAATTCGGAGTAGGTATTAAAATCCATGGAGCAGAAATAAAAACTTTGAGGTTCGCCGATGACACTGTAATTCTATCACAGACAACAAAGGACTTGGAAGAGCAGTTGAACGGAATGGACAGTGTCTTGAAAGGAGGATATAAGATGAACACCAACAAAAGCAAAACGAGGATAATGGAATGTAGTCGAATTAAGTCGGATGATGCTGAGATATTAGATTAGGAAATGAGACGCTTAAAGTAGTAAATGAGTTTTGGTAGTTGGGGAGCAAAATAACTGATGATAATCGAAGTAGAGAGGATGTAAAATTTAGAGTGGCAATGGCAAGGAAAGAGTTTCTGAAGAGGAGAAATTTGTCAACATCGAGTATAGATCAAAATGTCAAGAAGTCGTTTCTGAAAGAATTTTTAACATCGTGCAGCCCCATTAGCAACTGTGATAACTAAACATGTAACACGTCAGCCTCAGTTGCAAATAGAAACCAGTCTTTACCCAGGTTTGAGCAAAAATAATTTGGCCTTGCTCAGAAGCTATTGAAACTAAAATATTGCACGCCAAAGTTTGGCCATGTCAAGTATAAAACTGTAGCACCGTCGTAGCAAGTCATAAATCTGCATTGCTTAGCTGCAGAGTAACAGCAGGCCCCACTGCGCGGACGAGATCGGTAGGCCGCAAGAGCTGCGCCGGAACTAATCGCGGCGAGCAGCTATTTACCGAGCTCCGCTGATGGTCATGTGCATGCGCTCGTGGAAATACAGAAGCATAGCAGTAGCTACGTTCACGTTACGAATTAGGTTATTATTACCATTAAAGCTGTTAATGGCGTAATATATAACCGAACTTACTTCTGAGAAGATCGAAAACCCTATAAACGGAATCGGAGCCCGTAAGAAAGACTAGCTATTACTCTGCAAAATTATCCCTCGGTTTTGAATACATTACTATTTTTAGTAAAGAAAGTGGAGTGAGGCATCGGCGACTTCAAAGCAACGTAACATCAGGTCTGGTGAAGCAAAGGTTGAAAACCTTAGAAAAAGTTCTTATTTCTCAATTGTAACTGTTCATGAAGTAGGTTTTCTTTATCAAGCAACAGGTGTTTAAAGATTTGCAGCTCCTCAAGGATGTCAACCTCGCAATTTAATAGCTCTATGTTATTTGGTGGATTAGCAGCATGGACACTTAGCACAAGGTGCTCGGCTAAAGTCGAGCCACGCGTGCCATCACCACTTTTCGTGAGTAAATGTTCTTTATATCTAGCCGAGAGGGCTCCCCCTGTCTGGCCGATGTAATAACTCGGTCAATCACTACAGGTGCTTTTTTACACCCCAGAACGAGATAATTTGTCATTAGTATTCTTTAACGAGTGAACCAAGTTCTTTTTGAGGCTGTTATTCGTAGAATATGCAATCTTAAAGCCATGGCTCGTAAAGACTCGCCATATTTTATAGGATGCTTTGCCTACGAAGGGAATAGAAATACAGCTACCGGAGTTATCCTCCGGTGCGACACCTAGTGTAGATGAGGTCGCAGTTTCTCTACCTGTTTCTTTGTTAAACAGCTGTCTCACAATTTCTGCTTTATATCCATTATTATAGGCGATAACTTCTAGGATTTGTAACTGGTTCCCCATTGCGTCTGTTGAAAGAGGAATGACGAGCGCTCGGCGTTTCCGAAAGTATTTGTGTGCAGTGTAGCCATGTATGGAAGTGAAACATGGACGGTAAATAGTTTAGACAAGAAATGTGGTGTTACAGAAGAATGCTGAAGATTAGATGGGTAGACCACATAACTAATGAAGAGGTATTAAATAGAATTGTGGAGAAGTTTGTGGCACAACTTGACAAGAAGAAGGGACCGGTTGGTAGGACATGTTCTGAGGCATCATGGGATCACAAATTTAGCATTGGAGGGCAGCGTGGAGGGTAAAAATCGTAGAGGGAGACAAAGAGATGAATACACTAAGCAGATTCAGAAGGATGTAGGTTGCAGTAAGTACTGGGAGATGAAGAAGCTTGCACAGGATAGAGTAGCATGGAGAGATGCATCAAACCAGTCTCAGGACTGAAGACAACAACATCATCATCATTTGTAGTCCTACCTTTGCCGAGACTACATTAATAACTTAAATTTGTTTTTGAGCTGTGGTAATATCCCTAGTTAAAACTGCCAGATCATACTCAAATGGGAGGCAGTCTACTCTAATATTACTTCTACCTAACTGATTGATCTATATTTTGACTCGACTTTTGCTCTCGCCATTCTGTAATTACCATTTACAAAACATAGTTAAACAGCAATCTTTATATCAAAGGATTCAGAAATTTCTCCCATGAATTTAACTATAGAACTAGTGTCTGTTAACGTTTCCTTAATTAGTGTTAGTTTTATTATCTAGTCCTTGTTCCTTTAAAATTTGGAAAAGAGATTCACGATCAACTGAGTCGTAAGCCTTTTTAAAATCCACAAATGCACATACAATATTGTTACTAGAAATCCTTTGGTGTCAGAGGGTTAGTTTTAAAGAAAGAATTTGCTCCGGACAGGATTTGTTTGGTCTAAAGTCTGCTTGGTGTTCACCAATTTTAGGTTCTAGTTGTTATTGGGCTCCATCAAGTAAACAATGCGAGAGAATTTTGTATGTAACTGAGAGAAGAGAGATTTCTCGATACTTATTAACATCGCTTCTATCCCCTTTTTTATGTGATGGACGAATTAGGACGGTTTCCCAGTTCTCGGTTATTTTCTCAGTTTGCCAGATATGTCCTACTAGTTGAGTGATCTCCTTTATAGTATTAGAGCCAGCTGATTTTAGTAATTCTGCGATTATACCGTCTTCTCCGGATGCTTTATTGTTTTTAAGTATCTTAATTTGTTTAATTACTTAGATTTCGTCAGGTGCTTTAAAGTAAGGGTTGGTGTTATTAGTTTGCTGTGGTTGGAATTTATTCGCTAGTTCTGGACAGTTAAGTAGTTTTTCAAAACAATTAGCAAGTACTTTACAATTTTCCTGGTTGTTAAGAGCCAAACTTCTATTTTCAGTTTCGAAGCAAATACTTCGAGGTTGGTAACTGGTTAGTTTTGTTTTGAATGTTTTATAAGTTTCTTGTATTGTACTTTTGGAAATCTTCTTCGATTTCCGAAAGTTGCACATTTTCATGGTTTCTTTTAATCTGTCGGATTAATTTAGATATTTCTTTTGTCACAGTTAAAAAGGTGGTGTGCTTTTTTTCAGTTTCGTTACTATTCCAATTTTTGAATGCCTCGTGCCTAGACTTAACTGCTGTCCGCGTTCCACCAAGGGTGTTTTCCGTTCTTTCGAAGCGGAATTAAAATTTGTGCTTTTCTGATGAACTTTTGTTTTAGGTTTTGTCAGTTGTTGGGTTGTTCTATCAAGTTCACTTGTTAGACTTGGTTATTTTAGCAGTGTCATATTTCGGAATATTTTCTGTTTTGAAGAGTTTCTGAGGCTGAAACTTTACTTTTATTCGCGTTAAATAATGGTCAAAATCAATATTACCCCCTTTCTTAACTTCGAGATTTAAAGTTTCTGTGGAGTTCGGGTATCAAATCACTACATGATGGATTTGAAATTCCCCAATAAATGTATTGGGTGCCCGCTAGTTTTTTTTTAGAAGGGTTCTTTTTAAAATGTGTTGACATGATTTTAAATTTAAAATTTTGGCCATTTTGGTTTGCCTATTTATGCGCAGGAAGTCCACACACCGTTTTCTAATATTTTTTCTCTTTACCCAATTGAGACTTAAAATTACCCATTACAATTTTATCATGGTTTGAGGGAATTTTTGGGATGATGTTTTCTAATGTTTCCCAAGCTTCATTATCTTCATCAGGTTTTTTACGGTTATTCACACTGACTGGCATATGGGCATTAATTAAAGTGTATGCTTTATTTGCGCATTTAAGAGAAATTGTCATTAGTCTATTATTATTGGGTTAAGAGAGATTGTCATTAGTCTATTATTATTGGGTTTATCTCTGTTGTTTAGTTTAAAATATTTTTGGAGACTGCAAAAGCAACTCCCAGATGTGGCGCATTATTAAGTATTCTTTTATCAGTTTTATTTTTAAAAAGACGATAATTGCCGAAATCTATGGTGTTGTTGTCTGTCATTCGTGTTTCTTAAAGTGCCTAAATTTGAACCTTCTGTTCTTTTAATGTATTTCTCAACGTATGAAGTTTACCTGGTTGCAAAGGTGTTTGTATGGTAAGTGTTGAAAAAATTTATTTGTTTTGGTTTTAAGTTGGCCAGAGGACTCGGACTTCCTCTGCTGAATCAGGTTGCCTTTTAACCTGGCCCCCCAGAATCCGAAAGACCAGCTGCGCCAGTGATACCGGCCGTGGATTGACCACCTGGGATAATATTGTGGTTAGTAAAATGCTCCGTGATGATTGAACCTGGAATTCAGTGCATTTGAGTAGACTCATTGAGGAACTCAGAATTTAAGACAGGAAGGGTTAGTTCCAGAATATGAATTTCAGCCGCACCACTGGTGAACAGACGCTGATAACTTGCCGCTTGCTACGACACAGACGCAAAGTGGATTTGGTTTTATTTTGTTTTGCCTTTGTCCGGGACGGCTTATTTTGTATTCGCAGCTGTCCACCATATCTGATGGAACATTGACCCGCCCAATACTCTAGGCAAGGTTGGTTTCTTAGACTTTCCGTTTCACAGGCTTGAAGCCTGGGAAGTGTACAGTATTTATTACTTATTTCACAAACCGGACTTCGGCTGCTACGCCATCTGCAGGCACAAAGATAGCAACGCCTTTGCAACATGCCACCAGAGTTTATTGTTCAGTTTATTCTTCTATGACCAAGTGTTGTAACTTGTATATAGAATGAGATTTTTACTCTGCAGCGGAGTGTGCGCTGATATGAAACTTCCTGGCAGATTAAAACTGGGTGCCGGACCGAGACACGGGACCTTTGCCTTTCGCGGGCTAGTGCTCCACCAACTGAGCTACCCAAGCACGACTCACACCCCGTCCTCACAGCTTTACTTCTGCCAGTACCCCGTCTACTACCTTCCAAACTTTGCCGAAGCTCTCCTACGAACCTTGCAGAACTAGCACTCCTGAAGGAAAGGATATTGCGGAGACATGGCTTAGCCACAGCCTGGGGGATGTTCCCAGAATGAGATTTTCACTCTGCAGCGGAGTGTACGCTGGTAGAGCACTTACCCGCGAAAGGCGAAGGTCCCGAGTTCGAGTCTCGGTCCGGCACACAGTTTTAATCTGCCAGGAATGGTTCAAATTGTATATAGGTCATTTTTTAATGTCTCACTTCCTTTATCGCAGTAAAAAAATTAAATCGTGTTTACAGTGAAATGATGCCTCTTGTTTTATTCTTAAACCTAACGTTAACATTTTCCCATCGCTTGAACTGGAGAAACTCCGTAGATGAACTAGTTTAAAATCTCTGATGGAACAAAATTTCACTGCACCACGTACTTAAATTGGTATCTGATGATGGTGTAACAGCCGAAAAACGGTTTGTGAAATAAACAATAAATACTGCAGAACATGACACCAGGTTTTTGTGTGTTTCCATAATGTATAAAATATTCTATCAAGAACAAGCGGAACAGTCAATCAATGCACTTAAAATACTACTTCTATTTTTAGATAAATCAGTGCGAATGTACCTCTCTATTTAATGTAAACGTTAATTGGCAAATACTACGTGAAAATCTTCCTTTAAGTCGGTGACTAGGTTGAAGATTCCTAGATAGGGAGGATGCAGTATATTACTGTGGATAGAACAGTAACTGACACATGTTAAAGTAACTTCAGATGCTCGCCATGGAAGGGCGTTGGGGTACTTGCTCTTCGTGTTTTGTGTTAACGACCTGGCAGAAAATATTAATAGTAAACGGAGGTTTTTTTTAGATGATGCAGCTAACGACAATGAAGTACCATCGGACAATTACAGAAGAATATCCAGTCAGATTTTGGTTTTATTTCATACTGATGTTCAAATTATCAACTTCGTTTAATGTTCAGAAATGTAAAATTGACCCACTTCACAAAATGCAAATATGCACTCTCCCATATCTACATTTGCAATGATTCACAATTAGAATCAGTCAACTCTCACAAATAATTAAGTGTAACCATTTATGGATATATGAAGGGGTGTAATCAAATAGGCTGAATCGTCGATATAGCAGGTGGCAGACTTGCGTGCATTTCAAGCGTACTAAGATGATGACAGCTATCGACTAAGGATAGTATTTACAAAACATTCGTGTTACCCTTCGTAGATCTCTGCTGAAAAGTATGCGATACCCATACCATGTAGGGCTAATAGAAGATAGTGACCGTATACGAATAAAGGAAGCACGAATCATCCCAGGGATTCCTCAATCGCTGAAAACTGTCATGGAAGCTGTAAAAACCTTTGAGGGACGATTGAAGACAAAGGCAAACAACCTCGCGAAAGTCTACTGCTAAAGTTCCAAGATCTAGTGTTAAGTGAGGAATGTGCTAAGCCCACTCCTTATCGCTCGCCTAGGGATCGCGAAAACAATATTAGACTAATTACAGCGCACACAGAGGCATCTAAGCGATCATTCTTCCCGCACTCCGCACAAACGGAACATAGATATTTGGTGCAATTTGAAGTACTCTCTCCGTGCACGTCTCAGTGGAATGGTTTCCAAACTATGGATCTGGATGTAGTTGTAAACGTAACCGCGCAGACACGTGGTTGCGAGGCACGCAACGCGCCATATCGATTGCGGAACGCGCAGGCAAGGTCACGCAAGGCGTCCACAACGCTTCCTGCTGTGGCCCACCACTGTTTCAGGCCACACGTGGCCACACACGGCGTCGTAGCGAGACCGCGTGGTAATGTGCTACAAGCCGTCTGAAGTATCAGATTCCTGTGTCTCCCATAACATTTATGGACCGGGACCGTCCCTGGGCTACGATGAAGCCCCTGGCCAGACCACTCGGTGTACTTTCCCAAAGCTATTTTTGTCTTAAACGAATCCGTGCATGTGGGTAGGAGGCGCACAAAGACAGCAGAGATGTGAGCTACAAGTAACTACAATCTTCAATAAGAGTACAATGCGGTTTTTATAAATTCTGAGAGGAGGCGACTTTTAGGTGTCTCCCCATTCGCTGCTACACGAGGTCCCTGCTGCGCTACGACGAACCCCGTGCGTAGACTTGTTTCACAACTACCCAAAGCCTCTGTCACGGGTAACGGCCCAGATCATATTCTTAGGTGATGTGGAGTAATGGAAGTGCACCGGCAGTATACATGAGCAGCAGACGTAAAGCGTAAGTGTCGTCGTCCGATACACTGCAAAAGCAGTATGAGTAATTACGCCAACAGAAGTTCTGTAGTAGGTGTACCACAGGTTTCATTCCAAGGGATCTCGCTGAGAACCCTCATAATCCAGTCTCGGCAATGGGTCTCGATAGTTCTGAACGTATACGGATGTTCCGTTAGTGTCGTCTATATGCAATGCAATTTCTTGTGTTCACCTGTGGGCAGTTCTCGCTGACAGTCGGTGGCTAGAAGTGCTCCTCTTCGTAAGGCCCGACCGCGGTTCATGGAGCTGGCGGTAGGCATCCCAAAACGTTGCGACTGACAAACTGATCGGGCACCACCCTCTTTGACTATGGGTTGTCCAGTTCCTAGGTACAGTACGAGACTAACTAAGATACCACTGAAATGAAGTGACGCAATGGCGGCCCAATGAGCACGCAAATACAGATGCCTCCGCTTGGCCATTGGCCAGTTGATGCACTAAGTATACAAATATAGTATAGCTACGGAGTCTGACCATTCGTTTCCTCTTTCCTACTGTGTGTTCTGTGTGCATCTTTGTAGTCAAGTATTTCAGCACATTTTGGAGCTACACGATCAGACTACGTTAGCTGTGTCAGAGAGCCACTGTCATCAGATTGAAGCTCGTGCATCCTACTAGGGGAAATTTTCCAGTTTTCAACTTTCTTGACTCTCAAATGGACACACATTTTAAAATAGGGCACCCTGTAAGAGAAACAGTGGCTGGTTTGCAGCGTATGCAGTTTGAGTCACAAATATTCTTTGCTGCCCAATGTGATACTTCGGAGGCAAGATAGGTTTTCATCTCAGACTGAAGTACGGTGTCAGTCAGTCTCGGCCGTTGTACGAATAGCTTTACACTGGTGAGAGCAACGTGTTTGTGGATGTTAATGGAATGAGGAGTTAGAGAGGAGAGAAACTTTATCAGATGATGAAGTATTAGGTTGTCGATCACGAGTTGAATGATAAATATTGGAAGTGCGAGTATGTCACACTCAGCAAGAATGATCTTAAGTCAGTGAACCCGCATGAACGTCGGCCATTCGAAGATCGGTGTAGTCATGTCCATAAAGCAATTTAGAAAAGCAAACTATGTGGAGTCTCCAAGATCTCCGAGATGTAACGTATGACTTAAAAAAGTGATTTTCATAATGCAGGAAGAAATACGAAGGAAGGGGAATTAGTGAAGTTCAGAAAATGAACGAAGTTGGGGTCGTGAGCTTTCGGCGCGAATTTAAAATCGACAGAGATTCATATGGTCTGCATTGCAGAAATTGACCATAAGGAGTGCCTTACTACGCGAGTCATTTATTTAAACAGACTTAAGAAAATGGTGCTGTTGTTCTTCATAGGCATGTCTTCCCTCAGTGTGTTAGGCGAATGGAGCTAGACATGCTTTTTCAAACATTCCTATTGCTTCGCACAGTACTGGTAGCCTAGCGGCAGTTCGCAAAGTAGTACAGAAAATGTACGACGCTCGCGTTTCAGCCACGCGACGTCGTTATATCACGGACGACAAAGAACATGTTACTTTAGTGAGATTGGAACTAACTCTTACATCAATATCCTACGAGGACGCTAACTTCGCCTGGAACCGCGAGACAGGGTTAATTTGTGTCTTATCTTGCATTACCGGTGTGAGCCCCGCTGTTGTCTGACAGCGTCAGGAAAAGCCCGTATCTGGCCACTGGACAGAAGCTAGTCGATGCGTACAGATTTTGGACAACGTCCGTGATCTATGGAGAAAACGAAATGTACGAAGGAAAGTTAGGAAGACGGGAGTTGACAGTCACAACAAAATTTAATCCTTTAGTTTCTACGAAGACAAAATAGTTTTATCTGCCCTTCAGTTGCACTTAGCCATATCTACTTCATTGAGCAAAGCCTCCTCCAGCTAGCAATTAACTCCACAAGCTGAATAGCTTGTACTGTGCGTCACAGGATACTCGATAAACCCGAATTCCAGTTCGCAGTCAGTACCACGCGATTCAGTAATTTATTTCTACAGTCCAGAGCAGCGTCCGAAAGTGGTTCTGCGTTTCTCCTTTCGGCCAGTGTAATTATAAAGTGACAGTCGTGTGCCTCAGTAGTAAACACCTCTATTGAGGCTGCCTTCGCTTGTACAAGTTACGCTTCCGTTGCCACCTGTCGGGACGTTTTTGTTACTATTGTGTAAACGAAAGCCTGGGACAGTTACCTTGATGTCAGTGTGTTTTTCCTGAAAATCTAAAAAGCTCAACAAAATCTAACCGCGTATGTTAGGAACCTGCGTGAAGCTTCCAGCATGTTAAGAGTGGACCGACCTTATCTTGGAGCGTACGGGCGACCGAATTCCTACTGTCATCCCACTGACATGAAATTATGATAACGTTGTGGCTATAAGACTCTACATTTATGTATAAAATCTCACTTAATTTAATTACGCAACGAATTCTCTGACAACTCGTTAACATAAATCTCGGAAATGATGCTTTAAACCATAATTTCCGTGCGTGCATGTGGTAGCGTGACGTACAGATCGTTCTTATTCCGAAGGTAAAAGCAGGCAAGAAGGTGGCAGTGCGAGGCGACGACGACAGCAAAGACAAAAGATGTCGTTTGCCTTGGCGTGTTCGCGAATAATGGCAGCCACAGTGGCGTGCCTGTGTTCGACGGTTTTGATGCCAAGGTGCGCCAGCAGCAGGGTCGCGTCGGCATGACGTGAGAATGGAGGAAATAGCCTGGAATTAATTTAGCATAAAACATCCAAAAAACCACTGACATTGTCGTTGTAGGTCATTACTGCTAAGGAAAACTAAATCCAATTACATGGCAACGATGTGTGGCCTAGAACATAAGATCGAGCAATTAACGAAGTTTCCGAGAATAACTGCAATACCAAATTAATTGGCTATGAAACGATTACCATCTGAGTAACGAAAGGCCCCATACCACCGAGATACGTCGACCAGTAGAGCAAAACCTGCACCACCAATTAAGCGCAGCAATGAAAATGCGAATAATGAGTGGACTATTGTCAGTGTTTATATTTCAGGATATTAGCAACCGCGTGGTGTTAATGATTACACAAAGCGAAACAGCTTTCTTTACTACTGTGTATTTTTTTCCTGTTCCTTTTTTATCTATTCTACTTCCGGGAAGGCCACTAGAGTGGCAGCATATCGTGTTTTTCGGGGAGTGCCGATTCAGAATACAGCAAGAGGTGGACGAATGAGTGTGTCGATGATCTGAGGAAAACGAACGTTGCCAGACTGGAGTAATCACCATCATACTGTCACAGCACCTAGCGTGATGTTAGCAAGTGTCATTGAGTACACAACACAATTACCTCTGTTTCACATAACCTGTGATTTGGACAGTCTTCCTTATGCACTATGTGATCGAAAGTATCAGGACACCTGGCTGAAAACGACTTAAAAGTTCGTGGCGCCCTCCATCGGTAATGCTGGAATTCAATATGGTGTTCGCCCACCCTTAGCCTTTGACAGCTTCAACTCTCGTAGCCATACGTTGTCAGGTGCTGGAATGTTTCTTAGCGAATGGCAGCCCATTCTTCACGGTGTGCTGCAGTGAGGAGAGGTATCGATATTGGCCGGTGAGGCCTGACACAAAGCCGGCGTTCCAAAACATCCCAAAGGTGTTCTATAGGATTCAGGTCAGGTCTCTGTCCAGGCCAGTCCATTACAGGAATGTTATTGTCATGTAACCACTCCGCCACAGGCCGTGCATTATGAACAGGTGCTCGATCGTGTTGAAAGATGCAATCGCCATCTCCGAATTGCTCTTCAACAGTGGGAAGCAAGAAGGGGCTTAAAACACCAATGTACGCCTGTGTTGTGAAAGTGCCACGCAAAACAACAAGGAGTGTAAGCCCCCTCCATGAAAAACACGACCGCTACGGTTGCAGGTTCGAATCCTGCCTCGGGCATGGATGTGTGTGATGTCCTTAGGTTAGTTAGGTTTAAGTAGTTCTAAGTCTAGGGGACTGATGACCCCAGCTGTTAAGTCCCATAGTGCTCAGAGCCATTTGAACCATTTTTGAAAAACACGATCACACCATAACAACACCACCGCCTCCGAATTTTACTATTGGCACTACACACGCTGGCAGATGACGTTCACCAGGCATTCGCCGTACCCACACCCTGCCATCAGATCGCCACATTGTATACCAGGATTCGTCACTCAGGCGTTGTTTGGCATTTACCGGCTTGATGTGTGGCTTATGAACAGCCGCTCGACTATGAAAGCAAAGTTTTCTCACCTCTCTCCTAACTGTCATAGTACTTGCAGTGCATCCTGATGCAGTTTGGAATTCCTGTGTGATGGTCTGGATAGATGTCTGCCTATTACACATTACGATCCTCTTCAACTATCGCCGGTCTCTGTCAGTCGAGATCGGCTTGAACGCTTTTGTGCTGTACGTGTCCCTTCACGTTCCGACTTCACCATCACATCGGAAACAGTGGACCTAGAGATGTTTAGGAGTGTGGAAATCTCGCGTACAGATTTAAGACACAAGTGACACCTAATCACCTGACCACTTTCGAAGTCCGTGAGTTCTGCAGAGCATCCCATTCTGCTCTCTCACGATGTCTAATGACTACTGAGGTCGCTGATACGTAGTACCTGGCAGTAAGTGGCAGCACAATGCACCTAACATGAAAAACGTATGTTTTGGGGGGTGTCCGGATACTTCTGATCACGTAGTGTATTTGCGACGTTTTAGGCCCTTCGACTGTCCCCCAGGCTGTAGGTCTCTGGGACGTATTTTTCAGCAATATAACGCCAGACCGCCTGGTCCCCGTGCTATCCTGATGTACCTAGATGCAGAGGGTGATCGGCTCTTACCTTGGCCAGTCTCTCATTGACTGAAAACTGGTACACTGCAATCGCCAGCCACTACGGCTGATGAAGTCTGGCACGGAGTGGATGCAGCGTCATCCGTGCTCCGCTTCAAGCGATGCCTAGTCGGGCTTTTAGCCATTGCTGCATCCGGAGGTGGCAGCTCTGTGTACTAAATATCGCAAAATAAATGTGTTCTAACTACTACACTGTATACGTTGAATAACAAAAACTTCGTTATTTGCTATCGTTCTTGATGTTGCAATTTTAATGGCGATTCAGTGTCGCTCGAATTATAGCGACTCAGACAAATTTACAATAATGACATAATTTGGTTCTTACAAAGGTGCGTACTAGTCTTTCTTAGTGTGTCAAAAATAACACCCAACTCGACGCTGTATATCTGTGGCGCGCATTCTTCTCTGCAGTCGACAGCAATGATGTGGACCATTAAAACAATCCCGATGCGTTTCCTTGCGACAAATGGCGGACCACGTGTGGTGGAGAATATGGAAGCAATGAGGGTAGCAATGCGGCGCGAAGGGTGTGCGGTGTGGAGGCATTGCTCGGTGCCACCTGTGAGTGCAGCAGTTGGCGCACTCGGGCCTTCTGCCACTGCCACACGGGGCAACGACCCGTATCGAGCGGCCGGTGGGCGGGGCGCGGCGCGGCAGGCCGAGGCGCCGCCGCTCTGGGCCCGGCCTGCTAGGCCCTGCTCTGCCCTGCTCTGCTCAGACCTCAGCCCCCACCGGACGCCAGCCCGCTCTTCCGCGCCCCACTGCCGCTCCTTAACAGTCCGGCACGCTACCGTTACCGCTGCATACCACCTTCCACTTTCCTCTCCGCAATTTTTCGCTTCTTTCTGCCTTTTCCCTTTAAAATAAAACACTCCTCTCGGAACTCCCAGTCCCCCTCCCCCCCCCCCCCCCTCTCTCTCTCTCTCTCTCTCTCTCTCTCTCTCTCTCTCTCTCTCTCTCTCTCTCTCTCTCTCTCCCTTTACGTTTTCCGTTTGCAAGGTATATGAAGATTGTTAATAAGTAATGCAACACATTTTTTTCTGAAAGCAAGTTGCTTTTATTCTGCATTCCAGTACACCATGTTACTTCCCACTCCTTTGGCTACAAAACCCTATTTTTCAACACAATCTTCGATCAATCCGAAGGCCTTACGCCTCCGTACTGGGACGACCTTTATGCGCGCATGGTACTTACTACTGTACTGGTCGACGTCGGAGCCAACGTCTTACTGCCTCTACTCACGTAGAGCTTCCCGCGGAGCACTCCCTCAATGGGCCAAAGTCGGAAGGTGCGAGAGCCGGGCTGTAGGATGAATGTGGAAGAATAGTCCATTGAAGTTGTACGAGCTCGTCTTGTGTTCGCAGACGTGAGTGAGACGTTGCGTTGTCATGGAGGAGTTCGTTTGTATTTTTGTGGGGACGGACACGCTGAAGTCGTTTCTTCAATTTCCTGATGGCAGCACAATGTACTTCAGAGATGAAAGTTCCGCTGTGAGGGAGGACATCAAACAGAATAACCCGTCCAGAGTCCCAAAAGACACTCACCATGACTGCTGGCTGAGGGTGTGGCTTTGAACGTTATCTTCGTAGAAGAGACGATGTGACACCATTCCATGGATTGCCCTTTTGTTTCCAGTTCGAAGTGATGAACCCATGTTTCATTGTTCGTGACAATGTTTGACAAAAATTGTCACAATCAGCTTCGTAACGAGCAGGCAATTCCGCACAGATCGTCCTTCGTTGATCTTGCTGGTCTTCTGTTAGGTGGCGAGGAATCCAGCCGGCACCCAGCTTTGAATGCCCCAACGAGTGGACGAGTGTGTCGGCACTACAAACAGAGACGTCCAGTTGCGCAGCGAGGTGTTTGTAATCCGTCGATCACCTCGAGTGAGTGTGTCCGCACGTTCCAGCATTTCAGGAGTCAAAGATGTGTGCGGTCGACCGGCACGCTGAGGTCGGATGAATTCACCGTGCTTTTGTTCATTGTCAGATCTCCGCGAACATTTTGTAAACGCCTATGAATATCAGCGATGTTCTGGTTTTCCGTCAAAAGAAACTCAGTGACATCTATGTTTGGAACGTAACTCCGTGAGAGACGCTATTTGAATGGCTAGGCGTAACTCCGGCACGTATTGGAAATTAATTTAACTATAGGGGCTGAAGCGGGAATATTCGACGATGTCCCACAATAAACTCACCATTTTTTCAACCGAAATTGGCCGAGACAAAAGTGTTGCGTTACTTCTTGAACGTCCCTCTTATGTAACATCTATAAATTTATTCGCCATCTATTCTTGTGCATTACATTATCAGGCGACTCCTCAGAAGGACGGGACTACTCGGGTCGCAGTGTTCTCTAGTGAGTTACACAGACGGCTGTTGTCATTTGTGGTCGTTGTATTCAATGAAGCACATGCGATGCGACATCTTCATACGGTGCAAGTTGCAACGGCAATCTGTTTGATCTAAGGAGGACGGATATTCCGTCGTATCGCTGTAAGTGCCAATATATCTCCATCTGTCATCCATAGGTTATGGACACGGTCAGTACCCAAAGCGAGTTGGGCAAGGTCGGCGACGCATTAGAACACCACGTGAGCCCGATATCTCTCAATCTCAGCGTTTCGGTCTCGTGTGGATATCTCCAGAGCACTGCCCAAGACGACCCCAGGACGGTCAATGGAGCGTGGCGCAGTGTCCGATCACACGGGAAGAAACAGGTAGCGAGAAAGGACCTTGCTTGACACTACGTCAATCTCGCAGCTCGCCTTCATTTCTGCCTTTCCCTTGTCAACTGGCAATTTCGTCACGGGCGAAACGTGTTACTCACAGACGAGTCCAGATATCCTCTGACGCAAGATAATGGCCGTGTTCGTGTGCGGAGAGCCGTGGTGAGGGTACCTGCCAAATTTTGTCCAGGAAATCGACAGATTTACGAAGTTCCGTGATGATGTGGTTAGGGTTAAGTATTGACAGCTATGCAGATCATATTGTTGTCTATGGTCGCCTTGCATTCAGGAAGTACATCGAACAGATCTTGTCGGACCGTGTGGTTGCTCTTGTACGAGTATATGGTGGTAGACATGAATTCCTTCCAATGTCAGGGTCTATGTGGCGGGCGTCAGCGGGAGTGTTTTACGAAACCCAGGCATTGAAGTAATGGAATGATCGGCGGTAAGTCCCGACCTAAACCCCATCGTGCATATGCGGGATACGCTTGATGGACCTATTCGTGGTCTCCTGTTCCATCACAGACCTTCGAAGACGTCTCATGGGCCTTCACTGAAAAATTAAAACGAATACCATAGGGGTGACCTCCGTAGACTAACACGGAGCATGCAACGTAGGTGTCTCGCAGTGATAAACGCTCACGGAGGGCATTCACGCCATTGAAGCTCAATGTCCATGGCAAAGCACCCAGGATGGCGGGATGTGAATGGTTGTTTCCACTTGGCTTTTGACAGCAGTCGGACATTTCAGTTCTTGTTAACGCTTTCAGACCTGAATTTTTTCTGGCGGAAGGAAAATTTTCATTTATTTGGTAATGCTCCTTAAGATTTTTAAAATGATTCTGGATGCAAGATTTATACAAAAATATGTACCAGTTTTCAAAACCTGTTTTGTGCACGTGGCCTGACTTTGGACTAAAATAATTGCGAAATATTTCCTATTGTAATAAATAGTACAATGATCATTCAGCAATATTACCATGCAAAATAACAATAAGAATATTAAATTATACAGCGGAATATAGCGAACCAGCCACATTTGTGTAATCTGGTGGGTCACGAGCTGCTGCGCACTGCTACATCGACTTCTTAATATTTTTATAGTGGTGCTCAACAGTTGGCAGCACTTGCGCATGATTAAAATGTTGAACATTCGCAAATGTGTACCTCAGGTTTCCTTTGGAAAAAAATACTTCTGTTGCAACTATACACACAGTAAAAGTTAACGACACTACTGCAGGGGTCTTAAAGGGTTAAGTAAATGAATGAGGATGAAATGATGTTCTGTTGTGTACTTAATTTATGAAAAGTACAGGAATAATTTAACATACCCAGTCCTCAGTTATTGCTGAATGCAGTCTGGCGGACGCCCAAAGCCGTTTTCCCCAAAATCTTTCGAACAGTGTATATCGTTACCATCTCTTAGTGCCACGTGATTTTCCTTGCTTTCTCAATCACATTGTTCGTTCTGTTCTTCACTGATCTTAAGCATCTTCCATTCCTTCAACTAGCTTGTTTTAGAAATCTTCGTATTAACAATTTCTTTGAAAGAAATTTAGTTTTCGCCAAGTCCTGTAGAAAACAGCAGAAAACAACGCCGCTCAAAACACACAAGCCAAATAAGGACTATATTATAACTGTCGTTCCACCTCTGTGGCTGACTGATCAGCGCATCTGACTGTCCCCAGGAAGACTCGGGTTCAGTTCCCGGTACAGCCAGCAATTTTTTCATGCCGATAGGGCTGTAATGGGGTCCATTCAGCCCTGAAGAGATGCTTGAATGGTTAGTAACGGCTCCAATGTCTGCTTAAGTATACCATCAAAGTGTGACCGGTCTGTTAAAATTCCTTCAGTGTCATACTCATTGTGGCACCAGTATGCTACTGGAATGTCTACGCTGAAATGCAGACACCATATAGAACAATCTTCCCTAATGTTCAATTTCTGTCATAGACGTAACTGAAAACAAGTGATTTTATGCCATTTAGAATTCTTGACTTAAGCATTGTCATCTTTCTCTGTCCCGAAAATGTTTGTCAGCACTAATTAAATGGCTTCTGAAACGGCATAATAGATTTCTTGCTTGTTATTTACTGCATTATTCTCAATAATTCCAGCCAGATGTCCATAGCTGCAGTGTTTCTAGTGGAAGAAGGGTATGATGAAAGTCCTCAAAGTCCTTTCTAGAAAATCAGGCTGAAAACAAATCAGAAAGTTCGAAACGCATTCGCATAATTAAATAGGCGTTACATGAAACTGAATTACTGGCATAATCTCCATTGGTTGTAAACGATGTTCACATTTACGGAAGCACACACTACTGGTGGATACAGCTAACTGGTTTCCATAGTATCTTACCCAGCAACCATTAGAATCTTACTATTACATGTTCTCGGACCTTTCATTGAGTGTTCCACTAAAAGTTTGTTGCTGGAAATGAGTTCAGGATTTCCACGGATCTCAGCATCATAATACCGCGTACTATCTGCAGATGGGACCAAGCGATGTGGCGGAGTGGTTCATACATCGAACTTGCATTTCAGAAGACGCAGGTTCAAGTACCCGTCTGGCCACCCAGGACTAGTTTTTCTATGGTTTCCCAGAAACCATTAAGTCACATTCCGCAACAGTTCCTTCAAGATGCATTCTTTCACCCTCCGTTCCTAGTGGAATCTTGTCAACTGGACTTACAGTTCAATCTTCTTTCAGGCCTTCTTTCTGAAATCGAGCTAGCCGGCTCTAAACACGAAGATAGACCAATGTTTGTTTGGTTCATTGTTTATGCTGCAAATTTAGGAGGAATAGTAAATATTTAAAGAGGTATTTTATAGATAAATTCGAATAAAACATTCCCTAAAACATGTGTCCAATTATATTGGTTACAGATATGCACACAGCTGCGAAGTTGTGCTAGAGCTTACATAGCCGAATTTTTAAACTTAAAATGTGAATGTGATTTGTCAGCGAATTATACTCTATCGTTTAAGCATGTCGTACGTATTTACAAACGCTGTGTATGCAGATATGGTACTGTCCACTCAGATTACTGTGACCACCTGTCAGAAGCCTGAATAACCATGTTCCGCAGCGTGGAGCGCTGTGAGACATGCACGAAGAGTGTCCGTGAGGCTCTGTTAGGTACCAAAAGGGATGCGCAGACCTGCAGCCTCCAGTGCAGTAGCCAGCCGCGCTAGGTTTCTCGGCTGAAGATCCGTGGCGTGAACAGAACAATCGAGTTGGTTCCTCAGATTCTCGATTGGGTTCAAATCCGGGGAGTTGGCAGTGGAGTAAAATAATCTCACCCCGGTGCTCTCCGAACCACGCACGTACACTGTGTGGGTGTACCCTCATTTGGCAACAATCAGTTTCGCTTTAACAAAGTATGTACTGTCTTTGACCGACAGGGTAACCTTCAGCGAACTGACAGAGGTCAGAGCGAGCAGGCGGGCAGGCAGAACGTTGTGACATAGCCATTGGCGGCTTCGGGGAATTCTGGCCTTCACAACTCGGTAATGGCGGCAACTCGCGGACCCAGTGCACGCACGCCGCCGTGTAGAATAACACTACAAAGATTAATAAAGATAGGACCGGTGAAGGTACAGAGGAGCCAGTAGGTTCATTTTAAAGGGAGAAATATGGCTACCGTGACCATCGAGACGCGCCACTGTTAACATAAATACTTATTAAATGATAGAAGTTTGAATGGTTATTATACAGGGTGATTCAAAAAGAATACCACAACTTTATAAATGTGTATTTAATGAAAGAAACATAATATAACCTTCTGTTATACATAATTACAAAGAGTATTTAAAAAGGTTTTTTTTCACTCAAAAACAAGTTCAGAGATGTTCAATATGGTCCCCTCCAGACATTCCAGCAATATCAACCCGATACTCCAACTCGTTCCACACTCTCTGTAGCATATCAGGCGTAACAGTTTGGATAACTGCTGTTATTTCTCGTTTCAAATCATCAATGGTGACTGGGAGAGGTGGCCGAAACACCATATCCTTAACATACCCCCATAAGAAAAAATCGCAGGGGGGTAAGATCAGGGCTTCTTGGAGGCCAGTGATGAAGTGCTCTGTCACGGGCTGCCTGGCGGCCGATCCATCGCCTCGGGTAGTTGACGTTCAGGTAGTTACAGACAGATTAGTGCCAATGTGGTGGCGCTCCATCCTGCTGAAATATGAATTGTTGTGCTTCTTGTTCGAGCTGAGGGAACAGCCAATTCTCTAACATCTCCAGATACTGTAGTCCAGTCACAGTAGCACCTTCGAAGAAAAAGGGACCAAAAACTTTATTGGCTGAAATGGCACAGAAAACGTTCACCTTAGGCGAGTCACGTTCATACGGAGTTGTTTCCCGCGGATTCTCAGTGCCCCATATACAGACATTGTGACGGTTGACTTTCCTGTTAGTGTGGAAAGTTGCTTCATCACTAAACACAATCTTTGAAACGAAAGATTCATCTGTTTCCATTTGAGCAAGGATAAAATCACAGAAATCGATTCGTTTAATCTTATCAGCTGCAGACAGTGCTTGAACCAATTTCAGACGATAAGGTTTCATAACTAACCTTTTTCGTAGGACTCTCCATACAGTTGATTGTGGAATTTGCAGCTCTCTGCTAGCTCTGCGAGTCGATTTTCCTGGGCTGCGAACAAATGCTTGCTGGATGCGTGCTACATTTTCATCACTCGTTCTCTGCCGTCCAGAACTTTTCCCTTTGCACAAACACCCATTCTCTGTAAACTGTTTATACCAACGTTTAATACACCACCTATCAGGAGGTTTAACACCATACTTCGTTCGAAATGCACGCTGAACAACTGTCGTCGATTCACTTCTGCCGTACTCAATAACACAAAAAGCTTTCTGTTGAGCGGTCGCCATCTTAGCATCAACTGACGCTGACTCATAGTCAACAGCGCCTCAAGCGAACAAATGTACAACTAAATGAAACTTTATAGCTCCCTTAATTCGCCGACAGATAGTGCTTAGCTCTGCCTTTTGTCGTTGCAGAGTTTTAAATTCCTAAAGTTGCGGTATTCTTTTTGAATCACCCTGTATTGTGCGAACTGTGGAAAATTACCTCTCAGCAACGCGTTATGCGATTACAACAAATAATAAAAGTAGAAATACCTCTTCGAGCACTAGGTCACCATAACACTATTATTATTATGGCAGCCAATTTTTGAATTATGGACAACAACATGTTTCTGCAGCTAAACTTCTTCACGAAATAAAAATTAGATACATAAAAGTAGCGGCAGCATCCTAATTTAAAAATAGGGAACATTAGAAAATTTAAACATTCCTATTATTTGTATTCATTTAATACGGAAAATTTGGAAAAATGCATAATGATCAACCTTAAAATAAGAATTTTAAGTAAACGGTTACACATAGAAGGAAACCTTGATCATAAATGAAAAGCTAAGAAAATTTACGTATAAATTCATATATAACATGCATATGAAATGTTGCAATTGTGATTCTTGTGTTTAAACTACATTGTTCTACTTGAGTCAGTTAATAAGACAGGAAGGGCTTAAATAGGCGGCAGCAATCTTGGATCGGGACAGTACGATCTCTGGTCTAGTTGAGGGAAGGCCTGTGTTGGACTGTGAGGCGGGAGTCGCAGTGCACGTATGGCGAAGTTTTTCTAAGTGTTCAGTTTCGAACTTCTAATTTTTCTCGGAGCTTCGTGTTATCGACTTAAATTATTTTTCGTGCCGACCAGCATTCGCACACCCAAAGTTGTAGAAATTTGCCAACTTCACCTCAAGACTTAGGATATTATAGAGGTCGTTAGGACTTGGAAAAAATTTTTTTTATCGTTCTGCATTCGTGGACTTCAGTGTTTCTGTGGATATACTCGGACACTGACTTGAAATGGTGAAAATTTTGCCGAGATTCGTCGGATGATATTAGAATATTTTCGTGCTGAGGACAAGTTGGTAATAGCTTCATTCTGAACCATGCTCCAGAACTTTATTTCGTGGTGTTTGACATACTCAGTCAACTAGATATGCGATTCATTGATGAGTGAGACAGTGGGACTTGCGTTTCGGTCGTATCGCTAGTCTCATAATATCGTCCTTCTTTTGCGATCTATTCGGAACGTTAATTGTGCATCTTTCTCGATAAAGTTAAGCCCTTGGAGTCAAAATCTGATTATATTGATACGACACCATTTCGTGCGAAAGATAAAAAAAACACTGAAACATTTCGTGTCTCTGTGTAGTGTTAGTCAGCAACCCCTGCCCGCACTTTTTATATAAATACATTTCAGATTTATTGACTGCCAACAGTGCGTTTATGCGACGAGTGTTTGTGCTGGCACCCATAGACGATAGCGAAGTCAGAGTTGATTAAGTCCAGTCATATACTGAGAAGGCCCTCTGTTTAATGTGATGGGTGTAACAGTCACTTCATATCTTTCTTTATTGTTTTGTGTACCGGCCATTATTTGTGCGGAACGCACGTGGGGGCTCAGAACTAAGTTTCTTCGATTGAATAAACAGTGAACAAGAGACAGTTTGCGGACTATAATTCTTTTCGTTGCGTTATCATAACCCTTCTAAAATCCACCTCCGTGGCGTAGCGGTAGCATTTCCGCCTATCACGTAGGGGGCCCGGGTTGGATTCCCGGCGGGGGAATGGCTGTTGTGTGTCCATCATTTTCATCATCATTCACCCGCAAGTCCCCGAAGTGGCGTCAACTAAAAATGACTTGGAATACGGCGGCCGAACTCCCCCGCAAAGGACCTCCCGGTCAACGATGCCATACGATCATTTCATTTCAACCCTTCTGAAGACTAATTAATTTAGCAGCATTATACACCGTGCTGTCGGAACTGCGAGCTTTGTCACACGTTGCGTTGTTCTGCTGATAGATGACAGGAAAAGATGCTGAGAAAAAAGGAACTGTATTTAGGGTGGACACGGTCTCCAAAGATACATGCATACTGCTGTCGATTCCTTGTACCTTCCAGCGTGGAAAGGTCACCCAGGGAATGCCTGTCATCTATAGTCCGTGGTACATCACAATGGCTTGGCGCTGGTTTTGGTTAGCGCCATTTTGCAATGCACGGTATACTTCAACCATGGCGGCACGCGAACGTTTAACAAACTTAGCAGCTTCAGAAATGCTTTCACCCTTGGCCCGAAAGACAGTGAGCTTGTGCTTTCGGACGTCATCGAGGCTCAGTTCGAAGCGTGACTCATGATTGAAGGCAATACTAGTCCAGTCGATGACGTTCCATGGTGAAGACATATCTGGAGACCCTCCAGACAGCAGCTGGATACCAACCTGACTGTCGCCACACAGCCCAACAGCGAGGAGTAATGGTCTGGGATATCATTTCAATTCACAGCAGGACCTCTAGGCCAGCAGGATTGCCGGATCTCTCTCCACTTGAGAGCGTTCGGAGCATTATGGGCAGGGCCCTCTAACCAGTTAGGGATTTTGACGATCTAATGCGCCAATTGAATTGGACAGAAGCTGGCAAGTTATCTCTCAGGAGAACATCCAGCAACTCCTTTCAATTAATGCCAAGCCGAATAACTTCTTGCGTAAGTGCCAGAGGTGGACCAACTGACGTGCTCAATTCGTGAATCTCTTTCTCTTGCTTAAGCATCCAATGTTTCTCAAACTGTAATCATTCATTTGTCTGTACCTGTATAATTCCATCACGTTCGTATAATTCCTTTGTAGTGCGTTTTCCCCCCTTAGAGTGTAATTTAATCATTGCAAACTCTTGGCTCAAGAGACATACAAGAAGAATGAACTTGGCAAAGGCCTTTGGCCCCAAGAAAGTATGACTGCTTATAGAAGGTTAAGATAGACATTTAGAAACAAGATTTTAAGCTATGGATTAAAAGGATTAAAACTGGGGAAATTACAAAAAAGACAGAAATTTAGGAGATTTATCTGAATAAGTTTAATGAATAAGAGATAGAGAGTTTCAGGGGAACCATATTAAGTAACGATTGAGTGAAAAGGGGAGAAAGAAATCTAATAGAACACGAGTGGCTAATTTTGATAATGATATTGGGAAGGCAACAAAGGATCAAATAGATAAAAAGATAAAACCTATAGAAATGCTTGGATAACACAAGAAATATTAAATTTTATTGACGAAAGGAGAAAATATAAAATAATTTAAATGAAGTGCAGAATGGCTAAGAAGCTGTAGAAGCATGTGTAACTATTGGAAAAATACATGCAGCCTACAGTAAGTATAGAGAGACTTTTGGAGCAATCAAGCACTAAGAAAAGAAGGCAAAGCCGAAAAATAGAAGGAATATATAGAGGAGCTATCTAAAGAATAGGAAGACAATATTATAAAAAAGGAAAAGGACGTAGGTGAATATGAGATGGGAAATAGGACGCTGCGGGAAGAATTTGAACGCGTTCTGAAAGACGTAAGTTGAAATAATGCCCCTGTAGCAGATGACATTCCTTCAGAATTACTGAGATCCTTGGGAGAGTCAGCTATGACAAATTTGTTCCATCTGGTTTGCAAGATGAGACAGAGGCGAAATGCCATCATATGTCAAGAAGATTGCAACAATAGCCGTTCCGAAGAGAGTAGGTGCCGAAAGGTGTGAATATTACCAAACCGTCAATTTAAAAAGTAACGGTTGTAAAATATTTACACGAATTATTTAAGAAGGGAAAAACTGACAGAAGCCTATCATGGAAAACACTAATCTGGGGACCGAGCGAGGTGGCGCACTGGACTCACATTCGGGCGGACGGCCATTCAAATCCGCATCCGACTATTCTGATTTAGGTTTTCCGTGACTTCTCTAAATCACTTCAGGCAAATACCGGGATGGTTTCTTTGAAAGGGCACAGCCAATTTCTTTCACGATCCTTTCCTAAGCCGATGGGACCGATGACCTAGTTGTTTAGCCCCCTTCCCCAAATAAATCAATCAATCAGTCAATCAATCGATCAACCAACCAACCAATCTGGGTTCTCTAGAAGTTCAGAAACACGCGAAGCTGTACTGACGCTACGTCTCATCTTAGAAGATAGGTTGAAGAAAGGGAAACATATGTTAACAGAATTTGTCGATTCAGAGAAAGCTTTTGACAACGCTGAGTGACATAAACTTTGTTATTTTGTAAGTTAGAGGGATAAAATGCAAGGAACGCCAGGTTATTTGCAACTTGTACGGTAATAAGGATCGATGGACGTGAAAAGGTAGCATTGGTTAAGAAGAAAGTGAAACAGGACTGAAGCATATATCCGATGCTACACCACATATACACGAGCAAGCAGTGTAGGAAACCAAGGAGAAATTAGGAAAGTTGATTAAGGTTCAGGGAGAAATATGAAAGCTTTGAGGTTTCGCGATGATACCGTAATTCTTAAAGACATAGCGAAGGACCTGAAGAGCAGTTTGCCAAAATGGATAGTGTTCTTAAACAAAGTTATAAGGTAAATATACACGAAAGTAAAACAAGGGTAGAAAATGCATCCGAACTAAAACAGGCGATGATGAAGGAAATAGTTAGGAAATGAGATACTGAAATCAGTTTGAGTTCTGCTATTTGTGCAGTAAAATAATTAACGATGACCGATCACAGAGGATGCAAAATGCACACTGCCAATAGCAAGCAGAGTAAGTCTGAAAGAAAGGAATCTGTTAATATAAAATATAAATCCGAGTATAAGTGTTAGGAAATCGTTTCTGAAGGCTTTTGTCTGGAGTGTAGCCTTGTATGGAAGTGAAACACGGACAATAAGCAGTTCAAACAAGAACAGAAAAGAAGCTTCTAAAATGTTGTGAGAAAGGTAAATAACTTAAAGAATCTTCAATGCAGCACTGAATGCAGTATATCATCAAGCTTTATTTACAAATGTTCATTCTTGACTCGCAAAACGGAAAGGACTGTAAATCTTGGTACAGCTTACAGAGCAAAAAATAATCACCTTAATTCGATTGCTCAGTTGTCCGCAGCTCGTGGTCGTGCGGTAGCGTTCTCGCTTCCCACGCCCGGGTTCCCGGGTTCGATTCCCGGCGGGGTCAGGGATTTTCTCTGCCTCGTGATGACTGGGTGTTATGTGATGTCCTTAGGTTAGTTAGGTTTAAGTAGTTCTAAGTTCTAGGGGATTGATGACCATAGATGTTAAGTTCCATAGTGCTCAGAGCCATTTGAACAATTTTTGATTGTTCAGTTACGTCGCGTGCTTTCTGCTCGCCCCAGTCCGAACATTATGCCGATTCACTTTACCGCAGGTACGTAAGGTGACTTTGTCACTGATATAGTCTGTTTGGGGGAAGCGATTGTACTTCTTAAAAAAATCTTGTTTTTGAATGATGGCTTGCGATATTTCGTCGTGAATTGTGTCTGAACGATAGTGGCGGATTGGATTCATGAAACCGTAAACAACACTGCGCGTGCTTTACACCATTATACGACTACAGGATGATCTGGAATAATTCATTTGCGCTTTTTACCCAGCGGGAACGTCGGGAACTAATAGGGTTAGGTGGAATAAAACCGTAGGATACACTGCTTTCAGCGCTGTATCAAAGTTTCTGTAACTTTTTACCCTTTTCACAATTAAAGATTACTTTTATATAACTAATTTATAAATACTGCATCCATAGTTCATTGTCGAAGATGTTACTAAACGGCTTTTATAAAATACCTTCTACGGCGTATCTCGGGCTTGACCAGCCCTAGGATCCGTTGATAACTTCCTGTGTCGCCTGTTGCGGCTGACTTCGGGGGTAGAGGCGCGTGGTCACCAGTTTTGCACCTCAGCCTACTGGTGCTCCTTTCGCTTCGTGTCGGACACACCGCCCGCCGGCGACCCTGGGTGGAGCTGGTGAGTGTCGGGGTGATGCATAGCGACGTACGGGGTAATTGTGGCTCTGTGGTGGGTGGAGCGGAGCGTCGCGCCCGGAGAAAAGAGACGTGGCTGGTGGGCTGCAGCGGGTGCTGTCAGCTGCTCCACGTACTAGCTTTAGTAGACCCGTTACGCGTTTCTCACCAATTCTAAGCCTAAGGCTGAAGCGGAACGGTGTAGACGCCATGTACTGTGGTTGTTAAACCCTAGTTCGACCATTCAATACTTCCGCAAAATGGACCAAATTTTGGAGTTTTCAGAACATTTTCTCCGTCAGCGAAGTAAGTGAAGAGCCACACTGCACGCATGGCTAAGATATCTACGTGTACATGTATACTCTGAAAACAATTACGAAGTGCATGGCAGAGGGTACCTCAGACTGCTCCACGTATTGGGATTTTTGCCCATTTTTCACTTATGAAGTGCGGGAGGAATCTTTGTTTATATTCCTCTATAGTATCTGTAATTGTCATATCTTATCTCTGCGCTCCCTATGAGATATACATGTAAACGATTTTCCTGCACTATGAGACTTAACTTCTGAGGTCGTCAGTCCCCTAGAACTTAGAACTACTTAAACCTAACTAACCTAAGGACATCACACACATCCATGCCCGAGGCAGGATTCGACCCTGCGACCGTAGCGGTCGCGCGGTTCCAGACTGTAGTGCCTAGAACCGCTCGGCTACAACGGCCGGCTTTTAGCGACTTTCTTCAAGCGTCTGCGGTTTCTAGTTTCTAAGCGTCTGCGTCACTCCCGTGGCTGAAACAAACCTGTGAGCATTGGTGTTGCCCTTCTTTGCATACATCCAGTATCATCTGTTGGTCCTATCTGGTATGGTTCACACAAATTTGATCAGTGTTCTACAGTCCATCGGACAAGTGTCTTGTAAAATCTAATTTGTACACTTGTTTCGTTTTGCAAGTACCCTACCAGTGAACCTAAGTCTACTACCTGGTGTACGTACGATTAATCCTAAGAGATCATTCCACTTCATATTCCTACAAATTGCTACACCCACGTATTTGCAAGAGTTGATTCATTCCAATTGTGATTCATTCATATTACGATCATAAGAAATAAGGTTCTGCTTTTTTTTTCTCTTTTCTCGTGCTTCCATAATTCCTGCTGTCCCATGCAATAGCACAGACAGGTATCAGAGATCTAGAACCTAATGAACTTTATTAGTTTTAGAGGAAGTGATATGTCTGAAAACACCAATTTTTGGTAAATGAAACGTGATAAAACAATTTCTCCGTAGGTTCGCCTTACTGTACAAAGAGTTGTTAAAACGCAGCGGTGTAGTGGAGAATATTAAACTTCATCTCAAATTATTCCTAGTACAGTGTTGAATTAAGAATAAAGAAACACCAAACTGCATACAAACTTACCTATTACCGGAGGATACGGTTACTGCAGACAAGCGATAACTCCTATCTATAGTATTCATATTATGCAGTAGTTGTTAGATGCACATCGTATGTGTTCAGCGTATACTTGAGTACGAACTCCCTTGTAGTAAACCATACGAATTTAACAGACTCTACACTAACGTGTATCACTTACAGTATCAGCCATCAGCCAAGTTATTCTATATACCCAGGTACTTATTGATGCAGACAGAAAGGATCAAGTAAGAGGTAAGAAAGTTGCAGTTAAGCAGTTCGTCGTCGTCAGGATTGTTAAAGAAGGGGCAGAAGCTCGGGATAAGTACTTTAAGTTACAAAACTATCCGCGCATTTACGTAAAGTAGTTCAGGGAAGTCGGGGAAAGCCGACGACTTGACTGGAGAGCCACGCTCAGTATCAGTTAGGAGAAACAGGGACTGAAAATAAGGGTAGGGAGTGCAGAATATTATGAAGTCTTCGCAAAAAGTCGTAGACCGTGCCATACGCAGGTGGCAGGACACCTCGCAACAGTTTGGAGGCCCCGTTTCAACACAAATTGTCAGGCAGGAGTCTCGTACACCCCGAGTATCAAGGGCCAAACAGCCATCAGTATCGAAGACAAAGATCCACTGCGAAATGTAAAGTGTCCAGCTAAGAATAACGACCGTTAGTCATCAACAGAGCCAAGTGGGTAAAGGCACTGCTGTGGTATTCTGGACTTCAGAAAACCCATGTAGCCATTCCAATTAAAGTACACCACGGTGTCTTCAGACCACACCAGGCGACTGCATTATTGTCCCCTGGAAAGGCTACGACCATTACCTGCCCAGTTCTTCCTCAGCTGAGCTAGTGCTCCAATGATTTACAAGTCGATGGCAAGTTAGAGATTAACAGTCCGTTTTCTTTGAATTTCATTGCTGATCGGAAATGTTCATATGCACTGACGAGGCGTCTTCTCATAGTTTCCTACAACAGCCAGAGTTTTAATGTGGAAATGGCTACAAGAGACTTAGTATTCGGACTGCTTGATTGCTGCTGTATATGATGGAGACAGATGTGAGCACGACTGGGAAAGAGGGCAATTTTGTTATATTGATCTTATTAGTAGTTTGAACCTAAATCATCAGTTGTACTAGATACGTACACACATGATCAGTGG
This sequence comes from Schistocerca piceifrons, assembly GCF_021461385.2. Classification (NCBI taxonomy): domain Eukaryota; kingdom Metazoa; phylum Arthropoda; class Insecta; order Orthoptera; family Acrididae; genus Schistocerca; species Schistocerca piceifrons. Next base: position 700,932,257 of record NC_060138.1, read on the forward strand.
CGCTCCTACTGAGAATTCATGTGGAAAATTACCTGCACTCGCAGGGCCCAGATTTTGATGACCTAAAACACCTAAAATGACATAACTGTATCGATAAAATGAAGTAAAGTGATGCAAAACATACTTAAAAGGAATTATAAAATGAACTAAAGTAGTGGAAAACTTCATAGGAGGTTGAAACTGGAATTAGAAAAGAGATGCTTAATTTGAAACCGATATGTTTTTCTTTACGAAATCTCATTCTTGGAAGAGGTACGAAAATTGTTGTGTAGTCACCATAGAGTTATTACAGTGTATGACAGTCAGCATGCAGACGATCTGGAGAGTGAGGGAATGTCAGACGTGTTGATTGTTAAAAAACTCTTTCAGTACTTTTTGAAACAACGGGAGCGTGCACCTGGGTATTTTCCGTTAGTTTCAAAAAAGATTGCAGAAAATCGACAACAAATACCGATACCTCACAAATGGACGTTACATTTGGTAAAACATCGGTACATAATATCAATATTTTTATTTCTATACTTGTTTGCAGATAAAGCAGAGTTTAAACGGTGTCTGAAAGACTTTTTTTGGTAGGTAACTTCTACTACTCCATACATCAGTATTCGTAACAGGAACTGTTACACCAGCTTAAGTAAAAATGTGTGTTAGATTTCAGTTTCGACAGCATTTGGTCATAACTCAATATTAGGTATACTGTGTGTGACAAATTTATTAGAAGTGCATAACTGTGTCACTCTGACACTATTAATTCTGCAGATATTTTAGCGGTTCCAGTTTACCATAAAGCATTCACATATCTGGACAATCTCCACACAAATGATCAGGGAAGCTAGTGTTACATTCAATTTTTCTGTGTTTTTTATGTTATACTTCTTGCCATGTTCGACAGTCACGAGAATCATCTCAGTTTTGGGTCTATGGAACGAAAACCGAATCTAATGTAGCTGGTAAAAGTTAACAGCAGTAAATGCCTCGACAATCACGCTAAGCAGAATCATCAACTTGCACTGATGAGCGAAACTTCAGAACGAAATTAACTTAGGCATGATGCGTCACTACCAAGTAACATAGCTCCAAGAAACATATGTAGAGAGAAGTGCTGCAGTAGAGGACAGAAGGTAACAGAAAGAAATGTCGGTTAAGTCTCAACGTCTGTCTCCTGAACATTACAAACGGCGGGACACAGTTCCTATTGGCAGTGCATGCTCTCCCACTCTGGCCACAAGGTTGGCCAGGGGTTCTGGTGGCGGGGCGTTCCATTCCTGTACCAGGGCCGTTGACAGCTGCTAGATGGTCGTTGGCGCATGTAGATGGCTGCAGTACGTCTCCCCAACAGATTCCACACCTGCTCGATGGATTTCACGTTGGGAGAACCGACAGGTCAGTCCACTCGTGGAATATCTTCTCGTTCCAAGAGCTCCACCATTTGCGCTGTTCGATGCTGTCATAAAAATGAAGCCAGGGTCGAATGCACCCCTGAAAAGACGCACATGGGGAAGGAATACTGTGTCACAATAACGTCGACTGGTGAGTGTTCAAAGATACGCCGACGCAGCATTACGCCTCCCACCATCATAAAACCCGCACTACCAAGACGGTCATATTTGACAGTGTTCCTCGGTGCATTACCCGCTCCCACTACTCGCCATATGACGGTTCCTCGAGCATGTCGAACATGATCGTTTTAGTCGTCCCGGTGCTACGATGAGGGGAGATACAATGTTGCATGGGCGTACCTTCGAACATGCTGCACTCAACAGTAAACATAATTGTGACACTGAACCTCAGAGGCTAATGCCTCCCAGACGTCATTTTTATGGATGGCAACACGCGACCGTATCTAACTGCTCAGGTAGAAGACTCTTGGAATGAGAGGATATTCGGCGAATGGATTGTTCTGCCCTTTCCTCCCGACGTTAATCCCATAGAGGACGTGTGGGATGCGTTGTAGACACGTACCGTAACACGTGACGTACATCAACCGCTCTGTTGGAGGTATAGAACGCCCCACCACAAGAAATCTTTTCCAACCTTGAGGTAACTATGGGAGTACATTGAAGATCTTGCATTGCCGTCCACGGTGATGACAAGCCCTGTTAACAACCATACCCCCCTTTTTTGTAGCGTCCAGAGGACCATAATGAATTGGATTGACTTAAATGTAATTATTGTCCTTGAATTAGTGTTATTTCTGTGCCTTTTAGTGAATATTTCTTTCAGTTATCTTGTCTACTTCACTGGAGCAGTTCTTCTAATGTATGGTCAAAGTTTCTTCGAACGATGTTTCTTGACAGCGTTACATTATTCGGAAGTTCCTTCCACCCCTAAGTTTCGCATACCAGTGTAATTTCAACGTAAAAATGTATTCTTGGGCAACATAGTTCACTTTCTCCTAGAGTCATGTACATTGTTCCTAACATAAAAAGAATGAACTGTTATAAATGTACATTAAGGACAAACATGGAAACAAAGAAGTAAAATATCAAAAATGACAACATCTTCAAAACATTAACTACGGTACAGTATCTATATGACGCAAAATGCAACATTAAATTTACATTTCTAGAGCCAGAATATTGGAAATTCTAGAACTTGTGAACGATGTGTAGCTCATATTAAGGACGACACCCATGGTGAGAATTTCTTCTCGGAAACGTTCATTTCCTACTGAACGAAAATCACCCTCCCAGTTCCCATGTCACTAGGTTCATACGTGTTCGTAAACCTCATATGGCTATTGCCAGTTGGCATTTATTTCAATACTACACGCCATAGTGTGGCATTAACTATCCAGGCACTAATCAACATGCCATCACGGATGATGGTAACTGATCAGTGACATAATTATCGAGATAATGGTGACTTGGATGCTAAAGGTTGAAATAGTTAAGATGTGGAGATTATTGGTCTCAAGCTCTTGTCAGCCCAATGGGCGCCTGAGCTTCCACGATTTGTTCCTGTGATATTCGTATATCCTGAGGTTCCGAATGTGCCCGTTTCTAGACGTACCACACGAAAGATGAAACATGGTTGTCAGCATGTTCTGGCGTCGGAGGAGGGGCAACCCAGCGACCCTAATGAAATAAACTCAGCGACCATGATGAAGTACGGGGGTGTAACGCTCTTCGCAAAACCATGTTCTGTAGCACTTGCAGCTTCTCTATTTTGTCTGAAGAGGTGTAGGTCCGCTAGAGACAAGCCTACTACAAAATGGGCCGCTATCACTTCAATAAATCATGAGCAGTTGCTACTTAAGGTCAACTAGAGAACACTATTGTAGGTGTGTTCAACGAAGCTTTCACTGCAATGAAAGTAAATTTGACACAACTTTTCAGCGTTGTGTTTTATGGCCTGACTCTTCCCGAACTGTCAAGTCCAGTTGCATCCACTGCATGAGCAGTGAATATTTAGAAAAACAAAAAAAACAAAAAACTATACGGGCGCGTGATAAAATGTGAGGCCTCCGAATTTATCTGAAACCTCTTCAAGCTTTTTAAATAAAACCAACTTTATTAACGTTCTACACCTGTATTCTTCTTGCCTACGTATTTATTTCTCAGCATAGACAACTTGACAGCGATCACATTTCTCCCACGAGACACCAGTTTGGTCATACCTTCACCATAGAATAGTTTGACCTTGGTGGCGGAGCCCCAACTTCACGTCTGCTTGAATCGATTCATCACTATCGAAGTGAAGTCCTCAATGGTATCCTTCAACTTTTGAAAACAAATGAAAATCGGTGGGGTGCTGTTTGGACTGTATGAAGAACGACAGTGACCTCAGGGCGTCGGATTGTTGCAGATGTCGCAGCGGTCCTGTGTGTGGTCTGGCACTGACATGCTGAGGGAGAGGGTGCTCCATGGTTGGACGGACTGCTCACATTATTCGAAATTCGATTAGGGAAAGCTGTTTCTCACTCACCGACGAGGTTGCCTTAGACGCATCCATGTTATACGCCACAGTTCGGAGGCCTATAACGACAGAGGACTGCAAGTATTTAGACATGAAGAATAATGGTGCAGTATGTTAAACAACGTTAGCTTCATTTTAAAAAGCTGGAACAGTTCTAACATGAATCTTCGGAGCCATTACTTTTCAGCACGCCCACATATTTGTTCGTATGCACTCAAATTATTTTTGATATCAGGAAAACTGAGGGAATAGGGCTTAAGATGGGTGGTAATGAGTAGATAACAATGTCCTCAAAGTTCTTGAATCACACGATAAGGTCTTGCACCTACTGACACGAAAGCCTGCGGGCGCCCCTGCATCTGGCGTTGTCAGAGGTATTTTACGATACGGGTGTTGTTCTCCTCTAATGACGTTGCATTAAAATGTAAGAGCACTAGGGGAGGTACCAGAGGAACAGGTACGTGAAACTTAGACTGTGTCAGGGCGTAAGGCGTTGGGGCTGTTCGGAGAGGTCCCACAGCGGCTCACAGTGCTGCTAACGCCCTCCCTATGAGCTGGGAGTTACGTCGGAGCGCACACGGCAGCCAACTAGTACGCTCCGCAGTGGTCTCTGCAGTGTTAATGCGTCATCCGTGCCTTAATTTCGTGCTTCGTCTACATCTACTGCGCGGTTCCGCGATCTATGTTCCAAGTTCTCAGCTAGGTAGTTGCCTTTTCCTTTGTCTTCGTAGCAGACACAGGAAATCTGCTACTGTGGAAGCCACTGTATGGCACTCCGTACATATAGCTCTTCTGCGTCATTTACCATTTTGCCTTATTTCTATCCTTAGTTGCATTTTCCAGTTGTTTCCTTACAAAGTTGAATAATTATACTGTCTGTTTCGTAGTGGCTGTAAAATAGTAGAAACTAAACTAAAATCCACCCGAACAGGCAGTTAAGTCCTAAAGGTACCAACCGGCCACCGCGTCATCCTCAGCCCACCGGCGTCACTGGATGCCGATATGGAAGGGCATGTAGTCAGCACACCGCTCTCTCGGCCATGTTTCAGTTCACGAGACTGGAGCCGCTACTTCTGAATGAAGTAGCTCCTCAGTTTGCCTCACTAGGTCTGAGTGCACCCCGCTTGCCAACAGAGTTCGGCAGACCTGAAGGTCCCCATCGAAGTGCTGGCCCTGCCCGACAGCGCTTAGCTTCGGTGATTTGACGGGAAACCGATGTTACCACTGCGACAAGAACTGGGATTAAATACGCGGGAAGCCACTTCCTCCTCGGTTATTGATGCCTGTGCAAAATCGCTGATGGAAAAATACCGAATGCTTCATACAACAATGCCACGACTGAACTAGTACACCGACGTATACACTATTACTTCGCAGTTCACACTTAAGTGCGTGACAGAAGATTTATCGATCCACTTTAACGCTTCGTCTTACATTTAATTCGTGGCTCTTCTGCACATTTTGCCTATTTTAAAATTAGCGCTTATTGCTTGGAATCCCCCACAAAAAGAAAAATGAAAAAAGGAAAGGGGCGGACTTCAAAGATCAACATCGGCATCTTAATCACGAGAGACTAAATACTGGGTTAGGCTGGAGAAGAAAGTGGGAAGGATGCCGACGAGACCGTTTTAAGGATTTATTGCTTCATTACCGTTAAGTGATTTAGGGAAGCTGGGGAAAATTTAAATATTGAGGTTTTTTTGAAGATTTGAACCAGGTGCGTTTCAAATCTAAATACTGTGCGCTATTGCTCGTTGAATATTTTAGAGCTGCTGTACAAGCATACTTGCATGCTGTATTTTGTCCAAACAGATAATAGTCCAACCGGGTTATCAGGAGTAAAAACATTGTTACGGATCCGCTGATTGAAATAATAGCTTAACGTAGAACTGTTACCACGTGCAAACTTTCGAGACGTAATTTATCAAAGGGAATGTGAGATGATTTCGTGGTACTCGTGCTTTTTCTTTCCAAAGCAGCAGGAAGGGATAAAAATGTGATCAACTGAACAAATCATGAAATGTATAGCGTTTCACTGGCATTTACGTGATAGACGGAATTTTGGCTGTAAATTAATGAGAATCACATTTCGTGGAGAATGATTTCGCGGGACTCCAAAAATTAAATGTACTACTTTTGTTTGACGTAAAACGTGGTAATTACTGTTTCATTGATATAACACAGTAATAGACAGTTCGTCGCAGCAAGTTGGGCCTGCAAGGGCACCATTAGTTCTGTAATGCGCGACCGCAGTACACGAGCAAGGTGAAATAGCTGCATCACATACACTGAAGTGACAAAAGTTACGGGATAGCGATATGCGCATATACAGATAGCGATAATATCGCCAACACAAGATATAAAAGTGCAATACATTGGTGGAACTGCAATTATGGCGCACGACGGGAATCAACAGATTCCGAAAACGGAATTTTAGTTGGAGCTAGACGCATGGAACATGCCCTTTCGGAAATCGTTAGGGCATTCAATATTGCAAGATCCTCAGAGCCAGAGTTTGCCCAGAATACCAAATTTCAACCTCCCCTGCGATTTTCATAATTGCAGAGCCCTGCAGAAAGACTGTGATAGGCGTGGCCGTCGATTCGCTTTGGACGAAGAGGTGCGCGCCTGGGTAAAGTCGTGGTTCCACAGGGAACCGCAAACATTTTACCATGAAGGCATTTACCATCTTATCTCGAACTGGGATAAATGTATTGACAGTTCCGGCGATTACTTTTTTGAGTCCGCAGCTCGTGGTCGTGCGGTAGCGTTCTCGCTTCCCGCGCCCGGGTTCCCGGGTTCGATTCCCGGCGGGGTCAGGGATTTTCTCTGCCTCTTGATGACTGGGTGTTGTGTGATGTCCTTAGGTTAGTTAGGTTTAAGTAGTTCTAAGTTCTAGGGGATTGATGACCATAGATGTTAAGTCCCATAGTGCTCAGAGCCATTTGAACCATTACTTTTTAAATAATGGCCAATTTACTTGTTTTTTTTCCACCTGGCTCGTTTTTATTTGGCTGTCCCTAATAAGACAAATTAGTAAATAAACTGTTTATTTATCACGATCTAGGTGCCGTACCAGGAAACTGACGGGCTCTAAGTGCCAGCAAGAATGCTTGTTTCAGATGTCACTAATGCTGTCGCACTAGGTTTTATTTGCTGTAATACAGCTATAGAAACACAGCAGTAGTGTCTTAACTAGTAAAAATGTAGGCGACAAAAACCATTTCACATGTCTTACACATTTTCACAAGAAACCAGTAAAATCCTAGGAAAAATATTTCAGTATTTACTTCAATTTCTTACACAAATCCAGTCTTTGTATTAGATGTTGAAAGCTTTACTGTAGGACTTAGTGTGCTGTTGAGGAAGAAAGGGTAACATTGTCAACAGGTCATCCTGCTTTGCAAGTGACAAACATGGCTGATCTTTCAGGTGAAATACGTTATGGCGTACACTGGTTAGCCAGAGCATTATGACCACTGACCTGCAATCGATATAAACCCGCCCAGGCGATAGCGACATCACCTGGCGAGGAATGACTGCTAGTAAGACACTTGCACGGTGCAAGTAGTATCGGTGAGCGTGCTTGTCCGTGTGTATCTGAGTTTGACAGAGCACTTTGTGATGGCCCGGAGGCTCGACACGAGCATTTTGGAAACTGCACGACTTGTCTGTGTTTCAGGAGTGCTGTGGTGTCTTCAACACGTGGCGAAACTACAGTGAAACTACGTCCAGACGTCGTGGAGTTGAGCGGCCACCTCTCACTACAAATGTCGGACGTCGTAGGCTGGGCAGGCTAATAAAACGGGACAGGCGGCGAACTGTGGCGGAAGTAACATCCAACTTTATTGCTGGGCAGAGTAAAAGTGTGCCTGAACACACAGTGCTCCGAACACTCCTGACGATGGGCCCCTCCAGCCGACGATCTGTGCATGTGCCAACATCACGACGTCGGCAACTACGACTGAAATGGGCACGTGATCATCGGCACTGGACGTTGGCACAGTGGCAGAGCGTTCCATGATACCTTCTTCTTCATGGCGATGGGAGGGCGCGAATCTGTCGTCTTACTTGGCAACAGCTCCTTGAAACCTGTACTGCGGGACGGAGACAATCCAGCGGCGGCACCATTATGTTCTGGAGAACGTTCACGTAGGCATCCATAGGTCCAGTGGACCTAGTGCAAGCCATCATGACGGCCAAGGGGTAACGTACACTGGTTGCAGACCACGTACACCACTTCATGACGAGATGTTCCCCGACGGTAGAGGCATTTTTCACCAAGATGTCACAAGGCCAGGAGTGTGATGGAGTGATTCGAGGAGTACGGTGGCGGGTTTCAGTTGATGTTTTGGCCCTCCAATGCCACATCTGGGATGTGACTGAACGTTGCATCGGAGCTCACTGCCCCTTCCCCAGAATTTACGGGAAGTAGGTGAATCGTGAGTGCAGATGTGGTGCCAACCCGCTCCAGCTTCCATGCCACGACGAGTCGCCGCTTTTATCCGTGCCGGGGGTGAGAAACATCTTATCAAAGAAATCAATTTTATTCATGGGAATTACGTGGGATTAGTTCAAAGCTTTAATGGACAACAAACTTCAAGTAGATTTTGCAGAACAGACTTTGACAATGGACATTTGCAACTCCAGAGGGCAAGCACTGTTTTGGCGCTAAGACGATGCGTCATATTATAAAATTTGAAACATTTCCTCGTCGTTTTGAAAATGCTTTTTTGCGAAAAAGGCACTTAGAACGTTTGGCATTTCCGCTCTTCAAATGTGTTTTTTCCCATACTATGTTAAATGTTTCTGTGGATTCAGTGTAATGTGAACTATTTCGAACATACCAGAATTCTAAGACTGATTCAATTTAGGATGAAGCGATTTTCAAATAGACTTTTTCAACAGCCGTACTGAAATAAAAGGTAAGCTAGTAACTTTTTCTAAATTGAGCGCTTAAATGGTTATGGGCGCTTCTGCGTAAAGAGTTCTGGAAGCTTGTAGGAACAAAAGGACATAATGCGTTGCAGATGAAAGAGGTAGGTTGGAATTCCCTTTGAGAAATCGTAATAGAATTGTGTCAGAGATGAGGGAATCTTCGAGGTAAAAGGCAGTATTGGAGCGAACCAGGTTAGGAAAATATAATAAAGTTCTGAAGAATGTCTCTGAAACTTGAAATGCTTGAAAGGAGGCAGCACAGCAATGCGGCAACGAATTTATTGGAATCGATTTCGGCGGAGAATTCCTCGTTTCCTCCCTAGCCAAAGTTGTCCTGTCCCTTCCCTCCAAAGTGCGATTTCAAGAGTGGTTCTTCTGGGAAACAGCATCTTACTAGTGCTCAGTTTTTAACGTATCTGACAGCTGATGGAGGCTATTTATGTGGATACGGCAGCCAAACAGGTAGAAAGTAGGTAAGCGAAAACGAACGTGCCTGTTCTCTTACACAATGTTGTCGTTCCACGCAAGCTGCGTGAGCATCACCACCTCTCTCATCCATTAATTCTTTCATTTGGCTATGAGTCCACTTTACTTAAAGCAACTTACTCGATTTGTTCAGAATTGCTGGTTCACGTTTCCGATTAGTCGCAAAACACGAGATTCATTTTAATGACTGGTTATGTATCTCGTGACAAATACACCTCAGCTATTAACAAGTGTCATGACTGACATATTACCAGTCATCATAAATAACAATGTTGGCTGCTACGGTCGCAGGTTCGAATCCTGCCTCGGGCATGGATGTTTGTGATGTCTTTAGGTTAGTTAGGTTTAAGTAGTTCTAAGTTCTAGGGGACTGATGACCACAGATGTTAAGTCCCATAGTGCTCAGAGCCAGTTTTGAACAATGTTGGCTGAATGCCAGTTTCAGAGATAAATGAATATATTTTAGTTATGGGTGCTTCACTTCTTTGCTTTAAGATCTCAATCAATATTGTCAGTATTTTTATTGAACAAAAGTTCTTGAGGACACGATGGATGACATTGCGAAGTAAATTACCGAAATGCTATGCTTTTCTGTGTCAGTTGCTCACAGTTGGGCGCTACACAGGGTATGAAGCTTAACATTTGAAACTCTCGAGGAACAAATCATACCACAATCAGGACCATAGAATATGAAATACTCTTCACCGCTGTTACGTTCTGTTGTTTAACTGATCAGTTTCTCACTACTCTTCGGATTTGTGGCAATAAGTGTCGACAATGTGATGCATACTTACGGCGACCTTAGGGAGCCAGTAGACTACAGCAGCTGCTATGTACTTGAGTAAAATCCTTGCGGGTGTACTGGCGCGTCATCTTACAAAATACTTAAACTTCCAAAGTAAAAAAATAACTCACATTCCGGTCGCACAGTAGCGGCCTTCCTCAGCATAAGCATTTCTTTCTGGGGAGTGGTGCGTCAATATACTACGTTTCTAACTGTGTCAGAAATTCACATACGCCACATCTCTTAGATTTTATTGGCGCTAACATACCACAAGTCAGCGTTATCAGAGTGGGAAAGGACATATGGCAGACTGTTCCCGATCATGCAGAGGGGTGGAAGTGATACGTCTTCTTACTGACTTCTCCCTCTTAAAGATCCTGAAGTTTTGGAATTAGAAAAGTTAATTAAGCTAAGAAACCAGTTAGAAATTGCATGGGTGCAGATTTTTATTTTAGAGAGTGGTGCAAACCGTAATGTGGTCCAGGCTTGCGATCACGAGATAATTGAATTAAGATCGAGCACTATCATCTGAATTGGCAGTTGCGGGCGTAACGGATGATGACCGCAAGCAGCCATTGTCGCCTGCTGGGGTGACGGAGAGCCCGAAACATGTGAAGTCGCTAAGGCGCGTTCGGAAAGCGGCGTCGGAAAGTCTTAAATGCTGGCATAACAGTGCAAAGGAGGGCAGGAACTAAAAGTTAGACGCAGTCTGCAGGGGCAGACACCCCCTGGTAACGAACAGGTGGATCAATCCCAGACTGTGCATATTAGGGACGTCAACGATAATCTACGTCCGTTTTGTTGCTCTTCATGGCAAGCCATCCCGCACACGACGAGAGTTTCCACCGATTGTCTTCGTGTTTGGCAACCCCTACCGTGGCCGCCAAAGTCGCCGGATCTCTCCCCAATTGAGAACGCTTGCAGCCCTATGGTCAGGGACCTCGAACCATCCCGGGATTTTGACGATCTAACACCCCAGTTGGACAATGTGGCACGATATCCCTCAGGACGACATTCGCCAGTGCCAAGAGGAAAAGCTACTTGTATAAGGGCCAGAGGTGGACCAAAACGTTCTTGACTTAATCAGTTGGTGAAGCTTTCTCTCTTGAATAAATAATCCTATTTTTCAGAAATTATAATAATTTTTATGTCTGCACATGTACATCACATCCACAGATTTTCGTCCCAAAGTGTCAGCAGATCCCACATATGAGAGCGCAGCGTACGAAGAATTGTATGATAGAAAAGGTGAAGTATAAAAAACAGGTCGAGTATGTGCGGCTGAACTTAAGAGTACGTAACACCAGGAGGAAGGTGTGTGCTGTCAGTCAGTCATTCACCGCTGCCAGTCCTCGGCTTACTGTTTCTGGTAGTTTGTTCCTTATGTCTTTGCATGTTAGAATTTTGGCTTCGATTTTTTTCTCTGGTTAAAGCGATGTATGCCTACGTTAAGAATAATTAGTCCGTGCGTATCACAAACAGAGCTCACAGGCATGCAAGTGATGTTACCACACAGTCATGAAAAACCTGAGCAGTTTGTTATTTTTGTTCCGAGTAGGAAGGAAGGAAGGAAGGAAGGAATGAAGGAAGGATGTCCTGTCGGATCCAGGTAATTAGAGACTGAGCACAAGCTCCGAATGATTGAAAGTTTGGGGAAGGATGCCAAAAGAACAATCTCAGAATTTCCCTGGAGCGATTTAGGAAAATCTTGTTAAGCCTGAATTCCCATAATCGGATGAGGATTTCAATCGTCGTCCTCCCGAATGCAAGTCCAGTGTACTAATTTATGACTGTGAAATGACGTCCTAAGCTGCTACAGATAGTTCTGCTTTTTGTAGTACTATTTTGGATTTACAATGTTCCTTTATTTAAAGTGAGATATGGCTGCCGACTTAGTGATATCGCTATATGTTTGCTTCAAGACGTACGATGTAGATGATACGCAACTCCACGTAGCTGAGCTGTTGTTATTTCAGGTGAAGTTTCTTATTACAAGACAGCTTATGTTCCAGATAAAACCACAAATCCTTATAGTGTGTCACGGAGTCAGGGCGTGTGATACCTTCCACAATGACCTGACTGTCGGTTAGGGACGTGCTTTTCTTCTCCGTTTCCCCCCCTTTTTTTTAATTTAAATTTGTCGCTAGCCTGTTGCGCGAAGTTTTAGATTTGTCAAGACGTACGCCCATCACCAAAGTCACGTGGTGTAATGACGTTGCTACCTGGGTTCTCTTTTACGATAAGGGTTTAGTAAGAAAGAATACCTTGTTACAAGAACGATTGTTTCAGTTCGCATCAGGATGTTCGGTATTATAAAACTTACTGGCAGATTAAAACTGTTTGCCAGTCCGAGACTCAATTGCGGTACCTTGCCTTCAGCTGAAGTATCCAGATGTGACACACGACTCACCCTCACAGCTTCACTTCTGCCAGTGTATCTCCCCTTCTTCTACAGCTTTTTAGCACTTCCTCACGTTTGGAAAGTAGGACTAGACCACCGTTAGGGAAAAGCATGGTTTCAGGTTAGAATCTCGGTCCGCCTTACAGTTCTACTCTGCCAGTAAGGTTCAAACGCTCCTTGAGCATAAACATGACGGTAGGCTGCAATTGTACTTAGCAACTCAATTGAAGTTACCGTTTCTATATTCAAAAAATCTTCCATTCATGGTAAATTGCTTCTTACGGAAGTAATTTGCTCGAAGTAACGAAGTAACGGTTGTCCCACGAGTAGTTTTTAAGTGATGATGTCGTATATTGAGGACTGTTCATCTGAAGGCCGCACCCATTACACAGGACGGCCTGGGACCTCGAATATGAGGCAGACTATGAGAGTGCGCCCTCAACGCCACAGGTAGAGAGGGGGGAGGGAAGGAGGGGTGGGAGGGAGGGAGGGAGGGAGGGAGGGGGAGAGAGAGAGAGAGAGAGAGAGAGAGAGAGAGAGAGAGAGAGAGAGAGAGAGAGATATTTTGGAGAGGAGCAGCCGACGTCCCACGTCGCTTGGTCGCTTGGCTGTCGCTCTGGAGCGGAAAGCTGGCGCAGAGGAATCTGGGCGGAAGTGTGCCGTATGTGGAGCCGTGCAGCGAAGCGCGCGTCCCCAGACGGAGGACAACCCCCACTGTTCCACACAGCCCTACACAGACAGATACAGCAAAGGGGTCCCACGCACTGCTTGCACTAGCAGTGCAGTGTATAGCTGATGTTCTGACTTCGGGAGACATAGTGTGTGTGTGTCCACCTAACAAAAACACCAGAAAGACTGCCAAATGGACATATGAGGAAAGTAACCAAATTCGAGCGAAACATTGGCAGGCGGTAAATGAATAGATGCTATTAGCTTGAATACATAGAACGGCCTCTGTCATTGCGTGCCGCTACAACCTGAGCGCTAGCTAAAGCGTTTCTTTTGTTTACTTCCGGAGCACCCACGGCGTCGTGCAGATTCCACTCTGTGGTCGTGTGTAGAATCCACGTACTCCTAGCGATTTGTGGCGCACGAGGCAAATAACGTGACGTCATTCTATGCTGCTTCAACTGTGATGTCAGAACGCATTAACCGTAGTTGCTGACGTGACGGTCTGCCGACAACCTGTGGCTAGAAGGTCTCGTAAATAATAGATAAGCAGAATGTGCTGGCAAGGATGACAACCGAACAACCTCTCTATCAAGTTAAGTCAAGATAGCAGGGGCAGCATGTGCTCTTGCGTTACCTTGTTGAAGTGTAACTTCAAGGCTACCCCAAAGGTATGGCAAGCCACTGGCTTTCACACGTGTGAAATCTCCAGATCACTGGCTGTACGACCTATAAGTGATAGTGTAGTTTATCCACTAGCATCTCTTACTGTAGAAGCCTGCGTTGAGACTCGTACTGTTATCGGGATGACGGACCATGGAATGCGGTGGAGCAAACTGATTGGTGCTCGGATCGCTAATGATACAACATTAGGGGAACAACAATTTATTGCATTAAAGTTTACAATCGTGTATTCTTTCGTACGGTGGCGTCGAGACCAGAGGCATGACCTCAGAACGTGCTGAGGCTTTCCCCGCAATCTTCGGAGGACATAATCCCAGCGGCGTCCGTTCACGTAAACGCGATGGCAGACGGACTGCAGGTTTCCAGCGGTCGACCTTGCCCGGTCAACAGGCACTGCTGCCCAGGACAGCGAATGTGTGTTACCTGCGAACGCTCTCGGACATCGAAGGCGTGTGCTTCGTTAATCTCTCAGCAGCTGTCCTCGGTGTGGAGACGAATAACGGCGTGGCCCTTCCAGCAAGGAGGGCTGGGGCTGCCGATGAGTGCTTGCAGGGGGCAGTCAGAGACAACAGCGGTTAGCGTATATCCTAAATACTGTGGCAGGTTGACGGTACGCCAGACACCATAGGTTCAGCCCAGCAAACTGGACGTAGAACTCTCGAAGTCTTCCAACCAGTGGTTGGGAGGTCGTTTGTTCACAGCGACCACGTACTGCAGACTGGACAGGGAGCAGTTTAGGTGGCGGACGTCACCTTGGCGAAAAGTAGCAATGCATCACAGGCTCGGCCTCGTAGCTGCTATACTGCAACCTAGTTACCTGAAGGCTCGGAAGCCCGAATACTTAAATTTCTATGAGTCATGCCCTTACGCGTGGCCGGCGATGACCGGATGTGGCGTACTTTTCTGGACGCGTTAGCTCCTGTGTTCCGCAAGAACGGCTTTCAGGGCTTCATCTTGTTGCTTTCTGCCATATCATCAGGCTAACAGGTGTTCTTGTGAAACGTCTACGCTCTATCTTCCGAAACAAGCTGACTGTCAGAGTGACGATAAGTGTTCTCGCCGAAGTCATGTTGCTGAGTTCCCGATTCAGGCATTCACTCTCGAGAGTCGAGGCAATATCTTTCGGGTTTGCTGTTCTATTCGCAATGTTAGCTTTCTGCCTCATCCTGATTGCGACACAGGGCGTTGATATGAATTGCCTTTGGCTTTGTTTGGAATGGCTTCGAGAAAAGTTTACATCGTCCTGTAATACATTTCTGCTGTGTAACAATACCGTTACGCTAGGTGCTGGGCCTGTATAATGACAACGTACGAAATCTGGCTCCAATTGGCCTCTTCGGAGTACATGTACACGGGTACATACATCGTGGTGCAGAACCGGGTCAGGCCTGAAGAGAGGACTTGGTGCCTGTCTGTATCCAGTGTTGTCGCTGGGCGCACCACTGGCTTTGCAGCCGCGTCGAGGGAAATACCTACAACTGTGGTAGCCGTGCTGACAGTCAACGGTGCTCCAGAGTCCAGGCGTCGTATTGTCTACGTGGATACATCGCTTGTTGCAAACTAGTCTATTTGTTGATGAAGCTACGTGTAGTGGCTGTAAGGCTATGGACGACCCGACCGAACAATGTGTGTTCCCCTCGGCATGGAACGGAGTATGGCCCTCCTGATTCCACTAGTTCCACACCTGAATAACAGTCGTAAATTTCCTTCATCCTCCAGGCGTAACACCACCATCTCAGAAACCATCAAAATTCAAATGCGATTTCTGAGTGACAAACCTCCCCTTTGCATATTGATTACTTGTATACAGTCTGTAGGGAGCATTTCTCACACCAGCTTTGAGCAGTTGCGCTGATACACTATTCATTTACATATCCAACCATCTTTTAAACTTCATGCGAATTTGATGTTCGTTTCGTGGCGTTGTGTGCAGTGTTAATGGTCAGAAGTGAATAAAAACTTTAAAGACAGTGTCACTGACCCTTCAGGTTTCTCCTTGAGTTCGTTTAAACGGCTTGCTAGGCCATTTAGCTGTTGGTATACAGTGTCACGCACGTTCGGAAGGTCACTGTTGCGCCCAAAGCAGAAAGTACTTCTTCTTGAAGCATATATTATCGTTTTTGCCTCCCCTTTCAACAATGAGAGTGAGGGTACTCGATGTTTATATGGCCTTGGAAATTATGTCACCATCGTGATTATTTCCATAAGAACATTATGTAAAGGCCTGAACAATGTTTAGTTAAGATCCTGCAGTCTTGAGACATTTTTCTTAGGGTAGCATTCAGTACTAAAATATATCCAGAATAAAGTGTTAGTAACAAGTGACTGTTGAAGTATGTATTATAGCATTTAATACCCCTAGGCAAGGTAGTGACGTAAGGCTGAACTCGGGAAAAGATATAGAATTATTCTGCAGATGAGAATTATGCAAGTCGTTAGTGATACGAGACAGTTCTGCATTACCTGATTACTCACCTTTGTTAATAATGCGGGTGTTCCATTAATAGTTCATTCATTCGAGCTTCCCGGAGCATCTTGAAATTCCCCGAGGCAATTTCAGTAGCCACTAACCCAAAGGTAAATTACTCAACGCTAGTGGTTTTGTTGACTTGATAGTTTGGAGTAGTGTGTACAGTCTCTTCTCGTGTGCATAGTATTTTTTAATATGACCGTTCTGTGATATATTATATAAACTGAAATTAGTGTCACGTGTTTTTATTCCATAATGATGTGTTATTTATAATGTAAGCTATATATTATATAAAATGCATTGTTCTCACTCACTCACCATCGCCCAGCCCAAACCGCCAAGTATAGAAACTTGAAATGTGGAGAGGATGTTGATCTCATGCTGTGGATGTTCTTTCAGAAGGGATTTTTCCAAATTCCATCCCTCAGAGGTTGATATAGGGGATGAGGCTCGTGGTCCAATGGCTAGCGTTGCTGCCTCTGTATTTCGGGGTCCCGGGTTCGATTCCCGGCCAGGTTGGGTATTTTCTCTACCCGGGGACTGAGTGTTCACGCTGTCTTCATCATTTCATCGTCATTCGTGAATGTGTAGCTCGGAATGTGTAAAGATCGGGACTTCGTACGGGCGCTGATGACCGCGTACTTGAGCGCCCCACAAACCAAACATCATCATCGATAGGGGATGAGATGTTCTTTTGAAAATATCAGTATTAAGGCAGTTATGAAGCTAGATTTACGAAAACCGATATGTGATTTCCCGATCAGAAATAAAGAAATACATGTTTTCAGCGTTTTTGGAAATGTAACCCCTCTGGGGGTAAATGATGAGTGACGGTTTTTTTAACAGTAAATCATTATGAATCAACTAGTAAAGTATTTTTATAGCTACGTCTATGAAAACTGGTATTTGACGGTCTACACGAACGAAGCAAAGGTCGCTAAGTTATTGTTATAATATAATATGATACAACTGTCGTAAACTTAAAATACTTTGAAATTCCTCGTCCTATGTTGTTGCGCTTGTTACCAGCCTCCCAGTGAGACGTTAATCCTAAGTCGTGCTGAGGCTTGGCAGTTGGGTGTGGTGTGTGCCTATCACATGTACTACTACAACATAAAAATGCTACGCGAGTGAGTGCACGCTCGTTACACATCTGTTAAACAAATAATCTCGGAAGCGTGGGTATCTGTTTCACAACAGAAACACAGTCACAGTGACACAACAATTAATGCAAATAACTGACTAAATTTCTTATTTGAGGAGCAGCTAGTCAGGATTAATTGAAGGACAATCGAGGTTATAATTGCAAAGCAAGTGGACATTTTAATCAGAGTTCTACACTAATCAAAGAATATGACGATGAAGCAGATATTGTCATATGAACATCAGTTCTTTGAATATTAACTGCAAATAGTGGGTCACTACAAGCTTCAGTTCATCTGAATGTACCGCTAACACAGTGGAAGATACCTCAAATCTAACTGGAAGACTGCTTGGGAATTGCTAACCAGCGTTTATACTCTGCGCAGCTCGAAAATGCAAAGCAAACGAGCGCAAGACTCAGGAATTAACACAATTAATCCAGCAACTCAAGTTGCACAGTAAATCCTCCAAATTTTGAGCTGCTCAGATAACGGACAGTGCTAATTGCTAAATGCGAAACCTAGTTAGCACTGGGCGAATGTGCACAAGACATTGAATGAAAACTGTAGAGATGGTGGCAGAGTAAGGCTGCCACCATCATTTTCTGGATCAGGTAAGACCCAGACGGCTTCCCCACGGAAAGCCCTGCAAAGTTCTCCACTCTGCTCCGAACTCGATACATTTAGAAAAATTTAGCGTGGAGGGTACGACCTCCAGCCATTGCTGCAGCGACGAGCGAGAATTTCATTGTCTTTTCCAGAATACAGGGGAACACCGCACGAATTTCTCATTTTCGGCTCAGTGAACGCATCTGGCGGCTTGCCGGCAGCTTCATTCAAAGGAGAAAACTGCATTCGTAGCCAGGGGGCTAAGTGCAAATTCTTCTGCGAACAGCAGTGCCCCGTGATCGAGCCAGAACCGCTAGGTCGCTACTTGGTCTGTTCGCTTCCCACGAAGACTAACTGAAACCTTCCTCCAGAGCATTCCAGCCTTGTACTTTCCTCAAACGTAATCAAAAATGAGCAAATAAAACGATCATACACAGCGATTTGTGACTGCAACGTCACAAGTTTGCCGGACATGACCCTATTGGAGATGGCATTCTGTTGCCTTCTTGCGACCTTTGGACGGACTTACTCAGCTAGACCTACATTTTAGCTTGGACACCGAACCGTGGTGCAGTTCGGCATTTTCAGAATTAACAAATCATTTGTAGCCGTGAAAGAATCATAAATGTCTGAAAAATGCTAGGACCGACTGGGAATCCATACCTAGACCTTTGGGCTGGTGGACTAACACTTCCTGTACATAGGTCATTCAAAAAAACAAAAAAATCTAGACAATTGCATCACATCAATAAGAACAAACTCTTTCACTAAATTTTGTACCCTTAAATCATTTAGTTTTCAGAGTAAAAATCCTGTAAGTCAATTCCTCATCGAGCTCTTCGGAGACTGGTTTGTAGGGATCTCCTTAATATGTAATTGGAACTTACAGCAGACACTGTGCAAACTGAGATATCGAGACGAAAGTATAATTCCAGTCCAGAAGAGGAGTTCAGTCTTCAGATAATTTCTGTGTTCGTCTGCTGCAGTGTTAAAGTTAACCTGAAATTAAAGTCTGGGTTTATGCATGTTTATGCGCTGTAAGTTAGCCTGTAGTTTGTTTGTGTAAGCGAACTGACGTTGCTCTGCCACAGACATGCTGGAAAAGGAAGTCAATCAGCCGTGCTAGAGCAGTGACGGAATAGGCGGTGTGGGGAGGCGCAGACAACTGACGCCGTCGTAACTGCAACTACTTGCCAACTTGCGTACAATGAACTGTCACGATACCGCTTCGTCCATTACCTTAACGATGATTTTTAGGAACGGAAGAATTTGATAATAAAGGTAATAAATTTATCATATGAATCTGTGACCCTAATAACATTGCGAATAATTCGTCTACAACTCTTAAGGATGTTTATAGTATTGTGTTCGAGTCTGCAGTTCGAAAACTGGATGCAACTTCACTTTCCACGCTAGTCTGTTATATACAAACATCTTCATCTTCAAATAACTGCTTTGACCTACATAGATTTGAACCTGCTTACTGTATTCAATCTCCCTCCCTCTACTATTTTTATCCACATTTACTTGCATTATAGCCGGCCGAAGTGGCCGTGCGGTTAAAGGCGCTGCAGTCTGGAACCGCAAGACCGCTACGGTCGCAGGTTCGAATCCTGCCTCGGGCATGGATGTTTGTGATGTCCTTAGGTTAGTTAGGTTTAACTAGTTCTAAGTTCTAGGGGACTAATGACCTCAGCAGTTGAGTCCCATAGTGCTCAGAGCCATTTGAACCATTAGCCTTTCATTATCAAACTAACGATGCCCTGATGCCTCAGAATCTGTTGTATCAACTGCTTCCTATTTTTTCTTTTAGTAAAGTTGTGGCATAAATAAATTTTCCTCCAATTAGGCGTATTACGTTCCCAAGAGTTATTCGATCTACCCATATATTATTAACCATTCGTCGGCAGCACATAATTTCAAAAGCTTTTATTCTTTCTTTTCCAAACTGATCTAAAGTCGACGTTTTGCATCCGTACAAGACTATTCTCCAGAAACAATTTAAGAAAATACTTGCTAGTAGATTAATTTTAGATATTACCAAAATCCTCTTTTTTTAGAAACAGTTTTCTTTCTATTGGCAGTCTGCATTTTCCATCCTCCCTACTTCGATCGTCATTCATTTTGCGGCCCAGATAGCAAAACTTATCTACTGCTTCCATTGTATCAGTTCCTAATTTAATGCCCTCAGCAAGGCCTTATTTATTTCGGCTACATTCCCTTACCCTTGTTCTACCTTTGTTAATGTTCGGTGTTCATCTTGTAATCGCTTTTCAAGACGCAAAACATTCTTTCAGGTGCTCAAGTCCTTTGCCATCTCTGACAGAATGACATCATCATCTACAAACCTCAATGTCTTTGTCTCTTCCCCTGACTTTTGTTCCCTTTCTAAATTTCTCTTTGGTGTCCTTTACAGCTTTCCCAATGTAGAGATTGAATAAAATTGGGGATAAACTACAGTCGTTATCTCACTCCTCGATCAAGTGCTGCTTCTCTTTCATGTCCTTCCACACTCTATAAATGCGGTTTTATTTCTGTTCAAATTATTCTTCTTGCGTTACGACCCCTGTAGGACCACGGATAGCCCCTTCGTGGACTGCATTTTCCTCTTCTTCTCCCAGAACCTCTTCATTCTCTCTCTTCTTCTCTCCCGCTCTTCTTCCGAGATCTTCAGTGTCCTTTTCTCCTGTCGGCTCCACGGGTGACACTCTTATCCTTTCGTGTATTCTTCTCTGTCATTGATCTCCGCCATATTGGTCGGTGTACATTTGTTCCCCCAATTTTCCTTTCCTTCGACCTTGATCCCTAATTCCAACCAGTCCTTCCGAAGTGCAACAACCCACTTGGTTCCTGTCTTTCCTCTTGTCCTTCCTGCTGTTTCCCACACTCTCTTCGTCATTCTGACCATACTCATCCTAACTACATGTCCAGAAAACCTTGCCCTTTAGAGTCTGATTTCCCCGGATATTGTTCTCATGTTTCGGTACAATTCTTCCCTAGGTCTTCGCATCCACCTCTCTACACCTCTTTTGGGACCTAGTTTTTTTTCTCAGTGTTTTTCTCTCTTCTTTCTCTAGTTGTTCTGCCCCATTTCTTCCTAGTGTCATCGTCTCAGGAGCATATAATCTTGTACGCTCTTTCCAAGAGCGAATACATTCTATTCAGGTGTTCAAATTGTAAATAACCTTTAGCTTCCTGTATTTTATCCCTCCTACCACCAGACTTGTACTAACCATAGGAAACGTTGAAGTCTTGTTAGTTGGGAACATTACTCGACAACAGATACTGGTCGCCTCTGCACAACAGCTAGACCTAGGAGGGCAGGTACATGAAACATTGGAGGTTCCTAAACGCATCGGTGGGGGGGATACTGACCAGCTGCGCCAGGGTAGAGAAAGAGATGATACTGTAAACTGTAAAGTAAGAGCGTCCCCCCCCCCTCCCTCAACTCAGCCTCGGGAGAATAGTGCACAATGAGTTGTTGAGGGCCCTTAGACAACACGCCATTAGTGAGCGGCGAGGGCGAGGTGGAAAACAATAAAACTCGGAAGCAGGACGCTCCGAGAGGTCTGTTGCAGTCAGATAGGAAGTTGTTGGTAGTATCAGCGGTGGCAGGCAAACAGAGCCAGGCAGGACTACGGAGAGCTACCTGCAGGAGTTGCACTGCAGCTGGTAGAGTCCTAGTCGTTTAGATAGAACTTCGGCATTTCGAGTCGTGGGTGCAGGTTCAGCCAGTGCTTACATTTTCATTTTCAGTAGACTCAGTAGTGCTAATTAGTCGCTGTCTGTGTGTAAAGACTTAGTATCTTTGTGGGTACAATTCCGTAGAGTAAGCATATCAGGAGTCGATACAGTTTCCTGAATTAAGTAAGAAATTGTAAAACACTCACAATGTTCCTGATTTCAGTACTTACTACTTTTACCTTTCGTAATAACGGAATTTTAACAAGTAGGTTGGTCGAGACACCCTCTCACTTAGGCCAAACGACTATTTCCTTTCTCGCGGAACACTGTCGCCCAGTACCAAGCAACACTCACGTCTGGAAACCGACAGACTTCCAGTCAAGATTGTAAAAAGCTTTCTCCAAATCTACAAATAGTATAAACGTAGATTCACCTTTCCTTCATCTATGTTGTGTGAGAAGTTGTAAGGTGAATATCTCCCCGCATTTTCCTATATTTCCCCGAAACCCAAACTGAACTTCTACCAGTTTCCCAATTAATTTGTAAATGCCATTTCAGTATTTTGCAACCATGACTTAAAGAAGTAAGCTCCTAAAAGAATTTATGAAAAGTAATGATAAAAAGGATTGAAGTCTTCCGACACAGAAGTAATTACATAAAGATTACTAGTTCATATTACAAAGAACTGATAAGGCATTCGCCAAAGAGAGAGCACAGAAAACTTAAATGTGGATTGCCGAATAGGAACTTGAACCCCGCTTTCCTCCGAATGAGCGGAGTGTGCTAACTGTGATAAGCTATGTTGCTCGGTAGAATTGCAAACTGAGGGCACTGATAATGTTTTTTTGCAGTAAAGTTGACTGCTTTTAAAGTAGTCTACTGCGTTCGAAAAACAGAGTATTTGTAAGAATGAGAAACGCCGTTTTTCTTCGTTATTTGAAATTGGCTTGTTCATCGGCCACTATTCCAGATAAGCCTCGAACGCAAGGTGGGCACATATTCTGCGGCGGAACCAGTGGGGGGTTTGCACAGATGAGGGAGCGGCGAGCCCATTACGATTGGTAGCTGGAGGGGCGGCCGAAGCCAGTGTTTAGGCGGCGGGGCTCATCCCGCGGAGTTCGTCGGCATTGTGCAGAGGGCCGCCCGCCGGATAATGCCTCGTGAAAGGGCGGAGGGTGGAGGGGGGGGGGGGGGAGGGGGCAAACGTCTGGCGCCGAGCCAGCAGCAGCAGCAGCCGCCGTCGCCGTCGCCGCCTGTAGCCTCTGGCCTTCCGTTCGGCTGCAGTCTTGAAAGGGTAATGGCTACACACACACACACACACACACACACACACACACACACACACACATTAATATAATGGGAACACATATGTTCCTAACGTTGCATATTTATGAGGGGGTAACACAGATCGGGATTGTCGCCGGTAAGTGCAGTGAAGGAGTTTTGTCCGCAGTACCGTAAGCGCTGAATTATGCATTCAGCCACCCGATTGACTAGACGTACATTACATGCATGCGGGATGAGTGATGAGCAGAAGTTCTTGGAGAAAGTGTATGGAATGCAGTCAGTATACACGGTGTATTGCCTAAAACTTGGATCGCAAATATTGCGGACATGGAAAGCGCTGCTGATCAGCGGTTTTCGGAGAATGCATTAATAATCAGGGCCTCGTATTGTCAGCAAATCAACAGATCACAATAATACTTAGAAAGTCTAGATTTGTGCAAACATACACTTTTTTAAATGGGACAGTGCCTGTCGACATTAACAAACTAAAACTAGGGCAAATTAGAGTGTCAGTGGTGTTTGTTGCAGGAATCTAATGAGTCGTTAACGAGATATCGCATTTTGAAAAGTTCACACACTGACACCTGTTTGTGCCCTACAACCTGCGTAGGTACGATGTTAAGTTTGTTTCCAGTGTGTTGTGAGTTCCTTCAGTGCTTTTCGACTTGGCAGTCAGTTTGTGACAGTCCAGGCATTAGGTTGTGTGTGGACTATGGAATTTGACAGAGCAGAAAAAGCCGACAGGCTCACTATGTATGGAGTGCGTAAGAAGGATGCAGTTCGTTCTTTCACGTTGTATGCGGAAGGTATCCCAGTAGACGTCAACCATATTGGCAATTATTTGTCACTCTGTCACATAGACAGCGTAACAGAAGGAAGCAAGTGACGCCAGAAGGGTACGAAATTAATGTTCTTGTTGCTGTTGCAGTCGATATGCACGTTAGCTCCCGCGCAATCGCCCGAGCAAGCGGCATGCATTCTCCATCGACATAGGTTCCATCCCTATCATATCTCTCTTCACCAAGTGCTGCATGGAAACGATGATGAGAATCGTATAAACTTCTGTACGTGGGCATCAAGAAAAGATGTTCCAGATGTATCTTTTTTAGTGATGATGACCTATTTACCAACCATGACCAGGTAAACCGCCGAATCAGCGTCCATGGAGTAATGTGAGGTAGTGAACCATCAGCTCGTAGGCTCTGATTTCGTAGACGGAGCATTGAACGCACACGTTTATCATAGCCTACTAACAGACAATCTTCCGCGGATGCTAGATGATGTTCCTCTGCAGACCTATAGGAACCCGTAGAACCAACATGTGGTGCACGAAGTACTACGGCATGTGTCCGCAGCTCGTGGTCTAGGGGCTAGCGTTTCTGCCTCTGGATCACAGGGTCCCGGGTTTGATTCCCGGCCGGTTGGGGATTTTCTCTGCCCAGGGACTGGGCTTCCCCCATGAACCGTGGACCTTGCCGTTGGTGGAGAGGCTTGCGTGCCTCGGCGATACAGATGGCCGTACCGTAGGTGCAACCACAACGGTGGGGTATCTGTTGAGAGGCCAGACAAACATGTCGTTCCTGAAGAGGGGCAGCAGCCTTTTCAGTAGTTGCAGGGGCAACAGTCTGGATGATTGACTGATCTGGCCTTGTAACATTAACCAAAACGGCCTTGCTGTGCTGGTACTGCGAACGGCTGAAAGCAAGGGGAAACTACAGCCGTAATTTTTCCCGAGGACATGCAGCTTTAAGGAGTTTTGTTATTTAGGGAGTAAAATAACTGATGATGGTCGAAGTAGAGAGGATATAAAATGTAGACTGGCAATGGCAAGGAAATCGTTTCTGAAGAAGAGAAATTTGTTAACATCGAGTATAGATTTAAGTGTCAGGAAGTCGTTTCTGAAAGTATTTGTATGGAGTGTAGCCATGTATGGAAGTGAAACATGGACGATAACCAGTTTGGACAAGAAGAGAAAAGAAGCTTTCGAAATGTGGTGCTACAGAAGAATGCTGAAGATAAGGTGGGTAGATCACGTAACTAATTGAGGAGGTATTGAATAGGATTGGGGAGAAGAGAAGTTTGTGGCACAACTTGACTAGAAGAAGGGATCGGTTGGTAGGACATGTTCTGAGGCATCAAGGGATCACCAATTTAGTATTGGAGGGCAACGTGGAGGGTAAAAATCGTAGAGGGAGACCAAGAGGTGAATACACTAAGCAGATTCAGAAGGATGTAAGTTGCGGTGGTTACTGGGAGATGAAGCAGCTTGCACAGGATAGAGTAACATGGAGAGCTGCATCAAACCAGTCTCAGGACTGAAGACCACAACAACAACAGGGACTGGGTGCTTGTGTTGTCCTCATCATTTCATCATCACCATTTGTGAGAGTGACTAGATTGAACTGTGAAAAGAAAACGGAGTGTGTAGAAATTGGGAGTTTGTATGAGCGCTGTTGATTGCGCAGTTCAGCGCCCTGCAAACCAAACATGACTACGGCATGTCTTAACGAATTGTTTCCAAATAGTTGGTTTGGTCGCAGACGACCTGTACCTTGGCCGGCCCATTCTCCGGATTTGACGCTTGGAGACATTTTTCTGTGGGGAAAGCTGAAAGACGCTGTCTGCAAGAACAACAACATTCGGCTCGTGTGCAGCAGTCACTCCATACCTGACCGGGAACGTGTATTGCCGCTGCCCCGTGGTCATGTTGAACACAACCTGAGATGGTCAGTTGTCTCGTTATTGGTCAGAATCCACATAACTAGCGTATCCACTTGCGTTGTTCTGTAGTGTGCGCTACTACAGGTATTGTGCAAGTATCAGCGTGGGAACTTACCAAAACACAATGTCTCGTAAACGACTCACACTAGAATCTTGCAACAAACACCACTGACACTGTGATTCACCTAATTTCAGTTTAGTGTACGTAGGCATTGTTTTATTTAAAGAAGTTGTGTTGCACAAAAAATATACTTAAGTGTAATTACAATATGAGTATTGACTAACAGTCAACAGTCAACGTTTTGTGAAAACCGCAAATCAATAACACTTCACATTTCTCCAACATTTGCCGTCCCGATTGTAGGTGATTAACCCTGTATTAGGAAGTATATCTATTAGTCCTATAGCCTGTGTGAATCACGACGAAAAGAAGTAGACTTTCTCTACAAGTGGTCATTCATTTATGTCAATGCGAAAGTTGAAAATTTGTGATGGACTGGGATTAGAACCCACGTCTCTTGCTTACTATGCAGATGCACCGACCACTACGCCATCCGGACACAGTAGCCCCTGCAACTGCACGTACTACTCTAGCACGCCTCTCGTCAGACCCAAATTCTCTGCTTATAACCACACACTACAGACGTAGTGACCCTGCTCATCAGCCTCATTACTCGCGGCATCTTGCTGATTTTCAAACGAGTTAGAGCCTGGTGTGCATCTGTGCTCAAGGGATCATTGGTCATTTCGCCCTCATTACATATGTGGTGTCTGCCGGCCGCGATGGCCGAGCGGTTCTAGGCGCTTCAGTCCGGAACCGCGAGACTGCTACGGTCGCAGGTTCGAATCCTGCCTCGGGCATGGATGTGTGTGATGTCCTTAGGGTAGTTAAGTTCAAGTAGTTCTAAGTTCTAGGGGACTGATGACCTAAGAAGTTAAGTCCCATAGTGCTCAGAGCCATACGTGGTGTCTTCTTCCGGCTTATGAGCTGGGGCATTTCATCAGTACTGTGTTGCGTAAGTTGAGAATTAGGTTCTCACGGGAGATGTGCTAGTGTAGCCCGTGATGTTGTGGTGACCACTGTGTCAGGATGCTGTATCGGTCAGTGCATCTGCCTAGTAAGCAGCAGACCCGAGTTCGAATCGTGGTCCGTCACAAATTTTCAGCTTGCCCCATTGATATAAATAATGCCCGTCGGCAGATGGTGTTCTGATATTAGGGAGCGTCAGAGAGGACGACGACGTGACAAGGCATAAAGAGTTAGTCAGTGCAGCATGATATTGAACTCGACGTTCCTCTCGGCCGACTTGCGTGCTTAACTGGTCGTTACTTTTTCATTCAGTGTTTTTTTGTGGGGTGGCGACCCTAGCACATTGCCACTGGACGCTGCAGCCCGTCCTCACCCCCTAGCACGACTCCCAATGTGTTGGTAAGTTTCTCCTCGTCCCCTGCAGCACCCGAACTCAGTTCCTCATGACTTGTTTCGGTATCATGATGGATAGCAGAGTGTGTTGCATGTTCACATTTGCCTTTTCTCTGGCATAGAGTATCAGAGAACGCACTGAATTTGACTGCAGAGGTTGCCGATAAGTGCTCACATGTATCTTTTGTAAACCGGTTTGAACAAATGTCATTCTCGTTACGTGCGAGCACTGAGCGATAACCCCTGCAATCATCTTTTTTTCTAAGATCTTTGTAATTTCGTTGACTTCTTAAATTATACGCCATGGGTCTGAATCTTCATAATTTATAGCCATGGCTGCTTGGACAAATGCTGTTAACTAAAAGGAGTGGTGGATCTCTATCGTAGACCCTCGGCATTGTACTGCCCGCTCAGACTACACAAATTGCACACTGCCCAGCCTGGAGTTCCATCGGATACCTTGTACTGGTAGATTACTGGGTATTATGCGACAAAAGTCAGAGATGAAGTCGCTCACTGAGGACGCATTGGATATATATATCTCAATATTATATGACATACACCGTGTGCAGAAATGTGCGCTACATCGTTCCTCTTCCAACAGCTGCTGCAAGCAAGAAAACAACCTTCGGAAACGTTACATTAATAATAAGTATAAACGAAAATCTAAATGCAAATATTCTAGATTAGGATGACTACGGCCCTTATGAATATCAACGGAAAATATAAATTGCCGTAAGAAATATAAATTTTTTATACTTTCAATTACGCCCTTACGATTATATTTCCATCGTGTTTACTTAGTACAGTTGAAGGCTGCCTACTGCGTACCGAGTATACCTTCCGGTGCTCGTATTTTAAATTTAAACGGATAAGTGACTTGCTGACAAGTGCCTTTAGGATAATCTTGGTTACTCTACTGAACTGTACTCTAGTTAATGTGACCCATACAAGAAAGTAATTTAAACTAATATAACCTAGATCGTAATCTCATATGAACTCGGCTATATCTGAACGCACTGAGCGTATGTTTTTATAAACAAACAACTTTTACCTGAATTTGCTAACTCAATTACGCCCTAAGACCGAAAACCCCACAAAAAATTCATTGTCCTATGGTCACTCGTTTATCCGCCCCCCGCCCCCAATTCTTAAATATCGAAACATTGATTACAACCACCCTGTAAAAACGTCTCTAACACACTCATTAATTATAGTTACAAAAGACACTGCGAAAACACTTTGAGATACGAGAGTATGAAAAAACGGAAAGCTGTCATAAAGGCGAAGATGGGTTGTAATACAACAACTGATTTACTCGGATGATCCTATATGCCATTGCCTTCCCTCGACTTCTGAAATGACTTGCCCACCATAGTACACCTCCAGTTTAACGTGAGCTGCGGACCACGGCGGAACGCGGAATTTTTCACGTTAACAAGCATTGCAACAGGTTACACAACCGATAAATGACTGCTAAAAATCCTGGGATTGCTTGGATTCGTAATACGGTTCTTCACCGCAGAGTAGGGGGATACCATCCGTCCAGATATACCGTGACCGTCGCCGTTATGGGCCCTCTTGTCCCTACAAGAACCCATTTTGTCCATATTTTGCGAAATACTGTTACGAGCTTGGCTCAAGTACTGAAGTAACGCCATCTGTCAACGCAACATGTAAACGGTGCCTCAGTGTTACTTATATCAAGTTTATGTTGACAAGGTCGACTAACAGATGGCGCTGCATGTTGCGAATCCCGTATCGACGATGCAAGCACCTTTCTACATCCAGCGCCATCATTCGAGAAAATACCAGACTTTCCCAGTAGTACGGGGCTGGAACTATGTAAGCAGCTCCATGCGGAAGAATCGGCTAGTTCCCATTTGAATTGCGATCTGATAAGACGATTGTTTTTAAACTTAGTTAGAACAACGGGTGCAAGTTAGTAATGTTTGAAGTGATTGATGCGGGTATATTTACGTGCGTGTGATAAACCCCTTCCCTCGAAAATTATTCTCCTTCTTACCGCCTCTATGTTACACAGATGGTGTCACTTACCTCATTTGTACTAAGACTACAGCACACGCAAGGTGCCTATCTGCTTCCCCGCCCTGAGTGGAATACGTAAGCTCTAATTGCTGTTCACTAATGTGCAGTCTTTTATAGTTGTTGTTCCCTGCGCAGAAAGCAGGACGTAGGTCGTGAATCAGTTATATTTACGCTGTAATAAATTCATAGCGAGGAACTAGTATTATAAAAATAATTAAATTTTCAATCAGTTTGTTTATATGGGATACCACTCGCTTCTTATTAGCAGAATATGAGAAACTACACATATTCCACTTTGTGAATCACAAATAATTTCTATTCTTCACATTTTCACAGAAAACAAACAAATTAATGAACTGTGTATTGGTGTAATTACTGCCACAGTGTTCTCAGTTACATGTCCGAACAATGAGATATTGCTGTCCTAGAGACACTGCCGAACCAGCTCTGAGATTACTGCCGAACCACTTCGTTCGCCATTAGGTTAGGCGCGATCCGAAGATCTAAGTGCTTCGTCTGCCTTCTCGTTCAGCAGTTGTTTATTGTTTTGCCGGTAATTAACATTTCCGAAATAAAGAAATGATAGTGTGCCATTGACAGATGCTTTTCTTATGAATTGCCAGTAAATTCACTGGTTTTCTAATATTAATAATACGAGTAGTTCATCATTTTGGTGCGCTACTTCCGAACGCAGTAGCCAATAGCGGAGGTGGTCCACAATTTAGGCGGTCTTTCTCACGATGTACGTACCGAGCAGACCATCTGTCACTGGTACTTCACACCACAGTAAATCTTCCCACTACTGCCTTCTCAGATGCTCAAAGAAGACCTTCTCGTAGTAGAATATGATGGCTGCAAAGCCAGAAATATTACAATATGCACCGACGCATCGAACCACAAGGTTGAAAACATGTTCCCTTCAGTTGTTCAATACTCTACTGAAACTGAGGTAATGTAACAAAAACTCTTGAATTTCGATTCGCTGAGTAACGAAACGTAGGAGACAACTGCAAAGTTTCGACTAGACACTTAAAGACAACTACAAATGCCATTAGATAAATTAATCGCTTTTTGTGGAGACACTAGCAATACCAACTTCGAAGGGCTTCATCGGCGCGGCCAGCGGAATGTGTTTTACCGAATCAGGAACAACTAGGAAAAGACGTAGAAGAAATTAGACGTCTAGCCCTTATTCTCCACAATACTACATAAAGCGCTGCTTTATCTATCGACATTGAAATGATCGTCATGAAAATAGTTAATCGTTTTTTAATATACACAGATCGGACAGAGACGCTGAAAGAGTTCTGCTTATAAGCTGACGTCAATCATTAGACTTTCCTTCTCACTCAAAGAGACGATGGCTGTCGTTAATGACCTCAGTTGAGAGAATTTTTAAGCTTTGGATCCTATCAAAACAATTTTTTTGATGCCATGGTGTGGCTACCTAAAATAATGTCAGATTTTTTTTCAGTAGTCCAGTCACAGAAATTTACTTCATGTTTTTGCAGTCAAACTTGGCTCTGTTCGAAAAAAATATAAAAAGCGCGGCGAAGAAATAAATTAATCGAGAGTCAAAGAATTCCGAATGAAAACAAGACTGCCAATTTTACTGGCATGCAAGCCAAGACGAATTTGAACAAATTAAAACAATTAAAACCCTAACCAAGAAATGATTAATTCGATTTTGAAATTTGAGGAAGATACAATGGTTTTCTATACCACAGCATTTGATTTCTCAGAGAAATGGGCTATTTCTTCTATTAAACATCAATTATGTGATTGGTTGACGCTCTCTGAAAGCCTAGAGTGGGTGACGATTGAAAACACTATTATATACCTGATGATAAATGGTGTGAACATTTCAGGTGAAGATTGTTCTCAGGAATATACGTAAATGAACAGCTTTTTAGAAACTAAGCGTGACTGGGAAGAATTGAAGTCTAAGTACTCCTTGGAAGAACAGTGGATTCACTCTCTTAAAAAAACCGAAAATAATGAACGTAAATGCCAACTGCTAAAATTATGGGACTATTCGTTTTCTATTCCGCCACACAACGCCACAGTAGAAGGGTTATTTTCGCTGATGTCGGCCCAGTGGACTGATGAAGGAAATACACTGCTGCCAAGGTCTGTGGAATCAATCTTAAAGTGCCGGTTTAACTACAAGCTGACTCGAATGGATTTCATAAATAAGTAAAAGGAAAAAGACTTCATGTATACATTCGGGAGAACGACGGTTCAATCTCGCGTCCGTACATCCTGATTTAGGTTTTCCGTGATTTCCCTAAATCGCTCCAGGCAAATGGCGGGATGGTTACTTTCAAAGGGCACGGCCGACTTCCTTCCCCGTCCTTTCCTAAACCGATGAGACCGATGACCTCGCTGTCTGGTCTCCTTCCTCAAAACAACCCCAACTTCATGTATAAGGTGAAATCTTCCGAAAAATATGGTGTACCAAGTATTTGTGCCGCAACAAGTTCCAAGTAATTGTATTGTAAATAAAAAGTAATTATATTAAATAAATTGTCAATTCATTTCTACACCCCCATCTCAGTGTTCCGACGAGGTCACCAGCTAGATATGGCAACCCTTCCACTGAACTACACGACCCCGCAATAATGAAAATAGCCGGTAAGCAGGAACGTCCCTGTGGACCTGAATTAGTGTCAAAGAAGCAACTGGCCGTTGTTAGGATTCAAATGCAGGATTCGCCGAAACCAAGTAATGAAATTCTGCGACCATAGCACGACCAAAATGTGGCTTTAATTTTGCCGACAATTAACACAAGTAATCGAGAAGATTAAAGTAGTAGCTGGGTCTGCAAAACACATTAGCTCAGCAACATGGCCCCCACCTACTTGCACAAAGCTGTTTACTGCAAGTCCATTACGATATTAAGTTCGTACAGTCAGAAGACTCGGTATTCACTCACTCCTCCTAAATAAGAGGTAGGCTGAATAGCGTAAAAGAATAATGAAGGATTTCATTAGCAACTGCACAGCTCGCTGCACGGCGCATCTGACGCCACCGTCGCCAGTCCTGTGTCACACCCCCAGCAGACAAGTGTCCGTTGGTACAAAGCTTTCTACTTACATTTCCTGCGATGAAAATTGACTTCATATTCCCTGACTGAGTTTACCAAAGAAAGCAAAGTACACCACTTATGCGCCCCGGGCGGAAAGACTTTCCTGTTTCAGATATAACCATAGTGTCCAGGTATCTTCGCTACAAAAAATATTTTGTTTATTAAAGCCCGTCTTAGTGTTAATAGTAAGGAGGTTAGAGCGACTGAAGTTCATTGCTGTATAAATGAATGGCAGATTCATGGATGTTTAGTGTGTAAATACGATGGAAAAAGGAGCACTGAAAGACAGTGCCACAGGTTACCCAAAAGCCGTACATACAATACATGACTCGCTTATTATTTGACATAAATTCACCCGATGACGGACGTACTGTGCTCCGAAACGCGTTGTGGAAAGTTTAGTGTAATAAATGTGAAATGTGACAGATTGCAGCAGTTTTCTATTTTCAGCTGAAGAAGGAAAGATGTTAAACTCGACATACCAAGAAATGGAATATAGGCCTAATACAGATACAATTTGTTGAACACCGATGATAACTTAGCAGAATAAAGCGAGTGAGATACTCATTTACAGTGGCATTTAACAGTGAATACAAATGTTGCCTTGTTCAAGAAATTAAGGCGAAGATGGAGATCTCATCAATAAAATGACGCGTTTTAGCATAATGTACTGCCAGAATATTTATTATCTCACAATTGCTGTGATCGACATATCCTCACGTGTGCGACATTTCGTATACCTAATTTTTGGTTTTACGCATTGATTTAAAATCAACGTTCCTCGTGTGGTGGTGGTTGTGGTTAGTGGGGCAACAAGGGCATCACCCCACTCTGCATTGTTGCCAAACTTATTAAAGATGGCGGGTTCAAGATGGCAGTCCGCGGAAAGATAGCTGAACTTCCCAAGAGGAGAAGACGTAATTGTTTACTATGTACTACGTGCTCAATGGATGAAATGTCTGTGCTGGAGGAGGAGGAGGAGTTTAATGGGTATATTAGCCGCAATCCTGCAGCTGAGGACTGTGTCCATAGCCACCTGCACCAAGCTTGGAAGGCGATAATATTTCGTGAATGCAATTTTGTCATGTGATGACATGGTTGGAGACGGTGGCTGTTATTTGAAGACAAATGTTGATTGTGTTGGGTCAGCAACCAGCCACAAATTTACTTTCAGTTCCTTTCTTCAAAGGGTACCGTTACCGGTTTCGAATCGTTATGATTCATCTTCAGGCGGTTTACATGCTTTCCTTATAACATGTGGTGCGTTTTTTAAAGACGAATTGTCGTGAAATAAAAAATAACGCACGACATGTTATGAGGAAAGCATGTAAACCGTTCTGAAGATGAATCATAACAATTCGAAACCGGTAACGGTACCCTTTGAATAAAGGAACTGAAAGTAAATTTGTGGCTGGATGCTGTCCCAACACCATCAACATTATTTCTTGAACGTATGAAGAAGACGAATACGCTTCATCAATGAAGGTGCAGGAGGATGGGGTTAAGTTTCACTTAGCAACTAACGCTGATAAATACATGTGCTGTAACTGTAGATAATCACAGTCGGATCAGTCTTCCGACGCAGAAGAGGCAGGACGTTTATCCACTCCGCTCACAGCACCGGCACAATGGTGGCCGCAGGACGGCCTCGCGCTCAGCACTTCCTGTCGCGCTGAAAATACCCGCAGTCTTCGTCCTCAGCCCTGACACATGGATACCCCTTGTCCTTGAACCAGTATGCATAAAACACACAAAGCTTCCCACTTTGCAAAATGCACACACTCGGCTGCTGTGAAGCAATCTTAAAGATTGTGGCGGTGCTGTGAGTGCTGGCTCCGGAGTGGGTGAACCTCCTGCCTCTTGCGCTTCGGAAGACTGGATTGTGATGATCTACAGTTACAGCACACGTATTTATCAGCATTAGTTGCGAAGTGTAACATAGCCCCATCCTGTTGCATCTTAATTACATGGTAAAGCGTATTCGTCTTCTTCACACACAAAGTGAAAGGGTTATCGGGGTAACTTTCAGTCAGTGAGATAAAACATATATCTTGGAGCTTTGTGTTCTTCAAATAAGTAAAATATTTCTCTTCACTCTATAACAGTGTTACTTAGTCAAAAATTAGATCTTGATTTTTGGAGGTTGCGGTCGACCAATAGTATGCTCAGATTTTAGTTCCTGTCAACACTGGCTCCATGTAGTAACCGATCACATACGAGTAAGCACGTTATCCTCTCGAAGGACTATTAGGTGGTTTCATGCTGCTCTCGCTGTACACGATGTGGACAATTTGTTGGTTTCATGCTGCTGTTGCTGTACACGATGTGGACAATTTGTTGGTTTCATGCTGCTGTTGCTGTACACGATGTTGACAATTTGTTGGAGGCTGGCAATTGGAATTTAAAGAAGAAAACCTCCGCAATGCCTCCATTCTAATACTATTATTTGCCTCAGATTGTAGATTATCCGAACACACGTCACGGTACTTTTAACCGCTACACTAATAGTTGAACATATTTACTTCATACAAAAAGTAAAAATCGCATAGCACTGCCACTCTCTTACTGATTTAATACGACTTACTTCATATTACTCTTTCTGAGGTCAGACTGTTAATTGCTCGAAGTTTTGGCTTCGCCTAGTTACCACGGGCATTAAGTCTTTTGCTCCGTTGTTTGCCTGTTAGAGTGCATGGGTGTGTCTGTACGCTCTGGAGCGCCCGCTAACTAGTCACGTCTTCCACATCATTAGTACTTCCGCAGTTCGGAGATACGCAACTGTAGATATTATTGAGTGTGAGATTTTACATAAAATTTTCTTTTATTTATCGCTGTACAATTTCTATTGCCACGATAACCGTAGGACACTGCTGCACATAACTCGAATTTACACGAAATAATTTAAACAAAAATATTTTTAAACAAGAAGAACTGATATTTGTAGTTGTTCTAATGATAAATTAGTACAGATTCGTTAGAAGTTTTTAACTTTCAGCATTTCTATAAAAAAGTACGGGGCTGTCACAGAAGACAGCGGTTTCCAGCGAAGCGTTTCGTCGGCCTGTAGAGTTAAGTGGTGCGCTTGACGTGCTACACGCTGATGCTGCATACGCTGACGTTCTGTGGCTAACGGAACACCGCGGCAGACAATTTCTCTTATTGAAGGGATATCGCATGTGTCAGGGGGCACGCCACGCGACTGCACAGGACATGGGATGCGAGGACAAAGCGTTCCAGTAACAACAGCTTTAGCGGGGCGAGAACCCGCGCCCTGCTGGAGCCGTCCTTGTCAATACAATCAGCGCGTATCTACGCTGCGAGTATCTCCATTCATGCACGCTACTGATTACGTCTCTCTCTCTCTCTCTCTCTCTCTGTGTGTGTGTGTGTGTGTGTGTGTGTGTGGGCGGGCGGGCTGACGGCCGTGCGTGCTATTCAGCAGTTTGTGCCGAAGCTGTTCGCGATCCCAGTACCCGTGGCACTACGTAATAGGGCAAATTACGGCTTTTGCTTGCATCCTAGGAAACTTGGAACGCTGCGCTGGCAGCCTAGACGTTCACGCACGTCTCAAGTTCGTTCACCGCTTCCAAACTCCTGTCCTTCCCGCTTGTTCTTCTTTTTAACAAAGCCGGGCCCTCAAGTTTTCTTTATCGCTCGAGAATAATCTTTTTTGTGCCTCGTGTTGGTACTGGAAAATGTAACTACACCGAAGCAACCACAGTTACACTTTCTTAACAGGGCGAGTGACCACTAAAGGAGGTCAACACTGGTGGTACGGAGTTACTGCGAGGTACTGTAGAGTTCGCGAGATACGTTCTACCACTCGTCACGGACGACAATCTCCAGTTGTGAAACATACTTCACACAGTACGTAAGACATCGTCCATGCGAAGTTCAGACGTACCTAAACAATCTCTTAAATGATGGACTTTCATTTTCGTGAGTCCCAACTTTATCTTCTTCTGAAGCAACGAATTAAAAATTGTGCCACGGCTGGGACTTGAACACGGGAATCTGCATATTAGGCAGATGCGCTAACCGCTACACCACCGTACCGTGCATGATAGCTGTTACACCTGCACGGACTACACTCGTCCAGTGCCCTCGCTAACGCAAACTTCAGTTCAGCGGTACTGACGATTTATGAAGAGGAAAGAGGGCTGAAGGTGTGAACTGAAGTACGTGTTAAGGGGGGCATTCGACTGGATTAGTCCTTGCAGCTGTGGTATCCACAACTCTACGCTGGTGTAGTGCTTAGCATGTCTTCCTAGTAAACAGGAAACACGGTTTCAAGTCCCGGTCGTAACATCAATTTTTAATCGATTGCTTCAGCTTCTATCCGTACCTAATAAGATTGTCCAGGTAGCATGCCGGCAGCGATTAACGCTTGATGACCTCTCATTATCGCCCGCCGTCCGTCAACTGAGCATAACTGGGACGAGGATTGTCGCACATGAAAAGAGATCAGCATGCGGTTTTAGCATATTGAGGGACAAAAGGTGGGGGATCTCGCTCTTCAGGCTTTTAGCTTTCGTTGAAGTGCCGCTGGTGACGTGGAAGTCTGTGCGGCCATTAACAACGTTTGTTTTCTACGCCATCACTTACACCGCAGTGGTGGAATGTTTCCTCAAGACATGTGAAATTTCTTAGCGTTCCATACTCTTAAAAGGCGTTCGTCTTCTGAGCGCACAACTTTGCTCCACTCTGTGTATGCGTTTCAAAATACTACGACACCGTACGTTGACGGATAACATCTGTTTTGTGACTGTGGTACAAGTGTACTACTTCCCTGCTTTGCGTAAATGTCACGCACGAGAACAAGATTAGAATGAGTTTTGGTTCAAGATTCTGTGGCACATCTGAAAACGAGCTGCAGTTGTGCTGATTTTTGCCGCCTCTTTCGAAGAGCTTGGAACAGAGCTGGAGGTCTCGGAGCGCTGCTTGATATTCTTAAAGTATAATCCTGTGTTTGGCGGGAAACTAACATTCCTCAAATAACACTACCACATTATCAAGTGGCTTATATGATGCTACCGTGACATTGCCTCCGACACAAAATTCCCTCTCTGTGTATGGGGATATTTCAGCCGATTTCCTAACTATTTTAACCAGTTTACCTTTGTGTAGTACGTGACAGTGTAAGACTCCATACGTACACATAGTTTACCACGCCTTCCACGTTATCAGCAGAGATAAAAGTTGAAAGTGATAACCACGTTGCTGACACACCACGTTCACTGTTACCAGGTTGGTCGGCTTAAGAAACCCTAGCTTCGTTGACATTGTTATTGGTTAGAAATCACCAAAAACAGAACAGAGCAAAAAAGTGTTAAGAGTGATACTGGTGTAATAAGACGACATTTAACAGCTTTATAATCATCCATGTCTCGGCCACTTGTACTTCGAAATTATAAGTGCAGTTCAACTAGAGAAAGTCCATACCAGTGTGTGTGGATGCAAAGCGCTATTTAGGAAGATATCGCATGCTGCACCGCAAATGAAGCAGAGATGAAGAATAGTAGCTTTCGTCGCTCCGTCGACGATCGTCTCAGCCGATTAATCAGATCGAGGAGAGACCCCTGTGAACACTGAAATCATGTATGAAATATTCTGAGACAGTTGACTTTCCTCTGAAACACTTCAGGCTTCCAGCGGAATACTGGAACGAAAATAGGGCAATGCAGTGGTAGATTAACTACTCCTATCCTTCGTTCCTATCTGTTTCTTCCCATGTCATGTGTAGCAGAACATCATATTCAGGGCTTAACTGTCGCGCTAACAACGTAACATGAAAGAAAGATATCAAGAGGAACTAAAATAGTACGAAGCAAAAAGGAATTTTGTGGTTAATTAATGTGGCCATTCAAAGGCTTTGGAGACTACACAACGCTTCACATATTGAGAATCCCCTTATTTATGTAGTTACTCGTAACAGAAGCCTTCAAAACTCTACATAACATTGTTCAGTAATGTTAAAGGATACTTCCAAAACAACTATAAACATAACCGAAAATTTACATAATTTACGTAATGAACTAAATGATATTCGCCCAGAATAGAGCAACAGCAATTGCACCGTCTCCAGCTTTCGTCAGCTGTTACTGCATGACTAAGGGCAGCACGGATGATCTAAGGTCTGTTCTCCTCCGCACTCAATTATGTTGGTTCTTCGGAAAGTCCCCATTTGACAAGAATGTCCCTAGATTTACCAACACGTGGTAACAGCCGGTTCAATAATCTTCATGTGGGCCAATCAGAAGTACCTCCAGGCAGTACACACCCACCAGGTTTCATCCAAGTTTGAAGTTGGTGCCACTAATTGTCCACATAACGGAGACACACGTTTTGGTTGACGCACTTGCAGGGGTTCTCAATAAACTAACGTTAAGCCCCAGAGCGGCATTTACATACTCATTCAGTTCAGTGGAACGCGACACTTTAGACGATTTTGGTGTATTCAATCGAGGCTGTTACCACGGTGCATTTCCAACGAATTAGTCGTGTTAATTAAGTTGTCTTCGGGAATCGTAATAAATCTTTCTCGTGTAGGTTCGTGTTGAAATGATGATCAAAGAACGTCATAGACATGCTTGTCCATCAAGCAAAGACGTTTTCCATTCTTATATCTGTTTACTGTCATTTATGTAGTCATACGTAATTATTTGATAGAAGCAGAGCATAAAATGCTTCAAATGGCTCTGAGCTCTATGGGACTTCGGAGGTCATCAGTCCCCTAGAACTTAGAACTACTTAAACCTAACTAACCTATGGACATCACACACACCCATGCCCGAGGCAGGATTCGAACCTGCGACCGTAGCGGTAGCGCGGTTCCAGATGATAGCGCCTAGAACCGCTCGGCCACCCCGGCCGGTGAAGCAGAGCATAAATTAGCGTTCTAATGAAGTGCTGATAATGTTGTAGCGAGGTGCAACACTGAACAGCAAATTGATGGCAGCTTTTAAACAAAACCAGACAGAGATTAGCTTTTATGGGCCGAGAAGAAGTTTCTACATAATATGATAAACTCTGTGCAGAAGAATAATAACGCTAACATTACATATTACTACGGATTGGCGCAATTTAACGTAACTATGAAAATAGTAAATTTTCCCTGAACCCTTTTAAAATTTTTGCAGGGTAACATTCATTTGCAATATAGGGAGTTTTCATCTTGTGCTTTAGTTGCCAATGAGAAAACTACTAAGTTATTATGACAACTATTTTCTTGTTACTGTTAAAATTTCGATGATGTAAAACAAATCGATACTCCCTTTGCTTTGTCACAATCACAGACAGCTTCACAGTTGCACCGCGCAATTACTTCAGCGCGGTCAGAACTTCACTCGCGCGACTGCAACTTCCTCGTTAGTTTGCAAAGTTCCATCCGAGCCGTTCGGTGAGGCAGCCGTCGCTCGTTTACAGTTCCGCCAGGTCAGTGCGTATCGGCTGGAAAGTATTCGTTCTTCTGGTAACAGTTATTTGTCGACTACAATTGCACCTGGGAGTAAGGGTGCTAAGGTCGGCTAATCGTGAGTTTTTATCCTGATATTTCACGAGGACTGACTGAACCATTTGATAGTATATGGGCAAGATTCCTGAAAGCATCCGCAGTGCGATGCGTTTTCGTTAATCACCACTATACTTGTTAAGTGTAACGTCACCACGTGTAACAGCCGTTGCACTTTGCAAGCAACGCCACCGATTGAGCGCACAAGCCGTGACACTTCTACAGCGCCAAGTGTTTCGTGCATTCCTGACTGCATTTCTGTACTCGCCTATAATGGAAGTGTGGTGTACTGTAGGAAAGAGAAGTACTGAAATTTTGTATTCAGTTTCGCGTTTAACAGCGCGTTGTTAACGATGAATAAGTATACAGAAATCTAGTTACTATTGGTGTATTTTACCGAAAGAGACAAAAATAGCAAAACTGCACATTCCGGTAGTTACACTAAGAACATGGTTTCAAAATAACTGTGGTAATAAGAGAAAACATATGGGGAGCAAGCATGTATCTACAAATTTATCAAGTCACAGTATGCTGCCGTGCTTGGGGAATAAGGCAGATGTAGAAAAGGTTCCGTTATTATAGTTTAACTCGAAATTTGTTGAAGCAAGCATGAATGCAATACCTGTAACCTGAAATAAATTAAAATTCTCACTAGATGGCCGTCCATTTGCAACCGAATAAAATTAATTTTCGTGGCATTCACGTTTGGCCATTATTGTTTGAAAGGCATCGGTAGTGGCCTGAAATATACGCATATGTGTGTTTACGTAATTTTGTTTCACATATACGACATTGGGCATTGAGGTAATTAACACATGTGACGCTTTCTAATGCGTAATAGTAGTTCAAATTTCTACTTACAGATTTTGTAAATGCCACTCTACATCTACACATATACTCCGCAAGCCACCCAACGGTGTGTGCCGGGGGGGGGGCACTTTACGTGCCAGTGTCATTACCTCCCTTTCCTGTTCCAGTCGCGTATGGTTCGCGGGAAGAACGACTGTCTGAAAACCTCCGTGCGCGCTCGAATCTCTCTAATTTTACGTTCGTGATCTCCTCGGGAGGTATAAGTAGGGGAAAGCAATATATTCGATACCTCATCCAGAAACGCACGCTCTCGAAACCTGTCGAGCAAGCTACACCGCGATGCAGAGCGCCTCTCTTGCAGAGTCTGCCACTTGAGTTTGCTAAACATCTCCGTAACGCTATCACGGTTACCAAATAACCCTGTGACGAAACGCGCCGCTCTTCTTTGGATCTTCTCTATCTCCTCCGTCAACCCGATCTGGTACGGATCCCACACTGATGAGCAATACTCAAGTATAGGTCGAACGAGTGTCTTGTAAGCCACCTCCTTTGTTGCTGGACTACATTTTCTAAGGACTCTCCCAATGTATCTCAACCTGGTACACGCCTTACCAACAATTAATTTTATATGATCATTTCACTTCAAATCGTTCCGCACGCATACTCCCAGATATTTTACAGAAGTAACTGCTACCAGTGTTTGTTCCGCTATCATATAATCATACAATAAAGGATCCTTCTTTCTATGTACTCGCAATACATTACATTTGTCTATGTTAAGGGTCAGTTGCCACTCCCTGCACCAAGTGCCTATCCACTGCAGATCTTCCTGCATTTCGCTACGATTTTCTAATGCTGCAACTTCTCTGTATACTACAGCATCATCCGCGAAAAGCCGCATGGAACTTCCGACACTATCTACTAGGTCATTTATATATGTTGTGAAAAGCAGTGGTCCCATAACACGCCCCTGTGGCACGCCAGAGGTTACTTTGTCTGCAGACGTCTCTCCATTGATAACAACATGCTGTGTTCTGTTTGCTAAAAACTCTTCAATCCAGCCACACAGCTGGTCTGATATTCCGTAGGCTCTTACTTTATTAGGCGACAGTGCGGAACTGTATCGAACGCCTTCCGGAAGTCAAGAAAAATAGCATCTACCTGGGAGCCTGTATCTAATATTTTTTGGGTCTCATGAACAAATAAAGCGAGTTGGGTCTCACACGATCGCTGTTTCCGGAATCCATGTTGATTCCTACATGGTAGATTCTGGGTTTCCAAAAACGAAATGATACTCGAGCAAAAAACATGTTCTAAAATTCTACAAGAGATCGACGTCAGAGATATAGGTCTATAGTTTTGCGCATCTGCTCGACGACCCTTCTTGAAGACTGGGACTACCTGTGCTCTTTTCCAATTATTTGGAACCTTCCGTTCTTCTAGAGACCTGGAGTACACGGCTGTTAGAAGGGGGGCAAGTTCTTTCGCGTACTCTGTGTAGAATCGAATTGGTATCCCGTCAGGTCCAGTGGACTTTCCTCTGTTGAGTAATTCCAGTTGCTTTTCTATTCCTTGGACACTTATTTCGATGTCAGCCATTTCTTCGTTTGTGCGAGGATTTAGAGAAGGAACTGCAGTGCGGCCTTCCTCTGTGAAACAGCTTTGGAAAAAGGTGTTTAGTATTTCAGCTTTACGCGTGTCATCCTCTGTTTCAATGCCATTATCATCCCGGAGTGTCTGGATATGCTGTTTCGAGCCACTTACTGATTTAACGTAAGACCAGAACTTCCTAGGATTTTCTGTCAAGTCGGTACATAGAATTTTACTTTCGAATTCACTGAACGCTTAACGCATAGCCCTCCTTACGCTAACTTTGACATCGTTTAGCTTCTGTTTGTCTGAGAGGTTTTGGCTGCGTTTAAACTTGGAGTGAAGCTCTCTTTGCTTTCGCAGTAGTTTCCTAACTTTGTTGTTGTACCACGATGGGTTTTTCCCGTCCCTCACAGTTTTACTCGGCACGTACCTGTCTAAAACGCATTTTACAGTTGCCTTGAACTTTTTCCATAAACACTCAACATTGTCATTGTCGGAACAGAAATTTTCGTTTTGATCTGTTAGGTAGTCTGAAATCTGCCTTCTATTACTCTTGCTAAACAGATAAACCTTCCTCCCTTTTTTTATACGCGTATTAACTTCCATATTCAGGGATGCTGCAACGGCCTTATGATCACCGTTTCCCTGTTCTGCACATACAGAGTCGAAAAGTTTGGGTCTGTTTGTTATCAGTAGGTCCAAGATGTTATCTCCACGAGTCGGTTCTCTGTTTAATTGCTCGAGGTAATTTTCGGATAGTGCACTCAGTATAATGTCAGTCGATGCCCTGTCCCTACCACCCGTCCTAAACATCTGAGTGTCCCAGTCTATATCTGGTAAATTGAAATCTCCACCTAAGATTAT
This sequence comes from Schistocerca piceifrons, assembly GCF_021461385.2. Lineage (NCBI taxonomy): Eukaryota > Metazoa > Arthropoda > Insecta > Orthoptera > Acrididae > Schistocerca > Schistocerca piceifrons. The sequence continues at coordinate 700,975,387 of NC_060138.1, forward strand.
AACATGCTGAGAAAATTTATGTGAAATGTGTTCCAAATTTTCTCTCAGTTGTTCTGCCACTAATGCTGCTGAGTCGGGAGGTCGGTAAAAGGAGCCAATTATTAACCTAGCTCGGTTGTTGAGTGTGACCTCCACCCATAATAATTCACAGGAACTATCCACTTCTACTTCACTACAGGATAAACTACTACTAACAGCGACAAACACTCCACCACCGGTTGCATGCAATCTATCCTTTCTAAACACCGTCTGTACCTCTGTAAAAATTTCGGCAGAATTTATCTCCGGCTTCAGCCAGCTTTCTGTACCTATAACGATTTCAGCTTCGGTGCTTCCTATCAGCGCTTGAAGTTCCGGTGCTTTACCAACGCAGCTTCGACAGTTGACAATTACAATACCGATTGCTGCTTGGTCCCCGCATGTCCTGACTTTGCCCCGCACCCGTTGAGGCTGTTGCCCTTTCTGTACTTGCCCGAGGCCATCTGACCCAAAAACCGTCCAGTCCACGCCACACAACCCCTGCTACCCGTGTAGCCGCTTGCTGCGTGTAGTGGACTCCTGACCTATCCAGCGGAACCCGAAACCCCACCACCCTATGGCGCAAGTCGAGGAATCTGCAGCCCACACGGTCGCAGAACGGTCTCAGCCTCTGATTCAGACCCTCCACTCGGCTCTGTACCAAAGGTCCGCAGTCAGTCCTGTCGACAATGCTGCAGATGGTGAGCTCTGTTTTCATCCCGCTAGCGAGACTGGCAGTAGCCGCCGGAAGCCAGAGAGGATTTCCTCCGATCCATAGTGACACACATCATTGGTGCCGACATGAGCGACCACCTGCAGATGGGTGCACCCTGTACCCTTCATGGCATCCGGAAGGAACCTTTCCACATCTGGAATGACTTCCCCCGTTATGCACACGGAGTGCACATTGGTTTTCTTCACCCCTCTTGCTGCCATATCCCTAAGGGGCACCATTACGCGCCTGACGTTGGAGCTCCCAATTACCAGTAAGCCCACCCTCTGCGACCGCCCGGATCTTGCAGACTGAGGGGCAACCTCTGGAACAGGACAAGCAGCCATGTCAGGCCGAAGATCAGTATCAGCCTGAGACAGAGCCTGAAACCGGTTCGTCAGACAAACTGGAGAGGCCTTCCGTTCAGCCCTCCGGAATGTCTTTCGCCCCCTGCCACACCTTGAGACGACCTCCCACTCTACCACAGGTGAGGGATCAGCCTCAATGCGGGCAGTATCCCGGGCAACCACAGTCGTAGTCCGATCGGGGGATGCGTGGGACGAGCTGGCCGTCCGCGACAAACCCCCATCCAGAACCCCACAGTGATGACCATTGGCAACAGCCTCAAGCCGTGTGACCGAAGCCAACACAGCCTGAAGCTGGGAGCGAAGGGATGCCAACTTTGCCTGCATTCGAACACAGCAGTTGCAGTCCCTATCCATGCTAAAAACTGTTGTGCAAAGAACGTCTGAACTAATCTACAGAGAGCGCAAACAAATCGACACAAAATTTAGACGGTTATTAAAATAGAAGATTGCCTAGTAAATGCAGTAATGCTGCTACTTGCGCACTGCTGGCACACTGCTCGGCGGCGGAAGGAGACTACGCGATTTTACATTATTCAGGTACTAAAACGCGATGCTACAACTCTCACTATAATACGCGCGAAATTTATGAATTAAACAATACAAGTACATGTGTACTACTTCAGATTTTACTGCCATACATTTGCATGATACTAGAAAATGAAAAACGGTTTGCTTCATGTTACGTTTTGAATGTGGTTATCGACTTTTTCTTAACGACATGAGACACACACATGTTTAGAGTAATGTGAACTATTTTACTGATTGCGGCGTAGTACTCACCCCCATAGAAGATAAAAGTAATTAACATCTTCGTGGAACGTGGAATGGAATTGAACGTCGCAACACGCTACTCGTGATTAACAGATTCGCCCATTAAAATTTATTAACGGAAAGTGTATAAAATGAGGTGACAAAAGTCGTGGGTTAGCGATATGCACATATATGGGTGGCGGTAGTATCATGTACACAAAGTATAAAAGGGTACTGCATCGGCGGAGCTGTCGTTCGTACTCGGCTGATTCATGTGAAAGTTTTCCGACCTGACTGAGATCTCCAATGTTCGGTGCATTACGGAGCTCCATAGGCAGATAGCGTTCAATACTGGAAAGAAATTCTATGTGCACTCAGTATGCCTGCTGGGGGGGAGGGGGGGGGGGCCTCATCCGAGATGTGGAAGCGGCCTTGGCTGCGGCTATCGAGCGTACAGGCTCCATTCGTCTGCAAGTTGTGGCTCAACGACGCCTGTCGCATGGGTTCTGAGGCGATCCTCAGTTCTTACAGGCGGTTGGTGATGGTACTTAAGACTGCTGGCCTCGCGCGCTGGGTGCAAGCAGAGCTCGCAGTTTGCAGCATCATTGCATGAGTTGATCGGGGTGTTTCGGTTTGGAGCCGAGTGGAGGGTCTCAACCAAAGGCTTCTTCGACTCTGTGACGGTCTTGGCGGCAGATTTCTAGACCTGCGTTAGCGTGTGGGAATTCGTAGGACTCTCGTTGACAGGTCATGGATGCACTACACGAAGGAAGCAGCTATTCGGGTAGCAGAGTTCTTGGGGAGTGCACATGAGGGTCTTTTTGGCTAGGTAGTCACTTCACGTGCTCTGAACACTCTGCGATCGATATGCAGCAAAGGAAGTCCAACGGCGTTCAGAATAAGACATTTCGACTGTCACAATTTTATCAGGAAACGGTAGAAGTATTCGAAATAAAGCTCCCGAATTTACTGCCCTTCAGGAAAGTTCTCGCGTTCAAATTATTCTTGAGACCAAGAACTGGGTTTCAGCCAGTTCTTGGGACCAAGAACTGAGTGAAACACAAAGTGGAAAGCTCTGAGATATTTGAGTCGTGGAACGTATATTAGAAAGACAAATTAGAGGCCATAGGAGGGGGAGTGTTCATTGCAGTTGACAAAAATACGATGGTTGGAACTTCAGTCGTGGCAACTATTTATTTACAGCTCGTACAAAATACATACGTGTTTCAAAGTTCTACTGACCTTAAAAGTAGTCACTAGCATTGTGTATAACCTGTTGCCTGCGATGTGGAAGTCGTAGGATACTCTTAGCAGTGCCAGATGTGTTGATAGTTCGAGCGGCGCGGTCTGTCGCCCGACGAATTTGTAGCAGTTCTGAAGCGAATGCCGTGAAGTGTTTCCTTCAGTGTAGAAATCGAGTTGAACTAACGAGAGTTCAAGTCAGGGGAGTGCAGTAGGTGGTATAGCACTTAGCAGCCCCATCAGTCACAAACCAGTAACAGCTTGCACTGTACGTGGTTGAGCATTGTCCTGCAAAATGATGGTCAGGTCCTGCAGAAAGTGTCATCACTTCTGTCTCTAAGCTGGTCGTAGGTTGTGTTCCTAAAACGAACAGCATAGAGACAGAAGTGATGACACTTTGTGCAGGGCCTGACCGTCATTTTGCAGGACAATGCTCAAGCACGTACAGTGCAAGCTGTTACTGATTTGTGACTGATGGGGCTGCTAAGTGCTATACCACCTACTGCACTCCCCTGACTTCAGCCCTCGTGAGGTCAACTCGATATCTAAACTGAAGGAAACACTTCACGCCATTCGTTTCAGAATTGCTACAAATTCGTCGGGCAATAGACCGCGCCGCTCGAACTGTCAACACCACCGGCACTGCTAAGAGTATCCTAAGACGTCCACATCGCTCGAAACGGTTCACACACAAGGCTGGTGACTACTTTGAAGGTCAGTAAAACTTTGAAACACGTATCTAATTTTTACGAGCTGTAAATAAATAGTTGGCACTATTAAAGGTCCAACCCTCGTATTATCTCTAATGACGTCGAAGTTTAATGTGGCAGTGTAGCTATCTGGTCACTTGTGATAGGTGTAAGTGAACAATTTAACTGTTAGATGTTTTTACCGGCCACCCGATTCTGCTGTACTGGTTGGAGGCGACTTTAACCTGCCGAGTTTAGACTGGTATGTCTATGGATTCATTGCGGGGAGTACAGACACAGTCATGCGAAATACTTTTGAACACGTTTTCCGAAAAATGATCTTGAGCAGCTAGCTCGGCAGCCCACGTGCAATGGGAATACCTTAGACCTTACAAAAAAGGCCGGACCTTACCGACAGTATAGAAACGTGCCATCACGATGTCATTATAGCAACTGTGATTACCAAAGTTAACAAATCAATGGAGGAGGCTAAGACAGAGCAGAGCAGATGAGAAATTATGAACACGTCGCTTAGAAAGTGAATTCGCACCACGTAATTCCAGTAAGATGGATGTAGAGGAATTATGGACTAAGTTTAAGCAGATTGTAAATCGTCGTCTGAAGTGTTACGTGCCTATTGAGTCGATAAAGGATCCAAAAGACCCACCATAGTTTAATAATGAAATTCAGTGGATGCTTAGGAAGCAGGGGATGTTGCACTCTCGGTTCAAAAGAGAAAGACAAGCGAAGGTTAGTAGAGATTCATGCGTCTGTGAAAAGATCAATGAGCGAAGCATACAACTACTACCACCGTCACAGCTCAGTTAAAGATCTGGCAGAGTACCCGAGAAAATTCTAGTCGTACGTAAAATCGCTAAGCGGCTCTAAGGCTACCATTCAGTCCCTCGTTGACCAGTCTAGTGTAGAAGTTTAAGATAGGAAAACGAAAGTTGAAGTTTTAAATTTCACACACAAGAAATCGTTCACACAGGAGAATCGTACAAACATACAGTCCTTTGATCATCGGACAGCCTCCCATGTGAACGACATAGTAATAAGCATACTTAGCGTGGAGAAACAACTGAAGGGTTTGAAAGCAAATAAATCACTATGTCCGGATGGAATCCCAGTTGGATTTTACAATGAGTACACTACGGCTTAGATAGCTTACATTTCTCGTGTATCTCTCGGCCAGAGCAAAGTCCCAAGCGATAGGGAAAAACGCAGGTGACCCTAGTATATTAGAAACGTGAAAGAAGGGATCAGCAAAATTGCAGACCAATATCCCTAACTTCTGTTCGCTGCAGAATACAACATATTCTCAGTTCGAATAAAATAAACTCCGAGACAGAGAAGCTTGTGTACATGAATCAGCATGGTTTTAGAAAGCATCGTTCGTGCGAAAGTCAGCTTGCCGTTTCCTCACATGATATCCTGAGAACTATGGATTAAGGGCAACAGGGAGATTCCATACTTCTAGGTGTCCGGAAAGCATTTGACACGGTGCCTTGTTGCAGGCTGTTAACAAAGGTACGAGCATATGGAATAAATCCAATTATGTGAGTGGCTCCAAGGCTTCTTAAATAGTAGAACCCAGTATGTCGCCCTCGACGGCAAGTGTTCATCAGAGACAAGGGTATCGTCAGGAGTGCCCCAGGGAAGTGTGATAGGACCTTGTTGTTCTCTCTATACATAAATGATTTGGCGGACAGGGTGGGCAGCAATTTCTGGTTATTTGCTAATGAAGCCGTGGTGTACGGTAAGGTATCGAAGCTGAGTGACTTGTAGGAAGATACAAGACGACCTAGACAAAATTTTCTGTTAGTGTGGTGAATGGAAGCTAGCCTAAATTTGGAAGTATGTAAGTTAATGCGGATGAGTAGGAAAACCAAACTTGTGATGTTAGATGCAGTATTGCTAGTGCCTGCTTGACGCAGTCAAGTCTTTTAAATATCTGAGCGTAAAGTTGCAAAGCGACAAGAAATGGAACGAGCATGCGAGGAATGTGGTAGGGAAAGCGAATGGTCGACTTCGCTTTATTGGGAGACTTTTGGGAAAGAGCGGGTCACCTGTAAAGGAGACCAAATATAGGACGATGGTGTAGCCTATTCTTGTGTATTGCTCCAGTGTTCGGGATTCGTACCAGATCCGATGAAGGAAGACATTGAAGTAATTTAGAGGCGAGCTGCTACATTTGTTACCGGTAGATTCGAGCAACACGAAAGTGATACGGAGATGCTTCGGGAACTCAAATGGGAACCTCTGGAGGGATGGCGACGTTCTTTTCGAGAAACACAGTTGAGAAAAGTTAAAGAACAGGCATTTGAAGCTGACTACTGAAAGATTCTACTTCTGTAACATACATTGCGCGTAAGGACCACGAAGAGAAGAGAAATTAGACCTCATACGGAGGTTTATCCCACGCTCTGTTGGCAACTGGAAGAGGGAACGAAATAACAAGTAGTGGTACGGGGTACCCTCCACCAAGCACCGTACGACGGCCTGCGGAGTTCGTGTAGACGTAGATGTGATTAAGGCCGTACGACGGGAATTAACAGCCGTGGAACGCGTAATGGTATTTGGAGCTAGACGCATGGGATATTCCATTTCGGAAATAGTTATGGACTACAATTTTCCGAGATCGACTGTGTCAAGAGAGTGCCGAGAATGCCAGATTTCAGGCATTACCTTTCACTACGGACAACCCACTGGCCGATGGCCTTCCCTTGGTCCGCCTTCATCCTGGGCTTTGTTCGCTTCCCAAGGACAGTGCTTTAGATTCGACCTACTGCAGTAAGTTTCTCGAACTTCGCACGCGTCTTGGAGAGGTGATGGCTGTAAGACCGACAGTAGTATCGGATGCGCCTTTGACAAGGGCAACGAACATTTCAGATACCGACTTCTAGACGAGTCATCGAATTTTACTGCTGAGCTTTTCCTCATCTGTCAGGTCACCGAGTACATCCGACGACACAAGTTTCTCAGTTGTGTATTATGTTCCACGACATTTAGTGCCCTCCAGAAAATTTCTGTGTGCTGTACACATGCCACCCATTAGTACAAAGAATCCAATAATGGCGCCACTCGCTCGCTGATGATGGAGCCAAAGTGATGTTCATGAGGATCCCGGGTCACGTCGCAGTGTCTGGGAATGAAGCTGCCGATGCAGCTGGCAAGCCTGCAATCCGACTACGTAGGTCTGCATCTAGGGATATTGTCCCCACCTCTGGCATGAACACTGATCTTCTTTATACGGGAAGAAACTACGGGAAATTAAACGCCTCCCAACGCGAGGAGATACTTCTAGATCGGTTTCGTATTGGGCACTGTGGTTTCAGTCACCCTCGTTTGTTAAGTGGAGACTCATGAGCCACTCCGTGGTTACTGCAATCAACCACTGACAGTGCGCTATTTTCTGGCCCAATGCCCCTTTTATAACTGGTTACGTTTTAATGTATGGTTCAAAAGGCTCTGAGCACTATGCGACTTAACATCTGAGGTCATCAGTCGCCTAGAACTTAGAACTAATTAAACCTAACTAATCTAAGGACATCACACACATCCATGCCCGAATCAGGATTCTAACCTGCGACCGTAGCGGTCGCTCGGCTCCAGACTGTAGCGCCCAGAACCGCACGGCCACTCCGGCCGGCTTTAATGTATGTTTGCCATTTCAATTATCAGATGATTAAGCAGATACAGCACTACCTGTAGATCACATATTCGTCAATACACTTCTCAAATGTTTGAGCATCCTCCTCAAACGGGAGGTGATGCTTTTAGCTATCCCTCTGCTCCAATCCATTAAGCTTTGAGTATTATCGACTTAAACTTCATCCGGTAATTCATCAGTTGAAATTAAGAACGGGCGCTTATGACCTCAGTTGTTTTCGCGCTGAAGCAACAGCGCACGACGGACTTCCCTTCACGACCTGGAGCAGCGGCATTTGCTCAGGGTTCCCTTACTAACAAGCAAGCAGCACTGCGTGAAATAACCGCAGAAATCAGTGTGGGTCGTACGACGATCGTACCCGTACGGTGCGGCAAAATTTGGAGTACATGGGCTATAGCAGCCGACGACCGAAGCGAGTGAATTTCATCACTACGTTGCCTGCGGCGCCTCTCCTGGGCTCCTGACCATATTGGTTAGGCCTAGACGACTGGAAAACTGTGACCTGGGCAGGTGAGTCCCAATTTCAGTTGTTAAGAGCTGATAGTAGGGTTCGAGTGGGGCGCAGGCTCACGAAGCCATGAACCCAAATTGCCAATACGGCATTGTGCGAACTGGTGGTGGCTCCATAATGTGTGGGCTGTGTTTACATGGAATGGACTTCGTCCTCTGGCCCAGCTGTTACTTGGAGACCATTTTCAGCCATTCATGGACTTCCTGTTTCCAAACAACGATGGAATTTTTATGGATGATAATGCACCGTGTTACCGGACCACAAGTGCTCACGATTTGTTTAATGAACATCCTGGACAATTCGAGCGAACGGTTTGGCCATCCAGATCGCCCGGTACGAACCGCATCGAACATTTATGGGTCATTTCATGTTCGGGCTCCAGTACTTCGAGAACTGCTTTGAATTCGGCTAGAATTAAGAAACGGGCGTTCACCGACAACATGAATAACCAGTGCGCGAGGTTCTGGATCGGAATCACGGTCAGAAGATTGCCAGTGACTTGGGTTTAAGGGATGTGGATTAATCGTTAGTGGAGAACCCGTGTCAACAGCGGGACACGGCCGGCATGATTGGGACGCCGCAATCTGGCGCCTCATTTACAACTTATTGGATTCCGGCCGCGCTGCGGGGGTAGGCGCCGCCGCTCTTCATCCAATAAGGCGCGTTGCCTGCCTAGCCGGCAGCCAACAGTTAAAACGATCACTCGGCTCTTACTGCATTTCTGTCGCGGACACGGCCGCAGCCCACCGGCAATGCGAGGTGCGCCCTTGTCGGCAGACATGAAATACTGCCTTGCCGACAAACTTCATGCTCTCTATCAGCGACAATGCTCATTGTTCAAAGAAGATGGCATCTTAGCGTTAGGCACCTGCTCACCTTCCTCGGACAAGGTTACTTCTTTAGTTTTCTGTTCCATCATTGGTTCCGGTTGCGTGTCCAAATAAATACGTACTTCCTGTGTATTATCTTCCTCACTTCAAATGGCTCTGAGCACTATGTGACTTAACTTCTGAGGTCATCAGTCCCCTAGAACTTAGAACTACTTAAACCTAACTATCCTAATGACATCACACACATCCATGCCCGAGGCAGGATTCGAATCTGCAACCGCAGCGGTCGCGCGGTGCCAGACTGTAGCGCCTAGAATCGCTCGGCCACTCCGGCAGGCTATCTTCCTCACTCACCGTCACAACTGTGAAACGTGAGCCGTAAGTTGAAAGAGGAAAATTGGAAAGGTGCTGCTATACACGAACGTAAGAAATTAGTTAAACACCTAAGCACGAAATGCAGAGCTAATAGAAATGACACGAGAGAAGTGTCAGGACAGCTCTTGCAATAAGGCGGCGACGGACAAATGGGGCAAGCGATGCGAAATCGATGTGTAGCTGATTTGGTTCTGGAGTAATAGTACGGAGCAAAAAGAAATCGAAAACAAAAATTTAAGGACCATCCTTAGTCTAAAGAAGACCCTCCGGATAGCCGAGAGTGTTAAAGCGTCACTTCTGGGATACACAGAAGCGAGCCTACTCCGGATCGAATCCACCTCACGTATTAGCGACGACGGTTGGTGATCGCACCAGCTTCGATGTGGTTTTTAGACACTTTCGTACATCCAGTTAGCTACATTCTGGCTTGTTCCCACGTCCCACCGCAGATAAACGCTATGCACACATTTCCGAAACGACCTCATGCTTCAACACATTCACTCCAGACACACACATTCCATCCCGAGGGCGTGTGGAAGTGAATCCGGCCACCAACGGCTGCTGAGACCACCTCAACAAGTATAACAGTAACGGCCCCGTTGACGAAACGTTGAAACACAGGAGGAGGGAGCCCACCTCAGTGTAAAGAAATTGATTTTTGGAGTTTGTTACCACTGACACCGCTCTACACAGTCTGATAGTAAACGGGTGTCCTATCAGGTATGCTATTGGCTCGACAAAAATGAGGAGTGGTACGTTCCAAAAGTGGATAAGGCTCATCAGATGTCAAAAATACGCCCCCATTTGGAAACAGTACCAGGCAGTGGGCAGCACACCCAGACTACTGGCTAACGATGCTCTTGTATGTAGTAAATTCTTCTCGCTGAATAATTATAAAAAATTCAAACATAATTCGCCAAACTTTTTACTTAGGGTAATGCGTAGCATGTCTCCCTAAACTTACATAAATACGAACCAGTGCACTTAATTCAGGTGAAAGGTGAAATATCATTTTGTTATGGCATTAATCATAAAGTCAATAAAAATAATAAATTCCGCATTAAAGTCTGCAATAGGTTCGTATTTTTTATTCCAATTTTTGTGTGTATCGCACCTTTCACTTCATATCAGTTACGTTACCTATTTCGACGTACAACCATCATTAGATTCTAACTGCGGACAATGATCTATACACAGTGCCAAACAAAAACATTACCATCTGTGTCACAAGCAAGTAATGCGACATCAGATGGTCTGTGCCTGACTTCATAAGACACTTCGTTACGTGAAACGTTGTTTGGGTGTAGCCTGACGGAAGATATGCAGTTCATGAAAAATTAAACATGACTCTACGTGATGTAAAAATAACACTAATGTAATACCAGTAACGCACTACCTCCGATTATTTAAAGAACTTAAGTCCAATGTACGAAGTGTCATCAAACGTCTGTTTTCTGAAGTTATCAAACACTCGATCAGTAAAGCCTGGATAATTTGTGATCTGTTTTCAGAAAATCTAGTTTTTTTCACGCACGTCAAGGTTTATGACGTCATATCTCCTGAGCTGTGTCATTCTATGATACTGGAAAACTTTGTGCTGTATGTACCTGGACCCTGTCTGTAAAATGTATTCCGAATACAACTAGTGGTGAAGAAATAATAAACTGACCTATCATGTCCGATGCGGCATTTTTCCTTGATGAACAGCGAGAACGTAGTAAGCGATAAACTTTATTTCTTTCATAGTTTTGCGAGGCTGTGTCAACGAGGTAAGTTTCGTAAAAGCTTGAAATTATGTGTAAATTTTATTGGAAGGCGCTTAGTGCTTTCATTCGCAAGTGCTGGGTGAGAAATTTGGGCGCTGTAAGTCACACTGCCTCAAGAAATGCACAATGTTTCTAATTGTAATAGCTGACCGACTGTGTTAAGTTTGTCAGATTGTATCTATTATAGAGAAGATTTTAAATTTTAAAGTTTCCACAATTATTGTATGAAATATTCAAAATCAAATTTTCGTCGCCCTAGGAAGCGTTTCAGAGAAGCATCTGCAAAGTGGAGCGATTGTCCGTTTCAGCTATTCAGTAATACACATTTTACACGATACACGAAGCATGAGTTTCAGTGGGCGTGTGGGCTGTAGAGCAGGCTGTGTTGCTTTGCGGACACGAGAGTATGGGGTGTCGTGCTCTGGCCAAAGACCGGGGTCGGGAAGGGACAGGGGCGGCCGCAGCAGCAGCGAGCGGCGTGCATTAGTGAAGCTCCAATTAGCAGCAGGCGGTCCTCCATTAAGGTTTCAGGCGGTATGTGATGTGCGGCCGAGGGCGAGCGCGCGGCCAGTCGCTCACCCTACACCGGACTTCAGCAGCCACCCTGTCTTATGTTCCGGAGTCCCTGCCTACAGCGAGAGCCGTCCTGCCGTGTACGAGTCGCTACACAAGCACCTCTACACATCCTTTGAATTCTTGTAACAAAGACCAGAGAGAAAGCCCATCCTATTTGAGTCAGTTTGTTTGGAACAGATGCCTAAAAGTATGACTCTCTCTCTCTCTCTCTCTCTCTCTCTCTCTCTCTCTCTCTCTAGCACGGGGAGGGAGGGGGGGTGTCGTCCTTAAGGAAACAGGCGAAATGCAACCAACACGCTTAACGGCAATACCTGTAGATACTCATATTTCTTCTGTAGGAGGAGGAAGGCAGATACGTTCAGGAATATGTCGAGTAATTCTGGGAACTTTTTAAATTTCACAGTATTTTGTGAAGATAGTCCACAGGGATACTGCGGCTGGGAAGGAGAAGAGAGAACCGAGAAGGTATCAGGCACCACTTAAAGATAAATCTCACCGGACAGACGAAGTCTGTCATTAATTCGTCTGATCGCCGAAAGGACGTGGTAAACATGAGGTGAGGGGACGTGGCGAGTTGGCAGAGTTCCCTGTCGGCTGCAGTCAACTGGAGCAGCGTGGCTCATTGCCGCGTCCATCCATCCCTCTAGTACCATGGAAGTCAGTCCCTGATGTCTTAAGAGATGTCCTATCATCCTGTCCCTGCTCCTTGTCATTATTTTCCACATATTCCTCTCTTCTCCGATTCTGCGCAGATCATTCGTCTGTAGCATCACATCTCAAATGTTTCGATTCTCTTCTGTTCCGGTTTTACGACAGTCCATGTTTCACTACCATACAATGCTGTACTCCAGACGAACATTCTCAGAAATTTCTTCCTCAAATTAAGGTCTGTGTTCGAACTAGTAGCCTTCTCTTGTCCAGGAATGGCATTTCCGCCAGTGCTAGTCTGCTTCGGATGTCCTCCTTGCTCCGTCCGTCATTGATTATTTCACTGCCTAGGTAGCAGAATTCCTTAACGTCATCTACTTCATGACCATCAATCCTGATAAGTTTATAACTTTCCTCCCTTCTGCTACTTCTCTTTACTTTCGTCTTTCTTTCATTTACTCTCAATCCACATTCTGTATCTATTAGAGGGTTCGTTACATTCAGCGTACCTTGTAATTCTTCTTCACTTTCACTCAGGATAGCAATGTAATCAGCGAATTGTATCATTGATATCTTTTAACCTTGAATTTCAATTCCACTGCTGAATCTTTTTTATTTCCATCATTACTTCTTCGACATGCAGTTTGAACGGTAGAGGGCAAAGGGTACATCCCTGTCGTACACCCTTTTTAATCCGAGCACTTCGTTCTCGGTCGTCTATTCTTATTATTCCCTCTTGGCTCTTGCACAAATTGTATATTACTCGTCTCTCCCTATGGCTTACCAATATTTTCCTCAGAATTTCGAATATCTTGGACCATTTCAGATTGTCGAACGCTGTTTTCAGGTGGACAAATCTTGCGAACGTGTCTTGATTTTTCTTCAGTCTTGCTTCCACTATCGTCTGCAACGTCAGAATTGCCTCTCTCGTGCCTTTACCTTTCCTAAAGCCAAACTGATCGTCATTTAGCACATTGTCAATTTTCTTCTCCATTCTTCTGTATATTAATCTTGTCAGCAACTTGGATGCATGAGCTGTTAAGGTGAATGTGCGATAATTCTCACACTTGTCAGCTCTCGCAGTCTTCAGAATTGTGTGGATGATAATTATCGAAAGTCAGATGGTATGTCGCCAGACACACAAATTCTACTCACTTCCACAGATGATTTTAGAAATTATGATGGAATATCATCTATACCTTCTGCCGTATTTGATCTTAAGCCCTCCAAAGCTCTTTTTGATTCTAATATTGGATCCCTCATCTCTACAAAATCCACTGCTGTTTCTTCTTTCATCACATCAGACAAATCTTGCTCCGCACACAGGCTTCAATGTACTCTTCCCACCTATCCGCTCTCTTCTGCATTGAATAGTGGAATTCCCGTTCCGCTCTTAATGTTACCACCCTTCCTTTAAATTTCACCGAAAGTTGTTTTGAAGTTCCTATATGCTGAGCGAGTCCTACTGACGATCATTTGTTTTTCGATTTCTTCACATTTTTCCTGTAGCCATTTCGTCTTAGCTTCCCTGCACTTCCTGCTTATTTCATTCCTCGGCGAATTGTATTTCTGTATTCCTGAACATTTATGTACTTCCTTCTTTCATTGATTAACTGAAGGATTTCTTCTGTTATCCACGATTTCCTCGCAGTTACCTTCTGTTTACCTGTGTTTTTCTTTCCATGTGATAGCTCTTTTTATAACTATCCATTCCTCTTCAACTGTAATGGCTACCGAGCTATTCCTTATTGCTGCATCTATAGTCGTAGGGAACTTCAAGCGTGTCTCGTCTTTCCTTAGTATTTTTGTATCCCACTTCTGTGCGTATTGATTCTTCCTGACTAATCTCCTGAACTTCAGCCTACTCTTCATTACTGCTGTATTGTGATCTGAGTCTGTATCTTTTCCTTGGTATGCCTAACAATCCAGTAGCTAGAATGAGATTTTCACTCTGCAGCGGAGTGTGCGCTGATATGAAACTTCCTGGCAGATTAAAACTGTGTGCCGGACCGAGACTCGAACTCGGGACCTTTGCCCTTCGCGGGCAAGTGCTCTACCAGCTGAGCTACCAAAGCACGACTCACGCCCCTTCCTCACAGCTTTACTTCTGCCAGTACCTCGTCTCATACCTTCCAAACTTTACAGAAGCTCTCCTGCTACCTTGCAGGACTAGCACTCCCGAAAGAAAGGATATTGCGGAGACATGGCTTAGCCACAGCCTGGGGGATGTTTCCAGAATGAGATTCAATGCAGTAGCTGATTTCGAAATCTCTGTCTGGCCAGGATGTCATCTTCTCGTATCAGACGGCCTTTTCCAAGTTTACTTCCTACTCCTCTGATTCTTGAACAGAGTATTCGCTATAACTAGCTGTAATTTGTTAGAACTCAATTACTCTCTCCTCTGTCTCATTCCTTGTCCGAAGCCCATATTCTCGTGTAACTTTTTCTTCTACTCCTTCCCCTACAATTGTATTTCCAGTCCCCCATGAATACTAATTTTCATCTCCTTTTTATGTACAGTATCAACCTTTTATCATCCTCATATACTTCCTCTATCTCTTCATCTTCAGTTTGCGACGTCGGCTTGTGTACATGAACTATCGTTGTCAGTGCTGGTTTGCTGTCCATGCTGGGAACAAACCTATCACTTAACCGTTCACAGTAACACACTCTTCGCCCTACCTTTCCATTCTTAACGAATCTTACTCCCGTTATACCATTTTCTGCTGCTTTTGATATTACCCTATACTCATCCGACAAGAAATCCTTGTTTTTCCATTTCACTTCACTGACCCCCTACTATGTCTAGATTGAACCTTTGCATTTCCTTTACCAGATTTTCTGGCTTCTCCACCACGTTCAAGCTTCTGACATTCCACGCCCCGACTCGTAGAACGCTATCCTTTCGTTAATTACTCAATCTTTTTCTCATCGTCACCTCCCTTGTGGCAGTCCCATCCCGGAGATCGGAATCTTTTGCCAACGGAGAGCTCATTATGACAATTTCTCAATTACAGTCCACATGTCCTGTGGATACACTCTGTGTTTTTGATGCAGCGGTTTCCATTGCTTTCTGCATCCTCGTGCCGTTGATAAACGTTGATTTTTCCGCATTTAGGGGCATTTTCCCACCCCGAGGACGAGAGTGCCCTGAACCTCTTTCCGCTCCTCCACCGTCTATGACAAGACCGTCGGCATAATGAGGTTGACTTCTTATGTCGGAAGTCTTCGGCCACCAGTGCTAATTATTAATCAAAATTTAAGAGGTGGCGGCTTTCGAATCCGGGACCGAGGACGTTTTGATTACTAAACGCCGACGCTACCTATGGACCACGTGTCCAAATCGCCTGAGGCGGATACAGGAGGTGGTACAATTTTGAGAAAGGTGGAAATTTTCCTGCTCAGATCTGCTTGGCCTGTTCCAGTCGACAAAAAGTAACAGGGTATGCAAAATTGCTCCTCATTCGGAAAACTACTAAGCGACACCCAAACGCTTTGAAGTTGAAGCACAGTGTACGCAACAGGTAATTCCACATAGAAGCAGTATATTCTGCCCAATGACTCAAATTATTTTGAACAGTGAATAATGTTAGTGGAATTACCGCTGGTGAGCTACTACAAATAATGCGGTATTTATTTCTCGCTGTTATAAACTAAATTGCAGTCTTGGTACGTACTGCAAGTTGTATAATAGGAATAGTAATCTAAGCAGTAATTCAAATAATGAGTTCATAAAATCGTCATGAAGCGTTGAATCTTTTTTAAAGCTAGAATATTCTACTCAAAGGACCCACGAGCTAACCGATCAACGCTTAACGTAATGTAACTTTAAGTAGATACAGCATGTTAAATAGGAATGCTGGCGGGGTGTTTCTGGAGTTGCTGTGCTCTCGTACTCAGTCTATACTAAATTCTTAAATGAAACGAAATATGACTACTCACAGTAACAACACATAGTATTACTACAGTGAGACTATTGTGCAATCATTCTCTCTCCTGTTACATTACACCGTTCAGTGAAGTCTTTCAGTCAGAAAATCGTTTTCAACCTCTGAGTGTGAGACGACCAGCCCTTTTTCCTGCGATGGCATCGGTTGACCATCGCCCTCAAAATGCCTCGTAAGTCTCCCAGTGGCGCCGTGCCAGCATCCACACCGCAGACCACGTCCCCACTGGACGCCATCAGCAGACATTCCTCCTTGAGTTTCCCCGGCAGAGCGCGGCACTGGACGACCGACACCGCTTCCTCTATGAAACTCAGTCACCTACTCACAGTTACTTCTCACTTGACTACTGGTATCATTTGAAAGACGATCTCTCGATCTTATCATAACTCGTAGTCGTGTTTCTCCCGCCTGTCATTATTAAAAACTATTTGGATTTGTGGGCTGTTACTTTTTGGGGCTACTATCTTCCTCTTACTATTGCAGGTACGTTTTCTAGGTCAGTTCTGCTTTTTCACCACCTACTTGTTTCTTCGGTCCCTTGTGATCCTGCCTCCTAAATAGGCAAGCACTAGCTTGTCGTTTACATGCGCTCGGTTTTTACGTGCTATCGTTTATCACAATCAATCATATTTGTTTTAAACTAGTTTATTTTGATGTTACATTCTTTTTCAGTGGCTTTATTAATTCTATTTAACTTACCTTCAAGGTATTTTTCACTTTCAGCTAATACTGCTCTGCCGTCAGCATACCGCACACTATCTATTCTTTTGAAATATATTACTACATCCGTCTATAATTGAACTTCTTAAAGTGCCTTGTCTATGTACAGATTAAAAATAATAGTTCGTCTACATCTGCGTGCATACTCTTCAGAAAACTGGGAAGTGCATGGTAGAGGATACATGATGCGACATGTTAAGGTTTCTTCCCGTTACAATCGTAAATGGAGCGCGGGATGGATGACTAATTAAATGCATCTATGCTTGCTGTAAGTAGTGCAATTTTACGCATGTGGCTTCTGTTCTTTCGGACATGTCCGAAGGAAGAGACACCACATATATAATTAAGACAAGACTGGCCAATGATCCCTTCAGTGCAGAAGCACATCACGCTCGAAATCTTACGAGAAACAGCGAAACGCCGCGAGTAGTCAGGAAAAAGGACAAAGTGTGTGGATAAGTTGAGAATATAGGTCTGACGGGAGTCGTGCTAGGATAGTCCGTGCAGTTGAGATGACCGCTGTGTCCGGATAGCTTAGTGGTCACAGTATATGCCTAGTGAACAGGAGACCCGGGTTCTAATACAAAACCGGCACAAATTTATAGCTTTCCATAGTGATACACATCACTGTCCACTAGCACCTAAATGTCATTAATTCCTGTGTCTTGATAATTCAATTTTAGCGTAATACTCCCTACAGGAGAGATGCGTACACCGCTAAAGAATATCCCTAGATTCTTCTCTTAACAGTGATTCTTGAAATGCTTTAGCGGGATAATTTGCATCTATTTTCAGGAGATTACCATTTGCTGGCCGGGGTGGCCGAGCGGTTCTAGGCGCAACAGTCTGGAACCGCGCGACCGCTACGGTCGCAGGCTCGAATCCTTCCTCGGGCATGGATGTGTGTGCTGTCCTTAAGTTAGTTAGGTTTAAGTAGTTCTACGTTCTAGGGGAATTATGACCTCAGATGTTAAGTCCCATAGTGCTCAGAGCCATTTGGACTACCCTTTCAGGTTTTCCGGACTTCCTTCTGCCCTTTGTGTTCAATATCCCCTGTTAGTCCTATTTGGAATGGGTCCCACACCCCAGAAATATTCTAATATGGGACGGCAAGTGATTTTATGAATTGATTGATTATAATTTTGAATAATTGATTTTTAGTCACAGGATGCCGGTTTTTTCTTCGTTCAGTGAAGTACGTAATTTCATATTTTTGCACATTTAGATGTAGTTCCCAATTTTTGCAGTCCTTTGAAGTCTTACCACGATATGACTGAATATTTATGCAGTTGTTTTCAGAAAGTGCCTCATTATAAATAACTACATCATCCGGAAAACGTCTGAGGTTAATGCTGTTACCTTCCGCAAGGTCATTAATGTACAACACCTTCAGTAAGGGTCCCAACACCCATTCGCAGGAGACATCCGAAGTTGCTTCTCCATCTTCTAATAAGTCTACATCCAAGATGACATACTACGGCGTACTTAACAATAAATCCTTAATGCAGTATCAAATTTTGCTTAATATCCCATACGATCGTACTTTCGATAATGAGCGAAGGTGTAGTACTGAGTCAATTATTTGTTGAGAGCCAAGAACTATTGCACCTACCTGACTGCCTTGATCCATTGTCTTTAGGATGTCTCGAGAGGATCGCATTATCGATCTTCTCTGGGTCCTTGCTGGTCGGCATCGAGTTCATCATTCTGTTCGAGAGTACACATTATGTTTCAGATCATAGCGTGTCCTCAGATACTATAACAGTTGTACAGCAATAAGTATGGTTTTGTGGATCACTTCTGTTAACCACTCCTGCGGACATGTGTGGCTTGTTCTTTTTCCCATGAACTCGGTATAGTTATTTAATCAAGGGATGTACGGTAGATTAAAGTTACAATGGGAGATAACTCCGGTGCAAATTGTATGTAGGATCTGAGGGGGGTCCCATCAGGCACTTCAAATGGTTCAAATGGCTCTGAGCACTATGGGACTTAACATCTATGGTCATCAGTCCCCTAGAACTTAGAACTACTTAAACCTAACTAACCTAAGGACAACACACAACACCCAGTCATCACGAGGCAGAGAAAATCCCCGACTCCGCTGGGAATCGAACCCGGGCGCGGGAAGCGAGAACGCTACCACACGACAACGAGCTGCGGACCTTCAGGCACTGGAGCCATATTTTATTGTAGTGATATTCACTGCCTGTCGATGCTACTGACTATAATATCTATGTCATTTTTTCTCGAGTGCTGCGAGAAGTAAACTGGGGTAGTAAGCACTTTCAAAAATTGAAATAATTTTTTTTCCTTGCTGCTCCCTTTTCAGTACATCTGTTAATCGTGAGTGTCTGGGCACTAACTTTGCTATCAATGAAAGCCCATACGACCAGAATTTCTTTGGTTGTTGTGAGAAGTCTTTCTAGAATACTCTGCGCTGTTGACTTCCAGGTGCATTACATTCAGCTCCTATCTATCTATGGTCCTACACTTTTACACCTATCATGGAGAAATCGTTGTCCGTTTAAAAGTTCCTGTACAGCGACTGAACATCACGGAGAATTCCATTACAATTATTATTATTATTATTATTATTATTATTATTATTATTATTATTATTATTATTATTCTACATGTGTATGTACTCACTGTATCATTTACTTTAAAACTAGAACCACTGTTTCTCTAAATACACCTCTCCATTGTCCCCCGAACAACCATCAGTTCTGAGTGGTTTCTCAGATTTCAAGTCCATAGTCCACTGCCATAAGTGAAAACGGGTACTACGTATTGCCGCTTTGCTTTCCTTTGCTGGTATATGGGATACTTAGTTGTGAAAGCTCTGTTCAGTTTAACGAAAGCATTTTACACATTCCTACTCTTTTATTGCTTCCCTCGTCCATCCAGTTACTGTTTTGAACTTTACTGAATACGAAAACTCAATAGCTCCTTCCGTGGCTTCATCGTTAATTTGTACTATTTTCTTTCGATATAATCGTTATCCATTATTTTTGTTTTATTATAATTGATTTTCAGGCCTACTTTCGAACTTGTAAAAAATTTCCTCCATCGTTTGTTGAAGTGTGTCCGCAATAGAAGTAAACAGTACAGCGTCATTAGCAAAACGAAAATGATTCAAATATGTTTCATTACTATGTACTTCACCTTAACTTTATGCAACATGTTACGTTAGAAGAAATATCCCTCATATCGACGCAAAATGACTCAGAAATGTGACAGCTGCTGCGGACAGAAGTTTCAGTGTAGGTGTCAAATAGAAAGCAGAAGACACTACACATCACGACAGAGTCGCTGTTTGGATACCCGGAGTCAAAACTTGTAGCTGAACATAATTATTCGGCTAGCAGTAGTTGAGTACAAAGAACCTGGTCCATCACACACGAAGAACTATGTGAAAACTGACCGTTCTGACTCCGTATACACAGGAAATGTAGGAAAGTAGATGCCATGGTGAACTTGTACGTCTCCGTGACGAGCGATAGCTGGAGACATTGTAACACGAATAAAAAGGTGAAGATACGACGGAACAGTGAGGCCAGCCTGCGTGTTGTCGTGGCTCAGTCCTCTAGAAGCAGCATAGCGACTTAAAGGCCACTGTCAACCTTACTGTGGTGATGGCGGAATCAGGTCAATGCAAGTAGCGTTGCCCTGAGAGCACACGAAGTTTGCTACGAAGAGCTACGTTCACATTCGTGTGGCTTAGTGCAACTGCTTAGAGATCCAGAACCAAACGAAAAGTTTGAAATTCGTGGAGGAAGCAGCTTAAGCATTCGGTAGAAAACATACCCGCTTTTATCGGAAGAATATTCCTTCAACGGGCTCGCCTCAGAAAGGGCTTTCTGACATAGTGGAAGAAACGCATGCTGGAAGTGCAGTATACTCAACATATCGTAGTTATGGAGGTGTCACGGTCTGCGGCTGCACTTCGTCAAGCGGTGTTACAAAGTTCATTTTTGTTGGCAACACGCTAAGCGCTAATTGGCATTTACGTGTTTATGGATGGTTTGGAATATAGTTCGAATGCTGGTGACTGCAAAGAAGTACTAAGCCTACCTACATGTGAGACAAATGGGGGAAAAAGAACCACATAAAACGCCCATTCATTAGAATCATTCCAAGCAAAAATAGCTCTGGAGGAACGGACAAATCTGGAAATACGGGATCATGACTCTAGCCCTTGAAGTTGCGTCTTGTGCGCGATGCCCTTGTTCACTGTGCTGTCCAGGCACGACTCACGATCCGTCCTCGTACCTTCAGTTACGCCAGTAACACCTATCCGTTTACCAAACTTTGCAAAAGTCCTTCTGCGCCCCTTAACGGGACTAACTTTCCTAGGAAAAAGATTATTACGGAGAAATGGCTTAGCCATAGTTAAGCTGTATGTTTTCACTACACAAGTTTCACTCTACAGCGGACTAACTTGTTGTTAAATTTCTTCTGGAAACTGTAACAAGATGTACCTTCTACGCTAAAAGAGATGCTGAAGTGGCTTAATACACCACTATGTATAGGAGTTCATTTTTTTAAAGACGTGCACAATGTTTCTTAATTACGCCTGCAAATATGTTTCTTCTCCGCTGTTGATCACCTGGTATTTATTTATTTCTCTTTTGTCCCCTTCTTATATTCGCTAACAAGGAAACACGTGACTGTCGGTTAGACCCCCAGTGACACAGCCGCTAGAGTTCCTGATGCTAGTAAGTTCAAACAGGAGCGACTTCAGTATGGATAGGCACTGTGATCGGTGTGTACAGATGCGAGCTGAGTTGGTGACCCTTCGCTCACAGCTCCAGGCAGTGTTGGCTTCCGTCACACAGCTCGAGGCTGCTGCCTAGGGGCATCACTGTGGGGGATAGGACGCGGGGATGCGAGGGACACGAGCACGTCCCACGTGTCCCCCGTTCGGTCCACTGCTGTGGCCGCCCTGGGTAGTGCATGCACTGAGGCTGACCCCCCCGCCTGGCCGGCCGCTGTAGCCGAGCAGATATAGGCACTTCAGTCCGGAACGGTGCGCCTGCTACGATCGCAGGTTCGAATCCTACCTCAGGCATGGATATGAGTGACGTCCTTAGGTTAGTTAGGTTCAAGCAGTTCCAAGTCGAGGGGACTGATGACCTCAGATGTTAAGTTCCATAGTGCTCAGAGCCATTTGAACCATTTTTTCAACCCCACACCCATGGTCGAGTAAGAGATCATTCCAAAGTCTGACAGGCAGCGAAAGACTTTTCGAGGGGCCGATCTTCTACATCTACTACATCTACATATATACTCCGCAAGCCACCCAACGGTGTGTGGCGGAGGGCACTTTACGTGCCACTGTCATTACCTCCCTTTCTTGTTCCAGTCGCGTATGGTTCGCGGGAAGAACGACTGTCTGAAAGCCTCCATGCGCGCTCTAATCTCTCTAATTTTACATTCGTGATCTCCTCGGGAGGTATAAGTAGGGGGACGCAATATATTCGATACCTCATCCAGAAACGCACCCTCTCGAAACCTGGCGAGCAAGCTACACCGCGATGCAGAGCGCCTCTCTTGCAGAGTCTGCCACTTGAGTTTATTAAACATCTCCGTAACGCTATCACGGTTACCAAATAACCCTGTGACGAAACGCGCCGCTCTTCTTTGGATCTTCTCTATCTCCTTCGTCAACCCGATCTGGCACGGATCCCACACTGATGAGCAATACTCAAGTATAGGTCGAACGAGTGTTTTGTAAGCCACCTCCTTTGTTGATGGACTACATTTTCTAAGGACACTCCCAATGAATCTCAACCTGGTACCCGCCTTACCAACAATTAATTTTATATGATCATTCCACTTCAAATCGTTCCGCACGCATACTCCCAGATATTTTACAGAAGTAACTGCTACCAGTGTTTGTTCCGCTATCATATAATCATACAATAAAGGATCCTTCTTTCTATGTATTCGCAATACATTACATTTGTCTATGTTAAGGGTCAGTTGCCACTCCCTGCACCAAGTGCCTATCCGCTGCAGATCTTCCTGCATTTCGCTACGATTTTCTAATGCTGCAACTTCTCTGTATACTACAGCATCATCCGCGAAAAGCCGCATGGAACTTTCGACACTATCTACTAGGTCATTTATATATATTGTGAAAAGCAATGGTCCCATAACACTCCCCTGTGGCACGCCAGAGGTTACTTTAACGTCTGTAGACGTCTCTCCAT
This sequence comes from Schistocerca piceifrons, assembly GCF_021461385.2. Taxonomy (NCBI): domain Eukaryota; kingdom Metazoa; phylum Arthropoda; class Insecta; order Orthoptera; family Acrididae; genus Schistocerca; species Schistocerca piceifrons. The sequence continues at coordinate 700,998,430 of NC_060138.1, forward strand.
TGATAACAACATGCTGTGTTCTGTTTGCTAAAAACTCTTCAATCCAGCCACACAGCTGGTCTGATATGCCGTAGGCTCTTACTTTATCAGGCGACAGTGCGGAATTGTATCGAACGCCTTCCGGAAATCAAGAAAAATAGCATCTACCTGGGAGCCTGTATCTAATATTTTTTGGGTCTCATGAACAAATAAAGCGAGTTGGGTCTCATACGATCGCTGTTTCCGGAATCCATGTTGATTCCTACATAGTAGATTCTGGGTTTCCAAAAACGAAATGATACTCCAGCAAAAAACATGTTCTAAAATTCTACAAGAGATCGACGTCAGAGATATAGGTCTATAGTTTTGCGCATCTGCTCGACGACCCTTCTTGAAGACTGGGACTACCTGTGCTCTTTTCCAATCATTTGGAACCTTCTGTTCCTCTAGAGACTCGTGGTACACGGCTGTTAGAAGGGGGGCAAGTTCTTTCGCGTACTCTGTGTAGAATCGAATTGGTATCCCGTCAGGTCCAGAGGACTTTCCTCTGTTGAGTAATTCCAGTTGCTTTTCTATTCCTTGGACACTTCTTTCGATGTCAGCCATTTCTTCGTTTGTGCGAGGATTTAGAGAAGGAACTGCAGTGCGGTCTTCCTCTGTGAAACAGCTTTGGAAAAAGGTGTTTAGTATTTCAGCTTTACGCGTGTCATCCTCTGTTTCAATGCCATCATCATCCCGTAGTGTCTGGATATGCTTATGGCCTCCCCGGTTCATTTGACGAACAAGTTTCGGGCGTTACCTGTGGCTGACGAAGTCTGACCCGTATGCAGTCGTTTACCCTGTTCCAGAAGCAGCTTCTCGGCCCGCAAGATCTGGGCATTCACAGAGGTAGTTAGGAGCTCCAACGTGTGGCGCGTAATGAGGCCCCTTAGGAACATGGCTGCCAAGGAGGGGAAGGAAGCCAGAGTGCACTCCGTGTGCATCCGGGGGGGGGGGGGAATGGGGGGGGAGAGTAATTCTGGACGTGGAAAGGCTGCTTCCGGATGCTATGAAGAGTACGGGATGCAGCCAACTGCAAATGGTGGCCCATGTTGGTACCAATGACGTGTGTCATTTTGGATCGGAGGAGATTCTGTCTGCTTTCGGACGGCTAGCGGAAATGGTAAAGGCTTCCAGTCTTGCTTGCGAGACTGAGACGGAGCTCACAATATGCAGCATCGTCGATAGAACCGACTGTGGTCCTTCGGTGCAGAGCCGAGTAGATGGTCTGAATCAGAGGCTCAGGCGATCCTGTGATAGTGTAGGCTGCAGATTTTCTGACTTGCATCATCGGGTGGTGGGTTTCTGGGTTCGGCTTAACAGGTCAGGAGTCCATTACACACAGGAAACGGCTACACGGGTACCGGGGGCTGTGTGGAACGGACTGGGCGGTTTTTTAGGTTGGAGGGTCTCAGAAAACCACAGAACGAGCGTCCGTCTAAAAGGGGCAGCTAAAACACATTAAGGTAGTCGTAGAAACGATCAATATTGTAGTTGTAAATTGTCGTAGCTGTGTTGGGAAAGAACTAGAGCTCCAAGCCCTAATAGAAAGCACTGAAGCTCAAATAGTTGTAGGCAAAGAGAGCTCGCTAAAGCCGGAAATAAGTTCAGCCGAAATTATTTCAAACTATCTAACAGTGTTCAGAAAGGATAGATTAAATACAGTTGGTGGTGGAGTATTTATCGCTGTTAGAGGTAGTTTGCCTTGTAGCGAAATCGAAGTCGATAGTTCGTGTGAAATGGTATGAGTAGAGGTTATACCTGACAATCGGACTGAACTATTAATTCGATTGTTTACCGACACCCCCCCCCCCCCCCCCCCCCCCCCCGACTCAGAAGATACAGTTGCTGAACAGTTCAAAGAAAACTTGAGTCTCATTTCAAATAAGTATCCCGCTCATACAGTTACAGTCGGTGTTGACTTTAATCTACTCTCAACATGCTGGAAAAATTATACGTTTTAAGCCGGCGGCAGACACAAAACGTCATCCGAAATTTTGCTTAATGCTTTCTCAGAAAATTATTTTGAAAAATTAGTTCATGAGCTCACTCGAAGCGTCACTGGTTGTGAAAGCATTATTGACCTTTTAGCAACAAATAATCCTGGACAAATAGTGAGTGTTGTGACGAATACAGGGATAAGCGACCACAAGGCAGTTCTGCTAGGCTGAATACCGTAACACCTACAATCATCAAAAAGAAACGCAAAGTATATCTATTCAAAAAAGCTGATAAAAATGCACTTAACGCCTTTTTAAGAGACAGTCTTCACTCCTTCCGATCTGATCATGCAAGTGTAGAAAAGTTGTGGAATGATTCCAGAGAGAGAGTACAGACGGCAATTGAGAGATATATACCAGATAAATTAATAAGTGATCCGCCATGGTACACAAAACGGATCAGATCGCTGTTGCAGAAGCAAAGAAAAAAAGCATGCTAAATTTAAAAGAACGCAAAATCACTAAGATTGGCAAAGTTTTCCAGAAGTACGAATTATAGCGAGTACTTCAGTGAGAGATGCTTTTAATAATTTCCACAGGGAAACACTGCCTCGGAATCTGTCAGAAAACCCAAACAGATTCTGGTCATACATAAAGCACACCAGTTGCAAAATGCAATAAATACCTTCACAGCGCGATAACAACGGTGAAGTCACTGATGGCAGTGCCACTGTAAATGTCGTGTGACTAGGGCCTCCCGTTGGGTAGACCGTTCGCCGGGTGCAAGTATTTCGATTTGACGCCACTTCGGTGACTTGCGCGTCGATGGGGATGAAATGATGATAAAGCAGAGTTACTAAACACGGTTTTCCGAAACTCCTTCACCACGGAAGACGAAGCAAAAATTCCCGAATTCCAGTCAAGAACAACTGCGAAGATGAGAAACATAGAAGTAGATATCCTCAGTGTAACGAAGCAGCTTAAATCACTTAATAAAACAAAAGCCTCCGGTCCAGATAGTACACCAGTCAGGTTTCTTCCAGAGTATGCTGATGCAATAGCTCCATATTTAGCAATTATATAAAACCATTCGCTCACAGAAAGTTCTGTACCTAAAGACTGGAAAAATGCTTAAGTCACACCAATACCCCAAAAGGGAAGTAGGAGTAATCCGCTGAATTACATGCCCACATCACTAACGTCGATTTGTAGTAGGGTTGTCGAACATACACTGTATTCGAACATAATGAAGTACCTCGAAGAAAACGATTTATTGACTCACAGACAGCACGAATTCAGAAAATATCGTTCTTGTGAAACACAACTATCTCTTTATACTCATGAAGTAAGAAGTGCTATCGACAGGGGATGTCAAATTGATTCCATAGTTGTCGATTTCCAGAAGGCTTTCGACACCGTTCATCACAAGCGTCTTGTAACCAAACTGCGTGCCTATGGAATATCGCGTCAGTTGTGCGACTGTATTTCCTGTCAGAAAAGTCACAGTTTGTAGTAATAGACAGAAAGTCATCGAGTGAAACCGAAGTAATATCCGTCGTTCCCCAAGGAAGTGTTACAGGCTCTCTGTTGTTCGTGATCTCTCTTAACGACATAGGAGACAATCTTAGTAGACCTGTTAGATTGTTTGCAGATGATGCTGTCATTCGCCGTCTTTTAAAGTCATCAGATAATCAAAACGAATTGCAAAATTATTTAGATATCTGTGTGGTGCGAAAAGTGGCAATTGGCCCTGACAAAGAATAGTGTGAAGTTATTCACATGAGTACTAAAAGAAATCCGCTAAATTTCGATTACGCGATAAGCCACAGAAGTCTTGAGCTGTAAATTCTACTAAATACTTAGGGATTACAGCTATAAATAACCTAAATTGGAACGATCACATAGATAATATTGTGGGTAGAGCAATCCACAGACGGTGATTCATTGGCAGAACACTCGAAGGGTGCAACAGGTCTACTAAACAGACTGCTTACACTACGCTTGTCCACCCTATTCTGGAGTATTGCAGTGCGGTGTGGGATCCGCATCAGGTGGGACCGACGGATGACATCGAAAATGTTCAAAGAAGGGTGGTTCGTTTTGTAAATAGGTGAGACAGTGTCACAGACATTATATGTGAATTGGAGTGGCAATCATTAAAAGAAAGGCGTTTTACGTTGCGACGAGATCTCATGAAATTTCGATCACCAGTTTTCTCTACTGATTGCGAAAACATTCTGTTGGCACCCACCTACATAGGGAGAAATGATCATCACGTTAAATAAGAGAAATCAGGGCTCGCACAGAAAAATTTAAATGCTCGTTTTTCCCGCGCACGGTTAGAGAGTGGAATGGTAGAGAGACAACTTGAAGGTGGTTCATTGAACCTTCTGCGAGACAATTAATTTGGATAGCAGAGTAATGACGTAATTGTAGACGTAGAGTTTATATATTGACTGATATGCATTTTATTTTATCCTTGTACTTTCCCATACCTTGGTAGGCCGGCGTACCTTGTGTGTGTGAAAAAGAGAGAGAGAGAGAGAGAGAGAGAGAGAGAGAGTGAGAGTAGGGGGGGAGGGAGAGGGGGGGGCGGCTGTCATCAAGACTTCGGTTCATAGGTTGGCTTGCCTCTGGTGTGTCCTGCGCCTCGCTGCAGAGGAGGTAAAGTGCGTGTAAATGCGAACACCAGGTGAGAGAGCAGTCGCGTAGATTTGCAGCCAGCGCGTCCCGCCTGACGAGTCGAGTGTAAACACAGATAACACAAGCAAACAGCACGCCTTGCCGTGGGACGCCAACCCACTCGCAGAACTCGAGGACCTGCCACCAGGGGCAGCTCACCTGGTTGCTGAAGTGAGTGTTCACGAGACAACGCATCCGAAATAATTTCTACGGGATTTCGGTCATTAGGTGAAGTTGCTAGTCACCCCGAGCACTAAAGTTTTTGCTATCGAAGAGATTTCCATCAATTGTCCTCTTGTTGTATTATAAAACTGTTGCGCCTAAATGAGGATGAAGGGTGTTACGGGCTTCCGTATAACTACGCACCCTCCGACTCAACTTTGCAATAATAAAAGTTTTGGCTGGTTTAGTTGTCTAGGGGCTGGGATACGTAGTTGCCGCATTACAGGCCAAATACTGATGGGTCTACAGTATACGATAAGAATACATACATGAATAGAATGGTCGAAGGTTTCTATCACTCGGCAATTGCGAATTATGAATGTAACACATAAATTTATAAGTGAAAGATTGTAATTCAATAAAATCTGCAGATACTATCTTAACGACTTTAAATGAGTACGATAGTAGAAGTACTTTTGAGAATGCGGTATATTTCAGCAAAACGCTTATTGGTGTCAATGGTCCAGCAATTAAATAAAGTATAACTTGAATAACAGGGAAACAATAGATTACTACTTCACGTAATTAGTTACGAACAGCAACATAGGTCGCGAGATGCTCACTTCTGAACGAATAGTACGACTTCACTGCAGAAGCCACGGAAATCTCACAAGTGCACAAGTCGGCACTCCGAAGTATTTCTATCTGTCGCTACCACGCGCAAACCGCTCCACGCTCTCCAAGTCTCTCCGTGAATGTGCGTCCGTCTCGCCGTCGCGTCCAGCACTTCCCGTGTTGTGTGCCGTACCTTCCGTGACAGTTGAGCGCGCGATGCCGATGAGTGCGGACAACGGAACGCGCGCGTCCGAGCCAGCCGGCTGGGTCGCGCTGGGGCCGGCCGTTGGCCGGTCGGTGGGGCCTGCCCCGCCGGCCGCCTCGGCGGCCGCTTCTCACAGGACGGATACAACGGCCACGACCCCTGCAACGACAACGGATTCTGGATGGCAAGATAATGAGGACAGGACCACGACGAGCGCTTTGCGAATGCAGAGCGGAGGACAACATACGTCAAACCCTTCTGACGAGCGACATCAGCTAACACAGAACGATCGGCAACAACGGGAACTAAGACGTGAAATACAACAGATGATTCTGCACAGTCAGGAAGTATACAACCGCACTAGTACAGTTCCTACTTCACAGCCTGCAGAACAAGTAGACGACGTGGAACAATTTTCTCCACCAGAAGACGACGACGAAATGGCGGGAGTCTCCTCTGAAGAAGTTTGGACCATGCAGCCCACCGACGCAGCCCACCGACGGAGAGGGCGATTTTACACTACTTCGTCAACGAAAACGACTCAACGCTTCTCCTAAGCAGAAAAACTCTCGGAAGCGACACCGTCCAGAAGAACCGAAAACTTCCAACCGTTATGCGGCTATTGCGACGGAAGATAATACGGATGCTCCAGAACATAGGGACCACACGAGTGATGTCAATCTCGAAGCAGATAAAGAGGGGACAGATGGCTCTGGCCGGAACTTACTACGCGAAGTCCCTCTCGTTACTATTTACCATACCAAGAACTCCATGGAACTCAACAAGGCGCTGAAAGCGAATATTGACGGCAGTCTTAAGGCCATCTACCAACGAAACAGGATCAAATATCACTTGGACTCCTATGAAGATCAACGGCGGGCCATCAATTTCTTTGTGTCGAATGACATGCACTTTTTTACACATCAGGCCGCAGAGGACAAGGACCTCAAAGTGGTTGTCAAACGTCTACCTGCCGAAGTTACGGTGGAAGAACTGAAAGACGCACTGATAGAGAAGGGTTTCCCTGCCATCAACGTCCACCAGTTTAAAAATCGAGACGACAACACTAAGGAATTACGACCTCAAGATGCTTACTGTGTCACTTTGCCAGCCCAAAAGGAAAACTAAAAGATTTACGACATCAAATACCTTCTATATACTAAAGTCGTTATTGAAACCTACAACAGACAAGAAGGACCTGTTCAATGTCGCCACTGCCAGCGATTCGAACATACGGCTAATTATTGCAGCTTGCCTGCTCGCTGCGTTCGATGTGGAGAGCAACACCGATCTTCAGCATGTACTCATCCCCGAGGGGCTCCGCCGAAAAGTGCTAACTGTGAAAAGGACCATCTTGCCATATGGCGTGGCTGTCAGAAGTACCAGGAACTTATCAGGAAATAAAGACAACGGTCTTCCCCGCAGCCCTCTCAACGGAGGACTCGTGTAATACGGAACTCCAACCAGACGCCACACCCTCCGCCCCACCGTCAGCAAACGCCACAAGAACAGCCGGCAGCGACACGGCAGCCAGTAACACAGCCTCCTCCTGAAGCACTTCCATCTCGACAGCACCGCCAGCATTATTCATACGCCCACGCAGCGTCACCACGCCGACCGGAACCGGAAACCTACGTCTCACCAGCTCATTTGATGGAATCTGTAGCTCCAGCGCTCTCTGATGTCGCGAAACTTCTCACCGCCGTGCAGCAACAACTAGTGGGGATACTTTCTTTAATCGAAAGTGTGTTAAAGGCCTTTGGAACATCTTAAGATGGATCGCCCTGGGACCACGAGAAACCTGAAAATCTGTATACGGAAAGCCAACGGAATGAAACACAAGAAAACAGATTTCACTGAATTTTTACAACGTCACAAAATCGACATCGCACTTGTATCGGAGACGCACCTTCGACCAACAACTGAGCTCAGATTTCGTAACACGTACGTCTATATAACGGGCAGACAAGGCCAACGAGATGGAGGGACCGCAGTTCTGCTTAAAAGGGAACTGCGGCACCATCATGAAACACTACCACACCTCCAACATCTGGAGGCAACAGCAGTAACGGTTCGATCGGCGGCAGGCAACATCACTTTCATTGCGGCGTACAACAGCCCCGGTAAAAACCTGGTGCCAGACGACCTAAGGAGTATCTTCACCAATTTTGCCAAAATCTTCCTAGGAGGTGACCTTAACAGCAAGCACGTCGCGTGGAATTCCCGACGTACGACCCCCCAGGGGGTCCACAACTCTTTCGTGGATACGTGCGTGGCGAGCACGGGGCCCCGAGCCATTGCAGCCTTCTTTCTCTCCCGGGCTGCATTTCCTTTCCCTTCCCCTCCTTTCCCCTCCACACCCCTTTCCCCTCGCCCTCTCCTCTCCCTCTATTGGTGTCCTTGCTTATGTTGGCCCCCGCTATCCTCCTGGTTCTGTTGGTTTTCCACTCTGGCTTTGTTGCGTAATCATCTCCTCCTTTTGGCATTCCTTGGTCCCCCTCTGGGGTTTGACCTCCATTCCAAAATTTCTCTTCCGTAGTGTGAGCCATTTGGGGAAGAGCACCTTACCTAGTGTCTCCGACGTGTGCCCTCCTAGTATATTCCACCTTTTCTTCTACGTCGTTGTCTGATGCTAGGGTGCATAGCCAGCACGGTAGCCAGCCCGTGTGGTGGGGTCGCTATGTACCCTTTTGGTTGAGCCCCCTGAACACACAGGGATCACACTTCTGATACCTGAGCTGTGACCTCCTCATGCATGCCTTGGAGTGGTTGCTCGTCATCCTGGAGCATCGGAACTCCCGGCAATGGCCGCCGTGCCAGACGGCCCTTGCTGTGGCTGGGTGGCGCCCGTGAGGAGAGCCCATGATCGGAGTGGGTGGTATCAGGGCGGACGCTATGCAGATGAAACGCATACGGGTCCAAAACTCTGGCCGCTCTTCTGCGGCCGTCTCTCTGCGTGGTACTGATTCCTCAAGTGCTGCTTCTCTTGCCCCTTCGGCCTTCCCTTCCGTGGCTACCCCCTGGGAGGAGGGTCAGGCCCGTCGTCTAGGGGCAAAACCTTTCCCCCGTTATCTAGTTTGCACCAGGACTGATGGAGATACTTTCACCAGTGTCAAACCTTTATTCTTTGTGGAACACATTGAAGACAAGTTCGGCGAAGTGGACTCCCTGAGCAAGATGCGGTCGGGTTCGTTACTGATAAAAACTGCTTCGGCTGCCCAATCTGCGGCCCTTCGTGCCTGTACCCATCTTGGCACAATTCCCGTGTCCATTACTCCTCACCAGTCTCTAAATATGGTACAAGGTGTGATTTTTCACAGAGACCTCATCCTTCAAACTGATGAGGAACTTCGGGACAATCTCGGACGGCGGGGTGTTCACTTTGTTCGGCGTGTTCAGAAGGGTCCTAAAGATAATCGTATTGATACTGGTGCCTTTATCCTGGCCTTTGAAGGGGATACCCTTCCTGAGAAAGTTAAGATTATGGTCTATCGCTGTGATGTGAAGCCGTACATCCCACCTCCTATGCGGTGTTTTAAGTGCTTGCGTTTTGGCCACATGTCTTCTCGCTGTACCCAGGACCCTCTCTGTGGTGACTGTGGACGTCCACTCCATGAGGGGAGTCCCTGTGTTCCCCCTCCTGTATGTGTAAATTGTCGTGGTAGTCATTCTCCACGTTCAGCAGATTGCCCAGTCTATAAGAAAGAAAAAAAGATACAGGAGTATAAGTCTCTTGATCGTTTAAGCTACACAGAGGCCCGTAAGAAATATGCACGATTGCACCCTGTGTCCATGACATCTAGTTACGCCTTGGTTACATCTTCATCCCTTCCTCCCCCTTCCTTACCCCCGTCCCGGACCCCTCTCCTTCCCCCCTCCCCTGCGGCTCCCACACCTTCTCCTCTGGGCGCCGCTCCCCCTCCCCAGCCGGAGAAGTGTCCCACTCCTTCGGCGTCTGCCGGTCAAGGGCGCCTCTCCCGGGATGCCCCTTCCCGGCACCTTCCAGGTCAAAGGTCTGCTGCAGCGCGGCGACCGCGAGAGCCGCGGTCTATCGGCCCCCAGGTCGCCCGGTCTCTTTCTGTTCCTGATCTTGCTGCAGCTGGCTCCATTATGCCACACAGCCCTCCTCGATCTCAGCCTGAAAAGAAGAAGAAACATAAGTCCCGGGACAAAGAGCCTCTGGTGTCACCGGAGGTCCCTTCCCCGGCTTCACAACCGGATTCTGACCTGTCGTTTATGGATGTCGCCCCCTCCTTGTCGGTGACGGGTGGGGACCCGGCGGTATGACTGGATTTAGCGTGTTCAGCCCTCATTTAAACCATCGTTCTGTGGTTCTCCAATGGAATTGTAATGACTACTATCGTCACCTTCCGGAATTGAAATCCCTTCTTTCGTCCTACTCAGCAGCTTGTGTGGTTCTCCAGGAATCTCATTTTACTGATGCTCACTCACCGACCCTCCGTGGGTTCCGTGTTTTCTGTCGAAATCGGGTCGGACCCTTGCGGGCTTCTGGTGGCGTTTGTACGTTGGTCCGTACAGACATTGCTAGCACGTGGATTCCTCTCCAAACTACATTGGAAGCAGTTGCTGTTAGGGTCCACTTAGACTCTGCAGTCACAGTATGCAATCTTTATCTCCCTCCTGACAGGACTCTTACACCTGCTGCCTTAACCACCCTTCTTCAGCAACTTCCTCCTCCCTTCCTCCTCCTTGGGGATTTTAATGCTCATCATCCTTTGTGGGGCAGTGCCTTTCCATCTAGACGAGGTCTTCTTATCGACCAATTTATTGCAGACCACGACCTGTGCCTTCTTAATGATGGCTCCCCTACTCATTTCAGTGCTGGTCATGGTACCTTTTCTGCCATTGATCTTTCTCTTTCTTCTCCCTCTCTCCTCCCTTCATTACACTGGTCGCCACACGACGACCTTTGTGATAGTGACCATTTCCCGTTGATTATCACGCTCCCTTCCCGCTCCCCGATGGAGAGGTTACCTCGTTGGTCTTTCCACCGCGCCGATTGGCCTCTATATACTGCACAGGTCGAGTTTTCTCCCTCTTTGTCGGGTTGTATTGATGACGTCCTACGTGACGTGTCTGACGCGATTGTTCGCGCTGCTAACCTTGCTGTCCCGCGCTCATCTGGACAATTTCGTCGTCGGCAAGTCCCGTGGTGGAGTACGGCCATTGCCATTGCCATCCGTGATCGCCGTCGAGCTTTGCAACACTTTAAGAGGCACCCATCTGTAGCCAGCCTTTCTACCTTTAAGCGCCTTCGCGCTAAAGCCCGTTATTTAATCAAACAGAGCAAGCGGATATGTTGGGAACGATTCGTTTCTTCCCTTGGTTCCACTGTCCCTCTGTCACGGGTATGGGCTACACTTCGCTCTCTCCAAGGTTGCCACCCTCCCAGGCCTTCACCTCCCAGATGGCATTTGTACGGACCCATTAGTTCTTGCAGAACATCTTGCGACCCATTTTGCAGTGGCATCAGCGTCGGCCTCCTATCCAGCTGCTTTCCTTCATCAAAAACAGCAGGCTGAAGCTGTCACCTTATGTTTCACCACTTGTGAGTCAGAATCTTACAACGAACCTTTCACTGAATGGGAATTTCTTTCTGCTCTATCTGCTTCTCATGATACGGCTCCTGGCCCAGATTCCATTCATAACCAGCTGCTTCAACATCTCAGTGCTCCACAACGGCACCATCTTCTTCGGGTGTTTAACCGTATCTGGCTCCAGGGTGACTTCCCTTCTCAGTGGAGGGATAGCATTGTGGTTCCTGTCCTTAAGCCTGGTCAGAACCCCCTATCTGTTGACAGCTATCGGCCAATTAGTTTGACCAATGTTGGTTGTAAGTTACTTGAACGGCTGGTAGCCCGTCGGCTCACTTGGGTCCTCGAATCTCGGGATCTATTGTCCCCTTACCAGTGTGGCTTTCGAGAGGGACGATCTCCAATCGATCATTTGCTTCGCTTGGAATCCGCAGTTCGGCAGGCTTTTTCCCAGCGCCGCCATTTGGTTGCAGTGTTTTTTGACCTTCGCAAGGCCTATGACACGGCCTGGCGCCATCACATCTTACTAACCCTTCATCAGTGGGGTCTTCGGGGCCCACTCCCGATTTTTATCCGCCAGTTCCTGATCCATCGGTCATTCAGAGTTCGAGTTGGTACTGCTTTTAGTTCTCCACGGACCCAGGAGACGGGCATCCCACAGGGTTCTGTCTTGAGTGTCCTTCTTTTCCTCATTGCTATCGATGGACTTGTGGCCTCTGTCGGTCCCTTGGTCGCCCCTGCCCTGTATGTGGATGATTTCTGCATTTGGGTTAGTTCCTCCTCGATGCCATCTGCAGAACGGCAGCTCCAGGTGGCTATACGGCGTGCCTCTGCATGGACCCTCTCCCACGGGTTTCAATTCTCTCCTTTAAAATCGCGGGTGGTCCACTTCTGTCGCCGTACTACGGTCCACCCTGATCCAGAGCTCTATCTCGCTGCACAAAGATTGCCTGTGGTTCCACAGTTTCGTTTCCTAGGTCTTCTTTTCGACAACAAGCTCACTTGGCTGCCCCATATCAGACTCCTGAAGGTAGGATGTTTCCGTAAACTCAATGTCCTTCGCTTCCTTGCCCACTCCTCCGTCTTTATCGTGCTCTAGTTCTGTCACGTTTGGACTATGGTTGTCAAGTTTATGGTTCAGCTGCTCCTTCCACGCTGCACGTGCTGGATCCAGTCCACCATCGTGGTATCCGTTTGGCCACCGGTGCCTTCCCTACTAGCCCTGTTGATAGTCTCCTGGTTGAAGCTGGGATCCCCCCCCCTTTCTGTTCGGCGGTCCCAGCTTCTGGTGTCTTATGCCCTTACTATCCGTTCTTCTCCCGCTCATCCTTCCTATTCTATCCTATTCCCAGACCATGGACGTCGCCCGCCTGACTCCCGCCCTCGGGCGGGTTTACCGGTTGGGCTGCGCCTTGCGTCTCTTACCCGTGATTTTCGGCTTCCTTCTTTGTCCTGTCTTCCTCGCTCCCTCCCCTCCACCCCTCCTTGGTTAGTTCCTCGGCCTCGAATTCGGATGGATCTCCGCCGCGGTCCGAAAGATTCCATCCCCCCGGTGGTGTTCCGTTCCTTTTTCCGCCAAATTTTATGGGAGTTTCGGGATGCTGTTGTTTTTTACACTGATGGCTCTAAATCTGCTGATCATGTTGGGTATGCCTTCACGTCCTTCGTTGGAACGGAAAATCATCTACTGCCACCCTCATGTGGGGTGTTTACTGCGGAATTGATGGCAATTTCCCGGGCCCTTACCTTTATTAAACAATCCCAACACAACCGCGTTTTGTTATGTACGGACTCGATGAGTGGCCTTCTTGCTATTGACCGGTGTTTTTCGCGCCATCCCTTGGTCTCTGCCATCCATGACCATCTCGCTGATCTTCACCGTGCTGCTTGTTCCAGTGACTTCTTATGGGTCCCAGGCCATGTGGGTATCCCGGGTAATGAGCTCGCTGATCGTTTGGCTGGGGGAGCAGTTACTTACCCCCCGTTTTCTGTAACCCCTCCTGCAGCGGATTTACGGCTTCACATCAAATCCCACTTTGCACAGTCATGGGCCAATTCTTGGGAGGCTACTCCACTGTCTAATAAACTTCGTGCCATTAAGATGAATCCAGGCCCATGGCGTTCTTCCTTTCGCCTCTCCCGCAAGGACTCGACCACACTGTGTCGTCTCCGCATTGGCCATACCAGGCTGACCCATGGTTTCCTTTTGCGTGATGAGCCACCCCCGCTATGTGGTTGTGGAGCCTTCCAGTCAGTGGCCCACATTTTGGTTGAATGCCCCCTTCTTTTGGCTCTGCGTGCTAAGTACAGACTCCCCCACACTTTACCTTTGATGTTGGCTGACGATTCCTGGATGGTCTCTCTGGTTCTAGGTTTCCTCCGGGAGAGTGGTTTTTATTCTCAGTTTTAAAGTTTTTAATCTCCCTCTGGTGTTGGGGCAGGGCGGTGAGTGTTTGGGTGTCTCCCACTGTAGGCAGTGTTCAGAGATTCCCGATTCACCTCCCTGACCGGAATCCTCTTTTCTTTCCCTTTTACTCTGTTTTTACCCCTTCTTTTTAAGGCTTGGTTAGTTTTTCTATTCCCATACGTACTTCCTGCATTATAGCAGTTGTACCTTTTAAGTCACAGGTGGTCTTGCCTACGCTGCTTCAGCATAGTGTTGGGTTCGTTCTCTTGCCAACTTCCCTCATTTGTTTTTACTATTGACAACGTGACTGCCCTTTTACGTTTCCCCTTTATCCGTTTTATTTTTCTGACTATACTGAGATGTCCCGTTAGCAGAATGGAGTCTATTTGAAACAAGGGACTGATGACCTTGCTGTTTGGTCCCTTTAACTTCAAACAACCAACCAACCGACGTACGAACACTCGTGGACGAACTTTGATTGCCATCGAAGAAGAACTGGGCATCACAGTCCATGGCCCACGAGAGCCCACACGGATTCCTTCCGTCGATCGGCAAGAAGCAGACGCCCTAGATATAGCTATCATCAAAAATAATGAGACGAACCTCCAGCTCCGCACCGTCGACGATCTTTCGTCTGACCACCGACCTGTTATCAGCATAGTGGAAAACGCAACGGCCAACCTTCCGCCCCCAAGCCATCGACATCGCGGTACAAACTTTGACGCAGAAGATAAAGGTAGCCATACCTAAATTGGTATGAATTACAGGCATGTAACTTGAATAGTACATGAATTATTAAAGGTAACCTCACAAACTCTGAATTGGAGTCAATTTTGGACATATCTTGACAACAATTACTATCAATCGCGTTAGGCCGTAAGTACTCCACAGTTACTTGAAAAAACGGTAGCATCATGCTTATAAATATGTTTATTCGTCTATGTCTTTGTTTATATCCGAATATACTATTCATGAAGAAATTGTTTAAATATCTACCGTGTTTTAGAAAGCACAGAGGCTACTGGCCTACGTTTTGTTTTATTCCTTTGATATGTTTATGTAATTTGTTATGTATCTCATACTGTGTGTTAGAGCGTGTTTATGGTCGAGCCGTAGGAATATTTATTTAAGTTAGAGTTATTTAAATGTATATCCAGTATTTAGAAAGTGTTCCATTATGTTTGTGAATGTGCGTTCGCTTGAAGATCTGGCGGGAGCGCCCTAGACAATCACAGCGCTCGTGAATGCGGAGACTGGATGGAAGTTGCAGAAGAGCATGGTTTCCGGAAAGGACACGAGGTGGTTCTGGGCGGGACGGCACAGGACACGGAAGGTTTTTTTGTTTTTTTTTAGTGTGTTGTGTGGACTGAAGAGATCATCCTTGATGACTTTCTCTTCTAGGATGGGATGTAAGGATAAAAGGAAAACACTTTATTTATTACACATTCAGTTAGGCTTGGGCACGCAATGGGTCCTTTAGCCTCCCGTCTTTGATGATGTCTATCTCCTGTGGAGGGTGAAATGTGTCAAGGCTGTTATGTGTGACTGCTTCCTTGTGTTATGACAGATTGCCTGTGGGGGGTGAAACGTTATTGACTTGGGTACTCTATACTTGTGCCATCTTGCAGGGTTTACCGTTCCTACCGATTCTAATTGTCGAACATCGTCCCTAAGGGCATCGATCTTGTCAAAAACTAGTAGAGCCTTGTCATGGACCTTCTCTTGTATAGTGGTCTCGGGGAGTGCGGTGCGGATGTCGACGTTTCTTGTCCACCATGGAGCTCCTGTGATCCATCGATAGCAAATGTTTTGCAGCGCTTGGAGTTTGTTGTAGTTGGAGAAGCACATAGTTCCCCACGAGGTTGAGCCATACAACATTGTGGGTTCCACTGTTGCCTTATACAATTGGAGTTTAGTCTTAGGGTTGAGATCCTTACTCTTCAGGAACGGAATCAATGACCTGGCCATCTTCTGGGCTCCCGTCTTCTTGTCAATATGCTGCGTAAAGAGTAATTTTTTGTCAAGGTAGACACCGAGATACTTCACTCCCGGCGACCATGGGATAAATTGGTCAGCTATTTGGAGTCTGTCGTTCAGAACTGGTTTCCTCCGTGTGAACAGAACGGCTGCCGTCTTCGTCGGGTTGATCGTTACCTTATTTTGCAGCGCCCAGCGTTCCATTACAGCAAGTTGCCGTTGCATCCTAGCGATGAGCTGGTCCAAGTGTCGTCCAGTCGTCAGAAAGGCCGTATCGTCCGCATAAAAACTCGCCGTAACAAGGGGGACTGTTGGGATGTCATTTATATATAAGTTGAAAAGCAGAGGCGAAATAACAGAGCCCTGCGGAATTCCTGCGGAGATCAGTTTCATTTCGGAGTTTTTGTCGTTGACTCGGACATACAGTTTCCTGTCCTGCAGAAAGCTGTCTATGAGTCTAATGTAACAATCCGCAATAGGGGTAGTGCGATGCAGTTTGACGATAGGGTTGGGCCGCCATACCCTTTCGTAAGCTTTTTCGATGTCAAGGAAGACACCAATCGTGAAGTGCTGCTTGTTGTATCCTTCTTGTATCCGTTCGGTGATCCGTAGAAGTTGAAATTCGGCAGATAACTTTTCTTTGAAACCAAATTGTTCGGGTCGTATAACATCGTGCGTTGTAAGCGTGTCATGGAGCCTCTTCAACAGCACTCTCTCGAGCACATTGCCAAGGGTCGGCAAGAGGCTAATTGGCCGGTAACTGTTGGGTTCTGCTGGGTCTTTACCTGGCTTGGGTACTGGAACTACTCGAGCAGTCTTCTATGCCGTAGGAAAGTATCCCTGCAGAAGACCGCTGTTGAGAATTCGGGTAAGGAGCACAGTTGGCTTCCTGGGCAACTGTTTCAAATCTGTGATGCTTATGGAGTCGTTGCCCGGCGCATTGTTCCGAGTCTTCCGGATGATTTTACGAATCTCTGCTGGTGTGGTGAGTTTTGGGCGGCTCTGCACAGGCGCAGCACGAAAAGCAGTCCATTCTGCTGTAACGACGGCTTTCTGTTCTTGCAGGCGGACGTCGTTCACGGGGGTCGCTGGTGTAGACATCTGTTCTTGGTAAGTCGTAGCATACAGCTCCGCCTGGGCGAGTTCGTCAGAGGAGGCCATCTGGTCCTCTGATGGCTCGTTTAGGTGGCCGCTGTTATCGTATGTTCTTGGTTCGAAGTAAGAATTCATCCATCTTATCTTCCCGGACCTGCTGTCGCCACTCGGCCACTCTCCCGTGCAGTTCTCGTGTCAAGACGTGTGTTTCTCGTCGATCGATCGGGCTTCTAAAGCGGAGCCAACGTCGCCTGCTCCTGTTTCTCTGTGTCTTCAGTTCCTGGAGTAGAGGCGGGAACTAGTCGAAAGCTACTACAGGGTAGACCGTGTGAGTAGTTGCCCTCCGTTTGGCTACCTTTATCTTCTGCATCAAAGTTTGTACCGCGATGTCGATGGCTTCCGGTGTTGAAACGTCCTGCGTCGGGCAGATATTGTTGTCAAGATATGTCCGAAATTGACTCCAGTTCAGAGTTTGTGAGGTTACCTTTAATGATTCATGTACTATTTATGTTACATGCCTGTAATTCATACCAATTTAGGTTTAAACTAATAGCTTTCTAAAGATGCGTAGATCAACGAAATCGGATGAGCCGTTTAGATTTAGGAAATTCGTTGCTAGGTGTTACTTGTATAATTTGTCAGATACTAAACTTTAAACTAATAAAGATATTGGTAATCTGAGTACACCATCAGAATTGTCGTGCAGATAATGGTAATATACATTTTTCTTTTTGAGGTAGTATCAGAGTAGTATCTAGACGTGGGGTTCCATATCACTCCAACTACACACGCCCCACACCATTACTGAGCCTCCAGCAGCTTGAACAGTCCCCTGCCGATATGCAGGGTGCATGGATTCATGAGGTTGTCTCCATACCCGTACACATGTTCCCGCTCGACACAATTTGAAACGAAACTCGTCCGATCAGGCAACATGGTTCTAGTCGTCAACACTCCAATGTGACCGGCCCAGGCGAGGCGTAAAGCTTCGTGTCATGCAGTCATCAACGGTACACGAGTGAGCCTTCGGCTTCGAAAGCCCATATCGGTGATGTTTCGTTGAATGGTTCGCACACTAACACTTATTGATGGCCCAGTATTGAAATCTGCAGTAATTTGCGGAAGCTATCCACTTCTGTCACGTTGAACGATTTTCTTCAGTCGTCGTTGGTCCCGTTCTTGCACGATCTTTTTCCGCTGCAGTGACATCGGAAATTTGATGTTTTACCAGATTCCTGATATTGGCGGTACACTCGAGAAATGGTCGTAAGGGAAAATTGCCACTTCATCGCTACCTTGGAGATGCAGTGTCCACCGCTCGTGCACCGACTATAACACCACGTTCAAACTTACTTAAATCAAAAAAATGTTCAAATGTGTGTGAAATCTTATGGGACGTAACTGCTAAGGTCATCAGTCCCTAAACTTACACACTACTTAACCTAAATTATCCTAAGGGCAAACACGCGCACGCGCACACGCCCGAGGGAGGACTCGAACCTCCGCCGTGACCAGCCGCAGAGTCCATGACTGCAGCGCCTAAGACCGCTCGGCTAATCCCGCGCGGCTTACTTAAATCTTCGCTACGAAGTCTTTCGCGACGTATTGCTTGAATAAAAATCTCTATGGAAGTAGAGGACACCACTTCACTACGCGCCATATAGCTGTTGCTATGACGTATTCCAACCAATCAGAAGCCGTCCTCTGCATATAAAAGTGGGAGCCTCGCTAGTTTACGACAGTCGGTTTTAGCCCTGAAGATGACCATGGAAGTAGTGGTCGAAAGCTCGGAGTTTCATCCTGAATTGACGCGACATGTACACCGAGAGATTTGTACTTAAATCTTGATAACCTGCCGTTGTAGCAGCAGTAACAGACCAAACAACTGCGTGTTGTATAGGCGTTGCCGACCGCAGTGCCATATTCTGCCTGTTCATATGTGTCTGTATTTGAATACACTTGCCTATAACAGTTGCTTCGGCTCTTCAGTATATATTAGTTTAGTCCGGGAAGTGGGAAAGATGGGTCAGATAATATCTAGAACGATGTATTTTTTGTGAGGATGGCCTTCAGCCAATGGAAAAGCACGCAGTAGCGGAACACTACGCGAGACAAGTGGAGACTGGGACTTTTCGAGTGAAGAGCTCAAGGGAGCGGTTCTGGACACTTAATGACGGGTACTTGAAAAATGCAGACTTGCGTGCCGTAACGTGCGTGATTCAGTCGTGGAGGTGATTGATTTTGTGTGGTGAACGGCCGCTACCATACCTTCGCTTCTGAAGGGACTTGATATTTTAACGTGTCTGAGTGTGTTCCAGAATAGGACAATAACATTTGCGGTTTGATTTACGGAACTGAGAATACACCGAATACGAGCTACTATTATTTGTATCGCTGTAACACAAAAAATCGCCAATTTCATTTTCAAAATAGCTGTTTTCAACCGTCTGTAATTGAAACTTACAAAATAATTAACAATATTCGTGACCTTCTGACAATTGGAGTCAACAATAGAAATAATGTTACAATTCGCCCTTGTCTGTGTCCGTACTTCATCAGATGGCAATGTGAATCACAGACAAAATGCTACAGACAGGAATAATAAAATTACGTAATAATTCGTTTACATAACACTAAGCTTCTATACTTCCACTGACACACTTCCGGCACGTTATATTAGATGCAGGCGGGGATCCGTTCGCGGGATGTTCTGAGCTGCTTCTGAGAATAACATGTTACTAAAAGCGTTTATATTTTCACGTATATTAATTTTCATTTTAACAGCCAACTTCCAGAGAATACAGTATCCTGATAGCTAAGAACCTCGAATTAGCCCATAAAAATATGGCAAGATTACTTCAGTTGCGTTCCTGAGGCGCAGCCCACGTGGACTAGTTTGCCGCCTGACCAGCTGCGGCAAACATTACAGCCCTGAAAATGCGCCCAGTCACAGGCTGACCGTACCCGCTGCCAATAGCGAGTCTGACACCATACGTGCCCCCGTAGGTGGAACAGACAAACTGCAGGGACAGAAGGAACAAACCCCTCCACTACGAAAAAGAAATGACAGCAAGATTGACTACACGGAATGTAGGCGGAAACGGCAGAAACGTGCAGCGATACCCTCATTTACGTCCTCACATACCTATAGTCTGCAGACTTGTGTTCAGTGGTAGACCTAAGTGAAATACTGGCAATGCTGAGTACACACTTACTTTTTATAAATAATGTAGTTGTCAAATTATAGAATGTTCGTTGCCGTCACAGATCTCGGAAAGATCACATGACAACAGGTACTTTCGAATTTTTGGACAAATTGTTTTCAAATGGTCTGTTTATTTGACTTGAGATTTATTGTACGTTATGCAGAAGCGATGTATCAATCACTGATGTAAATAAACTATATTTAAGATGTTTTAAAATAATGGCAATTATTGTATTCACCAACAACTTGGGTATCCAACTTAAAGGTAGTAGGAAGCGACTCGCAGCGACGGAGTTCCGTGGCTAAAGGAAAGTGGCCTACATCACGCTTACCACGTTCACATCACATGGCAATATATCCGAAACAAAATAACTTCGGCAACACATGAGAAACCTCAGCAATCATTTGTTACAATACTGCACATCAAACACTCAGCTTTTGCTAGAAGAGAGGGCGTAGCACTGATGCAAAAGTTCTGAACCTAACCTAACACAGTAGGTAATGAGTCCAATTGAGGATAAAATCAGGGAGATTAGAGCCCACACAGAGGCATACCGACAATTCTTCTTTCCACGAACAATACGAGACTGGAATAGAAGGGAGAACCGATAGAGGTACTCAAGGTACCCTCCGCCACACACCGTCAAGTGGCTTGCGGAGTATGGATGTAGATGCAGAATTGGGACTGCAACAGTGTGTTCATAAGCTCCATCACTCACTACATAAACGCTTCGTCTATCACTTCGACTAACCTTCGATAGCTTCCGTTTATTGTTACGACGACCGGAACCTGTCGCCAGCCGATGACTGCAGATAACTGTCCAATGATGGCAGGCAATTGCAGAGACCTGCCCGAGTGTCGGGGTGCGTTAAATTAGAACTTGTGCTCGGTTAACGAATATGCGACCCTGATCTGTATGGTAAAGGAACCAAATAGTTTCAGGTTTCAGCCCTCTGTGGTGGCAGATGTAACTAGGGGCGGAGGAATGGACTACTTGAATTCCTGTAGTGGAAGCGTGAAGTAGTTGTCAGTTTGTGCATCATCTTGGAGGTGACTGACTATGCGGTGCGTGACGCTCTTCGAAGTCTCTCTTTCTATGCCGCGTATGGCGCGGGCAAAGCAGTTACATTGATATTGTGATTACCCTTACAACCGAACTGTAGATATGCGCGCAGTATCTTTCTTGCGAGTTTATTCGTTTGGACGGAATTCTGTACTGTGGTGTAGCCTTGCTGTTTCCATTTCAGGCAGAAACTTGAAGGGCAGTGGCGGCGTTGCTTAATGGCGTGCAGGTGACGGACACGGCGCGGCTTCTATGTAACATGGCGGTCACGCGCGCGCACCTTCGGCAGTTTGCAAACTGGGCGGGCGTGAAACCCGGGCAAGGCTTCTGCCGCCTGCCGCCTCGCGCTGACCGCCGCCGGACAGCCAAGTTGGCGGCGCTTAATGGCACTTGCTGGCCCTCCACTGGCGCCTGCAGCTGACGGCCGCACCACGTCGGTGCCCGCCGTCCACTGGCAAAGGCTGCGGCTTACTCACCGACGGAAAGTGAGGGTCAGTCCTTACCGGTGGACGTTCATCACCGGTGTTGTAATGCAGCCGTGTTGCCAGAAGGTCTTCCTCTCCACAAGTGCGCGCGCATGGAAACGAGAGTTGGTCAATAGAAGTGGCGCCTATTCTTTCTATGCGATATACAGATCTCACATTCAGCTGTAGATATTGCATCAAACCCATATCGTTCCTCAATTATTATTTTTTAAATTTATTTCTCCCCCCCTCCCCTCCCCGTGTAACGGATTGGTTATTATGAAGCAACTCCAGGTGAAATCTGACGTACGCAGATGAGTGTCCAGGACACAGCAGCTAGCTACTGATTTCAGCATAGGGACAGTGTGGGACTACTTTCTTCAAATAGCCTTCCTGTTACGAAATCATAGCAGCCTATGCGAATTGCTTGAACAGCGTGTACGCTGTTCTTTCACATACCGCGTCTGATAGGCGTTCAGCGCACCTAAGTGATCAAGAGGCAGCCGCGTGTAAGCCCGTAGTTTCCAGTGCAGGAAAACCGGTTCGTTGCACTGCACACCTGATAACTTTCACATTTACTTGCTGCTTGCTCCAGAAAGTGGGAAATCGCTTCTCACACGTAATAAGTGTTGCACCGGCAGAGGGAAAGAGTGCGGAATGAAAGGTCCAAGTACGAGGTAAAGTGCCATGAAACGGTGAATGTTCTCAGTAATAATGGCAGATATTCAAAGATATATACTAGTCTGTTGCTTTCTTATGGAATCACGTGGCTGCCGTCAACCGTGTACATTCCTTCAGAGAAAATTAGAATTACATTAATACCCTCAGCTGCTGACGGGCGTTGATATATATATATATCAACGGGGACAGACGACAATGTGTGCCCTGACCGGTACTCGAACCCGGGATCTCCTGCTTACATGGCAGACGCTTTATCAATCTGAGCCACCGAGGGCACAGAGGATAATGCGACTGCAGGGACTGTCTCGCGCACGCATCCCGCGAGACCCACATTCTCACCTTGTATGTCCACACACTACATTTGTAGTGTCCCACGCCAACACACTCATTACTCGTGGAAGACATTCTTACCAAATCCCGTAAGTGTTCGGGGAATATGTGTTGAAAGTGTGTGGTATAAACCGTGACTTTCCTTTTTTCCCATGGAGAGTGGTGTGTGTGGTGTGCTCGGCAGTCGGTAAACCAACGAGGCTATTCGTTTTCTCTCCGGACAAAGACTCGCCACCAAGCGTCGCGACGGACGCATTGAAACCACCTACAAGTTACTGTCAAAACATTGAACTCAGATCTGTTTCATTTCAGTAAACTAATGGTCTTCCTGGAATCGTTTTGTTTCATTTCATACAATTACAAGGAGAGATTCGATTAGACTGAACTTTTTTAGAACAACTGACTGAAAGACAACGCATAGCCTAAACCGCTAGAGACGTAGAAATGCTGTACAGTCAACGCTTCGTGTTAAAACCGGTTGCGAGAAAGCACAGGCTAGACTGTGCTGTGGAAGTGTGGTTTTTTCCCTTTTCACTGTCATTTTTAACGGAAAACAGTGAAGTTGTGGTTGGTTGGTTGGTTGGTTGGTTGGTTGGTTTTGGGAAGGAGACCAGACAGCGAGGTCATCGGTCTCAACGGATTAGGGAAGGAAGGGGAAGGAAGTCGACCGTGCCCTTTGAAAGGAACCATCTCGGCATTTGCCTGGAGCGATTTAGGGAAATCACGGAAAACCTAAATCAGGATAGCCGGACGCGGGATTGAACCGTCGTCCTCCCGAATGCGAGTCCAGTGTCTAACCACTGCGCCACCTCGCTCGGTCAGTGAAGTTGTGTTTATAGATAACTTTATAATCCTGCCTCTTCGTATATTAAAAGCGTCCGGAATATTGTCACTCGAGCTACTACCCTCACAGATCCAGCAGCTGAAAGGATCTCTCTCATTCCCCGTGTACAAATTACACCACCCGATTCACCCATTCGTTTGGACTTCTATTGCCAATAGAGGTTCCGCTTGCAATGACAATAAGGTGGAAATGGATATAAAGGAGTAGAAGAATATGGACAGACGGATAAGGGGGGGGGGGGGGGGAGAAGACGAGTAGGAGACGTACAGGAAGGGGGACAAAGATGATGGGCACAGGCAGGGAGGAGGAGGAGGAGGAGATCGACAAACGGGGATGGAGGGGGAAGAGATCGACAAACGGGGTGGGGAGGAGGAGAGAGGGACACTGAGAGGGGGGGGGGGAGGAGGAGGAGGAGGAGGAGGAGGAGGAGGAGATAAGAACTGCGAAGCATTGCCGAGTTCGGTAGTGTTGTTACATGTATATCGATTTCAGTTGGTTCGTTGAAGGTACTGTTTCCAAAATCATTACATGAACTTAGATTTTGGAAGCTTGGTTGTTTAACTAACAATGGATATTGCATACGCGAACGATAATATCAGTACATTGGCGGCGTGGTGTAACTGCGGATCGATATGGTTTAAACTAAAAGCATGACACTATGCAGTCAGTGATGGATTTTCCCTTCAATAGTGTTGATCACTTCGGAATATAATTTAATTGTTCATACAGCAAAAATCAAAGCATCAAATAGGATACTAAATTTAGGCTTTTGTTTCGTAACACTTTAATTATTATTGAACCGTTGACTATGTTTGTAGTTCAGTGATCGATGGGGAGGACGGGGAAAAATAAAGCCGTAGGCGAGTCTTGAGAAGGCGCGGCTGACTGCTCTCTATAGTAGTCCTCTCGGGGCTTGGGCGCCGTCCCCGCGGCTGGCTGGCTGGCTGGCCACCTGTTAAGGCACTGCATCCCCCAATGCCATCGATTGACCCGCTGCGCTCTGATGTTTGTGGACACAGCACCGGGTGGAACGTCTGTTACAATTCCGCGTCCCTTGCCCGACAACTGGTTCCTCTTTCGTCGCAGCCAAGCAGCTGGACTTGGAGAAGAGAGCCAGAAAACGGCCAAGTGTCGCCGTCGTACTCATTATTCTACTGCGTAACCGCACCAACGCTACGCGAGACTTCTCTGTAATCTATTGATATTAATTTGTTTATGAACCTTCAAACAACACCTTCTTAACTTAGCTCAAAAGCTGAGGACTCGAAACAACATCCTCCATAAGCTATGCGGAACTACCTGGGGATCTTCAGCAACCACCCTGCGAACTTCAGCTCGGGGCTTGGTATACTCAAGTGCTGAGTATTGTGCACCTGTTTGGATGAATAGTCATCATACAAGGCGCATAATATCTGGCACAATCAGATCTACTCCAGTTTATTGGCTTCCACTGTTAACCGGTATAATGCCTCCTGATCTACGCAGATGTACTGCCCTTATGAGAGAATTCCACAAGATCTCCAGGAATTCTAACCTACCTGTGCATAGCGACCTGCCACTTTTAAATTTCAAGAGGCTGAAATCACGTCATCCAACTCTGTGCGATGCTGCTGACATGGTTGCTAAGAATTTCAAACCTCTTCAAGAATGGAAAGGTCGATGGGAAGCAGTGACAGATGTGCACCTGCATAACATCTTCTCAGGTGCTAAACTTCCAAGTGGATTCGACTTACCACGCAAGACGTGGTCTACTCTCAACAGAATCCGTACCAGCCATGGGCGATGCAGGGATGCTCTCTTTAAGTGGAAGAAGCTGCCTGATCCAGCTTGTGACTGCGGGGCTCCATACCAGACTGTTCACCACATTGTCAGTGAATGCAGGATTCGAGCCTATCACGGCGCCAAAGAGGACTTCCTGCTGGCAACTCCAGATGCAGTGCGCTGGATTGAAGGACTGGATATTCAGTTGTAAAGACAAACTTAAGTTTCTTGTGTGTCAATATGTACATATGTATATGTAATTTCATGATATGTCTGTATTAGCCATACGCTAAATAAAAATAAATGTTTATGAACGTACACTCCAAATATTAAAACCCCTGACTCCATTATTTTTAGTGCAACAGTCCTCATTATCGTCAGTGTCAAAGGTGATATGTTGGGTGATACAGCTAATCTGTTCATTCCAGATGTTTCCTGAACCGTTGAAGATACCTTAATACTGTTTTCAGTTACATAAATAATGACAGTGGTTTAAATGGTTCAAATGGCTCTGAGCGCTATGGGACTTAGCATCTGAAGTCATCAGTCCCCTAGAAATCATAACTACTCAAACCTAACTAAGGACGTCACACACATCCATGCCCGAGGCAGGATTCGAACCTGCGACAGTAGCAGTCGCGCGGTTCCAGACTGAAGTGCCTAGAACCGCTCGGCCACAGCGGCCGGCTAATAGTGAGAGTGTCTTAATTAAACGACATAGTCCCTTTTCATAGCTGTTCTAATTACAGGGACATAGGTATCAACTGCGCTTTTTCAAGTGGAACTATACCAGTTTCTGCTGTTAGTATCGTAGTTCTCAAAGAGAGAAATTCAACGGCGTACTACTCTCCAAAATCCGACTAGTAGTTCCAAAGAAATATATAGGACTTTCGTATTACATGTTTTGACCGTGAAAACGATTGATGTTTTGTATGGGAGTTGGTGTTCAGCGGAACTGTCACGTCAGACTGATGGTATGCTCCAGCCTGATGTACCTTAGAGTGTCTATTTACAAAAGCGGCATAGTGGACAAAAGTATAATTTAAAACTAACACTAATCACAGTTCGCTACATATTGTTGGACCGACACACCAACTGGGAGGCAAAGAAAGTGGTATCTAAAGATGATTCACCTGTTTGCTACGGTAACAGTTCTGTTTTTGTTTTTATGAGAGCCGTCAAAAAAAAAAAAAAAAAACAAAAGGTGCCTGTCAAAAATGGAAATGATTCGTAAAACTGGAATTTAGGTAGAACTATTGTTAAATATTAACTTCGCGTCATGAGTTTGTCAAACGACGCACCCTGCAAAATTAATCGGCAACAGCTACATAAAGAAATGACAAAAGAAAGTGAGCATCAACACTTCCTTAAAATTCCTCTTATGTCGTAAAGTGCTCTAAATGCCCACGATATACTACAATACACGTTTGTACTTAATGGTTCAAGGACTTTCGGGCATACTGGAGAGATTCTTTCGGTATCACTGCAACAGTGCGACGTTCTAAATCCTCTCGTGTCTTCAAATCTTGTGCATAGACTTCGTCCTAGATTTTACCCTAGAGAACAAGAGCCTAGTGGTGTCAAATCAGGCGGACGTGACGGCTAACTGATAACACCTGCATGAACTATCCAGCGACCAGGAAAGACCTGAATTATAGCTTTTCAAGCCACGAGGCTTAGTGAGCCGGACATCCCTAGTGTTGGTAACACTCACATCTATGTATTTCAAACGGTATTGTTGTAGGAGATGCGGTAGCTCTTTGGTAAGAAGGGGTATCTTCTATCATTTAAAGTTTCTTTAGTGAAGTAAGGTCCGGTCATATAGTCTCGAATAACGCCACACGAAACGTTCTCACTTCACGTCCTTCGATGTTCAACCTTCCACAGCCAGTGAGATTCTCAGCGGTCCAATACTGCATATTTCGTATATTCAGCTCTCCATGATTTGGTGAGGTAACTTGATTGGTAAATAAAACGCTTCGAAGAAAGAAACTATTGTGCTCTTGTTGCGTCAGAAACGAGTGACAGAATTCCGTGCTGCTTCTGCAGTCCTGCTGGTTAATTTGCTTGAGAGGCGACCCATGATACAGATGGGGAGCTGTTCGCACGCAAAATGCGAGCAACTCTGGGCTGACTTATTCCACTAGCAATCGTAATTTCACTGGAGCTAACACGTGGATTATAAGCTGTAGCTGCCCAAAGACCTATTTTCTTCGCTCCGCTCCTTGCAGGCCTGCTCATTGCCTTCTGCCTCGTATTCCAGTGCCCTTCTAATAACTTAGTACGTAGAACGCAACTGTTCTCTTGGGCTTCCTTCTGAAATTCCGTAAAGGATTTGAGTATCTAGTTATCCTTCGTTTTTGAAAGACGTTTACTTCTTCAAACAAACACACTCTATCCACATGAAAGACAAGCCAGAATGAAAGCTTAGATTCCTGTTTTCCTCTTCATATTGGTATCGCGGCGGTGCAACAGTCTTTTTCTTCATTATCCAACTGGATAGATTTCCTTACTTGCTTATGAAACAACGGACTTCCGCATAAGACGACCGTCGGTTTCATATTTATGTCTGGTGTCTCTTCTTTCGGACATATTCGAAAGAACAGACATTTTGATCCTGCAGCCACTATGAATCAAGACCCAAAGGAATTAAAGACATCAGCTGGCAGTGTAACAAGCAGCAGACCCGGGTTCGAATACCGGCCAGGCCCAAATTTTCATCTCGTCTCACTGATACAAATGCTCATTGGCAGCTAATGTCTTAAATTCCGTTCTTGAATAGGTTTCATGCTCGAAATAAATAAAGTCAAAGCTCTAAATATTGTGATTACTCCAAAATTATTTTTTGAAGCGTGAAATGTCGTTGAATTAATGTGTTTCAGAACCTAAATACTAGCAGCAGAAAATGCTACAGATTTATAAAAAAAAAGCTGACTCAGATATCTCTATCATTAATATAGCTAGGAAGAGACTCTATACTTTCTGATAAAAGGACACACACACACACACACACACACACACACACACACACACACACACACACACACACACACACACACGAAAGAAAACTCTTCTAGCTTCCGGAGTTTCAGGTCAGTTCTCCCCCAACGCACATACCTCAATAGTTTTCAATAAACATTGAAAATTAGCCCTGCACTGAAAGAAACAAAACAATCTACAAGCGAGCCGCAGCACTAACATAGCGCCTCTCTGTGAGTATGGTGACCGAAGCATCGGCTCAAATCTCGTGTTGTGTAAAATACTTGCGGAGAAAGAGTCAAGTATAAAAAATGCGTCGAGAACAGTGTATACAGTAACAATGGAGAATCAAAAACCACCAGAGATCTACAACTGGACGGAAAATAGAAGTATAGTGACAAACAACCACTAGTCACGAAAAGTATTTCAGAAATAAGTACGTTTCTTCACGACTACTTTCTGAGACGACACGCTGTCAAAACGATGAAAGGCACAAAACAAGCTGACGTGTAACATTCCATTATCACAAGCCCTCGTAATGTAATGCCGGGTGAGCAATTGAAAAACAAGTAAAAAAAAGTGCACATGGTACAATTTTTAAGTTCAAAACAAAAAACAAGCATGAACTTTGTAAGATATTTCACATCAATAAGTCAAGACCCACAGAGGATGACACGTAGGTGTCGAAACATATCTGGGTAAATAAAAAAGATACATATTGTTTTGCATCTGACGGAGTTGGAAAACAAAGAAATTTAATTCACAAACGCGGAAAAAAAACATCAACACTAGCTTTCAACGCGAGCAAGACGATTGATCACCCTTTTAATATCGCTTCATCAGCAATGTCGTTCGGTGGTCGTGTGAAAAGAGAAATCACTGATTTGGTTGATAAGGCTGCTCTGAACATTTTTGCTACATTTGATACCCATCATAGGTAACAGCGGCGGAAGCCAAAACCGATGGAGCTGCTGTACAGTCCCACGGGACAAGACAGGCAGAGATGTTTGGAACTGTAAAAGGAACAAATGAGACGTGTGTACATTCATGTGGGTTGTATTTTGCAGGTGAACATTACTACAGAAATCTGCGGTATCAGTGGTTGTTAATTTCGTGTCACAGAGCAAGACCAAGTCTGTAGTAAACTGCTTGTCTGCTGCGCCCGAGTTGATCGATTTTGATAAAACTTTTCAGAGAGCAAGCAGTCTGGCATTAGCAGTCCACAGTGAATAGTTCGTCAATAGCGTTAAACTGTTCGTTGAAATTGACTGACAACGGAAAGCGTTGATCGCAACGTATTCTCCCTTCTTCTTCAGAAAAAACGAATCACCGCAGGTGCGCTGTATTCTGCGTGCTGCCTTCACAAGTAAAGGTAAAATGTGAGAAATATGCATCGTTACGCCGCTTAGAGCCCTGCAGTGGGTGAGGCAGGTTAAACATGAGAGGCAGTGGACTGCGAACGTTCAGTGCGGGACTATTAAAGACAACGTGACTGGAGCTTACTTCACTGAGAAAACATTAACGGGTGAAAGATAAACACATTGTCTCACCCAAGTGCTACCGGCTTTCCTGTAGGACCGACAACTAATGCGAGGACAGTGGCAGGCAGCGCTTTCAAATTGTGTGTTAAAACTGATACCAAAATATAAATTATATGTAAAGTATAAAATGGCGATGAGATATGTCATTGCTGTGTTACACGGATTAATGCAATAACTTCTGGTGGAAGATGAATCCGGTACCCTGAAGACGCTAGACGCTGCTCATTACTGAAATGGATTAAAGAATTGTTAAGAAAAGTACATTTCCACCTAGTGTTCAGACTTAGTCTCGCGATGAAAGTGACAAAAAGAAATAATGACGTACACAAGTTGTGATAAAAAAACTTTCCGTCATTTTCATTTTTGTTATTGTCATATCGTAACAAGTGTTACTTAATTGAAACCAGTGCCCTGTTACCCTCCAGCTCATCGCAAGCGGGGAACTATAAAACCCATGTCTAAAAGTTGTTTCCTGGCACCTGAGTGCAGGTACGAAGAGAATAGTTAGCGTTGCCGTAAAATGCCGCCGGTGACAAGCAATTACTGATAGCGCCATTGCTGCTGCACCTGCTCTCGTTCAAGCGGGATCGATGCTCAAAGGTTGGCTCAGTCATTGCATTTCACCTGTTATTGTGCTGCAGTCGTACGTAGCTGCTGCACACTTACCACACAATTTAGTTATGACTACTACTACTACTACTACTACTACTACTACTACTACTACTACTACTTACTACTCGATCCGCATCGTAGCTGAAGATAAGTTATTCGGAATCATCCAACGATTTCAGTGTGTCCAGTAACTTAAAACTGCTCTAGATTAAAAGCAATCATTGCGAGAGCTGTCTAAGTATCCGCTTGTTGTACTGTTAATTAAGTATGTGGCATAGGCTGGGTAATTCTACTTGCACGGAATCAGAGAAATACAAGAGGAACTTATTAGAAGTATAGTCAGGGAACAAATATAAATCGTCTGTTATGTTCATCAATAATTACTGTAGAAAAAGTGTGACAAAATAATGGCATTAATAATCTAAATTAATAGAAGTTAGTTCTTCTGGCTGCCTTAGCTTTCTATCGTTAGTGGAGGAGGGAAAGCCATACACCGCTCAAACCACCTCGGCTGCATAAACAGGTGAACTATCCCGTTGACGTTAAGGGTGTGATGATATTCCGTCCCATAACTCAGAATTATGTCATAGGAAATTATTTCCACAATGAAAAATGGCCCTTACTTCGTCATAAGAAAAGGGACAGATCTCCAACTGTTCATGCTTCGTGGAGAAGTGTTAAATATCTCCTGAATTACAGAGTGTGCCTGCTCCTGTCAGCAGTGGTGCGTCACTTGTGACTGCAAGTGTGTCCAAGGCTGTCCAGTTGCTAACACGAGCCCAAGATCTATCCCGAGGGCTCTGGGACTCCATTTTGATGCCAAAGGTCCCTGCTTTCGGTCGAATAAATAACAACGTATAGGACCTTCTGTCTGTTAACAATACAGAGTTTGATTTCCAGGAAAGGTATTCCATTGCGTTCTCGTACATTGCAAATAAAATTCATGTCTGTTCTTCCTGCAAGATGGTGAACAGTTGTTGATAGGTTCTTCAACGAACTGAATCGATGTTGAACAGAAACCGTAGTTCATTCCAAGGGGATGAAGACATAGCTTCGGTTATTTTGGTGTAATAAATATATCCCACTTTCGTGGAGCCACAGTCCAGTGACAGGATCCATACTGATATAGAGAAGATCCTGTCAAGGTCCCTGGTGGCGTAAAGGAATCCTGGTATTACCTAGATACTCCATGTTTCAAGACGAATCATCCCAAATCACAAGACTGTATCCTCCACATCAATGAAAGAGGAGTTTAAGTTACTCTTAGGATTACAGTTTTACTTTCACAACAGCAGTCAGATTATACTAGAAAATGATAATAAAAACGACCTCAGCCGTATTTCTTGTCATTTATGATGCCACAACCTATTTCGTTTTAAATGAACTTCTGCAGGTGACCAAAAATTCACAAAGTCTTCGTAATTATTTCTCACAAAGTGGCAGAAACGTGCCGGTATCATCAGTCAAAAATGGCTTAAATTCAAATACCTTGGATTATTTTAATAAGCTTACCTGAAATATGCCAGCGTTGTTTATCATTATTGTTATTAACACGTAAATTATGCAGCCGTGGAGACACAGAATGATACACATTTTGCAAAGTATTTTACATGCATTCACAATCTTGGGGTTTTCATATGCCTTGCACAAATAGTGAAACTCGGCCCATACTTCTACGAGCCTGCCTGCAGTTGCTGCATTCGTTGCTGTTGTTAAGCGCAGTCGCTGTCAACCCAAACTTGTGGAAAGTGACACATAGATGTGGTCTTTCAAAACCCTCCACACATCCAAAAACATAACCACAGAACCACGAGATGAGACTGGCTCGCTGGCAATGGTGGCTCTTACATAGTGCTGTACTCTAGGCGGGAATAAAGTCAAGCAGTTACAACTGAATTCCCTGCTTTGAAGCGGAGAATGCAAAACGCTGTTAATTGCGGTGTTACCGCCGTGTCAACTAGACAAACATGGTTACTGAGACGTCTTAACGGAAACTACGTGTTGCGGCAACTAGCGACTGGTACCAAAGTAAACTTTTTTCGTTGCGTAAGTTAAAATTTGGGGTCAAATTTCTGTATTTATTCATGCAGAAGATAGTCATGTCGAATCTGATGAATCTTTCTGAAGCGCCTTGAATTTTCGTTAACTAATTTTCCCAACTGAAACAAGGAATACACACACATCAACCTCTACATGGATACTCTGCAATTCACATTTAAGCGCCTGGAAGAGGGTTCATCGAACCACCTTCACAAAAATTCTCTTTACTCCAGCCACGTACAACGCGCGGAAAAAAAAACGGACACTTACATATCTACGTGCGAGCATGGATTTCCCTTATTTTGTAATGAAAATGGTTTCTCTCTATGTAGGTCAGTCAACACAATATTTTCGCATTCGCAGGAGAAAATTGGTGACTGAAATTTCGTGACAAGATTCCGCGCCGCAACGAAAACGTCTTTGTTTTAATGATTTCCACTCCAAATCCGAGATCATCTCTCTCTCTCTCTCTCTCTCTCTCTCTCTCTCTCTCCCCCCATTTTCTTGATAATACAAAACCTGCTGCTCTTTTTTGAACTTTCTCGATATACTCCATTAATCCTATCTGTAGCTATCTTACACTGTGCAGCAGTACTCCAAAAAGAGGACGAACAAGCGTAGTGTAGGTAGTCTCTTTTGTAGATATGTTGCATCTTCTAAGTGTTCTGCCAAAAAAAAACGCAGTCTTTGGTTCGCCTTCCCCACAACATTTTCTGTGTGTTCCTTCCAATTTAAGTTGTTTGTAATCGTAATTCCTAGGTGTTCAGTTGCATTTACGACCTTTGGATTTCACTTATATATCTTGCTACGGAAGTTAAGCGGATTCCTTTGAGCACTGACGTGCACTTTCAATTACTTACGGTCAACTGTCAATTTTCGTACCATACAGATATCTTTTGTAAAACGTTTTGCACTATATTTTGACCTTCTGATGACTTAACTAGAAGATAAACGACAGCATCATCTGCGAACAACCTAAGATGGCTGCTGAGATCGGTAGCCGCGTGATCTATGGCGTCTTGTCGCGATCCGCGCGGCTCTCCCCGTCGGAGGTTCGAGCCTCCCTCGTGTGTGTGTGTGTGTGTGTGTGTGTGTGTGTGTGTGTGTGTGTGTGTGTGTGTGTGTGTGTGTGTGTGTGTGACCTCAGCAGTTTGGTCCCGTAAGACTTTGCCACAAATTTGCAATTTTGCTGCTGAGATTGTCTCCTAAATCGTTTATATGCGAGTGTTGGAACTTAAATAGTGGCAACTATTTATTCACAACCGATACAAGAGTTACATGTTTGCACATGTTACTGTCCTTCAAAGTAGTCACCAGCGTTGTGTAGCACTCGTTGCCAGCGATGTGGAAGGCGTAGTATACCGTTAGTAGAGCCTGTTACGTTGATGGTGCGAATGGAGCGGTCTACTGCCCGTCGAATCTCTGGAATAGTTTAAAGCGAATGGCACGAACTGGTTCCTTCATCCACGGAATCAAATCAGTCACAAGGACTTAAGTCACCTGCGACCAGCTTTGCGAAAGAAGCGGCGACACTTTCTGCGCAACACACCCATCATTTTGCACGACAATGCGGGGGCGCATACAGCACAAGCTGTGGCTGCTCCGTTCTGTCGATGGGACTGGGAAGTACTGCACCATCCACCGTAATCCCCGGTGTGGCTCTGTAGTGATTTCGAAGATGATGGAACCACTTCGTGGCATTCGTTTCAGAACTGTTGCAGATATTCGACCGCTCCATTCGCACCATGAACAGAACAGGCTCTGCTAACGGTATACTACGCCTTCCACATCGCTGGCAACGGGTTCTACACAACGCAGGTGACTACTTCGAAGGACAGTAGCAGGTGCAAACATGTAACTCCTTCGTATCGGTTGTGAATAAATAGTTGCCACTATTTAAGTTCCAAACCTCGTAGATAAGGAACAGCAGAAGGCCTGTAAAACTACGTTGGCGAACACCAAAAACCACTAATCTTTACTCAATGACTTTTCATCAAGTACTACGAACTGTGACCTCTTTGAGAGGAAATCACAAATTCAGTCACATACCTGAGACGATATTCCGTAAGTACGCAATTTGCCTACAAGCGAAGAGTGAAGTAAATGGAAATGAGCGTATGGTATCGTTGGCCGGGAGGCCCCGTCCGGGGAAGTTCGGCCGCCAAGTGCAAGTCTTATTTGACTCGATGCCACTTTGGGCGACTTGGGCGCCGATTAGGATGAAATGACGATGAGGACAACACAACACCCAGTCCCCGAGCGGGGAAAAATTTCCAAGCCGGCCGGGAATCGAACCCGGCCGGGAATCGAACCCGGCCGGGAATCGAACCCGGCCGGGAATCGAACCCGGCCGGGAATCGAACCCGGGCCCGCGTGCTTGGGAGGCGAGCACGTTACCACCCAGCTAAGCAGGCGGACAAGAGTGAGGTACAACGTCAATAGCCTTCTGGAAATCTAGAAATATGGGAAATCAATCTGAAATCCCTTGTCAATAGCACTCAAAACTTCATGTGAATAAAGAGCCAGCTATGTTCCACAAGATGGATGTTTTCTAAATCTATGTTGACTCTGTGTCAATAGACCGTTCTCTTCGAGGTAATTCATAACGTCCGAACATAATATATTTTTCAAAATCCTGCTGGATATCGACGAGAATGATACGGGCCTGTAATTTTGTGGTTCACTCCTCTATCCCTACGCCATCGCACAGTTTCTAACTGATTGGTCACTACAAGAAATTGGAATATATGTCTTTTTACTGGGTGTCCACTGATTCCACACGAGGTCATCTGACTGCCACTCCGTAAACCGTGACTCAGCACCCCATAAAAGTTACTTCAGTTGCTCAAGAGGCCAGTGACGACATTATTTACACGACTCCAAGAAAAAGGCCAATAGCTTGACTAAGGCCCGCCCGTCGATTCTGCACGAAGACTGTAGTGCCTTTGCTGTCGGAAAGTTGGCTGGGAAAAATTACCTTTTACACGTTTGATGTCTTACTGTGTAACTGTGTGACTAAATATGCTGGGAGAGTTTCCACGTAACGTGGACACCTTAAAATTTCCTTTGCGGTAACACACTCAGGAAACTGGTTTTCCCTTTGTGATAGTACGTAATAGGAATAGTGTTTGTGATAAGCGTTGTACATACGAAGAATTTTTACCATGATATAACACCTACTACTAATTGTTTAAATGAAACAGTTGTTAAACAGCTCGTAAAACGATATGTAAGTTACGTAGCGAAAAATGTTTGGAACAAAGATTTGAAAAATCCGTAAATATTAAAGTCTGCCAACACAGTGCAGTTTTTCTGGTCTGTTAGGCTATATTTACAAGTGGGGCTAAAGAAACACTGTAACGGACTTGCAGCTTTGGAGCCATCATGTTGCACATCTTCCATACTTACTTGTTCGGAAATAGGGATGGTCCCGTGTTTTTTGGCCAACCTACTGCATTTTAGCTACACGATAAATCAGCGCCAAACTCTTACGTAATTTCATAATATAAAACAGTGTAGCCTAAGAAAGAAAATGCAATCCAGGAGTAGTTGTCCTTTTTCAGTACTTAGCGGTAATAGCCCTCACTTGTCCGAGGCAACACGAGAGGTGAAATGGCGCAGTGGTTTAGGCACCGATTCGCAGTCGGAGGTCCGCCTTACGACACTCAAGCTCATAAATTAAGAATAATGCTGATACAAGGTGAAACAACGCGGGTTTAAATCACCTCGGGGTATGGCCATGCGGTGCATTTGACCTACAGTAGTCGTACGGTGGCGCTGGCAGCAGTCAACATACGCAGGTGTGTGGTGGTACATGTCAGAGTACGGTGCAGCGAGTAAGTGTGCAGACGTTTTTCGACGTGCTAACGGTGACTCTGTGTTGAAAATGGCTCAAAAGACACACATTGAGGACGTTATAAGGGGTAGAATACTAGGGCGAGTGGAGGCTGGTCGAACACAGCAGGTCGTAGCATGGGCCCTCCATGTGCCACAAAGTGTGATCTCAAGGTTATGGCAACGATTCCAGCAGACAGGGAAAGTGTCCAGGCGCTACAATACGGGACGTCTACAGTGTACAACACCGCAAGAAGACCGATATCTCACCATCAGTGCCCGAAGACGGCCACGGAGTACTGCAGGTAGCTTTGCTCGGGACCTTAGCGCAACCACTGGAACAGTTGTCTCCAGATACAGTCTACAGACGACTGAACAGACATGGTTTATTCGCCCGGAGACGTGCAAGGTGGATTCCACTGACCCCTGGTCACAGGAGAGCCCGTAAAGCCTGGTGCCAAGAACACAGTACATGGTCATTGGAACAGTGGTCCCTCGTTATGTTCACGGGCGAGTCCAGGTATAGTCTGAACAGTGATTCTCGCCGGGTTTTCATCTGGCGTGAACCAGGAACCAGATACTAACCCCTTAATGTCTTTCAAAGGGACCTGTATGGAGGTCGTGGTTTGATGGTGTGGGGTCGGCTTATGATTGGTGCACGTACACCCCTGAACGTCTTTTGAAAGAGGAACTATAACAGGTCAGGTGTATTGGGACGTCATTTTGCACCAGTACGTCCGCCTTTTCAGGGGTGCAGTGGGTCCCACCTTGCTCCTGATGGATGATAACGCACGGCCCCGCCGATCTGCCATCGTGGAGGAGTACTTTAAAACAGAAGATATCAGGCGAATGGAGTGGCATGCCTGTTCTCCAGACCTAAACCCCATCGAGCACGTCTGGGATGCTCTAGGTCGACGTATCGCTGCACGTCTTAAAACCCCTATGACACTTCAATAGCTCCGACAGGCACTGGTGCAAGAATGGGAGGCCATACCCCAGCAGCTGCTCGACCACCTGATCCAGAGTATGCCAACCCGTTGTGCGGCCTGTGTACGTGTGCATGGTGATCACATCCCATATTGATGTCGGGATACATGGGCAGGAAACAGTGGCTTTTTGTAGCACATCTGTTTCGGGACGGTTTTCTCAACTTACCACCAATACCGTGGACTTAAAGATTTGTGTCGTGTATGTTACCTATGTGCCTATGCTATTAGCTCCAGTTTTGTGTAGTGCCACGATGTATGGCACCACATTCTGCAGTTACCCTTAATTAATGAGCATGAGTGTATAATGACATTTGTCGTTGCTTGCCAGGATTGATCAAGGCGAATGTCGGGATTGTCCTGTGAAAATGATATGGCCTGTTTCATCATGTATCTATTTCCTCGCAGACTTCACGCACCGTTTTTAATGATGTCGCCGTTGACGCGCTGTCAGAATACAATTACCTTAATCGGCCAGGAACTACTCTCATGTTACATGACGACATATTCTGCTCTGCTTGCTTCCGTTGTCAAGTGCTGCAGCCTCAGTACAGAGACAGATTATCCTATTCTCGGCGGTGATACACGTCATGTCCTCGCTGCCTCTGCTGGACTATTTTCGGACGGTGCAGGTTAACATACCTCCACACTCCTCATCACATTACCAGTCGCCCGCTAAATATCATGTCAAGAACGGTAAGCAGCACCTTGAGCTTCCAAGTTAACGCCTTCAAGCAGGCTCTTCGGATAAGCCTGTCTGCGTGAAATGCGTAAACTACTTTCAAACATCAATCTGGACTTACGTTGGTAGCATACGAAAACGACTTACTTACGACTACCACTGAAATAATGCTGTATCTTTTGAATATTTTCTTTTCCTCACCAAGCATTTACATTTTGGCCTTAAAACTCTTGTAACATCTGTCAAATTTAGGACTGGAATGATATTTTTGTCTTCGTAATGTAAGAGTTTCTGTGAAAGATGCCATTACTAACGTATAGAACTCTGACCACATAAGCATGTGATACTTTTAAAAATAAGTCATGAATATAAACTGATGGCATGGTTCTATGCTTTGGTGGATGAGAAATATTAACAACAGAATTACTATTATATCAGACACAAACGAACACCTGCAAGAGCAGCGCAGCTGTGAGACTCGGAGGACAGCCTGCATCGGTGCCAGATTTCCGATGATGTGATTATTTGCTGTTGCCAGATCCGTCACCCTCAAATCCACCCCGCTGACATAGGCCATTTCTCTTATGTATAAAACTGTAGTGAAATTCAAAAATTGGTGGGAACTTGAGAATAGCCCAATTGCGTACAGCATTTAACCCACTCATGTGACGACAGTGTGGAA
Organism: Schistocerca piceifrons; assembly: GCF_021461385.2. NCBI lineage: Eukaryota > Metazoa > Arthropoda > Insecta > Orthoptera > Acrididae > Schistocerca > Schistocerca piceifrons. The sequence goes on from NC_060138.1 coordinate 701,036,791, forward strand.
GATGGGCAGTTGTCCTAAGGGTAAAATGTCCGGAAGTTAACAAAAATCGTAATGAGCAGTTTTCCTGTTGGTGTGAGATTCAAAAATTCAAGATTGCGATGTTGGAGATAGGAGGGGAGCCTATCTAACATCAAAATCAGAGATGTGATTGAGTTTCTCCGGGCGTATTTGATAATCAAAATATCCACGGGTGTACTGCCGGTCTACAGTGTCCAACGGGCAGTGCCCGTTGGACACTGTAGACCGGCAGTACAACCGTGGATATTTTAAAATCAGAGATGGCGACTCAAGACGGCGACCTGGAGATAGGATGTCAGTCGGCATGGTTGCCAGCTTACCTAAATCCAAGATTGTCGACAAGCGGCATTTAAGACAGCCCGCACGGGTGTCAGATTTCATATATTCCAAGTTTAGAATCACATCCTAACTGTAAAATCGTTGCTTTTTCCCATTCCACGCGCCTCATGTTTGCCTATTTGTGCTATGTTCATATTTAGTGTTTAAACCTCTCCACAACTGCGACGTCACAAACCCAAGAGCTCACGTCCCCTAAATTTAAACTGTCGGGATATTTAAAAACCGAACTGTTCCACGTTAGAGGTAACAGGAAATTTAAAACTTCACTTGCCCTAAATTTAAAATGGCGGGAAGTTCTAGTATCCCTAGTTTAAATTTAAGGAAAGCCCACTGGTTGGCAGAAGTAGACCACTTGTCCTAACTTTAAAACTACATAGCTCACTGGTGCGAGTGTTAAACACTTGCACTGTTGTGTGTAGTAGGATGGCTGCCACAGCCTCACGCCCTGCATTCGTCCATGCCTCGCTGCTGGCTCGTGGTCAGCTGCTTTTCTAAGTGCCATAACAAGACACAGTCAACTGCACATATATATGATGAACTGCTAGTTGGGAATCCTTGTTATCTAGTATGGAATGTAGCGTGGTTCAGGCACAGTGCTAACAGCAGTCCCCGACAGCGGCGCGCCGGGCCTCCCTAGCTGCTGCACGTCTTTACTGCGGCGTCATGCAGGCTTGAGATGGTAGCACAGTTTCAGCTCCCCACGACGGAGTGCAGTGTCTTCGTACCCTGCACCTCACTTCCACCAGTGTGTCAAAGCTATCAGTACGTTTTTTCGCTAAGCCATGTCATCAGTTAGGAATGTGGCAGTTGCCAGTCACCTATTGTGCGCTATAAACAATGTGGTCACCACAGCCAGCTGAATTTATTTATTTATTTATTTACTTTATTTCACGTGTCCAGGATTTAAATAACACAAAATAATAGAAACAACAATAAAACTCTTGCTGCCACTGCTGATTTTCTGTTAGAAGGAACATAAGATCCAGAATCTTGCTGCCTTGATCGCATCATCAGTTGCTGCATACAGACATTCTGTGGCGCAAGCATCAGGCACTTCTCTGCAGACCAGAAAATGATGTACTTCCTGCACCACACTCGCAGGATTCAGCTCCAGCCATGAGGCCACATGCAGGAGATGAAAGCCCACAGCAGGGTCCTCTTTGATGTTGTCCCCACACCTTTTGGTTAATGATTTTCGCCATAGCTCTGTTCAGTGAGATCCAGGTGCTGACATATCGAGCTCCTCGTTGGTCGCAACCTAGGCTTCTGTGATAAATATCGAAACTGAGGGTAACTGGGATCGATTTCCTGCTTCTACAGAAATTAAATGGCGCTGTACCAATAATTAAATAAATTTTGGTGACACGAGTTCGTTGTAGGTAGCCATTCACACTGCGTCCAGTCTCATTCAGTGGCGCATCGACCTCTAGGGCATTTGTGGAATTTCACCAAAATGGTGTATATTCTGCTGCGGAGAAGCATAGTGCCAGGGCAGATGTATGGAGCACATTTGGCTGTGAACCCCATGTGGTGCCAGTAAATTCGCGGATAATGATATTCTGTGCAGATACTTCTCACTTTGTTTCTTGACAATGATCTTCGAGTGTGAGATTACGGTCCAAATTCACTCTTTCAGGATTTTTGGTGGTTGACCTGGAAACACCCAACTCCGTGAATGTCGAACTAAGCGATTTCCTTGGACTAGCATAAACCTTGGCCAAGGCAGCCTGTTTCGTTTGGTGTGCAGTCTTTGATTATTAATTTCCCGATGGCAGTAAAACATACAGGTTGACGATGTGGGTGTCGAAGGTGAAATTGTCCAGCTATTTTGCGATACGTCCATCCTTCTCGTCCATTTAAGAATACCAACTCCATTCATTCTTCTTCAGACAGAGCCGTATTCAGTCTGAAAAAAACGAAGTTCATTATATTTATTAGAATTTGTTTTATTTATTGTTCATTTACTAATATTTATAGAATGTAGAATATTTACTAAAGTTCTTTATGTACGCAGACTTTATGCACACCCTGTAGTAAGAACAAATAAAAATCAGAAGTCAACACAGCATCCAGACTGGTTCGCTGATGGTTTGGAACAGCACACACAACAGTTTCCAGGCAAGTTCCGTGATACAGCGCCCAATACCTTGTAGCAGGCCTTCCTGTATTGTTTCCAGAGCTTGAGTTCCAGCTGTTTCCAAAATCTGCGCCGTTGTTGAGCCCCTTATACTTCATAGTGCACTGATGAAGGTGGCAATGTTCTCTGTTGTTACAAGCTTGTCATCGGATCGAGAGATCAAAGTAACGCTAAATTTTGGAAATCCACGATTTACTGATGTGAAGGTAGTGCTGTCAGATTTTGATTGGTATCAGTTATGCCGGAATTGACACAAATAACTGCAATGTTCAACTGTCGAACACTGACAGTGTTACTGGATTACAAAACAATGTATGTGGGAACTGCCCAAGAACAGCGCAAATTCACAATTACGAGAATACTTACAATGCACTCATTTTTCGAAATCCACATTCAAAAACCTGATACATGCCAGTGAAGGTATTCAACTTAAGATGTCCTTATATGTACTGATTTTATGGAATTGTTCCACAGAGCTGACTAATCAGAACACTTCAGAAGCAGTTCTTGCTAAAATTTCTGAGCATGTTAATCACTCACTAGGTAATAGGACATTCCAACACACTAAACCTCTTAGATGAAAAATGCTATTTCTGATCTACATTCCCCTGTACGTGTAATCCTGGAGAAAGTAACCAGAATGTACATGTCTAATCGTAAAATCCAGAAGCACAATACATCAGCTGTTAATAGCCAGCCTGCTTCCTCCCATACTATTTCAGGTCTGCAAACATATTTTTCACTCAACAGGAATGTGACACAGTAAACCACGTACGCCGGCCAGGCTGGCCGTGCGGTTCTAGGCGCTACAGTCTGGAACCGCGTGACCGCTACGGTCGCAGGTTCGAATCCTGCCTCGGGCATGGATGTGTGTGATGTCCTTAGGTTAGTTAGGTTTAAGTAGTTCTGAGTTCTAGGGGACTGATGACCACAGAAGTCCCATAGTGCTCAGAGCCATTTGAACCATAGAAACCACGTACAGCGTGACTGAATTTGGTGCTTTCACCCTACAGGTACTCATCTCCCACTAGGTTTTGCATGGCATCGTTGTGGAAATACTCCTAGATTACTCGTGCGAAGTTTATAATCAAAGATGATCACTTGGGATAATTATAAACCCAAGATTATCACTTATCCTACTGGTCTTTGCCTATATGAGTCAGTTTTACAATTTAACTGTAACATATCGTATTTTGGTACAATTCTTCTGTAACGTTGTTTCCTTAAATTTTTTGCTATTAGAGGGGGCACATTGTTGCAGTTTCACTGTAACGGGGAGTTTATTATAACTTCGCTGAGTAAGCGTCATTTTGTCACAATTTCGCTGAAACATGAGGTAGTTTGTTAAAATTTCAATGTAACAGGAGAGCATTTTGTTTCAGTGTCTGTCGGTAATTGAATACAAAAGGATGACGTGTGGACAGTTTCCTACATTCTGTTACAAGCTGTTGCGGCATAACAGCCTACCACGGTCACATTCAGTCCCTTATTTGCATATTCATTGTGAAAGGAACAAGAGTAATTAGAGAAAGAAAACAGAGACATTACACCAAAACAAACACACAGCAAAGCAGTGAAAAAAGTAACAGTCGGTTCTTCACTAAGGAAGATCTTTGATAAATAGGTAATAAATTTCGTGACATTAGAGCAATTCATTTGGAAAAATCGAAACTGATTCTACTAATAACCCAAATCCTATTCTGCCTAATATTTAAAAAAGATCTTGCGAGGTTTTGTTGAAATGTCAACGAAACATCCACAAGAAACTATCGTTGCTGCAAAAAAGGAAAGTTCAAGCAGATAATAGCATTTCATCTCATTCCTCAACTTCTACAAAGTTCGATTGAACGAGGACAGTTGTTCAGCAAGGAGAACAAGACTACAGGTTAAGACAAAGAATATGTCGGTGAAGAAGACAAATATGTTAAAACTGAAACTTCAAAATTATATAATTATATGTTGAAAGAGACAGAAATATACGGTAATATTACTGATATGTATAAGAAAGCCGATAGAGGAGTGGGACAGAGCACAAACAGTGTGAAACACAAAAACATCATTAAAGCAACTTCAGAGGGCAGCCTTGACAACAGTATATCCACATTAAGAATGAGAAAATTAGCAGTCTGTCTCCACAATACATACACTATTTTCATCCCAAAAAATAAGTTGCACAATTCTGGCTACTTACAGCATCAACCGCTGCCGAGAGTACACCTCATTGCAATGAAATCATTTCAGTACTTTGAGAAAACTGTAGAATAATTATGGAGGCACCAGTAAAAGAGCTCCATAAAAAACATGCAAGATATTGCCACTGTTCCTCCATGAGCAGCTCCTGTGATGTTCAGGAAAAAGATTTTATACAGAGGGAAGTGAGTATTAGGCTGATGACCAGGGACGGTTTTACAAGACGGTATATTCAGAATGAAAGAGTGATTATTCAGGAGGATGGTAAAGCAGAAGCAGCTAGCCATCCCCTTTGAGGGGTGAGGTTGGGTAATAGTACAGCTCGAGCTGGCTCCTGAAGGAGGTAACAAAACAAAAAAATCGTACCAAATGTAATAAACACCCAATGGCGGCAGCCGGTCGCTACATCTTGTTACTTCTGGAGTAGGGGTGCAGCTGCTGTTGGAGAAGACCTCGCCAGCAGGCTCTCCTAAATCCCTCACCGCCGCCGCCCCCCCCCCCCCCCCCGAAAGAAATCAGACTTCTCAATCTCAGATATTCTGGGAGCCTCGCATACGTTTGTGATGCCAAAAACCATCATATTCACCAGCTGCTAACTTTGAGGTGAAGGTCACTACAGCGCCAGATGCAGCATCCAGTTACCTTTCAAAGGCTACTTCTCCAGAAGTTGCAGGTGTCCAGCTGACCTGGTGACTTGATGTAGGCGGTGATGCCTTAACAGTGCTGGGTCACATGTTGAAAGACTGTCTTCTGCTGGCGATCACCTTCCTGGTGGGTTGCAAGGTTGTGACTAGGCGAGGGACTGCCTGGCCTCTTTATTACTGTACACTGACTCGTGAGGGCCTTCATCATTGCTGATCACTGCCCAATGTGAGCATGTGCCTTCAACTTCAGGCTTGTTGGATGTCACAATTCGAACACTGTCTTCGTTGATATGGTACGCGGCGACCATGAGTTAGTCAGGCTTCCGGGAGCTGTGCTTGACACTGTCGATGGCAGCTTTGCTGATGCCAATGAGAGACGCTGTAGTACAGACGCAGATTACTCACCACCTGTCATGTCACAGCCTTGTAACGTGGCGTCGCCTCGTCAGAAGGAGAAAGAGAAGAAAAAGAAAAAAAAACGCTTGTAATGCTAATAATCGTGTGGAAAAGACTCAATCCTTTTAGGAACGTGTACCTGAGAATCAAAGGGTTCATAAAGTTTACGATACCTGCAATACAAAAAATACTATGGGTGGCAAAAAACGTGTAATTGTTCTTCAGCAGAGCACCATCGAATTCGGAATGATGGTTTCAGTTGAAGGGGAGAGTTCCAAATGCTACACAGTGCCAAGGTTCTATTGTCATGAGGGTAGGATCAACTGAACTGTGAACAAAATCATTAATCTCTAGTTCACACAGTGATGTGCCGAGGAGCACATGGAAGTTGATTTTCGTTAGAAAATGTGCAATACAGCAAGGCATTGCAAGAAGCAGTCAATCTGTAACTATCGTTACAGTGAAGGGAGTAGGTGTGACTACCGAGCAGTATGTTGTACGTGGTTGTGTCACATGTTAGGTATCAGCATAGTTCTAAGAACGTGTTCTCTGAGGAAATGTAAAGGCAACTTTCGTTTCAAAGGCAAAGTTTCAAATAGTGTACCAAATAAAGGAGTTACGAAACATGGAAAAAGGAGAATTTCAGAGCACAAGAAACAATTAAATAGAACCATTTGCTGTCAAATAATTTGTTAAAGCAGTTTTTGCTGAGAAGACTTAGTAATTTTATTTTAGGTAGGTAGTTAGGCGGTGATTAAATACAGTGATGCCTGTTCGTGAAAATGATTGTAGTTCATTGGACTAAGAAAAGAAAATAACGTTCAGATAAGGAACAACCAGTGAACCATATGGTTTATGATAAGAGTAAGTGTAAGAGGACGAGGAAAAGTCAACTTCAGAAAAATATGTAAAGATATTTGCTGTCCAGAAATGTAAAAAAGTCACATCAGGGACTGTATTGGAAAAAAGGGGGGGGGGGAGTGTCGCACCACAACTCCGTTGAGTGCGGTGAACCGCTCATACGATGCTCAGAAAAATGACTCCATACACAGGAAACCGAACGTCGCCCTGAAGTCCAGAACCATTGCACAATAAGACATATTAAGAATGAAAGAGAACTTAGTCAGTAAGCTGACGTAACACAACCAGCTAGCCAGCACATCTGAAGGGTGAAGTTCGCTAATACTACAGCTCTGGTTAAGTTTGTGCAGTAGCTGACTAAACAGTAAAATCAGAACAAATAAAGTCATCGACACCCGATTACGACTCTAGATTGCTAAGGCCTGTTGTTCCTTCTGGGTTTGGGGGGTGCTATTGTTTGAGAAAATTTAAACTCAAGATGGAAATCCGTAACATTAGTCGAATTGAGGGGGCGAATTGTTTAAACTGTGACGTTATAGGAGTGGTAGAACGGTTTAAACATCAAATACTGGTTTAAACGTGAGGCAGGTGTACTCTCAACTTCATAAAGTGGAGGAAACCCGAGAGTAATGAATTTGAATTTCCCGTCTTTTAAATATAAGATCGGATAATAAACTTAAAATATGTGAAATCGAACAAGTATGCAGGCTGTCCTCATATCCTCAGGTACATCGTCTTGAACTGATCGTTCAACTATGTAGTATGATCTGGTATCTCCATGCTGCCATCTTGGAATTATGAATTTCAGAAAATTTGGACAATGTCCCATTTTGGAATTTTTGAATTTCTCATCATTTTACACTTAGGACAAATGCCGTACCATAACGACGACAACAGTGCGTGGTGGCGTTATCAGAAATATAGCTGTTCTTGGGGTCGCACAACTACAATGCTACATGTCCCTCAGTGATCTTCCCTAATTCTGCAACGTTCGACCACATTTTAAAACATTGTCTTGGTGCCTCGTTATTGTAGTAAAATTGAAATTGCAAAGTACTGCTTGCTGAAAAGGTGGAGAGGGAGAGAGAGAGAGAGACATTAAATTTGATGCAAAAACGTATTTCAGAAATGATACGGTGAACAATGCTTAGAAGATGTAGACGTATCGCTGCAGGTATTACAGATAATCGGTGTAAAAAATTTAAATGTAGTTTACTTTATTATTGCTCTAATTTATACACAATTTTGAATGCTCGCACCTATGGACAGACACTATGTTCATTCATTTATTTATCACTCTGTCTTAAATACTTGGATGTGCATTGTGGTGGGCCACGATAAATTGATACTCTGCAGTGAGTTAAATGGCAATATGTGGTGACATTGTAATCGTTAAACCTTGATAGTGGGTTACGATGCAGTTGACGTTGATGGTCATAGATGACATTCTGACTAACGGACCTATTAAACCAGACACAGGACGGATGCCTTAAAACCGATTGCAGAATTTGATTCCTAACTCATCTGTTGACATGTCCGTGATTCGATAGGTTCTTGAGATGTACAATCTGCGTGTTTCCTATTGGAAAACTGCAGGAAGAACGGCGGTCTATGTGATCGTGGGCAAGCACTCGGTTCACATGAAGTCCATGTCCTTCATGTGCTCGCGTGAGCGGAATGTCTGTGTCCTATAGAATGTTTTGATATTTCTGATGGTGAGATTCGACTTTCTATTTTGTGTTAATTAAGTGTGCGTGCATGCGCTCTCTGTCTCTTTCTTTTTCTTTCTTTCTTCTTCTTTCTTCTCCTTGTCCTCCTCCTCCTCCTCCTCCTCCTCCTCCTCCTTCTTCTTTTTCTTCTCACATTCGTAGACCTTTCCCACATGGCCAAATGAACAACGCAGTAATTGCATGTGCAGTCCTAGTTGGGGGTCGCCCTGTGGACCCCAAGGAATTAATAAACATATTGCGTTTCTGTCTTCGTAAGATTTAGCATGCGTATCTAGTCGTTCCAGCCAGCTATACATGCCACCAAGTGCGTGCTGAATTGACAGACCAAAGTCCAGGACGCTGCATGGACCAGCACACTTTGAACGAAGAGTCAGAAAGCAGGGGAGGAAGTCATGTGACCGCCTCCTGCATCCACCTATACCGTCGCGTCTCTTGTGCTGTAGCTCTCATCCAGACCAGGTGGCTAAGTAATCTGCCTCTGCCTCTATTGCACCTTGCTCCGTCACTGAGTCACCGTATTTTATTATTCCGTGGTCTTTCAGCTTCTGATCGCCTACCCCATTGTCCATGCGACTGGCACATGGGACATAACTTCCTGGAGCTTTGTAACTCGTACGTGCAGTAAGAACCAGGAATTTTCTTGTATTTTTTGACTTCCATTGGCCTTGACAATCCACTTTTTCCAGTCCGACCACGTCCCACTCGAGCTGTCCTGTACACGAGCAAATTATTGACGCGACAATCACACTGGCCTCGCATTCAGTGGACGAAGATTCAAGCACCCGTCCGATCATCCAGATTTAGCTTTTACCGTGATTTCCCTTAATCGTTAAAGCCAAATGCCGGGATGGTTCCTTGGAAAAAGCACGGCCTATTCTCCTCCTCGTCCTTAGCTAATAAGAGCTTGTGCTCCGTCTCTAATGACTTCGTTGTCGACGGGACATTAAACACTAATCTTAGTTTCTTTCTTTCTTTCTTCCTTTCCAAAACTTATTACTTTCTAGAATCTATAAAACTGTCAACTTCGAACACATCACACCCGGCATTACTTCCGGTAACTGTGTATGTTAGCGCCTTCTCAATTTAACACGACTCAAATGATACGAGTAAGGCAACTCAAAGGGTATGTGGTATATCTGTCGTAGACAAATCGAGAAATGACTCACAGATAAAATTTTGCCAGGATATACAATCTGTACATTAGCATGTAGGTAAGAATTTTAGGTCTGAAAGAAAAAAAGTATCTGAAAAATCTGTGCCCTGAGGAGGTCGCTACAAAGGGGGCCGAAACGTTGGTACATTTTAGTATTTTAAGTACTTCATAAGATCAGGCGGCAATACACCCAGAATGTTCGTAGTGAGTTTGACACTGACCGTGGAAGTACACGCATTTATATCTGAAAAGTACTTCCCCCACGCGGTAAAAGTGTCCAACAAAATCTGTGAATCAGAAAATGTTATTTTGTAAGAAAAGAATATAGCAAAAAAGTGTGTGGGCAGAACGTTGACCTATCAGCCAGAACACTATAACCACCTACCTAACAGCCGGTATGACGTCCACCTTCGGCACGAGTCGTAGAGGCGACGTGGCGTGTGGGCGTGTGGCTTGGCATGTTGCCGAAGGGAGATGGCACCTTAGCTACACACACAAGTCATCTAATTCCCTTAATTCTGGCGAGGGGGGCGGTGAGCTCTGACATCCCAGATGTGTTCGAACCGGTTCAAGTCTGGCGAGTTTGAGGCAGCATGTCAACTGGAACTAGCCACTGTTTCCTCGAAACACCCCATCACACTTCTGGCCTTATGACATAGCGCGTTATCTTGTTGAAAAATGCCAGTGCCGTCAGGAAACGTGATCGTCTTGAAGGGGCGTACGTGGTCTGCAACCAGTGTACGCTACTCCTTGGCCGCCATGATGCCGTGCACAAGTTCCACTGGACTCACGGATGCCCACGTGAATGTCCCCAGAGCATAATGGAACAGCCTCCATTTTGTCTCTGTCCCACAATACAGGTATCAAGGAAGTGTTGCCCTGGCAGTCAACGGATTCCCGCCCTCCCATCAGTATGATGAGAAAGGTATGAGGATTTGTCAGACCATGCAACACTCTGCCACTGCGCCAACGTATAGTGCCGATGGTCACGTGCCCATTTCAGTCGTAGTTGCCGATGTTGCTGTGTTAACATTGCCTCGCGTATGGATCGTTGGTTGCGGAGGCCCATCGTTCGGACTGTTGGATGCACTGTGTGTTCAGGCACACTTCTAATGTGCCTATCATTAAAATCTCATTTCACTTCCGCCACAGTTCGCCGCCTGTCCCGTGGGGTGGGCGCCCAACCCCACGACATTTGGACGTGGTTTCACCTTGGTTTCGCCAGGTGTTGAAGATAAATCACCATAGCACTCCTCACACACGCGAAAAGTTGTGCAGTTTCCATAATCCTCATGCCGAGTCTCTGGGCCATAACAGTCTGCCCTCGGTCAAACTCAAATAGATCGCGCGCCTTCCCCATTCTACATATGAACAGTATGGTCACTGATACTACATGCACCGTGCTTGCGTCTACCTAGCAGCAGTTCCTCGCCATGTGGCGCTGCCATCGCCTGGATGGGTTTATATCGATGTTAGGTCGGTGGTCATAGTGTTCTGGCTGATCAGTGTAAATGGTAAAGAGTAATCCACCAAATTACAGACCCATATCGTTAACGTCGATATGCAACAGGATTTTGGAACATACATTGTGTTCAAACACTATGAATTACGTCGAAGAAAACGGTCTATTCACATACAGTCAACACTGGCTTAGACAACATCATTCCTGTGAAACACAACTAGCTCTTTATTCACATGAAGTGTTGAGTGCTATTGACAAGCGATTTCAGATCGATTCCGTATTTCTGGATTTCCAGAAGGCTTTTGACACTGTACCACACAAGCGGCTTCTAGTGAAATTGCGTGCTTATGGAATATCGTCTCAGTTATATGACTGGATTTGTGATTTTCTGCCAGAGAGGTCACAGTTGGTAGTAATTGACGGAAAGTCATCGAGTAAAACAGAAGTGATTTCCAACGTTCCCCAAGGTAGTGTTATAGGCCTTTTGCTGTTCCTTACCTATACAAATGATTTGGGAGACAATCTGAGCAGCCGTCTTAGGTTGTTCGCAGATGACGGTGTCGTTTATGGACTAAACAACAAACAAACTGCAAAACGATTTATAAAAGATATCTGAGTGGTGCGAAAATTGGAAGTTGATCCTAAATAACGAAAAGTGTGAGGTCATCCACATAAGTGCTAAAATGAATTCGTTAAACTTGGGTTACACGATAAATCAGTCTAATCTAAAAGCCGTAAATTCAGCTAAATACCTACGTATTGCAATTACTAACAACTTAAATTGGAAGGAACACATCGAAAATGTTCTGGGGGGGAAGGCTAACCAACGGCTGCATTTTATTGGCAGGACACTTAGAAAATGTAACAGACCTACTGAAGAGACTGCCTACACTACGCTTGTCCGTCCTCTTTTAGAATACTGCTGCGCGGTGTGAGATCCTTACCAGATAGGACTGACGGAGTACATCGAAAAGGTTCAAAGAAAGGCCGCACGTTCTGTATCATCGCGAAATATGGGAGAGTGTGTCACTGAAATTATACAGGATTTTGGCTGGACATCTTTATAAGAAAGGCGTTTTTGTTGTGACGTAATCTTCTCACGAAATTCCAATTACCAACTTTCTCCTGCGAATGCGAAAATATTTTGGTGACACCGACCTACATAGGGAGAAACGATCACCACGATAAAATAAGGGAAATCAGAGCTCGTACGGAAAGATATAGGTGTTCGTTCTTTCCAAGCGCTATACGAGATTGAAATAATAGAGAATTCTGTAGGTGGTTCGATGAACCCTCTGCCAGGCATTTAAATGTGATCTGCAGAGTATCGATGTAGATGTAGAGTATTTGCTGCCATCTGTGGAAGTCATGTTCCCAAACGACGATTGACTTTTTATGGGCGACAATGCGTCATGAATTGGTTTCAAGAGCATTCTGAACAGGTCGAGCGAATGAGTTGGCCGCACAAATCGCCCGAGATAAATCCCATCGAACGTTTATGGGAAATAATCGAGATGTAGACTGAGAGTTCCGAGGTCAGGAATTGGGAAATCAGTTCCTGCTAAAGACGAACTGTGAGAATTGACTTCCTGAGCCTAAATCTTGGAACCAAGAAGAAGAAGAAGAAGTTGCAAATAACAGTGCACGGCAGCACGTCGTACAGTAGTAATTGATTATATGAATGCGTGGTGTCTGATCTTTCGACCATATCCAAAAGAACAGACATGACGTATTCCTATAATTGATTCAGCTAAACGGGCAATGGATCCACGTTCTTCGTTGCGGATGCACACGTACGTCCGACATCCTGCGGAAATCTGAGTAGCGAGCATGGAGGAAATGGACAAAAAATGGTTCAAATGGCTCTGAGCACTATGGGACTTAATAGCGGAGGTCATCAGTCCCTTAGAACTTAGAACTACTTAAACCTAACTAACCTAAGGACATCACACACATCCATGCCCGAGGCAGGATTCGAACCTGCGACCGTAGAGGTCGCGCGGTTCCAGACAAGCCTCTAGAACCGCTCGGCCACACCGGCCGGTGAGGAAATGGTCCTTTCCTTTTCCTCCTTTTTTCTTCCTTTTTTCCTCCTTTTTTCCTTTTTTCTTCCTTTTTTCCTTTTCTCTTCTCTTCCTTTTTTCCTTTTCTCTTCTCTTCCTTTTTTCCTTTTCTCTTCTCTTCCTTTTTTCCTTTTCTCTTCTCTTCCTTTTTTCCTTTTCTCTTCTCTTCCTTTTTTCCTTTTCTCTTCTCTTCCTTTTTTCCTTTTCTCTTCTCTTCCTTTTTTCCTTTTCTCTTCTCTTCCTTTTTTCCTTTTCTCCTTTCCACATTCAATTTATTTACAGTAGTAGTAATTAGTGCAGTAATAATTGCTAGTAATAGTAAGGCGTCACAGTTGGGTAATTTCACAAATTGTTTTCCCGTCCACAGCTCTAGGGCAATGTGGGCTAAAGCTGTACAGCTGATCAAGCATAGAGAGTGAAGCATAAACATCCAGAGTGCTTTCTTAACATGCTGTGGAGCACCGTTGCCACGACGAGCGAGCGGCACTGCCACAAGGCGACGGTGATGGTTTTATAACCAGCTTCCCACTGCAAGAATTTAAAGGCTCTGTGGTCGATAAATTACGCGAGAACAGTAGTTGACAAACACTCCATCGTTGATTGAAACCTACTGTATCCTTTATCTGCAGCTACGATGCGCTGTAATTTCGTTTTTACTCTCTAAATCTGTCAAATCTTCAAACTCACGAAGGGAAGTTCGCAATTTAAGTCTGAATCTGGGCTGAAAATTCTCACGGAACAATCAAAGACCAATTTCGCCTTTTAGCACGAAATTTCGTTGTTTTTGAAAGAACTCCCAACTATTTAGAATAATTTAATGCTGAAGAAAAAGGTATTTTGCATAAGAAAAAGTTTCCTTTGAAATCGCGAAACGGACTTGAACTCATGTCAGGACATACGAAGAAAGGCGTCCTCACATATCGCCCACCATACCCACCCGCTAGCTACTCACTTTCGTTGGGACTTCGGCTACAGAAAAAGTTTGCGTCGGTGTTCTCAGAATCTGCGAAGTGTTGAGCTAAAAGCCGAATTAGGTTCCAAAGTACTGAAATGAGAAATCCTTGACGCACAACTATCGTCCGCTGCTTGATACACGTTTGGAGACGGTGCTAGTTGCAGTTCGAATTCGTCAGTTATCTAATCACCGTCAGATTATTTTTACTAGCAAAGTCTAACACTTCAAAGGTTCAGATACACGAGATTTATGCCACCACCCCAGATATTTGTTTCACCGCAGTGCAGTATTCATACGGTACTTTTATTTTCGTATGATCTCCGATATAGGTTGTACGAATTTCCGATCGTGTTCTCCTTGCAGCAGAAATAGGGATTTGGAAAAAAATCCCTCTGGAGTGTTCCTCGCCTCAGCGACTCCTTATCGCTCTTGGTACTTCAGAGTTTTGAAAGAGCCGTTTTAATTCGCGATTGAAGCTCCATTTACAGAGGCGTATAAAAAGTAAGCGGCGCTCACCGCGGCTGGCGGGCTTAGCTGTAACACTGGCAGCCGCGCTGGCAGGCGGCATTACCGCCGAGATTACGTGCGATTTTATTTATTAGCGCGGCTGTTGGCCGACGCGTGTCGCTCTGGGGCGCCGAGCTGGCGCCGCTGCCACAATGCGCCGATGCGGAGCTCTTTTAATCAGCTTTTCGCTGCTGTTGGCGCGCCGTTTTGCAGGTAGCGGACGCTCAGCCGCCGCGAGCCGTACCGAAAGATCACACACCTTTTACGCTGATGCCCTGACGACTGTAAGCATAAATATGTCACTTACGTAATGTTTCATTTCTTCTTAAATCCGTATACTAGAAGTTACTGAAGATGAGTTTAACGTTTTGAATCATAATCTAACAAGAGACAAGTTTTTTTAATGTATCGTATAATTAATTTAATTTTCGGGCAGTTACCTCACTAGAGTATCGGTTGATAAGCTACCCGCCAGGATAGCCGAGAGCACTAACGCGCTGCTTCCTGGACTCGGGTAGGCGCGCCGGCCCCGGATCGAATCCGCCCGACGGGTTAACGATGACGGCCGGTGTGCCGGCCAGCCTGGATGTGGTTTTTTGGCGGTTTTCCACATCCTACTAGGTGAATACCGGTCTGGTCCCCACGTCCCGCCTCAGTTACACGACACGCAGACATTTGTAACACATTTACACTATTTCCCTATTTACACTGGACACAGACAGCTGGGGTACACTAATTCCATCCCGGGGGGTATGGGGTGGCGGCGGGAAGGGCATCCGACCACCCCTAAACATTAACCATGCCAATTCCGTATTTAAACCTGCCGACCCTGCGCACAATGTGGGATAAAGGCAGTAGCGGAAGAAGGTAAGTATCGGATGATAAACCGTAACGTGAAGTGTATTACAGTCCTCCCCAACACAGTATGTAAGTGATACAATCAAAATTCTACCATAGGGCCGTTTTTATAAATGCATCCAACATCGTTAATAAACGTGGAAAATAACACAGACGAGAGAAACGATTTTATATCCCTTAGTCCTGAACTTACACTGAGATGACAAACGTCATGGGGTAGCGATATGCACATATACAGATGGCGGTAGTATCGCGTATACAAGGTATAAAAGGGCAGTGCATCGGCGGAGCTGTCATTTGTAGTCAGTTGAGTATGTGATAAGGTTCCCGGCGTGATTATGTACGCACGACGAGAATTAAGACTTCGAACGCGGAATGGTTGCAGCTAGCCGCATGCGACATTACATTTCGGAAATGGCTAGGGAATTCAGTATTCCGAGATCCGCAGCGTAGCAGACGATGGACGAGAGTGCCTTTGCTAACACCACGACATCGCTTGTAGCGCCTCCCCTGGGCTCGTGACCATAACGATTGGACCGTAGGCGATTATAAAACAGTGACCTGGTCATACGAGTCCCTATTTCAGTTTGTAAGAGCTTGAAGGTAGGGTTCGAGTGTGGCGCAGATCCCACAGCCATGGAACCAAGTTGTCAATAAAGCACTACACAAGCAGATGGCGGCACCATAATGGTGTGAACTGGTGTTACATGGAATGGACTGGGTCCTCTGGATGTTCGGTGGTTTGGAGAGTATTGGTTACCGTTTGTGGACGTCATGTTCCCAAATGACGGCTGAGTTTTTATGGGTGACAATGCGTCGTGCCACTGGGCCACAGTTTTTCACGATTGGTTTCAAGAGCATTCTGAACAGTTCGAGCGAATGAGTTGGCCGCCTAGATCGCCCGACATAAATCCCACCGAACATATACGGGAAATAATCGAGATGCCAGTTCGTGCACAAAATCATGCATCTGGAACACTTTCGCAATTATGGGCGGCTACAGGTTGCACCATGGCTCAGCATTTCTGCAGGGGCCTTCCAACGACTTGAGTCCATGCCACGTAGAGTTGTTGGAGGTTCGACACCATATTAGGAGGTATCCCATGACTTCTGTCACCTTAGTGTAATAAAACACAGTCGCACTAACAAAGTAATGAATACATTCACATATGCAACCGAATTCATTGTTTAAAATTTTGCATTTTTTCAAGAAAGAGATGATTCGGTTTTAAATAAGAATAAAGAACAGTATAAGTCATCCATTACTAATGTTGTGAGCAAAAATTATGTTGTATCATTTCATTCATCTTTGAGGCTTTAGAGACGCCCGATTACAATGCCAATGTGTATGCAGCACATAAATGAGTCCAGCTTGCCGAGTCAATGTGATCTATTTTAACTGAAATCATTACTGGCTCAGAACTTAATTCTCATCACGTAGGGATTTGCAGAACGTCGATTCTTGTTTATTTTTCCTCTCTGGATGATACACGACCGGTGATTCCTTGTTACGCAGGCTGTCGCAATGCTTACGGCTGACTTACGTCCTCCAATCAGCAAACACATTTCGCATTCAGAAAATTTCGTCTTCAGGATAGTTGACTGCTTGTGAATAGTACCTCTACAACTCCATTTCTTGGTAGTCATGTAAAGAAGCAAACAGAGGGTTCTCCTCCAACGTTCGCAATTATCCTTGTACCGCTATAATGTTATCACTTACTGCCCAAGACAGTGCTCATTTTCGGCAGGAGCAATGTTCAGATCCCCAGCCAGTTTTCGTGATTCTTGTTTCGCAGGACTAATTGAATTCCTGTCCCGCTAACGTAAGAATGGTCTTGAAACTGTGCTGCGGAGGATTACTTCCGCCGTAATTATACGTTTCACTTAATACTCAGTTACTAGTGACCCCATCATTGACGAAATACTCAACCCAAACCTCCGCACATTTACGTCTCTCAACAAAGACAAATATACAAACGTTATCTCTCCTAGGATTTAATATTTCATACCGAAATAATTAATCACCATCAGGAGACACCGCGCTGACGCCATGTAGAACAGTTTTTGGCCTCGACAGTGGTTTCAATTTGCCGAGGAAGAGGGTTCATAAGTTAATTCAAGTTTGATGTAACTACTAATCATAGTAGTTCGCCGGAAAGTTCAGTGTTAGCTTTCCTCCTCTTTACAAAGATACGGTGATTAAGCAGTAGGGTGCTGAGTGTTCGACATCTTGGATCGTATTTCTGCAGACCTCTGAACAGGGTGGTTTCTATATCTATATCACTACTCTGCAGTTCACAGTGAAGTGCCTGCTAGAGGTTTCTTCGAACCGCTTTCACACTATACCTGTGCCTTTCTACTCCAAAAAACCGCGCGCGAAAAACGAGCACTTAAATCTTTCTGTGTAAGTCTCATTATTCGTTTTTTATTACAATGATAATTTCTCGCTCTGTAGGTGGATGTCAACAAAGTATCTTCGCACTGGGAGGAGAAAGTTGGTGATTGGTATTTCCAAAAAAATATCCCGCCGCAACGAGAAACGCCGTTGTCAATGACTGCCATCCAAACTCGCTTAACATACTAGTGACACTCACTCCCCTATTTCGCGATAAGACAAAACGGGCTGCCCCTCTTAAAACTTTCTGTATGTCCTCCGTCAGTTCTATATGGTAACGGTCCCATACGGGACAGTATTACTCGAGCAGAGGACGGACTACGGTAGTGTTGCAGTCTCTTTCGTAGAAGTATTGCATCTTCTAAGTCTTCCGTCAATAAAACGCAGTCTCTGGTTTACTTTCCCCACATTATCTATGTGATCATTCAAATTTAAGTTATTACATTGTTCGGACCACTGAATACGTGCCGCTTTATGTACTGCTCCAAGCAATAACTGTTACCGAGGTACGACTCCAAATGTCAATTGCCTGCAGTTCCATTCACAATGTTAGCTCCGGAGCTGCATTCATTGACAGCAGCAATTCCTGTAGGAAAGAATGCCACTGAAGAGGCCGGACGGTAGCCTCGAGTCACTGTTGGTTAGGAATGTTTCACGGCCATTGTTAGCGCGCCGTATGTTGCATGGATACATGTGGAACAACTGTCATCACAGACGCGTGGGACAGTCCGCTTTGATAAAAGTCAAAGGCTGCTCGCTGCCAGTGTGTGACGTCTCCTCGTCGACTCACATCAGTGCGCTGATTGCATACAACCGACTGACAGGCGCACACAACACACCACCACACCACACCACTTCACTTCCTTGACTTCCGCCTGCGGTGGTGGGTCACATGACCGCTTGGCAGCAGATCTAACCCATCATACCCCATCGACAGCTCTCCAGAGCGACAGCTTTGCTCTTTCAGGGGGTGCCTAATACTTTGTCCGGTGAGCTTAATCACTCCTTCCTCTAGTCGTGATGACATAACAGAAATTCATCATTGTTTTATTCGTGTTTACTTCATTTCGCTCACGGGCTAAATGATACCTGTAGTCTATTTCAACTAAACCTTTCTGACCTGTACGGTAAGCAATGCTGATGCTACGGTGCAGTGCGCTGATTTGCAGAATGTTGTTGCAGCTTACTTCAAAGTAACCTCTTACAATCATGGTAATGGACGAACGTGACCGCATTAGTCTTTTACCGCAAGGGAAAGACGAATGAGACACTGCACACGACTTCAGAGTTCGAAGGATAGAGGATACTAGCACCGCAACTCCTCTCGACCTTGTTATGGCTCAGAGTGGATGATGACCGTGCTACGTGCTACTTTTCTGTGGAAATATTCATCGGCGCCAAGGAGACCTTAACACACATCGGCGTGAAGCTTCAATGCAGCTTTCTGACACAGACGGTGCTTCACTCCATAGATCCTAAATGTGGTTACGGAGTTGTTCAAACGAACTTTGTAAAAATGTAGTACTGATTACATAAGTTATCTGTCATTACTTTTTTCCATATACTACCATTGACGCGTGAGGCGGTCTGGTGGAGGATACAGCTTCTGAAACGAATGTACGAACAACATTTTCGTTGTTCCTCACATAGTTCTCCTAGTGCATATAAACTTTGTGTCATCCATCTGTGACAGTAAAATTGATACATATATGCTTAAATATCTCATCTAAATTCCTTCTCAGAGTTGTATGTTGTCCACACAATGGACCGGAAACTGCTTCATTATTCAATCAGCTACAATAAAGGATCTAATTGAGATCACAAGACAGAATTAATTATGTAGAATAGATCGGGGGAAGATCCCATACTTCAGGTTTGGAGGTCAAAAGGCGAGTTAGAATTGGAGATTTAGGATCAGCACTGAAATATTGTTCACTGATGAGATTTTTCTATGTAAAGGCCAGTTGACGTTAAGAAACAATTTGTAATTATATGCGTATTTAATTCTTTTTATGAACATTGTCGTTTAGGCATCTCACCCCAGGCATCGGGGGTGAGATGACAGTTACATTGCAAGGAGATTCCAGCACTAGTTTTGTGCATTTATGATACATCATAGCTACATAAGTAATTCAGGAAGCAAATTTATTACGTTTTTAAGGAATAGAATACAAAACAAATATATAAATACATTTAAGAATCAGCAAATGACAAGAAAGCATCCAAATGAAATCAGAATTCATTTGCACAGTTATTGCACATATTTTCTTCCTCTGTACAGGTTTCATGCAAACATTTATTGCAAATGACACACTGAATCCAATCCACCTGGTCCATTTTTATCATACCAATTCTTGGCACACTCAGCACGATAATCACTGTCATTTGCTGAGTTACTTAGGGTTGATTTTTTTACTTTTAATTCGCAGTGACCTAGCTCTTGCTGCTGCTTTTCGACCCCTTCTGTGTGAACTTAAGCAGTTTTCTTTCTGCGCTTTGATGGTAATGGATCCAAGACAGGCATAGGAGTAATTTCCTGGTATCGGCTCATTATCAAACTGTGCTTCAAGTCTTCTACTGCCTTTCTGTGGGAGAACAACCTGAGCACATCCTCTACAGTCGGTGTAATATCCTTCATTCCTGTCTGCCAAACCAGTAGCAACCAGATCAGAAATTTGAAATGCCTCCTCTGGAATTCTTTCCGGGTTGTATGGGTACAACTTAAAAGCCTCAAATCCAGATTGAGCATTGAATGGAACTGCAGCTTTCTTCCAGGCTTCGCTGAGGAAGACTGGGAACTGTGCTCTTGAGACTACGTCCAAGATGACAGAACGTCCAGTTTCGCAATGTCCTGTAGAAAGCTTGTTTCATTGATTTGAAAACACACCTGTCAAGGGGCTGAAGGTAGTTTGTTCAATGCGGAGGTAAACAAATCATGATCACATCATTTTCTGTTGCAAGATCAAGTATATCAGGATCAGTACACTGTGAGGTGTGCCCATCGAGAAGCAGAACTACTTTTCCTTGTTTTCTGGGCATAAAGTATTTCATCCAACTCATGAATATATCAGAGTTGATATACCCTGATCTCTCATTCATAAATACAATCGAACCTTTCGGAAGTCCATCCTCCCATTCAGACTGCTTTGTTTTACCTTTTAAAATGCATGCTGGAGAGATGAAGTTGCCTTCAGCATTGCAGCAAGTGATTACCGTTACGGTTTCCCCTTTTTCTTGGGAAGTTACTTGATACAAAGAAGGAGAATATTTTTCTGTTATCACTTCGTCTGGCCTAGGATTCATCTGAAACCCAGTTTCGTCCATGTTGTACAAGCGGCCAGGCTTATCCAGTAAAGAATTTGCTGTTAAGACATCCAGAACTAAAGAAAAATATGCTGCAATAGCTTCTCTATTCATTCCAATAGCCTTATCAATAGAGAGACCTTGTAGCTTCTTCATAGCTAGCTGTGGGTTACGTTTCAGAAAGGACTGTAACCAGTCCCAACCTGCCATTTGATTTTCTTTAGAAAATCTATGAGGAATTCCATTTCTTTCCCCAAACTCGAATACCAGCCTACGAATAGTTTCTCCCGTTGGTGGACATCGACACATTTTCAACTGTCTTATGTAAGTGAGCAATTGTTCCTCATTCTCTTCATCCAATGCTACCCATAAATAATATCAATAATTATAATGTGATAGTTATTCATCACTGAAAAAAGTTTGAGGAGTTAAAAGAGTGTAATTCAATCATCAATTTTTAGGCGAATTAATATTTCAGTTAGAAATTATTCTCATTTTGCCTCCACAATCAAAGAAAATATGTTAATTAATAGAATACGGCTTACTTTGTGAGCCCATGCCATGCTTCCTTTCATCTTTCTTCACCAGACGTCGTTTCAGAATTCTATATGGGATCTCATATTCTCGGGAAGCTCTAAAACAATTAATTCCACCAGTCCTTAAATGTTCTATAGTCATTTGTAGGTATTCTTCAGACCACTGACCGCTGTTTGGGTCAAATGGCTCCGAGCACTATGGGACTTAACGTCTGAGGTCATCAGTCCCCCAGAACTTAGAACTACTTAAACCTAAGTAACCTAAGGACATCACACACATCCATGGCCGAGGGAGCATTCGAACCTGCGACCGTAGCGGTCGCGCGGTTCAAGACTGTAGCGCCTAGAACCGCTCGGCCACCCTGGCCGGCTGACCCCTGTTTGATGTATTAACATACGTTCGAGGCATTTCCTACGAAAAGTAAGTCTGTGTACCTGAGGGATACCATTCGGCGTCTTACCCCGAGGAAACAGTGGCGTCTCTCCCGAGGATCACGGTGAGATGCCACTTACCGTGACTGGCACAACACGGCCGTTGTGCGGCAACGGCGGATGGCAACTTAAGATACTAAGTATCTCCTACGCTCTACATGGGCAGCATTTGGCTCTACTGCATTATTCAGACGCTCGTACGCTTTTGAAAATAACTATGCACTATTAAGATGACGTCGGTTTCAGCTCTTACCTTGTATTTGTTGCTTCCAAAGCAGGGAAACAATTACCACAGCAATACACGCAGCTGCCTTCGCCCCATACTACAGCTAGCAATTGCCCTGCAGGTTGGTGTCGCTATCTGTTGAGAGCCGGCGGAAATGCCAGCTTTAGGTAACTCAGCCCGATAGGCATCCCCCCCGATCTACTCTAATGGCTACTACAGTGAAGCGACAAAGAAATTGGAATAGGCATGAGTATTCAAACACAGAGATAATTGAAAGGCAGAATACCGCGCTGCGGTCGGCAACGCCTATATAAGACAACAAGTGTCTGGCGCAGTTTTTAGATTGGTTGCTGCTGCTGCAATAGCAGTTTATCAAGATTTAAGTGAGTTTTAACGTGTTGTTATAGTCGGCGCACGAGCGACACAGCATCTCCGAGGTAGCAAAGAAGTGGTGATTTTTGCGTACGACCATTTCAGGAGTGCAACGTGAATATCAGGACCCCGGTAAAACGTCAGAGCTCCGACATAGCTACGGCCTGCAAGAACGCGAACGACGACGACTGAACAGATTTGTTCAACGTGAGAAAAGTGCAACCCTTCCTCAAATTGCTGCAGATTTCAATGCCTGGCCCATCAACAACTGTCAGCGTGCGAACCATTCGACGAAACATCATCGATATGGGCTTTCGGAGCCGAAGGCTCACTCGTGTGCCCTTGATGACTTCACGACACAAAGCTTTCGCCTCGCCTGGGCTTGTCACATTGGACTGTTGATGACTGGAAACATGTTGCCTGGTCGGACGAGTCTCCTTTCAAATAGCAATGAGCGGGTAGACGTGTACGGGTATGGGGGAAACCTCGTGAATCCATGGACCCTGCATGTCAGCAGGGGACTGTTCAAGCTGGTGGAGGCTCTGTGATGGTGTGGAGCGTGTGCAGTTGGAGTGATGCGGGATACCTGATTCGTCTACATACTATTCTGACAGGTGACACGTACTTAAGCATCCTGTCTGATCACCTGCATCCATTCATGTCTATTCTGCATTCCGACGGACTTAGGCAATTCCAGCAGGACAAGGCGACACGCCACACGTCCAGAATTGTTACAGAGTGACTCCAGGAACACTCCTCTGAGTTTAAACACTTTCGCTGGCCTCCAAACTCCCCAGACATGAACATTATTAAGCATATGTGGGATGCCCTGAAATGTGTTGTTCAGAAGAGATCTCCACCCCCTCGTACTCTCACGGATTGATGGACAGCTCTGCAGGATTCATGGTGTCAGTTCCCCCCAGCACTACTTCAGGCATGATGTATTATGTATTCAACCGGGGACCTGGAAATGATAGAGAGGCTTTGTCCAACCGCAGCCCTTAGTGTTTCACAACCCCACAACATGCCACAACAGTCCACCCACCCCAAACCGAACACAGTGTTATTGTGTAGTTCGGCCTCCCAGTGGGCACCCCCCCCCCCCCCCCTCCTTTCCCCAGTGTTTGCGCAGCAATCAGCGACACAATGTAATTGAGGCGGAATAAGGGGAACCACCCTGCGTTTTCCGAGGTAGATGGAAAACTGCCTTAAAAACCATCCACAGACCGGCCAGTACACCGGACCTCGACACTAATCCGCCGGGCGGAGTGGTGCCGGGGACCAGCACGCCTTCCACGTCGGGAAGCAGCGCGTTAGACCGCGCGGCTAGCCGGGCGCGTGCACTGCAGACATTAATCGAATCCATGCCACATCTTGTTGCGGGACTTCTGCGTGCTTGCGGGGGCCCTACACGATGTTAGGCAGCTGTACCAGTTTCTTCGTCTCTTCAGTGTACGCTGCTGTGAGACAATGGTCAGACGCAAAGCATTGGCAGCCCAAAGTTCTCCAATTTCTGCCTTTTCAGGAGTAATGAGTCTTCACACCTAGAGGTACACACGCAGTAGGTATAGTGTACACCCTTTGGCTTAGTTTATTCTAAACTGGGGTTGTAGGGTATGAGTGAAAAAAGTGTCCCTAGGGAGACGATTGGTTCAGAGGAAGCACGTTTTCTAGTAAACGTCTACCACCAGTGTGGATAATTGGCTTTTTTTCTGAGGAAGAGTTGTGGGTAACACTCCTGATGCACCGAGAATAACTTCATCTTTCTGTAAATATAACTAAAATGTTGTTAGAAGTAAGCAGTAACAACTGCCTGACGTATTATTTCGGGGTTTAATAAGACACTTAGGAAAACTAAATGACATCAATCTTTCATCACTAAAAAAATGAAAACGTTCAAAGAAAATTCTTTCTCATTCCAATTTTAGTTATGCTCTTTGATGACGAGAGGAGGGGTGTGTGCACTGGTTAATATGTGATTCCACACAGGGGTAATAGTCTCATAAAGGCTAGGAAACGCTGGCCTAGGCCGTAGCCAAGCCACTCCTTCTCATATCCTTACTTCCAGGAGCGCTGGTCCCGCAACGTGTAGAATAGAACTTCTGTGAAATTCGGAAGATAGGAGGGAGGTAGTGGCGGAAGTAAAGCTGTGAGGGCGGGTCGGGGGTACTTCATGGATAGCTTAGTCAGTAAGAGCTTTGCTCGCGAAAGGCTAGCTTCTGAATTCCAGTCACGGTCCAGCAAACCCTTTTAATTTACAAGGGAATTCCAAAACAGTGCACACACTGCTGGAGAGTGAAAGATTCATTCTCGCAAGGCACGCCTGTTCAAAACGACTTGCCTTAACTAAGCTACTGTGAGAATATTGGAACGCCACGATGGAAGCATGAAGAAATATAAAACGTGTAGGGCCCTAAAAGCAAGCAGTGAACTATTACTGTAGCGCGACAGCTTGCGTGTGCACTAAAATTGCAGAGTGCCCGTTAAGCATCGTGGTTCAAAACTAGATTGGTGACGTAGCAGTCGGAACTCAGTTCTGTACACTGCAAACCAAACGCTGAAGATGTCTGGTTTGAAAGCCGCGTGGTTAGAATTAGGCTCGGAATGACAAAGCGGTTGTGACGTTCCTGACGAGAAAAAACACTGGATTCTTCTTCTAAAGCCATGGCTTTGTTATACAAACAGAAGAAGGGAATCGCGCTAGGCAGTGTGGGCAGCACAATCCTATGTTATGTTGCAGTACATGCAATATTTTTTGTTGCAGTACATGTCCTTCCGTTACCCGAAGAAGGAATGCTGAAGAATAAGCATGTGAAGTTCGAGCATTACTGAGCAAGATGCCGCAGTGGTTAGCGCAATGGACTCGCATTTGAGAGTGCGACGGTTCAAACCCGTGTGCGGCCATCCTGATGTATGTTTTCTGTGATCTCCCTAAATCCAGGCAACTGGCGAGATGGTTCCTTTGAAAGGACACGGCCGACTTCCTTCCCCATCCCTATTTAATCCGATGGGGCTCCTGACCCCGCTGTTTGGTCCCCTCCCCCAAATCGACTAACCACCAAACCCGACCTGCTCAAACAGTTAAAGAAACGCTTTGTCCTTCCAGACACACGCTACTGTCGGTTGGAAAGTAAACAAGTAAAGAAAGCTGTCCTCAAACTGAAGAGTGCAGTGCTTTGCTAGGCATGGTCGTATTGGACGAGGTATGCACTCGCCTTGCTCGGACATTTTAACTAACTTAACCAGGCAGTTGTCAGGCGACTTACAATTCTACGCACACTCAAAACAAGTTTCAATTTTGTCGTTCTTCATATTGGAAAACACTGCTAGAGGAAAAATAAGGTACAAGTGAAAGAAAAAGTTCTAGGACCAGTTAAGGATTGGGACTCGGACCTTCGGCATTTTAATCTGACATTTATCGGCTTACCCACTTGGACACTCAGCCGGAACCATATGTCACAAAGGAGAACGCGGCGTCTCTACACGCGCAGCACGTATGCATCAGCTAGCAAAGTACTGCAACGTGTACTCAAATGTAAAACATGTGCATCTCAAAGTGGCTCATAATGGCGAATACGATCGTCGATGATCCTCGGACTTCATATGTTCAGTAAATTTTGACCCACTCCCTCAGAGGAATTCGTGTGATGCACAACCAACTCCGCAGAATCTGCGAGAAAAGAAAGGGAAAACATTCATAAGAAGCAGGGACAGGATGATAGGACATCTGTTAAGAAATAAGGGATAACTACCATTGTACTAGAGGTGGTGGTGGTGGTGGTGGTGGTGGTGGGGGGGGGGGGGGGGTTAAAAACTGTAGAAGGAAGCAGAGACTGGAATACATCGAGCAAATAATTATGAACGGAGGCTGCAAGTGCTACTCGGAGATAAGACTGATAACTAAAACTGCTGGACACTATCTTTCTTCCTTCTGCATTTCGACTGCAAGTTTTTTAGAAACGGAGCAAATGTTCGAATTGGAGGAGGATTGGCCTTGCCCTCACCCTTACCCGAGGAATCATCCCACCATTTGCAATGAATGATTTAGGGAATCCGCAGTAAAACTAAATCTAGGTTAGCGGAGGGTGATTTAATTCTCCATCCTACCGTAGGCGACTCCAACGTGTCAACCGCTGTACCACCTCGTTCAGTCGGCAAGAAATTACATAGTAGCCCAGAGCTTTCCTGTGTAAATTGCGAAACAGCAAAAAAAAAAAAACTGCGGCCATTTTTGTAGTTCACTCTATTTCTCAGCATTCTCACACTATCTAACGTCTCTAAATTATTACGAATTTTGTAAGAAATGCGTAGCCACAGGAGTGAAACTACGTACGCTAATGCAGACCCCAGTGTTCGATACTATTGTATACAAAGTAAATTGAGAGACTAGAGAAGTAGCTGACAACTATCTCAAGTGACCACAGCATTTACTGTTACGGTTTGTCAGTGCTTCTTTGCAAATGAAGTAACAAAGGTTGCTTTTGTGATTGAAATCAATGAAGATCTTCATAAACACTAAAAGAGTTCTTTTAGCTTTCCAGTGTGAGTACTAAAGTGAAAAATTTCGTTAGACAATGAGAGAATTTCCTTCCGTCAAGCGTCTTTTACTTAGAATTGTATCAGTACAGTTGCTTGACTTTTGCTACTCTTAATATAATAAATAGTGGTATGACTGGTTATGTAAAATTTCAGGCAGTTGCACTATAGTGCTTGGCATTGAGGTAAGGCTAGCAACGGCTTCGCGCGAGAGTCACTTTGATTGCCCAAGAAGCATTGTGAGGTCGTTTATTTCTCGGAAATCCCTGCAGGTAAATATTAGGATGGGATGTCCATGCAGAACAGGCTAAGTTCATACTGGAAACTTGCCAAGCCCAAACAGAAGAAACTTTCGATAAACGACCCCGTCACCTGCAGCGTCTTCGCATGGAACATGAATTTCAGATTTCAGAGGCAAGTTCATTCTTACTTACATTTCTTTACAGGGAGTCAAGTATAGTGGTAGTCTCTGGATTAAAACGTTCAGTGACACCTGAGTCATTTCTTTATTTATGGACTATAATAGTAATTAAAACATAGTTACATGGCGTATAGGTAAACCAACAGAACATGAATCCAAGAGAAGGTGTGCAAAAACGTCTTACCGTTTATTCTGTTAAAGCTCTCCGTGATCCCTCTGAAACAGACCGACCGAATTCTGGCTTACTGTGCTCATTAAGAGAACTGACAACAGACGTCTCCGTTCTCACCTTGCGGTGTACTAGTACTCACAACGATCGAAGAAGTCTCTTTCAATGTGACATGTATGTTGTTGTTGTTGTTGTGGTATTCAGTCCTGAGACTGGTTTGATGCAGCTCTCCATGCTACTCTATCCTGTGCAAGCTTCTTCATCTCCCAGTACCTACTGCAACCTACATCCTTCTGAATCTGCTTAGTGTATTGATCTCTTGGTCTCCCTCTACGATTTTTACCCTCCACGCTGCCCTCCAATGCTAAATTTGTGATCCCTTAATGCCTCAAAACATGTCCTACCAACCGATCCCTTCTTCTAGTCAAGTTGTGCCACAAACTTCTCTTCTCCCCAATCCTATTCAATAGCTCCTCATTAGTTACGTGATCTACCCACCTTATCTTCAGCATTCTTCTGTAGCACCACATTTCGAAAGCTTCTATTCTCTTCTTGTCCAAACTAGTTATCGTCCATGTTTCACTTCCATACATGGCTACACTCCATACAAATACTTTCAGAAACGAATTCCTGACACTTAAATCTATACTTGATGTTAACAAATTACTCTTCTTCAGAAACGCTTTCCGTGCCATTGCCAGTCTGCATTTTATATCGTCTCTACTTCGACCATCATCAGTTATTTTGCTCCCCAAATAGCAAAACTCCTTTACTACTTTAAGTGCCTCATTTCCTAATCTAATTCGACTACATTCCATTATCCTCGTTTTGCTTTTGTTGATGTTCATCTTATATCCTCCTTTCAAGACACTGTCCATTCCGTTCAACTGCTCTTCAAAGTCCTTTGCTGTCTCTGACAGAATTACAATGTCATCGGCGAACCTCAATTTTTTTTTACTTCTTCTCCATGAATTTTAATACCTACTCCGAATTTTTTTTTGATTCCTTCACTGCTTGCTCAATATACAGATTGAATAACATCGAGGAGAGGCTACAACCCTGTCTCACTCCCTTCCCAACCACTGCTTCCCTGTCATGTCCCTCGACTCTTATAACTGCCATCTGGTTTCTGTACAAATTGTAAATAACCTTTCGCGCCCTGTATTTTACCCTTGCCACCTTCAGAATTTGAAAGAGAGTATTCCAGTTAACATTGTCAAAAGCTTTCTCTAAGTCTACAAATGCTAGAAATGTAGGTTTGCCTTTTATTAATCTTTCTTCTAAGATAAGTCGTAAAGTCAGTATTGCCTCACGTGTTCCATGTGTGTGACATGTATATATGATACAATATTTTTATGAATAATTAGTTTGAATAACTGATTCTCCAGAACTGTGAATTCATGTCAAAGAATTTTCAATCTCTGTATTGAAATGAGTTTCCTTTGCATATGGAACTCTATCGTATATTTATGCCTATTCATTCGAGTGAGCAAAATTCTTAAATAAATCATTGTTTTTGTTCTTTTTCAGGTAAGTGTTCCCATCTTCCATTAACATCGTTAAGGTGAGTGACAACTCGTAAATTAAGATTGGCACTTTTTTTCTTTTCGCAGTCAGTGAAATTGGCTCCTATATTCTGCTGTGTAAACTTAATTGAGTACCGACGTATAATTGTACAGACGACCTATTTGTGCTTGCTGTTCAAATGGTGCATTTGTCTGTCCTGACAGTAAAAAATTAAGAGCTGCAATAAAAACAAACTTATTCTGTTACCATGAAAAAAAATGGAGGAACTCCTACGTACATTCTTCGAACATTCTCTTTGCCTTAGATGAACGTCTCACGGATCCTTTAAAACGCTGTAGAGTAAAGAAGATACGTTTCTGGTACTTCATCTTGTCCCTGAGCAATGAAGTAACTTTCACTTAGGAAAGTCATATGCACCCAGGTGTTATGTAGTTAATTGACTGAAATCTCCCTCCCCTCCCCCCCCCCCCCCCCCCCCACACACACACACACACTGATGACTAAAACCGTATGACAGCTTGATTAATAGCGTGTTGGTCCACTTTCGGAACGCAATAGGACAGCGATGGTGCGTCTCGTGTACTCAGTAAGTCCTTGATAGGTTTCCGGAGGTATCAGGTACCTACGCGTAGGTAACACAATTTCCCCAAATTCCGGGTGTTTGAGTGATTCCTTCAACAATGTAACGACCTAACTTTTCCCCATCCTTAGCCAACTGAAACACTGTTCTGTCACTAAAGACTTCGCTGTACATCAGCATCTACCGCCGCCTTTGGTTCCAGAGGGGGGGGGGGGGGGGGAGGTGTTGGGGGAGGGGGTTGTTTGGGGAAGGAGACCAGACAGCGAGGTCATCGGTCTCATCGGATTAGGGAAGGATGGCGAAGGAAGTCGGCCGTGCCCTTTCAAAGGAACCATGCCGGCATTTGCCTGGAGCGATTTAGGGAAATCACGGAAAACCTAAATCAGGATGGCCGGACGCGGGATTGAACCGTCGTCCTCCCGAATTTTAGTTCCAAACGAAGTGTCATAATATTCTCGCACCTGATATGATGGAAAAAGCGGTTGGTCTTGTCTATAAGCTTCACGAAATTAGTGCGTTGCTTATTTTCTCTGTGTACCTACATAGGTAGTTCATCTATAGGGTTTGATGAGTGAATTTGCAAGTAGCAAAATATATGAAATAAATGGTCGTACCTTATGACTGCATTGACTTACGAAGCTTCAATATTTTCCACAGCAAGGAACTGTAGAACTTAGTATTTTACATAAATTTCAACACGATACGTTTTCACGTCCCTGAGGAAAGGGCTTAAGAGACGGACAGACAAAGGCAGACAATCGAGAAATCGTACATACTACCTTGCCTGAAATAGACCAAAACTCTAAATTAAAATGAAAGGGCTACAGATGCAAAGTATATTACAGTAGCGGCAACGAAAGCTACGAACGTGTCGTTCCCTTCTGCCCTTTACGTCCAACTGTACATACACTTAAGGATTACAGCCGATCCTCTAATCTAATAAGAGATGACACATAATCTACTGTTTTTGCCCAATAAGAAAACAAAGTAAACACTTTATCGGTATCATTTACGGCTTTTTCGGAATCTCTCTTCTCTATCGCGAAACGGATTTTGTGTTACTCCAGGGGAAAAAAACATAACAGCTATTTTTTGTTCGGAAATAGCATTCTGTTCACAGAAAGCCATTAAAGACGAAAAGAAGGCTTCACTAAAAGAGGATATGCCAAGAAATCCCTCCCGTTTTCGGCTGCTATGGTTGATGACAGTCGCGTAAAATGTAAGTGTATAATGTTAAAGAGGGATTTGAAGTCGAAGTTGGTTACTTACTACTGTGTATTTATCGTTGCTGTCGTAGAAAGGTTCACTCAGAATGGTGGTTAAAAACAGCAAACACGTGGGAATGGTTGCGTACGACTGATACTGCCGGAAATGAAAATATTGAAACTGATGGGTCGCACAAGCGACGTTGTTATTACGGGGGCGTTCAATAAGTAATGTAAAACACTTTTTTTTCTCGGCCAGTTTCGGTTGAAAAATATGGTATTTGTTGTGGGGCATTGTGGAATATTCCGATAGTTGGCGGCGCTCTACGTAGCCTTCAAAATGGCGTCTGTAACGGGGGTGCGTTCCAGGCAGAGAGCTGTCACTGAGTTTCTTACGGCGCAAAACCAGAGCGTCGCTGATATTCAGAGGAGGTTGCATAATGTCTAGAGACATTGTGCAGTGAACAAAAGCACGGTGAGTCGTTGGACGAGGCGTCCGTCATCATCGCAACGAGGTCGCGCAAACCTCTATGACCTTCCGTGTGCCGGTCGGCCGCACACAGATGTGACTCCTGCAATGTTGGTAGAAACAGTTCAAAGCCGCTCCCTCAGCCGGTCATGACGACGGTCTTGAGAGTTGATCGTCGCCCCATGAGGGAAGACGACAAACAGAATAACCCCTTCAGATTCCCTGAAGTGTAGTGTGAAACTGTCAGGCAACTGGAGACACGACTTAAGCGTTTTCATCGCCACAAAATTGCAAACGAACTTCTCCTCCAAGAGAACGCAGGGCCTCAAACAACCCTGCGCAACCGAGAGCAGCTCACAAAACTTGATTGGACTTTCTTTTTCTTCACCCTACAGCCCGTATCTTGCACCTTTCGACTTCAATCTGTTTGACCCAATGAAGGATGCACTAAGCGGGAAACCGTGCATGTATAGTGGTGAGGTTACTGAAGCAGCAAGACGTTGGATCCGACGTCGTCCAGTAGAGTCGTACCGCGCGGGCATGCAAGCCCTCCCAGTATGGTGCCGTAAGGCCGTCGCATTGAACCGAGATCATGTTGAAAAACAGGGTTTTGTGGTCAAAAGAGGATGGAATAATACGGTGTATTGGAATACTGAATAAAACCAACTTGCTTACAGAAAAAAGTGTTGAATTACTTAATAAACGTCCGTCGTATTATATAGCTGACACAGTTTCAAGGTTCTGGATCAATAGCTCGTGTCAAGAACGGAGTAAGTTGTTGAAAGTTTTGAATAAGAGCGTAATTAGGCATAAGATGTCATATGAATTTCCCACATAGTGCATGTTCGATTGCCATTCCTTTCGCTCGGAAATAATAAGTTTACGTAAAGGTGAC
Source organism: Schistocerca piceifrons (assembly GCF_021461385.2). NCBI lineage: Eukaryota > Metazoa > Arthropoda > Insecta > Orthoptera > Acrididae > Schistocerca > Schistocerca piceifrons. Next base: position 701,069,170 of record NC_060138.1, read on the forward strand.
TAATGGAAACAACGCATATATTAGGAACTTCTGATTGAGATGGTTCGTAGGTGGAACGTTGAGTAGAAGAGGAAACGTTCATATTGCCTTTTCCCCCTTTCACTGGCTTGTGCTGTGAGTACAGATTTGACAGAGCTTACCTCAGTGGGAGACGAACTAATAGGAAAAAAGAAAGAAATAAAGGTATTCGTGGACATCAAAGAATGGTCGTCGAATGATAAACATATGATTCAAGAGTGAAGTCGGAGACAAGTGGTCTTCTTTGGTGTTATAGCACGTCGGGGAAACAAGTCGTGAAGTGGTCGCGGTGCGGATTGTTTCTTGTCGGAGGCAGTGTAACATTGACTTCACTTAACCCACAGGCCGCAAGCAGTTTGTACAGTAACCCGGGCACAGCTGCAGATGTTCGGCGGTAGTTTTTCTCTCTTCTTGTTTGGGGCAATGAATAGTGCCACGTTACACATCTGTTGTGCTCTGTGTCTTGTAGGTAGTCGTAAAATTTGTATACTTTTTAGTAGTGACAGATGTACTTACATATATTTATATCGTCAGATTACATTTAAGTGTAAAATACTATCATTTCAGTCGTACAAAAACCAGATCAGGGGCTGGAAGTCCAGACTACAATTGGAGATAATAAGATTTAAAATAAATTTTACTTGTTTTTGTCGTTTAAGGTTGATAACGTCGAATTCGGAAAGTAAAGAAAGTAACACTTCGTCAACGTTGATTTAGCAGTCTTCAATGGAGAGTCCGAATTGAACGAGAATGGTGTGGGAAATTGAAGATGGGCTACTCGAATGAATCACTCATATCTTTTTCATTTTCATAATTATTACCATTTTTGCGTGCTTAGCATGCAGCCAGCACCATGTCATGTACGTGTAGAGACCCCAGCTCGCTGGTCGCTATGCACTAACCGGTATGCAACGTCGCGAACGACCAACGCCGGAAGACCGCGCTCTGCAGTGGCCAGTCGGCCTCTACCTACCGCGGCGCGAGCATCGGAGTGTGTGCTGTTGTCCTAAGTGTGCTACATCTAGTAATCGTGTTCAAACTGTCGTCGACCAGTTTGTATTGTAGACGATTAAGAAAATAAAGCATCAGTATTCTAAAGTTAAGTGTACAGTTAGTAAATACCTCTCCATGTAAGACATATTTTGAGTAAAACAAGTTAATGTAGGAGGATAAAGAACAAGAAGTCGTGATGGTACATCACGGTAACTGGCAAAAAATAGTTATTTTAGATGTCTGAGAAAAAACGAAAATTACGATGAAAATATTCTTTCGTTCAGATGTGAGTTTGCAACATAATCTTCAGGATTTACGATGAAGTTCCTTGTTCTCAAATGAAACGTGACAAAGTCCTTGTGTTACCTAGCGCGCCTGACCATCGTTGCCAAGGAAATAGTGATAATGGAATTTGCCGATACTCATCGCTAGACATATAAACAAAGTCAACACAGTCCCTATTAGTGCATGTGATGTGTGCTTTTGCTGCTGTATTAGTAATGAACATGAGAACGAGTACTATCTTACTAAGCTGAGTAGTACAGTTCCAGCCTTTCAAATACAATAATATTTACTGCAACTTTGCTTCACACGTTCGACTACGAAGGTGCAATGATACGAAACTGGTGAAATATTCCTACAGCCAAAACTGCAGTCCGTTAAATTGAGCTGAAGAAAAAATATCTGATTCATTGTAACGTTCGTAATTAATAATTAGGAAATTGTATCCGCCTTCACCTGCACTGGTAACAAAGAAATGCAAATAAATATCATTTAACTAAACACATAACTGTCATCCATAAATTATGTTTCATCACCAATTTATTTTGCTGTCCATATACATAATTCTTTTTAAGACGTCCATTAGAAACCGAACACAGTGCCAGAGTATGGACACACTAAAACCGACGTATACTGCGTGATTCCGTGATGATGATAAAAATTTTCAGGGACAATGGCGAATAGTAAATGCATCGATTTGAGATAAGGGACCCTGGTCCGCGAAAGACGAGCCGAAAGTTACAAGCGCAAATATTTTTGTTACTTCTGACAGTGGAAGACAAGTACCGGCACTGTCGTTGATCCGACTGCAGGGTAGGCAGCTTTCAGAATGGACCAAAAAAAAAAAAAAAAAGCAAGCAAACAAAGGCTCTACAACGCATACCTTAAGAGCTATGACCCCTTGCAGATTTTCACTGTTGTGAAACACGTCTCTTACACTGACAAAGTGCCATAGCTCCTAAGGTATGCATTTCACAGCCGATGTTCAGTTAGGCATTTTTTTTGTTTTGTTTTGTTACCTACTGCCAGCTCTGAAAGTTGCTTAACCTACAATCTTAGCAACAACAGTACCGGTACATGTATTCGACTGCCAGAGGTACAGACGAACGATTTTCACTTAAAACTTTAGACTCCGTTGTTTCCGGACCAGGCTGTCTTTACTAAAGTCGATACATTTACCTTTCTCCGACATCCCAGAAAGTCTGTAACATTATCACGGAATCACTCTGTATATTAATTTTTCTCACGAAGAATCCTTTTACTTCAGTATATCTTACGTGAGTAGTAGGTTGCAAATCATGATTACCGCTGTCTCATGTGCTGCTCCCTGCTGGTGCTACCCATATTCGTTTTGCATTCGTTTATTTCGTGGCGTACCTCAGAGTGTGCACTTCCATCGGCTTGCAAAAGCGTCTTTCAGCACTCTGCGCAAAACGTAGTTACATACCAGCCAACAGAAAAGAAAAAATTTAAATGATTCCTCTCCCAAACCTTAGTTTTATTTAAGCTAACTTTTCTTCGTATCCATTTCAGTATCTTACATCGTTCCAATACATCCATCATTCCCTTTTCATGACAAAATGTACAGGAGGAGAGAAAAAAGAAAAGATTTGTCGGTGACTTATTAAACTTGTTACACCATGTCAGGACAGAGAATGCCGTGACAGATTCCCTAGAATAAGGATCTAACAATATAGCGCTGTCGCCTGACACTGAATCGACAAAACTTCATCTACATACGTTCAACGCAAGGTATTGTACAGTTCGTGACGGAGGGTATCTTCTTATTATCAGAAAAAAATACACTCTATTATAATTACCCATGTTGACCCTGAATGTTGGATTTTCTGATGCGAGAAGAGAGACGTCTCATTTTAGTAATAGCTTGCAGACAGTGATTTTAATACCACTCACAAGAAAGTAATGCGTTATTTAAATCACCTCCCGATACTGAACCACAGAAATGTGGTGGCCAGTTCCCGCCGCCTCTCCCGTGCAGGGGCCTGGGAAAGTTCCAGCGACGGAAACGCATCCTTATGATGGATGGACTTCCGGTTCCGTCTACGGCATGTCTGGTCTACAAACAACCATCTTCTGCGGGGAGTAGGTAAGAATTGACTTCACACAACTGTCGTTTGTACGGCCGACTTCAGCCGTACTGTTCATTATTAAATAAAACAGTCAAGAACGCAAGTAATGAATTTTAAATAAATGATTATTTGCGTTCTTGACTTTTATTTAATAATAAACAAATAATTCCATAACTGACAAACTGCCTGTTGGCTTCTGTCTCGGGTTCTTCGTCCGACGTACGTCTGATGATTTTTCTGACGTTTCGCCAGCACGAGTGGCTGGCATTGTCAGTTTCACCCTCCATTGTTGGCGGAGTCCACCACCAGAAACGCAGGGTGAAACTTAGACAATGCCAGCCACTCGTGTTCGCGAAACGTCACAAAATCATCAAACGTACATCGGCCGTAGAACCCATGACAAAATCCAACAGGCAGTTTGTCAACTAGTGGCCACGAAAGCGTTAACGATTTTGAATTTTGTAAGTTCTCAAAATGTGCTACAGCTCAAATTATTACCAAGTGTTTAAACTATTTTATTCATTAAAAAACATTTACGCCACGCTGACGTTTTAGTATCCCCGCCTACACCAGGTATCGGTAGTGAGTCAGAGCTGGTGCACTTAACTATTACGACAGCCGCCGCTTCCGGCCGCAAGAGCGGAACAGGAATACACGGGATAGACAGTAACCGCTTGGTCCCTGCTGTATGAAGTGAAGTGAAGTGCTCAGTGTACCATCATATTGCTATGCATACAGCGGCCCTGCATTTTTTTCTGGGTTGTCTGGTTTTTGCAATTGGTATATATAATAAGTACACAGCTTCACGGCATATGACGACTCTTACTCTGTGCACTGTTTACGCTTTCATATCAGGGACGAACAGAAAATTTTTTTTTGGAAATTTGTAGTCAGGTTTTATGTGACCAACCTGCTGAGGTCATCTGTCCCTAAGCTTACACACTACTTAATCCAACTTAAACTAACCTACGCTAAGGACAACACACTCATACTCACACCCGAGGGAGGACTCGAATCTCCGACGGGGGGAGCCGCGAGAACCTGAAAAGACGCCCAAGGTCAAGCGGCTACCCCTCGCGGTGACAGAAAAATAAGGACTTACATTTCGTGCAGTCCGCAACACATTCATCCCCATTGGTGGCATTATGGTGTGGAAGTTTGTGGAACTTCGGCAACTAAAGCTGTCACTGTAGCAATAGCAACGGCACCAGGAACAACGAAGACTACAGCAAGAACAGCAAGCTGCTGTCGTGCATCTCTTGTCTTCACAGCAGTAACAGCATCAGTCGATGATCACGGCTATGTCCCCTCAGCCATTCGCCTGCTTTGTTGTGGCTTCAGAAAGCTGAGAGGTATTTCTCTGACATCTTGAAATACGTTGTCCTGCCTATAACTTTTCCGGTAAGTAAGAAATGCTTTACTGTGGTCCTCTACAGTCGTTTGTACGAAGTGGTGCAAAAATTGCGATCATTCTCCAACCATAATGATGTATCCTCCAATGAACTATGTGCTCTTTTTAACTCACTACTGCGGCCGTTGGATGCGCCTTCTTGAAGCTAGGCTAAAATTCAGTCCGTGTTATAAACAACATTCACAGTTCTACGCAAAATGGGCTGCCAACTTAAAGGGCAAAAGAGTTATTGATTCGTGTTGTGGTCGCGCGCCCAGCCCCATCAGGGAAGTCACGGCTAAAGCATTAAGCCACATCGCATTCTAGATGGAGCTAGGTGGCGCAGTGGTAAACACACTAGACTCGCATTCGGGAGGACGACGGTTCAAACCCGATTCCGGCCATCCAGATTTACATTTTCCGTGATTTCCCTAAATCGCTTTCGGAAAATGGCGGGATGGTCGCATTAAAAGGGCACGGCCGATTTCCTTTCCCATCTTCCCGTAATCCGAGCTTGTGCTCCGTCTCTAACGACCTCGTCGTCGACGGGACGTTAAACACTCTTCTCCTCCTCCTCGGATTCTAGTCTTAGTGAAACTTTTAACATTCCTAAATCTTCGCAGGTTACTTCTGAAGTTCAGCTTACTTCCAGTAATGAAATTTAAAGTATCAAAAGTAGTTAGTCGCCATTGCAAGCAGGATCCAGCTAATGGTTTCTATTCATTATCTTCTTTTTATTTACATAACTCTCATAGAGTTCGGGGTCACCACAATCATCCACGTCTAGTGAGAGACTGAAGTATCTCGATCTTAACGATGGCCCTCAGCGTCGAATAAACACTATTTTACACTAAACGGCCGGGTTCGAGACGCCCATCCACACACTCACCGCGCAAGCTCACGAAGTTCCAGTTCTGTGCAGACTGCGGCAAGCGTCATTCGAGAAGATGTCCACACCGCACCGCGCACTGTTGGCCGTGTGGAAAACTCAGTCAACTAGCGGCCGTGTGTCAACAAGCTGTACGCTGCCAGCCGTCCTCCCGTGCCTGCAGGGCCCGGTGACAACGCTTCGCTGGATGCAGTCACAGCAGCTGACCACGCAGTTCCGCCAGAACGGCGAGAGCTGGCGTTGGCTCCTGCTATCTCCAGCCAGCCCTTGCAGTTACAACTGGGGACCGGAGATGCAGTGTTATTAATCAGTGAAAAGTATCTGCGGTTTGGCTCAGTTCAACTGCAAGGGCTTCAGCGATTGGTCGGGTCTTACTGTCCTCTCCTGGGAGAACTGTCACTTACAGCCAAGTACAAAAACGTCGAGCGCTTACTAACTTTCCTAGTAGCGAAATCACCTGACGCTGATAACATTTCCGACTTAGAAAGCTTTGCGACTTTTGGCTTCAAAACCGTGTAAATTTAATGTCCGAAACAGTGATATTTTTTGATCTAGATTCTCTTTGCAGTACAAGGAAAAAGAGATTTTCGAACCATCGCTGGGTGTGCAAATAATTTTGCTCCTCCTACATCTGCGACACCGTGAGCGGTACCAGTCTCACGGAGAGCTCGAACTCTACTGTTGACCAGATGCTGTTCAGACCGAGCTCGTGCAGCTAGTGCTAGGCGTCATCACGGATCTCTCATCCAGTCAATGGGCAACGGCTATTGTTGATACTGAAAAAAGCCTAACGGGGCAAAAAAAATTATGCATTAGTAGCGATTTTAAGCCACACATCAAAGCTCAGTCAGAGATCGACGTCTGTGCCTCATCCAAAAGATTTGTTAATCAAACTAGCCGAAGGGTGATATTATTCAGGATTTCATTTAAAAAATCGCTAATCTATACAACTTCGGGGGGTAACGAATCAAAAGAGTTGTTGTTCTCAAATAAGCCATTCTGTTCCGGTGGTAGGCAGAACATGAAAACCAATTGCAAAATCATTCAGACAAGACACCTGATGCTGCAAAAAGTGGCAAGTGACCCAAATAAAGAAAAGTGTGAAGTCATCCACACGAGTACTAAAAGGACTACGCTAAATTTCTGTTACATGATAAATCACACAAATCTAAAGGCTGGGAAATCGCCTAAATACGTGCAGATTACCGAGCGAGGTGGCGCAGTGGCTAGCACATTGAACTCGAATTCGGGAGGACGTCGTTTCAAATTCTCGTCCGGCCATCCTGATTCAGTTTTTCAGTGAGTCCCCTAAATCGCTTCCATCCTTTCATCATCAGATGGGACCGATGGCCTCGCTGTTTGATCCCCTTCCAGAAAATCAACCAGTTAACCACCCAACTTATCGATTACAATTACTAACAACTTAATTGGAACGATCACATAGGTAATGTTCTGGGAAAGCGAATCAAAGACTGCGTTTTATTAGCACAACATTTGGAAGATGCGAAAGATCTACTAAAGAGACCGCCTACCCTACACTAGCCCGTACTCTTCTGGATTACTGCTATGCAATAAGGGATCATTACCAGATAAGAAGATAGGATAGGCTGCTACTGGTTATTTTCTTGGCAAAGTTACACACTCTGAAAGTTTGTTTCCAAAATGACGGAAACCGCGCAGGCGCTCAATCAGGTGCGCAAAAAGGACGTCAAATTTATGTGGTTACCCTCCTGTACAACGCCTTAAGGACTATCCAAAAAACGCGCAATGCGTGATAACATATACACCGGGCCAGCGGTGGAAGCTCACACACACACAATTTAATATCGATTTTTGGACATGGGTCTAGCGTCCCAGAAAAGACAGCGCTGCTGCTACTACTGTGGTGAGCGTTTTTCCAAGCGGGTATAACCATGAGATTTGCTTTCGCCCCAGCGCCCAACATGACTACGACTTCCCATTGGTTCCCACGTACAGTTCAGTGGTCAGGAAACGGTTTGTTTTGCGCTCGGTCGACACCTGGAACAAATCCTGGAGGACTTTCTTCAGATGTGTATTCCGTTTGTTACAAAACTGATCACGCCTGTTAAATCACTCATAATAATGATTCGCCTTTCTGCCAATAGATCCTGTATTCCAATGCACATCGCATCTCCAGTTGCAATGGAATTAGCAGAAATCGTGCTCGGAGGTGTATTTGTAACGAGGTTCAAAACGTGAAGAAATCTTTGTGTGTAATTCATGGTAACGTTAGTGAATTCACCCTTAGATTGTTCATCACAGTCTTCTACTTCCGATTTATCTTCTTCTGTCCGTCCTTCGGTATAAATGCTTGCTTTTTCCATTTCTCTGATGTCTTTTGGAACACACTGAGATGACGACGCATTCCGAACAACTGACGCTGGCGACAAATGTCAGCTGCCGGTTGGCAGGGCCTAGAAATTCTGTAACGGCCCGTCAGGAGAGGATGCATCAAGAGGCATGGTCTCGCCTAGGAAACGCACGAAGCTAACGTCGTCCAAATATTTGGAATTTTAGCTACGAACTACAAGCGGAACACACATTTGAACGAAGTTTGCTGTAACGATTGATTCATTAATGAAGTTACTAAGGCGAAAATTACTATTTTTGAACAATTTTGCATGACATATGCTATTTAATGATATTCTTTAACACGAAATTTAAATAATATCACACGGGGAGAATATGAACCCTGAACGCTAGTGTGGCAGTCTCTAACCTTAGTCGCTGCTCTATGCTTGCTGGCCAAAATATAATTTACGAGCATAGGAGGTGCGCATAAAATTTCATCGAATGCCTCGGAAAATGAAGACCGTAGCACGAGAAGCAGCTAGCTAGGTGCTCAGGACAGGAACCATTACAAAATACCTAAGACTCATCAAAAGCCGCCCTAATGACTGACTCGATATTGTAGTCATAATATGTTGTTGCTTTACAGTTAGTCTAAAAGAACAAAGGGCACATTCCTTCTCTTCACAGTGAAGATGGTGTCTCAGTTAAAAATACTCGTAATTTTTCGATGCAGACTCCTATTACGTCATTACGTTTTGTTCAAGACTTTTCTGTCGCTCGAGAGGGACCCATGTACCATCTCCAAAATACGAACAATACTCGCAGTTGCTAATAGGGACAACCATCAGCTGTATAATGGAATAACGACATTGAAAATTTGTACCTGTCCGGGAGTCGAACTCAGATTTCCCGCTCGTCGTGAGCTGCCCCCTCATCATTAGGCTATCCGAGCACGCTCCACGGTTAGACCCAAACTTCCATATGTTGTCAACTATGTGTCTACAACGTGCGCTCGTACATCCAGTATGTATATCGCCGTACAGGGAAGATATTTTAATTGATAGTTGCTTGCCCGGTGTCAGCGGTTAAATACGATGCTGCAGTGCCTGTGTTATTCAGAAATACTATGCAGTGTTCCTTCGGACAAGTAACTATCAATTAAAATGTCCCCCCCCATGTACGGGAATATCCACGCATCAAAAAATGTTTTGCATCACCCCGGTTCCCAAAACTACTGAAGATAAACGTTGACTGTGGATATTGTATCACAGACACAGTCCCTTTGACTGTTCAGAGATGTCACTAAACCCGCCCAAAGATGTAAACAGCCATGCATGAGCAGCGCCTATTAGACGGAGGGGGTCCAACAGCCGGGTTCGATCGCGTCCGCAATGTTACTTTGTGCCAGGAAGGGCTCTCAACAAAGGAAGTGTCCAGGCGTCTCAGAGAGAACCAAAGCGATGTTGTTCAGACGTGTAGGAGATACAGAGAGACAGGAACTGTCGATGACGTACCTTGCCCAGACCGCCCAAGGGCTACTACTGCAGCTCGGAGGAACCCTGACAGCAACGTCACCATATTGAATAATGCTTTTCGTGCAGCCACAGGACGTCGTGTTAAAAATCAAACTGCGCAATAGACTGCATGATACCTAACTTCACTCCCGACGTCCATGGCGAGGTCCATCTTTGCAACCACGACATCATACAGCACGGTACAAATGGACCCAACAACATGTCGAATTGATCGTTCAGGACTAGCATCACGTTCTCTTCATCAATGAGTGTCGCATATGCCTTCAGACAGACAATCGCCGGAGACGTGTTTGGAGGCAACCTGGTCAGGCTATGAACACCCTAGACACACTGTACAGCGAGTGCAGCAAGGTGGAGTTTCCCTGCTATTTTGGGGTGGCATTGTGTGGGGCCGACGTACGCCGCTGGTGGTAATGGAAGGCGCCGTAACAGCTGTACGATACGTGAATGCCATTCTCCGACCGATAGTGCAACCATATCGGCAGCATATTGGCGAGGCATTCGTCTTCATGGAAGACAATTCGCGCCCCCATTGTGCACATCTTGTGAATGACATTCTTCAGAATGACGACATCGGTCGACTAGAGTGGCCAGCATGTTCGACAGACATGAACCCTATCGAAGATGCCTGAGATAGATTGAAAAGGGCTGTTTATGGAAGACGTGTTCCACCAGCCACTCGGAGGGATCTACTCCGAATCGCCGTTGAGGAGTGGGACAATGTGGACCAACAGTGCCTTGATGAACTTGCGGATAGTATGCCACGACGAATACAGGGATGCATCAATGCAACAGGAGGTGTTACTGGGTGTTAGAGGTACCAGCAATCTGGGCCACCACCTCTGTAGGTTTCGCTGTGTGATGGTACAACATACTACGTGTGGTTTTCATGAGCAATAGAAAGGGCGGAAATGGTGTTCATGTTGATCTCTCTTCCAATTTTCTGTACAGTTTCCGGAACTCTCGGAACGGAGTTGATAAAAACTTTTATTGATGTTTGTACATAATGGATGTAAGAGTATAAGTTGCAGACACGTAGTCGACGACACATGGAATTTTTGGTCTTGCCATGCAGATAACCTAATGGTGGTAAGGCTTCCGTTCGCGATAAGCGCGAAATACGGATTCAAGTCCCGATCCGGGAAAAATTTTCATTGTCTGCATTCCATTATACAGCTGACGTTGTATGTATTCGCAACATTTCACAGCAGGTGTAGTTGCCGCAATGTACGTTGTTTCGGACACGTATGCATACCATCATATTTCTGAACAACACAGGCACTGCAACATCATCTCCAAAATATCCTCATACAATTTCTAAAGTCATCATTGAGCTTCCTACGATTTCCTGTAACCGGTTTCGTTATACGGGGAGTCAGTTTGAAGTGAAAGGGTGCTAAATGAATTGCTGTTTCATATTCACTTACGCTACGTGACTTAAGTATACATTTTCCCACTAGAAATATTGTGAGGCTACTGTCAGCCGACGTTGCGCAGTATTTGAAGATCTGTGTGCCGGTGCTTGTAAATTGCTTAGTGATACTGTCGGTGGTGTTGGTCATAATTTCCATCAAGGACAGCAGGTAGTGGGCAAGCAGCGTTTGTCGGGACCCGCGTAAGCAGCTGGATAGTCCGTATCGTAGCGCAAACCGCGTTGTGCGGAACGTCATAGTGCGGCTGCTGATGCTATGTTGCAATCTGGTTTGAATAATGTCAAGAATCGGACGTAGGTAATCTGCAGAAGTGTACTGTACTAACAACTCGAAAGTGTCATTACCTGCACTCAAACGTGAATTATCATAAAGATTTTTGTGACTATACCACTGAGAGACTTCAGTAACATCAGTAAACTGAACCAGGCTTTTGTGTTTAGTCACGTTTACCAACAGTACGCCAGTGCTTCTAAACTTTATTGCAGTACTAGTCGTAAAATATCCTGAACCTGCTCGCACAATAATAGACAATCAAGAGTTAATTCTGGTCACACTTGTGGATCTACCGTCATCAGATGTGCAGAGGAATTGGTTATTTCACTGAAGCATGAATACAGTGTGTCCATAGTGACGCTATCATTTCACATACTTATAACATGGGAACTATTAGAGCATCGTGGTTTGTTGCAAAACGTTTAATATCTCTCGAAGTTTGTTTCTATCATGACAGAATTGCGATGTGTATAGGCGATCCTTATCATAACTCCACAAAAAGAAATTGAATGGCGTGACAAAGCGAGAGTGCGAGGGCCATGCGATGGGACCATCTCGACTTATCCATCTCTCTGGAAAGGTATCGTTCAGCACATTCCGCACATTCAGACTCGAATATGGAGGTGCACCGCCATGCTATATGATGGATGGCTGCAGCTGTTCGATCTATGGGAGCAGGAACTGTTCTAACATATCCTGGTAAACATTCCTCGTCATTAATCGTTTTGGGGTTGAAGCTCTTTTTTCCGTGTTTGCTTTAAAAATACGTGTGTTTTTGGATAGGGTATGCCTTTAGCAAAACACAATAATTTTTTAACCCAAACATGTTTCACTGCAGTAGCAGCATTTTCAGTGGGCCTTTATTTTTCGTCTGTTAAAGATAAACATTGTTCTATATTGTTCGTATAAATGTAACTACTAGTTTTTAAATCTTAATTGCAGATATTTTAAAAACACACAAATTATGAATTCATACCTTTGTACCATATGGTGTGGTTTTTCTGATGTGTTGGGTTTCTACAGTGACTGTTTGGCTGCACAGTTAGTCATCTGCAACTACTTATACCTTAAAGTAGATAAATTGTTTAAGCCAAAATTGCAATTTGAAAAATTGTTATTTGTTTGTGTGTGTTTGTGTGTGTTTGTGTCTATTTACGTAATGTTGCACTTACATTTTCTTTTTCTTCATCTTCATCACTCACAGTGAAGCAGTGACAGTGACAACTCTGTATATAGTGTTTGAGAGTGATGAAAAAAAGAAAATGTAAGTGAAACATAACTTAAATACACACACACACACACACACACACACACACACACACACACAGAATTAGACAATTTCTGGCATAGAAACAACAATTTTTCAAATCGTAATTTTTGGCTTACGCAATTCATGTACTTTAAGATATAAGTGGTTGCAGATGACTAACTGCGGAGCAAAACAGACCCTGTAGAAACGCAACACATCAGAGAAACCACACCATGTGGTAAAAAGGTTTGAATTCATAATTTATGTGTTTCTCAGATACCTGTAATTACGATTTAAAAACTAATAGCTACATTTATACAAACAGTATACAACAATGTTTATGTTTCACAGATGAAAAATAAATGCCCACTGAACATGCTGCAACTGCAGTGCAACATGTTTGGGTTAAAAAACAAAATGTGTTTTGCTAAAGGCGGACCCTACCCAAGAACACACGTATTCTCCGTTATTGTTTTCTCTGCGAAGAGAAATGGGCTGATGACTCAGACGTGGATTTGGCCACATCGAACATTAAGCTTGGGGCTCTCACGGGTGTGTTCACATGTTCAAAACGGTTCAAATGGCTCTGAGCACTATGGGACTTAACATCTGAGGTCATCAGTCCCCTAGAACTGTGAACTACTTAAACCTAACTAACCTAAGGACATCACACACGTCCATTCCCGAGGCAGGATTCGAACCTGCGACCGTAGCGGTAGCGCGGTTCCAGACTGTAGCGCCTAGAACCGCTCGGCCACCCCGGCCGGCTGTTCACATAAGTTGTGCGTGTTTTCGGAGCGCCAAATCCTAATGTGGCGATTCACATGTCCAGAAGTGTAGAACATTGATTAATCTGAAAACAGGCACTTCCTCAGGAAGTTACAGTAAGTATCTACGGAGACGAAAATGGAGCACGCTCATGCATATCGCGCCAACTTGTACACGCCGGCCGGAGTGGCCGAGCGGTTCTAAGCACTACAGTCTGAAACCACGCGACCGCTATGGTCGCAGGTTCGAATCCTGCCTCGGGCATGGATGTGTGTGATGCCCTTAGGTTAATTAAGTTTAAGTAGTTCTAAGTTATATGTGGCAAGAGAGAGTTTCCTTCGAGGCAATTCCTTATGTTCGAGAAATCTATGTTCCAAAATTCTACTGCAAATGGACTCCAGAATGGGTGTGTAATGCAGCGGATTACTTCTATTTCCTTTCTTGATTATTGGTGTGGCGTGTGGAACTTTTCCATTCTTCAGATGCGGATCTTTCGTCGAACGAGCGTTTTTATATGAATGTGAAATAAGGAGGTATTGCTTTAGCATTCTCCGAATGGAACTTAATTGGTATAAAGGCTAGGCGAGAAGACTTGACTTAATTTATTGAAGTTGCTTCGCTCCACCGTGGATGTCTACTTCTAAGTTACTGATGTTGGCAGCTGTTCTTCGTTCGGATTGAGAATAACTTTTGCATTTTCTCTAGTGAAGGAGTTTTGGAACACCGAGGTATTATGTTTTAACGCTAGTGCAATTTAAATATGACGAGAATCTCTTTGGGTTTTCTGCCAGAATTCGACACAGCGTTTCGGGGTGGAAAATGTTAAAAGCATCCATTTTATGTTGACCGTGGTACTGGCACTTACTTACACGGCTCCATTTCGTTTAATGACTGCTCTGTCAAAGATTCCCGCACTAATGCCCTTTCCAGTGACACGAAGGAAGGCGAACTCTCTACACGTTCCCCGTTTCCGTGCAATAGTAATTACGCATCGCTTGCACAAGTACTCAGTCTCCCAGTATTCTCAAATATGCTATTTTATATTTAGATGCAACATAAGATAACGATGAAAATATTTTCGTAAAGGACGAACGCTAAGTTATCACTAGCATCAAGTGTGTCAAAACGAGGACTCAACGATACTTTGTCAGGAATTTCGGTAGGCTTAGTACATGAAAACCGGCGACAAATTGATTGCTTCGGGCAGAGCGGTGCGAATGACGAGCGTTTTGTGTAGACATTTGTGGGCGGCGCGGCTTTTAAATGGCCGGTGTTTGTGGATGGCAGCCGGTGGCGCTGTCCCTTGTTCATCGGCGGTCGCTGCTGGCGGCTGGCCAATAAACATGCCCCACTGCCGCGTCGCTGGGCCGGCCGCGGGCTGCTTCGCGTGAAGTGCGTCCGCCGTGTTACTGCAGGCATCGAGCGCGACGTGGCGGCGAAATCAGCATCAACACGACGCTGCTCCCAACGCATCACGCGCCACGCCTTTCACGTGATACAGCACGTGCAGTGTGCATTTAAAGAAACAAAACGCTGAGTGGGTTACACGAGACAGAAAACTAATTATCTTTCAAGCAGGAACTCGCGGAAGTGTGTAGTTATTGCGCTCTGGGTATCGACATTTGAGAGCTTCTTTCTGATTATATCTGGTATCCTAATTCGTTACACAACCCATGAGCTAGGAGTGTAAAGTGGAGGGATGCATGGAATGCTACTGCGAAATGATTAGTATGTTGAGAAGGATCGTAAAGTGATAATTTTCCAAGACAAAATCAACGTCCAGAAATCCGCGGTTTGGGAGCGGGGGGAGGTTCGGGCTTCAAAGTTAGACAACTGTTGGGACGTGATTATTGGTCGGCATGAGTTTTGTGAGAAAAAAAAAAGCGCCTCACGCCGTGCTGTACATTACACAAGGCGGTCAAGTTCCTGTCCACCTACTTGAATGCTGTGTGTACATCGGCGGAGCAGAGGCCATATGGTGAATTACTGGCGGTTGCGCCGATAAGTCCTCGTCAGGTGATAAAGGAGTAGCATACATCATAGTTGCCTTACTGACGCGCAGAAAGTAGTCAAAAGATAAAAGATACATTAACCGAGATATCTGTGGAAGAGGTCACTTCTATCAGTTTATTGACCCGTGTATGTGACGTTCGTCTGCTGGCACACGTTTGGGTCAAAATCAGTTGCAAGTACGTCGTTTCGTAGCCACATTATCTGACAAACCCACACTATTACCTTATCCAATAGGGTAAAAAGCTATCAGCCAGAAAAATGGGGTAGGTGGGTCCTGTCAGTCCGGAATTCGGTTCCGCCCAATGATCTGATTATCATGTGCCTCGAAGAACAGACAGCATGCATCCATATAATTGATTAGCCTCGATGGGCTATGAAACCACCAACTTCAGTGCGAATGCACAGTCACATTAGATCTCTTGCAGGAATAACAAAGTAGCGAACACTGGAGACATGGACGGAGACTGCAAACGGGTAGCGCTAAATAGGAATGTGGCTCGGCCGAGGGATGTACCAAGGTCCTCGCAATGGCGACAAAACACTGTGTCCGGGTGGCGCAGTGATCTACATCTACATCTACATTTATACTCCGCAAGCCACCGAACGGTGTGTGGCGGGCGTATGGTTCGCGGGAAGAACGACTGTCTGAAAGCCTCCGTGCGCGCTCGAATCTCCATAATTTTACATTCGTGATCTCCTCGGGAGGTATAAGTAGGGGAAGCAATATATTCGATACGTCACCCAGAAACGCACCCTCTCGAAACCTGGCGAGCAAGCTACACCGCGATGCAGAGCGCCTCTCTTGCAGAGTCTGCCACTTGAGTTTGCTAAACATCTCCGTAACGCTATCACGGTTACCAAATAACCCTGTGACGAAACGCGCCGCTCTTCTTTGGATCTTCTCTATCTCCTTCGTCAACCCGATCTGGCACGGATCCCACACTGATGAGCAATACTCAAGTATAGGTCGAACGAGTGTTTTGTAAGCCACCTCCTTTGTTGCTGGACTACATTTTCTAAGGACTCTCCCAATGAATCTCAACCTGGTACCCGCCTTACCAACAATTAATTTTATATGATCATTCCACTTCAAATCGTTCCGCACGCATACTCCCAGATATTTTACAGAAGTAACTGCTACCAGTGTTTGTTCCGCTATCATATAATCATACAATAAAGGATCCTTCTTTCTATGTATTCGCAATACATTACATTTGTCTATGTTAAGGGTCAGTTGCCACTCCCTGCACCAAGTGCCTATCCGCTGCAGATCTTCCTGCATTTCGCTACGATTTTCTAATGCTGCAACTTCTCTGTATACTACAGCATCATCCGCGAAAAGCCGCATGGAACTTCCGACACTATCTACTAGGTCATTTATATATATTGTGAAGAGCAATGGTTCCATAACACTCCCCTGTGGCACGCCAGAGGTTACTTTGTCTGTAGACGTCTCTCCATTGATAACAACATGCTGTGTTCTGTTTGCTAAAAACTCTTCAATCCAGCCACACAGCTGGTCTGATATTCCGTAGGCTCTTACTTCGTTTATCAGGCGACAGTGCGGAACTGTATCGAACGCCTTCCGGAAGTCAAGGAAAAATAGCATCTACCTGGGAGCCTGTATCTAATATTTTCTGGGTCTCATGAACAAATAAAGCGAGTTGGGTCTCACACGATCGCTGTTTCCGGAATCCATGTTGATTCCTACATAGTAGATTCTGGGTTTCCAAAAACGAAATGATACTCGAGCAAAAAACATGTTCTAAAATTCTACAACAGATCGACGTCAGAGATAGAGGTCTATAGTTTTGCGCATCTGCTCGACGACCCTTCTTGAAGACTGGGACTACCTGTGCTCTTTTCCAATCATTTGGAACCTTCTGTTCCTCTAGAGACTCGTGGTACACGGCTGTTAGAAGGGGGGCAAGTTCTTTCGCGTACTCTGTGTAGAATCGAATTGGTATCCCGTCAGGTCCAGTGGACTTTCTTCTGTTGAGTAATTCCAGTTGCTTTTCTATTCCTTGGACACTTATTTCGATGTCAGCCATTTCTTCGTTTGTGCGAGGATTTAGAGACGGAACTGCAGTGCGGTCTTCCTCTGTGAAACAGCTTTGGAAAAAGGTGTTTAGTATTTCAGCTTTACGCGTGTCATCCTCTGTTTCAATGCCATTATCATCCCGGAGTGTCTGGATATGCTGTTTCGAGCCACTTACTGATTTAACGTAAGACCAGAACTTCCTAGGATTTTCTGTCAAGTCGGTACATAGAATTTTACTTTCGAATTCACTGAACGCTTCACGCATAGCCCTCCTTACGCTAACTTTGACATCGTTTAGCTTCTGTTTGACTGAGAGGTTTTGGATGCGTTTAAACTTGGAGTGAAGCTGTCTTTGCTTTTGCAGTAGTTTCCTAACTTTGTTGTTGTACCATGGTGGATTTTTCCCGTCCCTCATAGTTTTACTCGGCACGTACCTGTCTAAAACGCATTTCACGATTGCCTTGAACTTTTTCCATAAACACTCAACATTGTCAGTGTCTGAAAAGAAATTTTCGTTTTGATCTGTTAGGTAGTCTGAAATCTGCCTTCTATTACTCTTGCTAAACAGATAAACCTTCCTCCCTTTTTTTATATTCCTATGAACTTCCATATTCAGGGATGCTGCAACGGCCTTATGATCACTGTTTCCCTGTTCTGCACATACAGAGTCGAAAAGTTCAGGTCTGTTTGTTATTAGTAGGTCCAAGATGTTATCTCCACGAGTTGGTTCTCTGTTTAATTGCTCGAGGTAATTTTCGGATAGTGCACTCAGTATAATGTCACTCGATGCTCTGTCCCTGCCACCCGTCCTGAACATCTGAGTGTCCCAGTCTATATCTGGTAAATTGAAATCTCCACCTAAGACTATAACATGCTGAGAAAATTTATGTGAAATGTATTCCAAATTTTCTCTCAGTTGTTCTGCCACTAATGCTGCTGAGTCCGGAAGTCGGTAAAAGGAGCCAATTATTAACCTAGCTCGGTTGTTGAGTGTAACCTCCACCCATAATAATTCACAGGAACTATCTACTTCTACTTCACTACAGGATAAATTACTGCTAACAGCGACGAACACTCCACCACCGGTTGCATGCAATCTATCCTTTCTAAACACCGTCTGTACCTTTGAAAAAATTTCTGCAGAATTTATCTCTTGCTTCAGCCAGCTTTTTGTACCTATAACGATTTCAGCTTCGGTGCTTTCTATCAGCGCTTGAAGTTCCGGTACTTTACCAACGCAGCTTCGACAGTTTACAATAACAATATCGATTGCTGCTTGGTCCCCGCATGTCCTGACTTTGCCCCGCATCCGTTGAGGCTGTTGCCCTTTCTGTACTTGCCCAAGGCCATGTAACCTAAAAAACCGCCCAGCCCACGCCACACAACCCCTGCTACCCGTGTAGCCGCTTGTTGCGTGTAGTAGACTCCTGACCTATCCAGCGGAACCCGAAACCCCACCACCCTATGGCGCAAGTCGAGGAATCTGCAGCCCACACGGTCGCAGAACCGTCTCAGCCTCTGATTCAGACCCTCCACTCGGCTCTATACCAAAGGTCCGCAGTCAGTCCTGTCAACGATGCTGCATATGGTGAGCTCTGCTTTCATCCCGCTAGCGAGACTGGCAGTCTTCACCAAATCAGATAGCCGCCGGAAGCCAGAGAGGATTTCCTCCGATCCATAGCGACACACATCATTGGTGCCGACATGAGCGACCACCTGCAGATGGGTGCACCCTGTACCCTCCATGGCATCTGGAAGGACCCTTTCCACATCTGGAATGACTCCTCCCGGTATGCACACGGAGTGCACATTGGTTTTCTTCTCCTCTCTTGCTCCCATATGCATAAGAGGCCCCATTACGCGCCTGACGTTGGAGCTCCCAACTACCAGTAAGCCCACCATCTGCGACCGCCCGGACCTTGCAGACTGAGGGGCAACCTCTGGAACAGGACAAGCAGCCATGTCAGGCCGAAGATCAGTATCAGCCTGAGACAGAGCCTGAAACCGGCTCGTCAGACAAACTGAAGAGGCCTTCCGTTCAGCCCACCGGAATGTCTTTCGCCCTCTGCCACACCTTGAGACGACCTCCCACTGTACCACAGGTGAGGGATCAGCCTCAATGTGGGCAGTATCCCGGGCAACCACAGTCGTAGTCCGATCGGGGGATGCGTGGGACGAGCTGGCCGTCCCCGGCAAACCCCCATCCGGACCCCCACAGTGATGCCCATTGGCAACAGCCTCAAGCTGTGTGATCGAAGCCAACACTACCTGAAGCTGGGAGCGAAGGGATGCCAACTCAGCCTGAATCCGAACACAGCAGTTGCAGTCCCTATCCATGATAAAAACTGTTGTGCAAAGAACGTCTGAACTAATCTACAGAGAGCGCAAAAATCGACACAAAATTTAAACGGTTATTAAAATACAAGATTGCCTAGTAAATGCAGTAATGCTGCTACTTGCGCACTGCTGACACACTGCTCGGCGGCGGAAGGAGACTACGCGATTTTACATTATTCAGGTACTAAAACGCGATGCTACAACTCTCAAATACTATAATACGCCCGAAATTTATGAATAAAACAATGCAATTACCAAAAATACGCAAAGAAATTAAGAATTAAACTATGTAACAAATGAGTGAGCTAGTAGTATACGACTTGCTGCTGCAGCTGCTTATCCAACGGCGGCAATGCAACTGCCTAGTAAGCAGGAGATCCCAGGTTCGAATCCCAGTCCAGCACACATTATCACTCGTCGCCGCTGACTCCACATGAGGTCCCGGTGCAGATGACATGCTTTCCCCTTTGCTTTCCCCTTTGCTTTCCCCTTTGCTTTCCCCTTTGCTTTCCCCTTTGCTTTCCCCTTTGCTTTCCCCTTTGCTTTCCCCTTTGCTTTCCCCTTTGCTTTCCCCTTTGCTTTCCCCTTTGCTCCCACTCCACCTTCAATTTACATCATCTGATCACAAATTATTCCAGCCCATACGCATATGTTCACACTGGTGACCACTCCAACACGAGGGTTTTTGCCTGTACAAGTATGAACTTCGCGCAGTTTCAAATACTGTCGATTCATCGGTAAATAGCACCAAAGTCGAAAACTGCGGCGTGTGTGAGCAGCACTGTAAACGACACTGCGCAGACTGTACTCGTCATGGTAGTCTTCAAATTCCATTGAATGGAATTCATCAGTTTGCGACAAGAGCATGGACTTCATGCCGACGGTATGTACGTAGCACTTGTCGCACACTGTTGTCTGCAGTTAAACTTTGGATGTAAAGAACAGTTACACTTCTTGGCACGATATGGTGGAGAGTTCCTCTTCGCAGTGTTCCCGAACTGCTCTCTAAAGGCAACCCTCTTAAAATGCTTGGACATGTAGTGAACTGTTTTTGATAACAAATACCGGACAGAGATGCCGAATAGCTGATATTGTATTCAGATCTGTCAATACTGTAATCAATTTCTCAGTAATAGACAACTCTACGCCAAGGTCTTGTCGCAGTGGTAACACAGGTTCCCATCAGATCACCGAAGGTACGCGCTGTGGACTAGGTTAGCACGCTGCCGAGCGTGGTGCATTCAGCTCTTGTGAGGCAAATTGAGGAGCTGCTTGATTGGGAAGTAGCGTCTCCGGTTACGAAAGCCGTTAATGGCCGGGAGATGTATGTGCTGATGACATTCCCCTCCGTGCCCGCACTAAGTGACGATGTAGGCTGAGGGCCGGCCACGGTGGCCGTGCGGTTCTAGGCGCTGCAGTTCGGAACCGCGGGACTGCTACGGTCGCAGGTTCGAATCTTGCCTCGGGCATGGATGTGTGTGATGTCTTTAGGTTAGTTAGGTTTAAGTAGTTCTAAGTTCTAGGGGACTGATGACCATAGATGTTAAGTCCCATAGTGCTCAGAGCCATTTGAACCATTTGTAGGCTGAGGGTGACTCGGCGGTCGGTCGGTACCGTTGGGCCTTCGTGGCCTGTTCGGATGGAGAGAGAGAGACAGTACTACACAGCACTTCTGTATGTACAAGAAAATGTAAAATCACAGGAAACACAATTTACTGTGCGTACACGCTACGGTCTCGGAACGACTCCAGCCTGTAAACGTAACACCTACTCCTATCTGATGCTATCTAGTCCCTGGTAATTTTAGCTCATTTGCTGCGATCGTCGAGTTAAGTATTTTTGTTGGCTAATCTTTTCAGATACGGTCGAGTAAAAGCTCCACTGTTGCCGTATCCGAGTAGCATTCCGTCATTTCGATAGATATGTGCTGGTGAATGTTACAATGCTATCAAGAATCTTACTGCAATGGTGCACAACCCAACTACCCAGTAATGTTTAGAACAGGTCAGTATAGGGAAATGCAGCACATGCACAGAAACGTTATTCACTGTAGTCCATAAATCCAGCTTAAACTGATGGCTAGTAGTCTGTGTACTACCAAAAACAATCAGAGGAGCATCGACGCCACCGTTCTTCAACTTCAACGCTACACGGCGACCAATCTGTGCACGTCTGTGGCTTATATCTCGAAAACTGACCACCTTGTCGTCCTGCAGAACATATTAAAGGTGGTTTGTTATTTGTTAATACGCCCTGTATAGCTTCGTAATAACATAACTTAACGTTTCTGATAATTTGTCAGTGTTTCAGTCCTTAAAAAGTGGCAACGACTATGGCCCCACACTCGCCTAGAACAGGCAGGGAGTTAGTACTTCATCCAGTTGGCTAGCCAGAGACGAATAGACAGCACAAGACTGAGTGGCTTCTGAGTAGCGCGAGCGTTGTTAAAAATAGTGTGGCCCACTTCACACTGGGACGACTCCACCCCGCGACGAGTGCAACGGTAACTGGACACGACGCCGTTGACATGTACAACAACCGCCCTTGGAGTGGGACTTTATGAATTTCTTGACTGTAACTAACAGCTAACCTGCGATCGAGTTAAGTAATTCGCGAATGTTTCTAGGTTTTATGCATCGTTGTTATTCGTTTTCAGCACTTTGAGGGTTCAAGCAGTTATAGGTTAATTCATAGTTAGATTTTGGTAGGGAAATGCTTGCTCTATCGCTTTCATTCCCGGCATAGTTTGTTCTGATTGTGGACGCCGCACACGAATTGCGTTCATGATAGTTTCTAACGAATGTTCTTTTCGCTGTATGTGGAAGCAGGTGTGCAACACGTATGACAAACTCTAAACCTTGTTTTGTATTTTCGTCTACAGTCTGTGAAGTAAGAGTGTCGTCGGCATTACCCACAGACTGTAAAAGATATCGCCTTAGTTCTTTTACAGAGCAATAGAAATACGCTTTGTCCTTCATGCAGTGTCCATTAAGCATTAGTTTAATTTAAATTCGTGACTGAGATACACAAGAAGGGACAGGAGTGCAGCTTATGCGTCTCGTTTTGAGGCTGTTTTTCTGAATAGCCACCTCAAAGGTCCGAAAATGAGTCATGCCACGGCGTCTAAATCTGTGGGGAAATAAGAGTAATTTGTACAAAAGTGTGTAACACGCTGCAAATATGTTAAAAATGCAATTAGCTTTGAAGAACGTAGCTGAATCGGTAAAGTGATTCGAAAAGTGAGAAAATGTTTATTAGCCTTTTTTCGAAAAAGCTATTCTCAACCGCTAATCCTATCGAAAGTGCATCGTTTTATACAAAAAAGAAGTCTGAAAGAAAAACTATCTTCACTTTGTAAGAGCTTTCAACGAAGATTCGGCGCATTCTGAGGTCCCTTCCACTGAATACGCGGAAAACTTGGTTTCAAGCATGCGTCGCAGATGCCAAGCAGTTACCAACGCTGCGGCTGTGATTGGACGTATTATTAATTGTACTTGAATTTTTCTTGTGTTCGTATGTGACGTATTTATATGTCTTAGGTTGTTGTCAAAAACACTTCACTACTGATTAATCCGACCACGATCGTACGTAGCAGACTGTATTTCAACTGTTACAGTATCTTGTCCGACAGCCAGGAGTTCATAGACACGGACGTGTGTGTAGTGTGAGGCCTGCGCAGAGGGTGGCAATTATAGAGAACCAGCCATCTTGGTAAGCTAGATTCACTGGACCAATTGTCTCAGGGATGGCCGCTGCACGAGAAGCTGTCTGGGAAATTATTTCGTTCACAGTTAAAAGCACTCTTCACTCGCTACGGCTGTGATTTTCCTCTCTCAGACAGCGAGCGGGAAGTTTCCGCCTTTGCAAACGTTTTCTTTGTACGGGTGAGACAAAGGTTTCCCGTGTTTATTGTAGCGTTCCATCCATGTCGCTGCTTTTCGTCGATCGGTCGCGTTCTTTCCAGCGAGGCGTGTAATTAATAAGTACGGCCGCGACACTGCCCGCAAAAAAGGCAGGAAGAGGGCAGGAAGATGGGCGGGGGTGGGCGGCGCTGCCGGAAAAGTCGCGGCGCCCGGGGAAATGAATTGGCGGTGCGTTAATTAAAACGGCCGATCGGCTGCCTCCGAGCTCGCCGGCCTGTTCCGGCCCCGGGTCACCTCTAATACCGACCCTCGCGTTTGATCGCGGCTGGTGTTCCAGCTCCACCAGCTGCTTAATAAGCATGGCTTTCCCTGCCATAGCGTTATCATCGATAACTTCGTGGTGGCTGAACAACTTATTCGAAATGTCGAAAGATGCGAATCACTCATTTTCCGACAATTTGCTTTAACAAGATGAGTGCAAAAAATAGGAATATTGAGTGAAAAAATAGAAATAATCATCATAAAATATTACGAACCCTTGACAGGCGGTACGTCATACTTCTGTGGTTAATGATCGTATGTAATGCACGAAATCGAATACTAACTGTATAAAGCTGTTACTTTTCTGCGATTCTGACGAGGTTTAAAGCGTTCTGCTCTCGCTGTGTGTCACTTTCTCTATACCTTTGAGTGGCAGACAGTACAATAAAAAAGGGGTTTCTTCTCTGCAGTAATTATCGAGTAGCATACTTCACAATGATTGTTCTTACTTAAATCTGCAGGTTTTCGTGGCTGTTGTCAAACAAGATAAATTCACGAGTTTCGGAATCATTGGAAGAAACATATGACTCACTCGAACTGACAAAATTTTACACAGCTGATGTTTCCTGCCCAAAGTTTAGGGTGAGATATCAATTGGGGCTTCACAAGTTGTCAATAGGCAACCCATTGTTTTCAAGTAATGTGAGATATGCAAATACAAACTTCACTTTGATTCTAGACGCCAGTTCATCAGAGGCGAAAAAGTACTTCTATTGGAGAGAGGAAAAAATAATGAATTGGCCATGAGATTGTTACAGGAGCCACACGGATATCTGCCAGTAGACAGTATAATCACGGAAAAGACTGGTATTCTGGGATGGATGAATTTGAGGACTTAGGTTACACGAGACACCCGCACTTCAGGAAAAAAAAGGTATTCGCAGTAAAAATTACTTTCTAGAGAGAAGAAATAAGTATCTCTACTTCAACGAGCACCTGCTAATCCTACTTCATTCCAGTGACTATCAACCGTTTATGAAATAAAAAGACGCATCTTCGCGTAGATCAGTTGTTGCGCTCATGAGAAACGTTCACCCAAGTGAAGTCGAAGACGCACCCATATAATCATCCTACATTAAAGTTTGATTTCTCATATGCATGTATATTCACTGTGTCACAGTGGAAATGATACAAGAGGGGCGTTCAAAAAGTAATTCAACATACTTTCTCTCGGCCAATTTCGCTTAAAGAAATGGGGAATTCGTTGTGGGACAGCATGGAATCTTCACATGTCAGCCCCTATAGTTCCATAAAGTTCCAATAGGTGGCGGCACTATACGTAGCCTTCAAAGCGGCTTCTGTAACGGAGGTGCGTTATAGCCCAAGAGATGGCTCTGAGTTTCTTTTGGCGATAAACCAGATCAAATCAGATATCCATAGGCGCTTGCAGGATGTCCACGGAGACTTGTCAGTGAACAAAAGCAAGGTGAGGCGTCAGTCATCACCACAGCAAGGTCGCGCAAACGTGTCTATCCTGCCGCGTGCCGCCTGGCTGCACACAGCCGTGACGGCTGTAATGTCGGAACGTGCAGACACACTTACTCGAGATAATCGACGGATCACAAACAAACACCTCGCTGCTCAAGTGGACGTCTCTGTTGGTAGTGGAGATACACTCGTTCATCAGTTAGGGTACTCAACGGTGTGTGCCCGCGGCGTTCTTCGCCGCCTAATTGAAGACCATAAAGAGAAACGAAGGACCATCTGCGAAGGGACTTTTCCTTCTCCATGACAATGGAGGGCCTCACACAGGTCTTTGCACCCGAGAGCAGCTCACAAAGCTTCATTGGACTATTCTTCCTCATTCACCCTACAGCCGGGATCTCGCACGTTCAGACTTCCATCCGTTTGACCCAGTGAAGCATGCACTCTGCGGGAAACAATACGTGTATGAATTGTGGTTATTGATGCAGCGAGACGTTGGATCCGACGCCGTCCAGTAGTGGTTCCATGCAGGAATGCAAGGCCTTCCTGTGTCGTGTCATAAGGCCGTCGCATTGAACGGAAATTAGGTTGCAAAAATACGGCTTCGCAGTGAAAAGAATGGGGAATAATATTGTGTATTGGAATCCTGAACAAAACCAACCTGCTTTCCGAAAAAAGGTATTACATTATTACTGAACGCAGCTCGTATTTAATTTGATAGGGCTCTTCTGTGCACGTATGTTAGCAGTTAATGTAACATGGAGCTTAGCTTTACTTTTGGTTTCGATTCTTCGGATTCTTCGTGTGGCGTGTGTACCCTTCCCATGTTGCTGGAGCCCGGCTACGTGTACTGCTATCCCGCGGCTATTCACGGCCGGTGAATCAGCGCCGCTCCGGCCTCCTGGATACAAACAGCCCGCCGGGACGCGACCTCCTCCCAACGCTGGAACACACACACCACACCACACCACGCCTTCGACTCCGGTACACATTGTGATCTACCTGCAAGTTAATAATGCTGTGCAGTGCAGGTTACTCCCGCTATTTCCTTAACGTGAGCCCCCCCCCCCCCTTTATTATCGGACGAATACAGGTCTCTCAGACAGTGGCGCCCCATTCTTCACGTTCAATCACAGTGACAGTAATACTGAGAGACTGCCGTGAAGCGGTTGTTCAAAAAGAGTCCCTTAAGACGTAGCAAAAGTTTGATTTCTCATTAGGTCGCTCTGTCTGCTCAGCCACTCTGGTGTGACCACACATGCGCAACATACTATATGAACGGGTGGTCGTTTGCACCTTCCTCCTCTGTTCAAATACGAAATACTCCTTGACATCCTACAGGTGAGTGACGACTGTGTTCACTTACTCGGCTAGTAACTAAAATTTTAACACATGAAGGAGGCGTGCAACAAATGTCAAAACTGATACCAGCATTTCAGCGCAATCGTACGAAGTACGTAGGAAGAGAACCGTCTGCATTCTGCGTAAAGGGAACGATTATAAAGCGGGTTTCTCACTCAGAAACTGCATTCGAATAATGGTTTTCGCGAGAAGACCTTGTGTAATAAGGAAAGTACACTGACGGGGAAAAAATCGCAACACCTAAAAATAATTAACTGTAATCAATTTCGGGAATACATCTGTCTAGGTAACAAATTTAAATGAGTAACTTGGCACTATCAGAGATTAATTTAAGAGCGAGATAAGCCATTTCAAATGTGAAATGATGGTACGTCAGTAATCGGTGTAACCGGCAGAACGTTGAATGCAAGCACGCAAGTGTGCATGCATTGCATTGTACACGTGCCGGATGGCGGTTTGTAGGGTGGAGTTCCTTGCTTGTTGCACTGGGTCCGTCAAAACAGGGGCGCTTAATGCTGTTCGTGGATGACGCTGGAACTGTCGTCCGATGATGTCTCATATGTGCCTGATAGGTGACAGTTCTGGTGATCTAGCAAGCCAAGACAACATGTCGACACTGTAGATAACGTTGGGTTACAACAGCGGTATCTTGGCGAGCGTTATCCTGTTGGAAAATACCACCTAGGTTGCTGTTCGTGAATGGCAGAGCAGCAGGTCGAATCGCCAGATTGACGTACAGATTTGGAGTCACGGTGCGTGGGGTAACATGAGAGAGCTCTCGCTGTCACATGAAATCGCGCCCCCAGACAATAACTCCATGTGTAGGTCCGGTGTATATAGTACACAGAGAGGCTGGTTGCAGGCCGTCAACTGACCTCTTTCTATCCAACACACGACCATCACTGGCATCTAACAGAACCAGCTTTCGTCAGCAAACACAGCAGATGTCCACCCTGTCCTCCAATGAGCTCTCGCTTGACAACACTGTAGTCGCAAATGGCGGAGTTCTGGGGTCAGTGCAATGCACACTGCAGGGTGTCTGACTCGGAGCTGTCCCTCAAGTAGCAGATTTGTAACAGTTCGTTGTGTGGCTGTGGTTCCAACTGCTGTTCGAAATGCTGCTACAGACGCGGTGCAATGCGCCGTGCCATACACCGAACACGATCGAGTTGCGTCTCGGTAGTCCCACGTGGCCGTCCGTAGTCTGGTCTTCTTGCAAGCGTACCTTCTCGTGGCGATCGCTGCCAACAGTGATGTACAGTGGCCACACACCTGCCAAGATTTTCTACATCAAAGAAAGAACTCCCAGCTTCTCGTAGCCCTGTTGCACGAACTCGTTCAAAACCAGTGAGGTGCTAATGGCGTCTTTGTCGCCTTAAAGGCATTCTCGATTATCATTATCTCACCAGGTCCAATCTTCAGGGTAACTAACGCTCGCGACCATTACAGCATGATTTTAAACCGAACGTGATTCGTATCCTCGATAGTGGCGCTGGTTTTGCCACTTTGATGTGACTGGTCTGAAATTTGAGTGGACATAATTTTTCAGATGTAGAAATACGCCTACCAACTACCGTTTGTGGCGCACAACTCATTCTTGGTGCTGCGATCTTTTCTTTTCCGTCAGTATGCCAACACTTCACGGAATTTGACAACGACAGGATCGTAGCTTACCTAGACTGCGCCTTATCTTACACAGTATTGCTGCTATTGTTACTCGTGACACCAAAGCTGCAGTGATTATATGGCCTCAGTGAATTCGTGAGGATTGTAATCAGTGCCATGCAAGATTTCAGCTCTGCACGGCTACTTCCGGGGAGAGACTTGCGTCAGGCGGTGTGCTTGATTCTAGCAAGACAAACACCCACACGGACAGTGCGATGACGATTCGAACACCATGAACGGTCAGCCGTTATCACGGCCTCTATTGACGTGGCAGCAGTGACTGCCGACAGTTGTGGGCCCGCGACTAAATCAGACACAGGAGTGACACTGCGACGTTTTTTCACAGACAAGTCTCGGCTCTGCACGTAGTATCAAGATGGGCGTGACCGTCTGTGGAGGCTCAGAAGAGTACGAACGGTGGCAGCGACCGTTTACAAAGTAAAATAAACAGCAATAGCAGGCCTCGGTGTCGCAAAAAAGGAGTCTTTTGACTTAGGATTCGGCACTGCTATGAGTGCCTTCATCAGAAATAAAACTCAAGTTCGCATGCCACGTATTAAACTAAAAATCGAGCGATAAAGCTTTAGTCACAAAATGTATAAAAAAAGGATACATAAAAGGCAAGCCACTATGAGCTGCTCACATGCATCGAGCTACGGTAGCAGGATGTTAGTAGCGGCCAGCCAAAGATCGAATGGTGACTCGCAGGATTCTCCTAATCCACTTTTTGTACACTCTGTGGAGATTCCAGTAAAGCCCACTAGAAGGCGGTAGGTGAGGACGCGACAGGGCGATACCGACCAAAGCGCGCTGCAGGAATGATGTTTAAACGCACACTGATATCTTTATGGCATCTCTCCCTAATTTTCGGAGAATCATGTAAAGTAGGTTGGAATCGATTACTTTCTCCGCGTTTATTTCGTTGGATGTAAATACTGTTGCTTTGCAGTTGGTAAGATTTCTGACTTCACCATCGCTCGGAGACGAGGAGCTGATGGAATAGGGATTTACCGGTCTATGAGCAGGCTGTCGTTACCAACGCAACACAAACGGCTGCGTGTGGAGTGGTGCAGAGGCCGGGAAGTAGGGACTGCTGATGAATGGCTTCGAACTTTTATTAGCGGTAACTGCGGTTCTACACTACCCCGAATGATCATCGTCGGCGGTGTGAAAAGAGGTTTCATTCTTCCAATGTTTTCGAGAGGCACAGCAGTATTACTCCTGCCGCCATGTTGTGAGGACCCATGGGATACGACTAGACGTCACGGCTGGAAGTGGTAGTGGGGTCTATGAAGGCACAACGGTACGTCCCGGACATCCTGCTTCATCTTGTGTTGGCTCTCATGCGACAGTATCGTGGTGCCATTTTTTCAGTAGGACAATGCTCATCCATAAGTGACACGTGTCAATGAACACTCTGCGTGGCGTTGAGATACTCCCGTGGCTAGCAGGGTCGCCGGTTCTCTCGCCGATAGAAAGTGTGTGCGACGAGGTCGGACGTGAACTCCATCGCTGTTCTAGTATCGAGCATATGGAGGAGAGCATATGAAGGAGTAATTAAAACACTCGTGGGTCACTTTGCTTCAGGAGAAGAAACAACGGCTTTACGACACTCTTCTTATCCGGATAAGTGCATGCGTCGTGATCAGACGGGGGTGCAACTGAAAACTGGACGCATACTGCCAAGTTCTTGTTACATGAGACTCTATTTTGTAGTCACTACAAAACTGCACACCCTCTTAACCTGTGAACCTAGGTTTCGTTTCCTCGTCCCCTTCTGGGTATAGAACTTTTTTCGTCAGGCAGTGTATTTCCATTCTCGACTCTAATAATACGACTAGCTTTCTACACCTTAAACTTACGAGCACGAGATGCAAATCATATGGCGATTATGTCAAATGAAAAGAAAGAGTTACGTGTCACGCAGATTTTTCACAACTGTCAGTTGCGGAGGCAGAGCATCAGCTACTACTGTCAGTTTTTTGCATGAAAATGAAAGGGAGAAATAATACATGGGGATCGTACTGGACCCAAGTGTCTGTTCTCAATATTCCTGAAACTGTGAATGTTGCCATTGGAAAAATTGTGGCATTTCGCGTATTCGGATTGTATAATTACAGAGCTCCTCATTTGGAAATACAATTTATTTACCTTGATTAGGTCCTCTTGTATTTTGAGAATTTCGGAAATATCTCTGTATGTGAGGTGCAGGAGAAACGGAATGAGACTGTCAACACTGCGAGCGATCTAGCTACGCTGCGTTGTTCTGCTTCTGTAGACAGGGTGTTCAACCCTTCCGGATACTCGTTCAGTGTAAGTTCCGAACAGTCATCACTTGATTTTTGAGAGCGCTATCAGTGAAGCTGTGTTTTTGTAGTGTTACGAAAATAGGACATCCGAATATAGAGCAACGTAAGGCCATGAAGTTTTGTGTTAAATTTGGGGAATCCGCGAGCGTGACGTTTAAAGAGTTGAAACACGCGTATAGGGAATATTCGTTATCGAGAGCACAAGTTTTTCGCTGATACGCACCATTTTTTGGAACGCCGAGAACACGTTGAAGATAAAACTCGCGCACGGAGCCCTTCAGCTTGAAAAACCGACGAAAACTTCGAATGTGATCGTTCTGCCATCAAGTCACTGTCACTGTCAACAGAGTGTTTCACAACGACGTCACTGAATGAATGGCTCAGGAAAACGGTGAAGCGAGTGAGACCCGACTCCAACAAGTGGATGCAGCCTCATGACAACGCCACTTCCATCGCGGAATTTTGACATCAAAAGCCATTTGTACTGCTCCACAGCCTCCCTATTCACATAATATGAGTCCTTGTGGCTATTTTCTTTTCCCTAAATTGGAAAATATCTTAAAAGGACGTCATTTTGGGACTCGGGAAAATATTCAAAAGAATGGGGCCGACATGTTAAAAACTATATCAGTTGACGACTTTCAGCGCTGCTACCGAGACGGGGAATGATGACTCCACCCGTGTATAGCTATCGAAGGGAACTAATTCGAACGGAAAAATATTGTTTGGAAAAAACTCTTTGACAGATACAAAAAATCATTCTCCCTAATTTTCTCACGCACCTCGGGTTCTCTATTCCATACAATGAAAGACTGTTTGTCCGCGTTCATATCTTTCCTTTTTATTATTATTATTATTATTATTATTATTACTATTATTATTTGAGACGTAGTAGGGAGATTGGAAACTGTTTCGTATTTGACTCTGAAGTCGGAGAGAAATACGAAATGTAGAAACCTATTTTCTTTATTAATTCCCCCCCCCCCCCCCCCCCGTCCCCCTCACCTTTGAGTTCGGTGTAGTAAAGAGGCCTTGCTAGAGAGGCACGGGAGGAAGTCATTGTACGTTTCTCCATTCCGCCAGAAATTAATTCCTTGTCACGTCGTCTGAGGCGAGAGGCCGACCTTAATTAACAGCTACGAGTAGGCCGGTGCGTTTCGCTCCGGCGGTCGTTCTTCTGTCATTACGCTGGCTCCAGTCTGCTCGAGTACCACTAGTTGCGGGCCTTCTGCGGGAATACTATCGGTCCGTTCTATGGCCAATCTCTGTAGTCGCTGGCAGTTTGTTTTCGTCCCTATTCTTCTCCTACAACAGCGCGTAGGTTCCGCGGCCGTGCTCTGCAAATTTCAGCATATCGCCACATAATTTTCGTGGGGACGGTATTGGCAATCTCTACTATTTAGTCAGTCACGGTAAGTTCAGTTAGAAGACCTAGGAAATCAACTAACTTACTTCGTCCGGGATCAAAGATGTGCGTGCTTAAAAATTCTGTTCTCTAAGACTTTAACAGTGTTCTCCAGTGTCAGCTCGACTTCAGAAGTAAACAAAAAAAGCTACTGATCAGGCATTTAATAACGGTAGTCAAGCTGCCTCTATGTGGAAGCTAAGCACACTCGACGTCTACACCAGAAAATCAACGTACAAGCTTATCAGATGTTTGCATTGCACGTAACGTTCGTTTTTCTGGCAGCTTGATACTTGACGGAAGATAACACACGCTGGTGATTGCGGATTATTCCTCTCTTTGCGGCGTACCAGTTTAGCACTGACTCCACTGAATCACTTGAGCTGTCAAACAGACCGATATCATGAATACGTGCAAATTTTTAGTGGCTACTTGATAACGTGAGTTAACGTTTCGATACTCTTGAATGCGTTTGGAAACGTGCATCTGCAGAATAGCTCAACGAATTTTTTGCAGTCGCACCCATGTGAGACTGGTGGAATTGTTGATCGGGCTGTAGAAAGGTATGACCGATTTGTCATCGAGGTTTGACCTTATATAATTTACTGTCTTAGTGGGAGATGAATTACAGTCCTTCCATGTCTTGTTGCCAGCAGGGAAGAGTTAATTTTAAGCTTCTTACTTACCAAGCTATAAACAGTGTTTC
Source organism: Schistocerca piceifrons (assembly GCF_021461385.2). Lineage (NCBI taxonomy): Eukaryota > Metazoa > Arthropoda > Insecta > Orthoptera > Acrididae > Schistocerca > Schistocerca piceifrons. The sequence continues at coordinate 701,101,850 of NC_060138.1, forward strand.
CGCCCTGGTGAACAGTCACTGACATAGGATTCTAAGGAAGTAAATTCCTTGTTCTGCAAGAAGTAAAAGATCTGCTGGCGACTTTCTGTATTCTTCAGCGACGACAGAACAACACGAATTTACTTACGTAAGAATGTTACGATCAAGGAATGTTTGACAACTTATCTGTAGCAAGTAAAACATTACGTTATTGTTTCTTGACAATAATTTGGAAGTTTAACCCCAAACAAAACTGATATCGCTGCATCAAGTCTTTAATAATTTCAATCAAAAGTATGCAGATCCTCGAAGGAAGCTTTGAAAGTGATCCATAACGAGATAGAAATGTTTATGGACTGCGAACGTTATTACGTCTGAGAGAGTAGTTGAAGCAGAATGTGGGAACTAGTTCCTCGATCGCGCGCGTGAAACGATTGAAGTCGATAAGAGAAACCGAGTCAGACGTGTACGACGGTCATCATGGGCCGGGAACTCAGACAAGGCGCTCTTACAGCCGTTCCCACGCGAAGTTACGACTTCTGCGTAAGCGGTCGCATTTTCAGATAAAGGGCACCACTGAGAACAGGCAGGAGTTTGCGGCAGTAGTTTAAGCCTGCTGTAGAATCGGGCTACAGGCGATCCCTGTTTGACACAGGCTGCTCGCTTGCAAACGTCGGAGCCCTGTGTAACCGTACAAATTGTCGCCGGCCGGTGTGGCCGTGCGGTTCTAGGCGCTTCAGTTTGGAACCGCGTGACCGCTGCGGTCGCAGGTTCGAATCCTGCCTCGGGCATGGATGTGTGTGGTGTCCTTAGGTTAGTTAGGTTTAAGTAGTTCTAAGTTGTAGGGGACTGATGACCACAGAAGTTAAGTCCCATAGTGCTCAGAGCCATTTTTCGTACAAATTGTCGCTCACCGCGCAGAGTGGAGATGTCTCTCAATGTTATACAACAGCTTCCTAGAGACTCTCCATAAATGCGAAAGAGCTGCTCAGCCGTTTAAAGACATCATTAATCAAATATTTCAGATATAATGTTGGTTGTCGGTGGTAATGGCCGTCGCATCAACATGCCTGTAACGTTTGTCCATTCTGACCTTCATGATATCATCAGTCGTGTTTTTCCATGCCGTACCGAGCGAGGACTCTACACTCACATTCGGAAGGACCCAGACCGGTAATCCATGATTCAGGAAAATCGCTTACAGATCATGACTGATTTCCTCCCCCTTCTTCCCATTTCTAAATTTGGCCCTGTCTGTAATGACCTCATTGTCGACGAAACATGAGGCAGTAATTTTTCTTCTTTTCCTTAAGTCTCCCGATAATCCATAATTACGTACTTCATTTATTAAATAGTAAATTGTGAAACTGTTAAAAGTTAAACCAAAGGCGAAAATATACTTGACAGCCCCTCTGAACCTCGTGAAAAAAGAACAGCGACTATAATAATAATGATGATGATGATGATGATATTCACAAAAGACGTTTTGTCCTGCACTGGTGTTAAAACTTCGCATGAATTCATAGCGTCTTTCACAGGTTTGCATTACGCATCGGCAGTAGTCCTACAACATGGAGCAGGAAGTCTCCAAATATGTAACGTAGGCCGAGGTGACAAGAGTCGTGGGATAGCGAGGTGCACATACACAAATAGTGGTAGTATCGCATACCAAGGCATAAAAGGACAGTGTATTGACGGAGCTGTCATTTACACTCGGGTGACGACGGGAATTAACAGACTTCGAATGCGAAGTAGTTGTTGGAGCGAGATGCATGGGAGAGACAATTTCGGAAATCGTTAGAGTATTCAATATTCCGAGATCCATAGTGTCAAGAGTGTGCCTATAATACCACATTTCAGGCAGTACCTCTCAACATGGACGGCGTCCACTTGGCGACAGAGAGCAGCGCCGTTTGCATAGAGATGTCAGTAGTAAAAGACAAGCAACACTGCGTGAAATAATCGCGGTAATAAATACGAGACGTACGACGAACATATCCGTTAGGACAGTGCGGCGAAATTTGCGTTAATGGGCTGTGGTAGCTGACGATCGACGAGAATGCCGTTGCTGACACCACGACATCGCCTGCAGCGCCTCTCCTCGGCTCGTGACCACATCGGTTGGACCCTAGACGACTGGAGCATCGTGACCTGGTCGGATGAGGTCCGATTTCAGTTGGTAGGAGGTAGGGTTGGAGTGTGGCACAGACCCCACGAAGCTGAGGACCCAAGATTTCAACGAGGCACTGTGAAACCTGGTGGAGGCTCCATAATCGTTAGGGCTGCGTTCACATGGACTAGGCTGTATTTTCGGATTGAACTGAACCGATTATTCACTGGAAATTAGGCTAGTTGGAGACAATTTGCAGCCACTGATGGACGTCGTGTTCCCAAACAACGACGGAATTTTTATGGATGACATAGCTATGACACAGGGCCAAAATTGTGTGCTATTGATTTGAAGTACGTTCTGGAAATTTTGAGCGGATGATTTGGCCACCCAGACGCCGGACGTGAATCCCGTCGAAAATTTATAGGACGTAATCGAGAGGTCAGTATATGCACAACACTGTGTACTGGCAACACCTTCGCAGTTGTGGACAGCAATAGCGGCAGCATGGGTCAATATTTCTGCAGGGAACTTCTTACAACTTTCTGAGTTTATGCTCCGCCGAGCTACTGCACTACGCCAGGTAAAAGGAGGTCCGACACGATGTTAGGAGGTATCCCATGACTTTAGTGACCTCAGGGTTACGTGTCGCGTGTGATGTCAGGCTGTGCAACAGTGTCAGACCTGAGAGAGGGTGCGCCAACATGACACACGTTTCACATTTCAGGAGAAACGAATTAGTTCGATTGACGCGTGGTTGCAGGTGCCAACCTGCTGACCATCCGGTCCGACTGTTTTCATAACAATTAAATGTGCTTAGATCATCTGGTAGTGATAGTATTGTGAATTGTAAACGTCAAGAAAGCACCAAACTAAATCATCGGTATGTTAGGCCCAAGAAATCGATTTACGCGAGCCGCTGAAGCAAACGGCACGAACTAATTGTCTGAGCTACTAAAACACTATTTACTGACCATTTCCGTTACAGATCGGACAAAAGAGTTAGTCCTATTGCTGCTAGGTTAACCGTTATGTCAATGAGTTCTTTTGTCGTGCCGATGGCGAGAAGACATTAATGAATCTCCCAAATTCGTTCTTTAAAGTGGCCCATTTTTGGATGAGTGCAGAAAAATAGTATTTCAGAGGTAGTGCATGCTAACGGATTATGGATTTTTATTTATTTGCATCAACGGCCAGATGATACATGAAATCATGAGTGGTTTCACCCGTTAGGGCCCACCATCAGACCTAGAGAATGAACCTGAATCCCATCGAAAAAATTAAGGTGTTGTCCAGGAATATTTTCTGAGTATTTTGGTATAAGCTATCTGTGATGTCCCGTAGATCGGTACAGAACAGCAGCATTTAGTTTGATTCCTTATGCCGTTTCTCTTACTGCCTGCATTGCCTTGAAAATCCTGCACAACAGTACAGATGACGTTATGCTGTGCTTGTGGCTTGGAGATACACATGTACCACTTTGTCACGGCGCGTCCTGCCGGCAACGGTAGTTATGTTAATTCAAAAGTACATATCTGAAAGAAGAAGCTTTTCTTTTCAAAGTAAACTCTATTCGCACTACACTGCATACCACCAGAATGTGGCTTCAGTTTCCACTAAGCCAATTTTTTTTTCTATGTCGGTGACTGTGTGCCCTAAGTTTAGAAAGCCTGTATACTGCTAAGTGGCCTAAAGACCTTAGCACAAATATCCACACTTGTCAGTCACTTCGTCTTTTTCTTCTTTCTAAATAGTTACGGAGTGAGCAAACTGCTGTCAGATTTACAGATATGTCCTAACATTCTCGAGGATCCCAAATGAGTGTTTAACTTTTTACGCAATTTGCGTTGCGAGACATCTACCTATTTATTTGAAGCTGTCTTAGTACCGTACATTGGGTTGACAGGGCAACTTGTTGGCAGGCGCAGCACGCTGAACGGGTCCCGTGCAGATTGCCACGCTAGTGGAAACCCATGTTCGTCTGCTTTGGCAGCTGTGCTTCGGTATTCATGTACTATAGTTTCTTGTTGAGCTGCTGTAATGGTTGCAGTTTGGACAGGCGAAGGCAGGCTGGAACCAGAATTTGTACACCTCCGCCTCCATCACACTTCCTCCACGCTAGCCAAAGGTCCTCCAAGCTTTACTCCATTATCCTTTTTCATCTGAACAAGTGACGCGTGTGCGGTAACATTACCTTATTTCTTGTCTTAGTATCGTACAACGCAGGACAATGAACTTCGACCAGACTAAAACAAAGGCAGAATTCATCTGTTTATAAGAGTGGATACTCGATAGGAGCTGCCTCTTTTGTACGCCAACAGAACCACGTTGGTCGGGCATACCGTTTATGAAAGTATCTTACATCACTTGCAGTCTACCGATTTGTTCTGGTAATGCACATTGCCCCTCTCTGTTGTGACATCCATAAATTGTCTGTGTCTTGTGTGTTGCAGTAATTCCAGGGAATTCCAGGGAATTGTTCTACTGGAAGCCTCGATCTGTAATTCGGCCATTACCTCGTAAGCAACTGAGACTGCCCAAGAAACAGATGGGAGGAAGCTACAAAAACTGCATCTCAGAGAGCAATCCTCTCTCTTGATACCACAGGAACTGACAGTTTTCTCTTTAAAAATATTCCGAAATGGACAAAACTGAAAAGCATAAAGTATTTTCGGCTTGAGTAAACTGAAATTCACAGTTCGAATTCACTGCGTGTTCCCCATTTTTGGTACGTGATTCTGTTTCGAGCCATTCTTCTATTGATAAATTCGTGGCATGTTTGCGGATTGTAGTTCTGTATTCAATTATCTAGATTCATTGCATTCGTTGATCGAGAAATAGAATTTTTTATAAAAGCGTTGTGTGTCCACGTAATGAGCTAGGCAGAGAGAGAGAGAGAGAGAGAGAGAGAGAGAGAGAGAGAGAGAGAGAGAGAGAGATATGATATGCATTTCACATTCCGACCGAAAGCAAAATTTAATTTCCTCGTGACTATTTACTCAATGAAGAGGCAAAAAAATATCCGAACATGTGAGTGGATTGGCGAGTGACGTCAGCAGACAGCAGACGAGTTTCCGAGCCAACACACTGTGCAGTGGGGCGTTGTGTTTCATGCTACCACGCTCACTTCCGCACTGCAAAAGCGGGCGTCACGGTTGTAATAGATTCCTGTTCTGTGGAGCTCGTAATTTTTGTAGAGCATCCGTCGCATATGTATGGGAAACATGTAACAATTAGTTCGAAGATTTCGGCTTAAATTTTGTTAATCTTGAGCGTAAAATACGGCTGTGGTTTAGCGCAGAGCTTCCACGAACAAGTCATTAAACACTGCGAGGAAGATATATTTGACAGAATAAAACTAACAAACTGAATCAATAACACAGAAAAGTGAATCTGGACGAAAAGGGCACGACACCGATCTCGCGCCACGTCGAATAGTTACTGAACGATGCTGAGATGAAACTATAAATTCTTTCACAACTTTCCCGTGCGCTGTGACCATATGCTCGTTTTGCTGAAGTTCCAAAATTTTATTCAAAACCAGGAAGAAGTCGTTCAGTGCTTTAATTTCATGTGTTCATCCGAGTTGTTAATTGCATATTTATGTACATTATTTCGGAAACAGACCCAGTCGTCTTTTTCAAGTGTTGGAAGGAAGTTGTGTTGTTTGCTTAGTCGCTACCAGAGTGGTTTGAATCCAGCCAGCGGGCACGCAAAACCTGAAGACAAAGTGTGGGTCCGTTGTCCAAAAATTGGCCATAAAAAGAGATAAAAAATACGGGTGAATCATTAATCATTCACGCGGAGGAAACTGGAGAGACTACAAGAAACTCTTCGTGTGCATCTGCATTAGACCGATAGTAATCATTATAAACGCACAGTGGAGTTTTTAAAGTGAAATCGCCAAAAATGCGTGCGAAACTATTTACCACCATTTCGCAGAATACTCTTCGACAGAATTAACATTTTTAAAAGTTAAAATGAAGTTAAACGTGGTATCATTGTATTAATACATGTTCTTGCGACTGGCTGAAGTAGATACTCAGCGAATGAGAGGAGATAACACATCAATTTACCAAAAACGAAGTGCGTGCTACAGGGAAAAGTGGGTAATTTTTTGTGGTTGCCGGTCTTCAGTTATTTCAAGATAGTTTGCTCGACGGGATCCGAGGATTCATCATTACCAATGTATTGTCCGTGTGCCAGGTGAATGCTTTCGAGGAATTCTTGAGGAGGGAATTAGTTTCCATAGGTCCAATACATGCTACCTTGAATATTTAGAGTCACGTCAAAAGCAGGATATTATTTGTGGTATGAAGTATAAAAATACTGTAGCAGTAAAGTTCTCAGCCGGCCGGAGTGGCCGAGCGGTTCTAGGCGCTTCAGTCTGGAACAGCGCGACCGCTACGGTGCAGGTTCGAATCCTGCCTCGGGCCTGAATGTGTGTGATGTCCTTAGGTTAGTTAGGTTTAAGTAGTTCTAAGTTCTAGGGGACTGGTGACCTCAGAAGTTGAGTCCCATAGTGCTCAGAGCCATTTGAACCATTTTTGAAGTTACTCTACTTCTGTTCGGATTTACTTTTTGACACATCTTTGGAGAAGCTCTGCTATTTATCATTCCATGTTTATTTTGGTACCTTGTTCCAAAAAGCCCTCACTCCCTTCGCTTACTGATAAAATTACACATTTCTCCGGAATACACATACAGGTGCCTTCTTTGTCGTTGAACTGTGGAAGCATCATTAGGTAGATTGGCTATTCACTTCATGTTTAAAGAAGTGCAGGAGCCCATTGATTAGGTCTGTTCTACCTTTAAATTCTTACATGATCTGAGTTCAGCCCGGCGTGAGCCAGGTCGGTTTCTATCCTAAGACTATTAATCCCTATTAGTACGAAAGGACCATATGGTTAAAATATTTTTTATTATATTGATTAATATTAATTTACTATTTTGACAGATTAATGTGTTGAATTTAGAATTCATTTATGTAGATTATTTCTACAAATAGTATTGATACTTTGATTTATTTATGTTTATTTTAATTTTTTTATTAGTTATTTGTGTTTTAATTAGTGTTGCTTTTCTAACTTTATTGGAGTGTAAGGTTTTAGGTTATATTCAGATTCGTAAGGGTCCAAATAAAGTAGGATTTGTAGGAATCCCACAGCCCTTTAGTGATGCTAATAAGTTGATTTGTAAGGAGCAGCCAATTCCTATTATATCTAATTATTTACTTTATTATTTTTCTCCTGTTTTTAATTTAATGACTTCTTTGGCTGTTTGAGTAATTTTCCTTTTCTTAACTTATATATGTTCTTTTACTTATGGGTTTTTGTTTTTTTTATGTTGCACTAGATTAGGTGTTTATACCATTATAATTGCTGGTTGATCTTCTAATTCAAATTATTCTTTATTAGGTTCTCTTTGTTCTGTTGCTCAAACAATTTCATAAGAAGTTAGTTTGGCTTTGATTTTATTATCTTTAATTATTTTAATTGGTAGTTTTAACATGTTTCATTTTATAAATTATCAGCTTTATTGTTGATTTATTATTATTTCTTTTCCTTTAGCTTTAGCTTGTTTTGCTTCTTGTTTAGCTGAAACTAACCATACTCCTTTTGACTTTGCCAAAGGTGAATCTGAGTTAGTTTCACGTTTTAATATTGAATATTGTGCAGGTGGTTTTACTTTAATTTTTTTAGCTGAGTATACTAGAATTGTTTTTATAAGAATATTATTGGCTTTAATTTTCTTAGGTAGTGATTTTTATTCTTTTATATTTTTTATTAAGCTTGCTATTATATCCTTTGGCTTTATTTGGGTTTGTGGTGCATTACCACGGTTTCGTTATGATAAATTAATATACTTAGCTTGAAAAAGTTTTTTACCTTTATCTTTGAATTTTTCTATTTTCTTTTTTGGTTTAAAGATTTTATTTATCTCATTTATTCAGTGAAATTTTTTAAGAAAAGTTAATAGAAGAGTTAAAGTTCTAGTTTTATGTTTTCAAAACATATGCTTTTCCTAAGCTAATTAACTTATTATTCCTTAATTAGCTTATCTCATGTGTTTCCAACATGGATATTAATTAAGAAGTATGTAAAGTAGATAATTGTTAATATTTGCCCTATTATAATGTAAGGCTCTTAAACAGGTCGTTTACCAATTCATGTTAATAAACATACAACTACTACTATGATTCAGAATAAAATCTGACTAATAGGGTAGAATTGAATACCTTGGAATGGTGTTTTATTATAAAATGGTAAAGGTATTAAGATTCTAATTGATAAGAATAATGCAATAACACCTCCTAACTTATTAGGAATTGATCGTAGAATTGCATATGCAAATAATAAATATCATTCTGGTTGAATATGAACTGGTGTTACTAATGGGTTAGCAGGTACAAAATTATCTGGATCTCCTAGGAGGTAAGGATTATTAAGCGTAATATAATTAATAATGATGTTATTAATACAAATGTAATAGTATCCTTGAAAGTAAAGTATGGATGAAATGGAATTTTTTCGATATCTCCGTTTAGTCCTAATGGGTTATTAGATCCTGTTTGGTGAAGAAAGAGTAAATGAATTGCTGCCATAACTGCAATAATAAATGCTAATACAAAATGAAATGTGAATAATCGATTTAATGTTGCGTTATCAACAGCAAATCCTGCCCACACCCATTGAACTAAATCTGTTCCTAAGTATGGAATTGCTGATAATAAATTAGTAATCCCTGTCGCACCTGAAAATATTTGACCTGAAGGTAAAATGTATTCTATAACTAAGAATAGAATTACTGTAGCAATTATTGAGGTGTGTATGTATATATAAGATCCATAGTAAATTCCTTGTCCTACATGCAAATAAATACAAATAAAAAATATAGATGCTCCATTTGCATGTAAAGTTCGAATAATTTAGCCATTATTTACGTCTCAGCAGATCTGTACTACACTACTAAATGCTATTTCAATATTTGATGTATAATGTATAGCTAAAAATAGTCCAGTTGAGATTTGAATTACCAAGTATAACCCTAGCAGGGACCCAAAATTTCATCAAAATGAAATATTTGTTGCTGCAGGTAAATCAACTAAAGAGTTATTAATAATTTTAATTAAAGGATGTCTTAATCATAAGGGTTTATTCATTAGTAAATTATCTTATCTTACGAATATGCCCCTGGTTAATATTAGTGATTTTAACTACTGCTAATAGTGCTAAAAATAAATAAATTATTATTATTATTATTATTGTAATAATGAATGTTGGTCTGTTATTTAATTTTTCTATAGATATTGTTATTTCTTGGTAATTGATTGAATTATCAGTATTTATAGTTTCAATATTTTTGAAAGTCTATAAATATTGTTATATCCAGGGTAATTAATGTTGATATAATGAATACCCATATTGTTAAGGTAATAATTATGGTAATTGATTTAGGTTGAAATATTTCATTTTATGCAATTCTTGTAATATAAATAAATAGAACTAATATACCACCAAGAAACGTTAAAAATAAAACATATGATAATCGATATCTTTCCATTATTGTTCCTGTCATTAATCCAACTAAAAAAGTTACCAGCATAATGAAAAGCATTATTGATATTGGGTGTCTTAATTTAATAAAATTGATATTCATTACATTTGATAGTGATATAATTATTATTTTAATCATTTCAGCGGTTAGTTTATTTAAAATATCGGTTTTGGGGACCGATGATGGAAGCTTTCCCACCTCTGAAGTTTTAAAAGCAGGGGCTAGACTTATTTCTGGTTTACAAGACTGGTGTTTTTTTAAACTATTAAAACTAAAGTTTATATTCTGCTTTTACTTCTTTGTTGGTTTATTTTGCTGGTGTTTACGTTTTTTCTTCTAAACTAAAACATTTATTGATGGTGCTTCTGAGATTAGAATATATTGTTCTTTCTTTGCTTATATTAATTATTGTTTTTCTTATTGAGTTTCAATATGATTATTTCTTTCCTGTTATTTTTTTAGTTTTTTTCTGTTTGTGAAGGTGCTTTAGGTCTTTCTATTTTACTTTCAATAATTCATTCTCATGGTAAGAATTTTTTTAATTCTTTTGGTTTATCTTTATGTTAAAGTATTTATTTATAACTATTTTTTAATCCCTCTTTGTTTGCTGAATAATTGTTGGTTGGTTCATTCTTTAATGTTTGTCGGGTTTTGTTTTTATAATTTGTGTTTATTCATATGCAGATTTGAATATAATTAGATATTATTTTGGTATTGATTATTTTTCTTTTAGTTTGATTTTGCTGAGTTTCTGAATTGCTTCTTTAATAATAACTGCTAGAGGTTCAGTTTATTTAAGTTCATATCATTCTAATTTTTTTTGTCTTTATAGTTTTGATTTTAATGATTATGCTTTATTGTTCATTTGCTAGATTGTCTTCTTTCTTTTTATATTTGTTTTGAGGCTACATTAGTTCCTACTTTACTTTTGATTTTGGGTTGAGGTTACCAGCCTGAACGTTTACAGGCTGGTGTTTATTTAATTTTTTATACTTTGGTTGCTAGATTACCTTTATTATTGGTATTATTTAAGGTTTATGATTTTTCTAACACTTTATATTTCCCTTTATTGGTTGATTTTGGTTCTTATTATTTTATGTTTTATGTATTTATAATTTTAGCTTTTTTAGTTAAGATGCCAATATTTTTGGTTCATTTATGGCTTCCTAAGTTTCCTGTAGAGGTCCCTATTTCAGGTAGAATAATTCTTGCTGGTGTTTTATTGAAGTTGGGTGGTTATGGTATCTTTCGTGTTATAAAGGTTATTTCTTATTTGGGTTTAAAGTTTAATTATTTTTTGATTATCTTTAGGTTTATCTGGTGGGGTTATTGTTAGATTTATTTGTTTTCATCAGGTTGATTTAAAGTCTTTAATTGCATATTCTTCTTTTGCTCATATAAGAACGGTTATTGGTGGATTGATAACTATGAATTGGTGGGGTTGTATGGGTTCTCTTTCTGTAATGGTTGGTCACGGTTTATGTTCTTCTGGATTGTTTTGTTTATCTAATACCAAGTCTTGTGATCAATCTGATTATTAAGAAAAAAGTTCTCTCGTTTGGCGTGTGGTGGTGCAGACGATACGCGACTATTTGCGTGCATTCGGGTTGAGTGAAAACTTCCGATACACTTCGCATATGAACTTTAGAATAGCAGAAGTTGTGACGCAGATTTTACCAGCAAACTTCGAGCAGTTCAAATCACTCGCCACGAGTAGTCTAACGTTGCATGTTTCTGAAAACGGCGTTCCATGCGCTGGCGGCGTGGCTTGCGTCAGCTTGTCGCGATTGTCTATGAGCCATTTCGCTGAGATCTCGTAAATATTCCGGGAACGTTAAACGCCCATAATGAGTTTTTCACGTGTTCCACTCTGAGGAATTCTTTCACAGTGCAGTGTTGTATCATTCGAAATAATTCATCGTGCAAAACAGAGCATCTGCTGCGCTGACAGTCGCCATCATGTTGAACATCGAAGGGTATACGAAAACGTCTTAAATCATTATTTCAAGAAACAGAGAAAACAGGAAGATACTACTAGTAGCTTATTCTCACGTGGCTGTGTGTTCACTATGAGCATCCGCGCATAATGAACATTGGCCTGAAGTTGGCATCATTACCTTTTCCGTTCAATGTAGTTTCAGTAGCCTTATCGTCACTGTAAGCCACAAGAGAAGAAAAATTGTTCACTCGCGTCTTACACGTTTTGTGTGTGTTTTTTTTTTGTGGAGATGGAAAACAGACAGTCGGGTACCTAAACTGGTGTGAGGAAAATGTTCCGAATAACTCTTATAGGCTTGCCGGTGTGGTAGTCAAAGGTGTCGTCAGTACGTGCCTGTGATTAGATATCACCTCCCAGAGTCTGTGTGAGCTGGCAGGAATCGTTTCTCTCTGAGTTGCCTTTACAGACGCCTATAGAAACACTGTAAAATATTTGTAATAATAAACCACAATCCCCTCTAGCCTGTCAGTATACCATCTGCATGCACTCTGTAATATACAGTGAGGGGAAATTACGTTAAAAAAGTTCAGATATTACCATAGATGTACAACGTGTCAGTTGCAGAGTCGAACAGTTTATTAGCGTCACGGCTGTGTGTGTGTGTGTGTGTGTGTGTGTGTGTGTGTGTGTGTGTGTGTGTGTGTGTGTGTGTGTGACACGTGATGAATACCCGCCGGGTGTGGCGGGCAGTGTTCTGCGGTGGCCGCGCTGCACCGATAAAGCGTCCGCTGCCCGCACCGCATCCACAGCTGGCCCTGCGCCAGTAGCCACTCATTACCCGCCACGCTTCCTGGATACACGGGCGGCTCGTTGACGCATCGAGCTCTTCCCTCACGCTTTCGCGCCCCCACCTGTTCACTTTCTTTCAGGATAGGGTCAGCGCAATCAGTGGACATTTCAGCGAAACTCAAAATAAATACTTTCAATAACTAATGTGCAACACTTTTTTTCTTCTGACAGTACCTTGCTTTTATTCAGGATAACAACACACCACATTATTCCCCAGTGTAAAATTGTAAATTTGTGGTAAGATCTTATGGGACCAAACTGCTTGGGTCATCGGTCCCTTATTTTACTCACTACTTAAACTAACTTAAACTTACACTATGCCCAACACACACACCTGAAACGGGATGCTGTTTATGGTGACCCTTCACCACCAATGACGAGCCCTGATTCAAGGAACTTAAACGTAGTCTGACACCCATTATCCAGGAAGCCCAGTGGATATGGTTTCCGATGAAAGCATTGAAGAAGTACAAGCACATGACATGAGCCCTGCTAATCAAAGATGTTACGTGCTTGAAGTAACGGAGGACATACACAAAACAACGGTAACAGTAGTTAATATTTCATATGAGTAGTTATTACTGTGTCGGCCGCGGTGGTGGAGCGGTTCTGGGCGCTTCAGTCCGGAACCGCGCTGCTGCTGCTACGGTCGCAGGTTCGAATCCTGCCTCGGGCATGGATGGGTGTGATGTCCTTGAGTTAGTTAGGTTCAAGTATTTGTAAGACAAGGGGACCGATGACCTCAGATGTCAAGTCCCATAGTGCTCAGAACCATTTTTGAGTTGTTGTAGTCTTTAGTTGGAAGACATATTCGATGCAGCTCTCCACATTACTCTATCCTGTGCAAGCCTCATCATCTCCGAGTAACTACTGCAACCTACATCCTTCCGAGTCTGCGTACTGTGTTCATCTCTTGGTCTCCCTCCACGATTTATACGCCCCACACTTCCCACCAGTACTAAATGCTTCAGAATGTCCTACCAACCGATCCCTTCTAGCCAGGTTGTAAAATGTCTTAATTATACAACTCTGTTCAGCACGTCCTCGTTAGTTGTGTGTTTTACCCATATAATCTTCAGCATTCTTCTGTGGCATCACATTTCAAAAGCTTCTATTCTCGTCTTGTCTAAACTGTTTATGGTCCATGTTTCACTTCCATACATCGTTACACCCCATTTAAATACTCTCAACAAAGATTTTCTGACACTTAAACCTGTTGCTGATGTTAAAAAATTTGTTTTTTAGGAAAGCTTTCCTTGCCATTGTCAGTCTACATTTTATATCCTCCCTACTTGGACCATCATACTTATTTTGCTGCCCAAATAACAAAACTCATCTACTTCTTTTAGTGTCTCATTTTGTAATGTACTTTCCTCAGCATCACCTAATTCGATTCAATTACAGTCCATTATCCTAGTTTTACTTTTGTTTATGTTCATCTTATACCCACCTTTCAAGACAATGCCCATTCGGTTCAACTGCTCTTCCAAGTCCGTTGGTGTCTCCTACATGATTACAATGTCGTCGACAAACCACAAAGTTTTATTTCTTCTCCGAGAACTTTAATTCATCGTCCAAATTTTTCTTCTGTTTCCTTTATCGCTGGCTCAGTGTACAGATTGAATAACTCAGGGGAGATGCTACAGCACTCGCTCACTCCCTTCTCAACCACTGCTTCCCTTTCATGTCCGTTAGTTCTTATAACTGACATCTGGTTTCCGTACAAATTGAAGGTTTGCCTTTCCCTAACCTGTGTTCTGTTAGCAGTCGTAGGGTCAGTGTTGCCGCGCGTGTTTCTACATTGTCTGGAATCCAAATTGATCTTACCTGAAGTCAGCTTCTACCAGTTTTTACATACCTCTGTAGGAATTTGTATTTTGCAGCTATAACTTACTAAACTGACTGTTCGGTAATTTTCACACCTGTCAGCAACTGCTTTCCTTGGAACTGGAATTATTACATTCTTCTTGAAGTCTGACTATTTCGCCTATCTCATACAGCTTTCTCACGAGATTAAAAACTTTTGTCATGTCTGGCTCTCCCAAGGGTATCAATAGTTATAACTGAATGTTTCGACATGGGCCTTTCAGTGCTCCGTCAAATTATTCTTGGAGTATCGTATCTCCCATGCCATCTTCATCTACGTCCTCTTCCATTTCTACAGTATTGCCCTCAAGTACATCTCCCTTGTATAGACTCTATATATATATTTCTTCCATCTTTCAGTTTTTCCTTCTTTGCTTACGACTGATTTTCCATTTGAGTTTTTGATACTTATGCAGCTGCTTCTCTTTCCTCCGAAGGCCTCCTTAATTTCCCTCTAGGCATCATCTCTCTTTCCCTTGTGAAATATGCTTCTAAATCCTTACATTTGTCCTCTAGCCATTCCTGCTTAACCGTTTTACATTTCCTGCCAATCTCATTTTTAACATGTTTGCATTCACTTTCGTCTGTTTCATTTATTGCGTTTTTATATTTTCTCCTTTCATCAGTTAAATTCAACAACTCAGGATTTCTACCAGGCCTCGTCTTTTAACCTACTTGATTATCTGCTGCCTTGAGTACTTCATCTGCAAAAGCTATCCATTCTTCTTGTGCTGTATTCCTTCCCCTCTTCTTGGCAATAGTTCCGTATTGATCTCTCTGAAACTCTCAAGAACTTGCGGTTCTTTCAGTTTAGCCAGGTTCCATCTCTTTAAATCCCTATCTTTTGGCATTTTTTTTGTCGTAATCTACAGTTCATAACCAGTATATTGTGGTCAGGGTCCATATATGCCACTGAAAATGTCTTAAAATTTAAAATTTACCTGGCCCATGGGAGTCACGATTGTTCATGCTGAGCAAATAAGGTGCGAAGCTTCCTAACGTAGATGCTGTGGTTAGTGAACATTAAACGAGATCGGAAGGATTTTTTTGCACTGAGTTACCACTGTTGACGGATTTTTAGTACACTTGGAAACGAAACAACAATCGAAACAATGGGTTTCTTTCAGTGAATCTGCTCCAAAGGGGCAGTCGCCGCTCACGAATGATACGTTACTGCCCATAGTGGTGCTATATCCCACACACAGGAGCTTCCGTTGTTTTAATAATTGGATGTATGGAAAAGTTTTACTGCCACTTCCCTAAAGTCTTTCACCCGACACGTTTCACACACCTAAAGCGAGTGCTGTGTACGAAGCAGTGGACAGCAGGCTGGCTGGCCAGAGACGACGTTCACTTGTTGGGAGGCGCACCCCTCCTCCTCTCCCGCGCCGTGGCGACTATTTCTGACCGCCCTCCATACATCTGTTTGCTTTAATACAGCCGACGCGCGTTTTTCTTCTCATTGTTAAAGATGAGACGTTACGCCTAGCATATCATCTGATGGTAGCCGCGGTATTCTGCTGCTGAAAAGCACGTATTTTTCGTGATTTCTCGAAAACATACTCACTTAAGAAGTTTCGCGACTTCTCTGAATTGAGGAACGTATCGCCCACATCGTAGAACAACGGAACTTCGTGGAAATAGTTTTACGGATGTATACAAGGTGTATCTGAAATGAATGTAGAAAAAATGACTGCTGATAGAGTGGGTCATAACAGGCCTATATCACATAACAAACCATGACCACATCCTTCAGCATACCGTGGTACGCGTCTTTTAACAGCGTCGCGCGCCGTCAAGAGGGTAGGCACATCCGAGTCGTCATGGCAGCAAGTCTGCAGGGCAAAGTTTTCAATATATTTGTGGCATCAAGGTAAATGAGGAGTTAAAAAAATGCTCGAAATTGCAACTTCCTGCTTGAACGCACGCGCGGCGACGCTGAAGTGACTGTTGCGCTCTTTCAGACACTCCTGGCAGAGTGGCAATCGCATCGCACGCTGCCATAATGTGCGCTATCAGCTGTTCATAACTCTCAATGGGTGTTCCCCCCCTCCCTCCCACACACACACACACACACACACACACACACACACACACACACACACACACAGATTTCAGGTGGCCCCAGAAGAAAAAAATCAACCGGCATCAAGTCGGGGCAACGTGCAGGCCATGCCATGCCATTAGCCTACCGCGCCCTATCCAATTCTCACCAACGGTTTCGTCCAAATTCATTCGATTGCATATGCAAAGCGCGCAGGTGCACCATCGTGCTGGTGCCACATTCGCTGTCGCACGTTGAGTGGAACATGTTCCAACAACTCTGGCAGAGTTTCTCATAGAAAGATTAAGTATCTGTTTCTGTTCAGGCACCGGGAAAACATGTATGGGCCGACCAGATGACCGCCTACCAAGCCGGCCCAGCTGTTGACAGCAAAGCCATCTTCGTGACCACGAACGAAGGCAGCATGCGGACTTTCTCGTGCCCATACCTGTTGATCGTGGCTGTTGAACAAGCCCTTTCTTGTAAAGGATGCCTCACTCGTAAAAAGTACACGGTTCGGAAGGTCCTGTTGAATGGCACATCTTAGCGAAAACCACTGGAAGTATTCAATTAGACATGGAAAATCGTCTGGGTTAAGTGCGTGAACCTTCTGAAGGCGGTAGGAGTGGAAATCATCTCCATGTCATATAAACACATACACCAGATCGTGGAGTGGCTTCCACCCATTTCTCGTGCAACACGCCACTAGCTCGGTGAGGGTGTGTTTCCCAGCAATGCTAACGCCTCCTCTTCAAGTCCTGGTGTACGCATTGTGCGTTGACGAGCTTCTCGCAGTGACCTGCGGACGGCAGTAAATATGTGTGGATCTGGCACTCGACGATTTGCAAACCGCCGAACTTACAAACATTGGGCAGCGTGAACATTTAAATCCGCCACCCCGTAAGCACAGCGCATGTCCGCCCTTTTCTCCCAAGAATAGCGTTCCGTTTCCTGTCCGCTGCACACAGTAACAAACGCAAGTGTGTCCCTGTTTGATGACAAACTGACACTTGGCGAACCAGACTCCGCAGTGTGCGCAGGTGCTGCCCTCTATGTAACTCCTATCAAACAGGTCTTTGCACAGCCAAAAGCAACGCGTTCACGTCCCAGTAAGAAGCGGAAAACCCGTAATGTCGTCCCGCCTGGAATATCCGCAATTACGTCAATCACTGCGTTTGCAAATAAACGTCATAAAATTTCAACCCGACGTCTCTTTTACCTTGATGTCATAAATACATTCAGAGCGTTACTCTGCAGACCCGCTACCATGTCGGCCTGGATGGCATGTTACGTGCCTACCCTCTTCGCGGCTCGCGACGCTGTTCAGCGACGCCTAGCACCGTACGCTTAGGGATGCGGACGTGGGTTGCTGTGTGAAATACGCTTCCTATAGCTATTATATCAGCCCTCTCATTATCTACATTCGTTTCAGGGGTGTGTGTGTGTGTGTGTGTGTGTGTGTGTGTGTGTGTGTGTGTGTGTGTGTGTTCCTCCTAAACTAATGGACCGATTGCAACAAAACGTGGTACACAAATCCCTTACTGTCAGGAAATAATCGTTGTGGGGGTTAAGAACCATGTACCTATCATAGTTTTTTCGAAATATGACTACCAACACAGTATACTTTTTGTTTTCATTTCTAACAGAAAATTGCCAAAATAAATAACCTGACTACGCCGGGTGATAGTGTAGACTAACTCGCACTAAACATTGCATGTTACATGTTTCCATATTTACTGGCTGCCGAGATGCCACTGTTAGACTATAACCCTAACAAATAGTTACAGAATGTATAAAGCAAAGGCAAATGATGTTCATAGTTTTTCATAATTCCCACCTCTGACTTAAACGCACTTTCGAATTATCTTGATAACGCCACGTGTAGCTCTTTCTAAATCGTATTGGCAGTCGTTTACGGGGTCAGCACTGTTCACAAACAGAAAGCTTAATTCGTTTCTTGCGTTTAGTTGTTCTTAATAGGCATCGCATTTCAATCGTCCTCACAGGCTTTGACGAGGAGAAAGATCATTGTTTCTGCTGAGCCATTTTGCAAAGAATGTTGGGTTTGGATGATGCGTCACCTGAGGACTAGCATATGCAGGAGCCCCGTCATGCTGGAAGGACGAATGCATCCTTGTAGGCAAAGGAACCTCTTCCAGTAATGCTGGGACATTGTTTTCAAGAAAGTCGAGGTAACGGAGCTGTAAGACGATGCAGTGAGGCAGCGGCCCTACTCAACTGATCGTCTATAATACTACACCACATATTTGTAGAGAAGTGTTGCTAGCAACGTGTCTCCACGAAGACATGCTAGCTGGTGTTGTTACCGTGACGAGTGAGAGTTGTTTCGTCAAGAAACAGTATTAGTGAGATCTGCAGTTGAAGAACCACAAAATTCCAATAATGTACCATTAACTATCACGATCTGCTTCTCGAAGCTACTGAATCCGTTGCAAATGACAAGGGTAGGAGCCGTGAATATCCGCCATATTCTCGTATGTGGAACACCGACAAGTGTACATATTTTGCACGTGCTTTGTTCTGCCAACCAACCGAATAATGTCATCTACTTCATCGACAGTCTGTTCACTTTGACGTTCAGATGAAAAATGACTGCTGAGCACTGCATCATTATCACGGAGATAAATGCAGGATCCGGTTAGGAAATGCTGTATCTTACTGTCTAGAAGGACCAGCAGTCCTTTAGTCACGAAACCCATACACAAACAGGGTCTACCATATCTTCATACTCAGCATACGTCCAGTGTGCTTGAATGACAAAGTAGAATTGGCCAACAAATGAGCCACAATCGAAGTTGAAAAATTAAATTTTGTAAGCTCGGACTTAACTTTAGAACTTCAACTTCGAAACAAATGTGACTGCCGAGAAATAGTCTCATAGCAAGTGGAGTATCAACATGGGAAATGGAGACGTGTGTGTGGGACCGGCGGTATATCAGTAACGAACTAAACACATGTTACAGGAGATGTTTTATTCGACATAGTCTATACGACCTCCTCCTAAAATGCTGGCTATTCGTCCTGAAATAGCCTGTATATCTAACTGCAAATAACTGAGGAGTGTGTAAGGATGTGTGCCGAGCCACGCCGACAACAAAGGAGCGTACACTAAGAGATAATGTTCAGTACATGAATCCTTACCTATGAAAACAGATCAAGCAAATTGCTTATAAACGCACAGAGATAATTCGAATTCATTATTCTTCTAAGCTGCCAAATGCGTGTGCAGCCCACGAACTCCGTTTCTCAAGAATGATCGTAATCTACGGTGCACGAGATTCGCAGATTTTTAGTGCCTGTACTGTCGCAAGTGGACGATTGCACCTGAACTATTACTGGATGCGACTAGGTTGGATGCTTTGGCTCCCGTAGGGAATGTCGTTCGACTGTCAACGTGAGAGCCGTGACAGTGGCGGAGTCGGTGAGAGGCGCACGCGGCCACTGCAGCGTTCGATACACACGTCGCGTGGCGTGGCGTGATCTCGCCTGCTGCGGGGGCTCGCGCCGCTGCCGTACTGCCTCCTCCTGCTGCTTCCAGCACGGCAGGCGGCGGGCGCAGGTCGGGCTGCGCTTGCTGCTGAAATCGAGAAGGCGACCGGGTACCGTTAATTACGCCGTTTGTTTCATCCAAACAGAACTGTTCCTCCTTTCGAAACCGAGCGTTTAATCATCGCAAACACAGATATTCTGCTAGATCTCCGCTGCGTCGTTGTTGACAGTGGTATGTGAGTTCACGCGGTTAATTTCGTGCCATTGTTGCCACGTCATGTAACTGCTGGTGCTTTGCAGCGAGGAAAAGTTTCTAAAATTTTTTAGCTGATCTTAAATGAATGATAACCACTTATTACGCTTTTAAGGATAAAATGGATGGAAAAATCAACTGATAAAGCTGTAAGACTAACAAAAAGCGTGTAAATGGTTGATATGAAGCCACTGTTCGTAATGTAGAGCTCGTCGATGCCACGGTCATAGTTGTTGCTGCTGTAGCAAAGCTGTCCTGCACAGAAGTAACACTTGCACGTTCTCTAGGTCGCAGGAGACACCGCGAAACCGTACAGATCAGCTGTAAGACGTCTGCAAGATTGTGTCGACGCTGTACCAGTATTCTTGGTAACGCTCCGTCGTCCCTCACCGGGACGAGCATGACGTGTTTGTCTTACCGCGATAATATGACACTTTCTGGTCCACAACTTGGTTTCGAATCACCTTCGCTCTTCCTCATGTGATGATTCAACTGGTATCAAGTCAAGTACGGGCGCTATGTTGTTACAGGTACGATTTCAATAAAAAAGCAGTAGACAGCTTACGCACCGAAGAGGTACTCTTCTTTGGACTTATTCGCTCTGGTTGTAGAACTTTATATCTGTGAGCATACGAGAGTAAGACATTTGATGTTAATATGCAACTATATTAGAAGTTTCCACTCTTCTGTGGGGACGCTAGTGACCGGGTCTTAGACACCCTTTATGCCGTTGGAATCCCTCGATGATAATGTTGTCGCTACATCTTCTGATGCATCTGAGTGGTTCGTCTTGACTCCTGAGTGAGTGGGAGACAGCAGTCGGTTCAAATGTCACTGAGCAGAAGGCGAAAGAGAGAACGGCTGGCTCCTTACGGCTTAGTAACTGGTACGAGGTGCTACCCAGTGTAGCTAATGCTTCAGAGCCATCTTGGGCTGCCTCTCCTGTTGGGCTAGAGGCCGATTTTAGTGCCAAGTGCAGAGGCTGGTATGCTGGCTATTCACAGGTCCAGCCTTAGATGAGCAATGGAGCCACGGTTCGCACGGCTACCCGCATCAGAAGTTGGAGTTCTCCCTCGGGCATGGTGTGTGTGTGTGTGTGTGTGTGTGTGTGTGTGTGTGTGTGTGTGTGTGTGTGTGTGTTTTTCACGTAAAAAAATTATCAGGCATCATTTTCGGAACGCCATCGTACAATTGTTGAATAGTAGAAATGTATCTGGACCTGATGAGATACCGGCAAGTTTGTACAAAGAGAGAGAAATTGTGCCTCTTCTAGTAACAGTTTCTCGTAGATCCCTGGAACAAAATGAAAGGTACTTAGCGACTCGAGAAAAGAGCAGGGGTCATTCCCCTTTTCAGGAAGGCTCTTAGGACAGATGCACATAATTGTCTTTGACTTCTACCTGTTGTAGAATTAGGGAACATTTCTATGCTCAAGAATTACGTGTTAGTGGAACGAAAAATGTGCTCTTTAAAAATCAGCATGGATGCCGCAAACAGAGGTCACGGGAAACTCAGTTTGCTCAGGTCCATGAAATCCACGTTAACAGCGGCGCTCAGACTGATATCGTTTTCCTAGACTTCAGGAAGGGATTTGATACTGCCCCGCACCGACGTTTAGTGAAAAAATTCGAATTCACCGGGTATCGGACCAGATTTGTGACTGGATTCAAGACTTTCTTGTAGATCTAACCAAATACGTCGCACTTAACGGAACAAATCGACAAATTCAAAGGTAATTTCCTGTGTACCCCAAGGAAGTATGACAGAACCTTTACTATTTACGGCGTATCTAAATGGTCTAGTAGAAAGCGTCGGAGGCTCTTTAATACTGTTCGGAGACGACGCCGTTGTATGTAAGAAAGTAGAAGACAGTATCGCTTTGCAGAATGACATACAAAAGACTGACGAATAGTGCAGCCTCTGGCAGTTGACCCTGAACGTAAATAAATGTAACATACTGCCGATGCATAGGAAAAGTAACCCACTACTATATAACTAAATTAGTGATGACAAATTTCTGAAAACAGTATATACCATAAAATATCTAGCGAACGAGAGGCGGCCCGTTCCGTCACGGGATCGGTTAGTGGGAAGGAGGATGTTACAGAGACTCTGAACAAACTCCACTGGCAGATGCTATAAAAGAGTCGTTGTGCAACGTGGATAGGTTGACTATTGAAATTTTGAGAGCGTACTTCGCAGAAAGAGCCTGACAACATAATACTTCCTCCCTCCTAAGTGTCGCGAAATGACCGTACAAAGGTTTACCGACCATCATTCTTCCCATGCGGTGTTCGCGAGCCGTCTGATCAATAGAAGCGAGGTCGGGTAACTTCGGGAGCCGTGCAAGCTCCCTGATGTCTGTGTGCCTATCTCAAACTACGCTGTCACAATCAAAAAGCTTTGAGACGGCGCACTCGCGTCCTGAAGTTCTAGATAACATGTAGGGTACTGAAAACTAAGAAACGAATGCACATGATCGGCCATTGGTTCTTCTGACACAAATCGGTCAGTGGAAATGTCAAGGAAAACATTCCACCATTGTAAAAGTGCCCCACGTCAGAACACCACACCACTCCACCCAACTGAACTGTGCCCTGTGGTTAACGGAATGCATCGCCTCCAGAACTTTACGGCTTATCATTGTGTACCAATATGGAAAGCGACTTAAGAGTTTGGCCGACTTTTTTTTCCATGGTCGCATTTTCTTACTCTTGTGCTGCTCTCCGTTCATCGTAATCACAGATACACGTATTGGGCGGTGGAGTAAGTACGCTACACTGAGGAACTGTTAGTGCATGGTGGCCGTCCGGGGTTGTCTCGCGGTTCGAGGCGCTCAGTCCGGAACCGCGCGACTGCTACGGTCGCAGGTTCGAATCCTGCCTCGGGCATGGATGTGTGTGGTGTCCTTAGGTTAGTTAGGTTTAAGTAGTTCTAAGTTCTAGGGGACTGATGACCATAGATGTTAAGTCCCATAGTGCTCAGAGCCATTTTTTGAGTGCATGGTGCAGCTGTCCACCAACACTTGTTGTCGATCATTTTGAACTAGTGAATGATTGGTTGCACCTTGGCCAGCTATAATTCAAAAATGGCTCTGAGCACTATGGGACTCAACATCTTAGGTCATAAGTCCCCTAGAACTTAGAACTACTTAAACCTAACTAACCTAAGGACATCACACACACCCATGCCCGAGGCAGGATTCGAACCTGCGACCGTAGCAGTCACGCGGTTCCGGATTGCAGCGCCAGAACCGCTAGACCACCGCGGCCGGCCGGCTATAATTGGCGACAGACTTTTTATTACTTTTTACTAATACAAAACTACAATAAACACTTAATAAATTAACCAGCTGTCAGCACTGCAAGACCTGTTCTCTGTTTGATCATTTATTTTGGCGTATCTAA
This sequence comes from Schistocerca piceifrons, assembly GCF_021461385.2. Taxonomy (NCBI): domain Eukaryota; kingdom Metazoa; phylum Arthropoda; class Insecta; order Orthoptera; family Acrididae; genus Schistocerca; species Schistocerca piceifrons. Next base: position 701,125,364 of record NC_060138.1, read on the forward strand.
CTTGTAAATGGTTATTTACGATATTGGATCCGCTCTCGTACTATCCCGATAAACAGCCATTGTCTGCTAGATTCCTTGGGCGTTGGGCAGCACGTTTCCAATATAGCAAGCAATTCTACTCATTAGTGTTACTTCTTAAAGTCGATAATTCCATGATGACTTGCACCAGCGCAGTGAAAATACTTGGGATACTATTTCATTCGGTGGTCCCCGAACTCAGTAATCTTCCCTCCATCTGCAGAATACGTAGTCTAGTCCATTTAACGTGCAAATAAACTTCATCCAAAAAACAAGCAATCTCTTATTCATCTGCTCAAGAGTGTAGCTACGACGTGTAGCCCTTCTTTAGCGTTGAAGAGGAATGTGACACCTCTCGGAGCGAGGAAGCCAAGCGTTGTTAGCTACCTAACATTTTCTGAGGATGGAGTCGGAAGTGGGAGTAAGCAAATGTGCAGCATATCGTCAGCCGGAACGGCGGTGTAGCACCGCAGAGCGGACAGCTCAGGTTGGCGCCTGCGGGCAGGCAACCCGCGAAGCGTTCCGTGGTCTGCCGTCACCTCATTAGCATGCGCGGCGTTCCGTGAGAGATGAGCTAGCACAGCACAGCACATGCCGCAGGTAGCGACCGCACGGCGTCGTTACCCTGCATATGACCCGTCCTGTTAACGCAGCCACAAGCCCAGGCTATAATAGTGCTTCCTCTGGCGTTAATTTCGCATCCCGCGCAGATCCATTTGTTCCTTCTATTGATACTGCACTTTGTTCTTTATTAAAAAATACATTTTTATATCGCATCAAGGTAAGGATGAGACTAGTCACCACCATGATGCAACACCAACAGATGCAACAAATGGCTCTGCGTGGGAATTACATATTCCAAATTTGATTTTCATGTAAGAGGGTACTGACTATTCCAAACTAAATCAGATATTTCTCCTTTTTCCTTTAAGGAGTGTGTGACGTACTGTTGGCGTCCATAAGGGGAGTGGGGGGGGGGAGTGCAAAAGTTAGCACTCGACCCCTCCAGGAATATATAGTTTTCCTATTCATTATAGAATTCTCGGACCTTTATATCATGAGTCTACAGAACTGCATGTTCGACATTGTTGACTGCTCTGACTCTAGATTTTTTTTGGTTGATGCACTGCACACGGGAAACTATGCCGATTTCTAGAAGAGATTCGGCGCTGCTTTGCGGTCAAGATCGGTGGGGAACTTCGCAGAACGCGTCCTCAGTCTTTTCTCTGCTTTTCTCACACAGCGCTTGTCGACCTGAATATTGCCTGGCGCGCTGATTCCGACGCCAGTTTCGCCCAGAACAACACGAATATAGTAGCAGCGTACGTGATCTTTTCCGTCCCTCAGTTCGCATAACGACACCCCCTACGCAACAGAATCACAAAGTAGTTTACCATTGGATTGTAGACGAATAGGCCGGTGACAGCTTGCCGAATGTACATTGTTTTACACGGTAGAACTGCTTTAGTAATGTCTAAAGAAAACAGCCGTGTTATGCGATAGATCTGTGTATCTATATTCAATCACGGGATGGAAATATACCATCCGCAAAAAGATAATACCGTTTTCTGGGATAGAATACAGAAAGAAGTGTGAAATTTCAAGGTCGAAAATGTGTCCAAGGATTGGTACATTGTTAAATTCTGTGGGGTGCGAGACAGCGCCAAGTGTAACCACATAGCTAGGAGCTACGCAGTCCAATTGGCTTGGCTGCACAGGAGTGGTGCTAACAGAAGATACAGGGACTGACGTAGTTCAATCGTAGGTTATTAGCAGCAGGTCCTATCGGACAATTAGAGGTGGTTTTCGTTTACACGTTTCCCAATTTACAGAAAAAACGTAGCTTCCAAAACACATTTGATTCAGCTTTAGTTATACTAGCCTACTTTAAAAATAGAAAGCATGGAAATAATGCTATAAGTTCTGTGAGATGAATTCTGAAGTGTCATGATCAGCAGTGTGTTATCAGTAGTCAGGAAAGCTGAATAAGTTTTTTTTTTTTTTGTTCATTCTCCTTTCCTCTACTTCAATGACAACTGAAGTAGCATTTTCGTTCGTTCTTTCGCTTGCACCGAACAGGATTTTCTCATTCTTCATGAATTTTTGTATTTGAGATTTTTACCTTCGCTAACAACATGACGTCTTGGAGCATAAAAATGTTTTTTCGAAAATTTTCTACCTGCTCACTGGATACGCTGGATGCGATTACATGATGACGTAATTTCAAATTGTTGAATCAACCATAGCAAAAGACTGCATAAAGTATTGAAATATGCATACCGTTTAGTTATCAGTCCACTTTGAAAGTACTAGCAAGGGGACGTCGCCTACTTCTCATCACTTACTTCCTCCACTTTTATAGTGTATGCAGGACTCAGAGAAAAATTAAGGCGACAGAAGTGAAAACTCGAAATGGCCAGGCGTTTAGAAAAAAAATAGCCTTTTCGGTGCAGGTCGGGCAAGGCATTACCTGTTTTTCAGCTTCCAGGTAGCTTTCGGCGAAACGAAAACAGTACGCAACGGTAATCCGAGGGTCGTGGCGTCGAATGTCTACATGGAAGCCGCATTTTTATTTTCAGTTTTTGTGCTACTTATAATGCAAATAAATCTAATAAAATATTTTACTTTTGTATGGAGCCATAGTCATATAAAACTTTCTGAAAGAGGTAACCTGTACAGTGAGTTTCTTTCACAATCTAGATTTCGGCTTTAGGCCATTACCGAGTGCTAAACGTCAAAACATCTGTCTTGTGCTGCGTTCAAGTCTAATGATTTGTAAGACTTCAAACGCTTGATAATGGCCTAGGGCCGAAAACTATACTGTGAAATAAAACCTGTTGTACAGTCAAATGGCGGTTATGTCTTTCAGAAAATCTAATAACGTTTAATATATTCTATCTCCTAATATTTGCATGAAAGGTGAAGTCTAGAACGAGGATTCAAACAAAGGTCGCTGTGTTCACGGCAATATACTGTACGTGTTACGTCATCAGAATATGGGAAACTGAAAACACCCTTATAAAGATTTTTGTTTTTACGAAGAGTATCACTCCAGCACGTGTGAGTCATAAACCGTAAAATAATAAAGGTATCTAATTTTATATACGAATTTCTCCCGTGCGCGTTACAATCTCTTCTTGGAAATTTATTGCAATACACTCCAAGAAAAAAGACGTACCTCTAATGAATTATGTAAATGAGACATATCGGTGAATGTGATCCACGTTTGTAGACAAACGAAAGAAGACAATTTCAGAAAAAAATGTGCGATTTATTAAAAAGAAACGGCATCATAAATTGAGCAAGCCAGTAATGCGGTGGTGCACCTCTGGCCCTTAAGCAAGCAGTTCATATCGATTCAGAGTGTTGCTGGTTGTCCTTCTGAGGCATATCGTGCCAAATTCTAACTGTCACATTAGATCGTCTAAACTCGATATGGTTGGAGGGCCCTGCCGATAATGCTCCAAATGTTCTCAATTTGGAAGAGATCCGGCGACCTTGCTGGCCTAGGTAGTTTGGCAAGCACAGAGATAAGCAGTAGAGAAACTCACGTCGCGTGCAGGCGGGCGTTATCTCGATTATCTGTGAGCCCAGGACGATTTGCTATAAAGGGCTACAAAATGAGGCGCAGAATATCGTCGACGTACCGCGGTGCTGTAAGGGTGCCGCGGATAACAACCAGAGGGGTCCTGCTAGGAAGAGAAGTGGCACTCCAGACCATCATTCCTGTATGCGGACCGTATGGCGGATAACATTCGGACTGGTATCTCACCATTGTCCAGGGCGTCTCCAGAAAAGTCTTTGTCATGGAATCTCATTGACTGGAGAAGAACTGCATTCAGTGGAGAGTCCCGGCTCAAACTGAGCCCCGATGACGAGCGTATACATGTATATTCGTATTTACAAAAATAATTTGATTACATATCGTGCTTCTACATACTAAAACAAACGCGCGTAAACGGCAGATAAAGTGGGTAGATAAAGAATAATATTCACTGTTTTTATAAAGCTCCATCCCTATATCTTTCCATATACTGCCCTTCGCAAGGATATTTTTATATGCATCTAATTTGACGTCATATAGCTAGAGGTTGACACAGATCAAACTGATTGATTTCCGTCTTCTTCGCGAGTAAAATCCATATTTACGCTCGGCGATACGCGTCACAACTGGTTTGGAAGCAGCAGTGTCGACCGTCGCGCGCGCCACAGTTACAGACATGATCTGCAGCGCAACACCTCTCGCACCTTGCGTACTGACTCACGTACAAAATAATATGAACCAGTAGTGTGCTGTCACCGGGCGACACTTCTGTCTGTCGCTGTCGCTGCGTTCGGAATGCTACCTTAAGGGTCAGAGGTGGACCAACGCATTATTGACGTAGTCAATTTGTGAAGCTCTTTCTCTTCAATAATTCATACAATTTTCATGAAATTGTAATCATTCGTTTGTCCGTACACGTACATCACATCTACCGATTTCCACCCCGTCAACCTAATTCCTTCGTGGCGCATTGACATTCTTCCCTTAGAGTGTGTTACGCCCACAATGAGCTGCCGTCATTACTGAATTATTGTTTCAAAAAACCTGCTCGCGCAGTGATACGCTGACTAGGCCTAAATATTAACAATTTCAGTCGGAAAAAGTGCAGCCACGATTAACTAAGCTACAGTCGTGGAGGATAAAAATTCCCACGTGCAGTTGCATAAAATACCTTGGCAAAATCGGTAGCACAACAAAGGACAAAGAAAAAGTTACATCAATGGCAATAGAGTGTGATACCGACACAAGTCGAAGAAACTCCTAATATCGCAAGGCAACTGCATCACGTCCCACGCCCGGGTTCCCGGGTTCTATTCCCGGCGGGGTCAGGGATTTTCTCTGCCTCGTGATGACTGGGTGTTGTGTGACGTCCTTAGGTTAGTTAGGTTTAAGTAGTTCTAAGTTCTGGGGGACTGATGACCGTAGATGTTAAGTCCCATAGTGCTCAGAGCCATTTGATCCATTTTTCTAGCAGCACTGCAGGCAATCACTGCAGAAACTGCGCAAAATTGTGTAGTCATAACAAGGTATGTACACTCACATTCAATAGTGAGTCCCCCTTGTCAACGCGTACGGTGATTATAATGACTTCTTGCTGTGACAGTTACATTAAAAACATACTCACAATAGAAGACAGCGCACACCACATCTTAATAAGCCAGCTGCTAGGAAAAGCTATCAGTTCAGCTACTTAAAACTGCAATGCGCAAAAGTGCGAAGTATAATTACACAAATAATTAGTCTATAATCGTTTAGAAGTAAGAAATATATTGACAGTCAACAGCATGTCAAGCAAGCAAAGCACCAATCCGTCATAATATACTCTCAAGAAACATAACATCCCGATACACTGAAGCGCCAAAGAAACTGATACAGGCATGCGTATTGAAATACAGAAATACGTAAACAGGCTGAATAGGGCGCTGCGGTCGGCAATGCCTATATAAGACAAGTGTCTGGCGCAGTTGTTAGATCGGTTACTGCTGCTACAACGGCAGGTATCAAGATTTGAGTGAGTTTGAACGTGGTGTTATTGTCGGCGCACGAGCGGTGGGACGCAGCATCTCCGAGGTAGCGATGAAGTGAGGGAATCGCCTTGGGACCATTTCACGAGTGTACCCTGAATATCAGGAATCCGGTAAAACATCAGATCTCCGACACAGTTGCGGCCGGAAAAAGATCTTGGAAGAACTGGACCAAAGACGATTGTAGAGAATCGTTTAACGTCATCAATAAGTGTCAGCGTTCGACCCATTCAACGAAACATCATAGATATGGCATATGGCCTTTCGGAGCCGAAAGCACACTCGTGTATCCTTGATGACTGCACGACGCGAAGCTTTACGCCTCGCCTGGGCCCGTCAACACCGACAATGGACTATTGATGACTGAAAACATGTTGCCTGGTCGGACGAGTCTCGTTTCAAATAGTGTCGAGCGGATGGACGCGTACAGGTATGGAGACAACCTCATGAATCCATGGACCCTACATCTCGGCAGGGCAATGTGCAAGCTGGTGGAGACTCTGTAAAGGTGTGGGGTGTGTGCAGTTGGAATGATACGGAACCCCTGAGCATCTTGTCGTCACCTGCGTCCATTGTGTCTATTGTGCATTCCGACGGACTTGGGCAGTTGCAGCAGGACAATGCGACACCCCACTCGTCCAGAATTGCTACAGAGTGTCTCCTGGATCACTCTTCTAAGTTTAAACACTTCCGTTCGCCACCAAACTCCCCAGACATGAACATTATTGAGCATATCTGGGATGGCTGGCAACGTGTTGTCCAGAAGAGAACTCCAACTCCTCTAACTGTTACGGATTTATGGACAGCGCTGCAGGATTCATCGTGTCCATTTCCCTCCAGCACTACTTCAGACATTAGTCGAGTCCATGCCACATCGTGTTGCGATACTTTTGCGTGCTCGCGGGGGGCCCTACACGATATTAGGTAAGTATACCAGTTTGATTGGCCCTTCAATGTATTTATACAAAAAGTGATACATAATAATATTAAAGCAATGTATAAATATCGAGAGAATGGTGAAAACAGGGGGAGGTAACAGTTTCGTATGAGGAGGACACTACACATAAATAGATCAGCCAGAACATGATGACCACCGACGTAGTGTCTATATAAACCCATCCAGACGATAGCAGAGTCACCTGGCGAGGAATGAGTGCTAGTCAGACATACGCACGGTGCATCTCTTATCAGTGAGCGTGCTGTCCGCTGGTAGAACGGGGAAGGTGCGCCATCTATCCGAGTTTGACGGAGGGCAGATTGTGATAGCCCGGAGGTTCGGCAGAAGCATTTCGGAAACTGCACGGTTTGTCGGGTGTTCGGGGGTTGCTATAGCAAGTGTCATGAACACGTGGCGAAATCAAGGTGCAGACATCGGTGGGATTTGGCAGTCATTCCTTATTACAGATGTTGGACGTCGTACGCTCTACAGACTGGTAAAACAGGACAAGCGGCGAACTGTTGCGGTACTAACTCCAGACTTCATTGCTGCGCAGAGTACAAGTGTGTCTGAACACACAGTGCACCGATCACTCCTAACGACGGACCGCCGCAGCCGAAGACCCATGTATGTGCCAATGTTGACACGACCACATCGGCAACTACGATTGGACCTGGCACGTGACGATCGGCTCTCGACGTTGGCGCAGTGGCAGAGCGTTGCGTGGGCTGGTGAACCCTGATACCTTCATCATCATGGCGATGGGAGGGCGCGAATCCGTCGTTTTCCAGGGGAACAGCTCCTTCACAGCTGTACTGCGGGACGGATATAAACTTGCGGCGGCTCCATTATGTTCCGGGGAACAATCTCGTGGACATCCATGGGTCCAGTGGAGCTCGTGCAAGGCACCACGACGGCCAAGGAGTATCGTGCAGTGGTTGTAGACCACGTAGAGCCTTTCATGGGGATCATGTTTCCCTATAGTAGTGGCATTTTTCAGCAAGATGATGCGCGATGTGACGAGGCCAGGACTGTGATCGAGTGGTTCGAGGAGCACAGTGGCGAGTTACAGTTGACGTGCTGGCCCCCGAACTCGCCATATTTGGACCCAATCGAACACATCTGGGATGTGACTGAACGTGGCGTCCGGACCTACGGTTCCCTCCCCGGAATTTACGGGAATTAGGTGACTTCTGTGTGCAGATGTGGTGCCAACCCTCTCCAGCAACCTACCAAGGTGTCTGCTTCCATGCCACGACGCGTCGCCGCTGTATTCCGTGCCAAATGTGGACTTACGGCTACTAGGCAGATGGTCATAATGTTCTGGCTGACCAGTGTATGTACTCAGAAAATTACTTACACTTTTTTCTTAAAAAGATAAATCTGCGCTATTATGAAAAGCATTAGCAACTATTAGTCTCGTTCACCTATCAACGTTGAATCTACCGATTAATGTTGTTCTTGTAGTGGAAGCGTGCATGCAACAACGTTTAAATCGTGTGAAAGATGCTTCGTTTAGATAATTTGTATTGCACTGGTAATATGAGTTCTGATTCAGTTTGTGACGTCACACGATGTGGAAGCTACGAGACCAGTTAATTTTGCGGATGCAGCCCGGTTGGTTTTGCGGAAGCGCTATCAACGGTTGGTTATTTCCTTTTGACAGCGAGTCAACCACGTTCGCTAGTACCGTCTATACTCAAATGATCTTGTGGACTGACTAACTTCTAGAAGTTAGTCTCAGTTGGGACAGAGACATCCTGCTAGCTGTTAGGACGCGCCGTGGGTCTTGCTTGGGAGCTCAGTCGGTTGAGCACTTCTCCGCGTAAGGCAAGGGTCGCGAGTTCGAGTCTCGGTCCGGCACACATTGTAATTTGCCAGGAAGTTTCATATCAACACACACTCCGCTGTGGAGTGAAAATTCCATTCTGGGAACAATGAACTTAGTTTTCCCTAGTACTGGGATTACGGCACTTGATTAGGATACCTATAAAATCATGGTGGTATAATTTAGTTGAACTGAGTACGACTTTTTTAATGTTCGTTGGAACTTTTCGTTGTTGTTTTAACATGCACCTGCTTGCGCGAAGTCGATACTCACTAGTTTCAAATGGTTACTCCGATTCACGTTCAGTAAAATACTCTCTTAAAAAATGACGTCGATCCCCACCCGAGTGTCCTAAATTATTTAAGCCAGTCCACATAGGTACTGAACTCTGTAAACTTGTCATGCAATCACTGATAATTTTCGTAACAGATAATAACAGTGGTGCGCAGATACCTCAAGACGACGCAGAACAAGTAAGCGCGCTCAACTGTTCTGCCGGGTTACGAGAAAGGGGTAATTCGTGGAGCAGTAGTCATTTAGTACGTGCATGTCTTGTCTCTCTGTACGGTTTGTGAAGTCATAAGCAGCAAATTAGAAGTAGCCACATGTAGGCAGACAAGTCAGCTTATTCATTCCATACTCGTGTCGATACACATATCAGCGCAGGTAATAGATAATGCTCCTAACACTTAAAAATAACTGACTAATAAATAAGAAGTAAAGAAACGGTAGAGTGTGAGGCAGAGGAGGTTCATGTACGCGCGGCACGGCGGCACGGCGGCACTGTGCAGTGGGCCAGCGGGCGCGAGGCCGGCACAGTAGTGACCCGGAGCTGACGCGGCTCGCTCGTGACCCCTTGACCCGTGAGCTGCTGCTCCCGCCGCGGCAAGTAAAGCGCGGTAATTTGGGCGTCTGCTGGTCGATGGCTCGCTTGGGAAAGGGCAAAAAGTGCTGCTCTTAAAGTCGGCGCCAGCTCTCTCTTCGTGCACGCAAAAACAAAACGGCATCTACTCAGTTACTCCATAACGCAACAAACACTTTGATGGGGGGGGGGGGGGGAGGCGTTTTAGTGATAAAGAACGTAGACAGGGGAAAGATAGGCGTACGATACCACCGTAAGTGTTGTTGTATCAGGAGGTTCTTCTCGCAGGATGACTCGACATCATGACATTCCTTTTCAGCACTCAAATATCGCTAAAATTCTCCACGGCAGACAAATAAAACAAGAGGAAAACTGCTTCCAACAAATTAAAATAGCTGCACGCTCTTATGGCATTCAAAAGAATCTCATCTGTCTGAATGTCAATCGTGAGGGACTGGGGAAATAAAACACGGGAACTATACAAACACTATATTCGATGATTGTCACTTGGAAACTGAAGTTTCTCTCGACCTGGTGAAGATACCTGGCATCTTAAAATCTTCGTCGTTGGCGAAATGTCGAAAGTTCCTATGATCGCCTACTACTTCGAGAATAATCACACTATTAAAACAACGTTGTGGAACTATGGGACGTGCATCAAATTACGAGTATCTTTATTAAAAGGTATTACCGTACATTACAACTTTGTTACTGTAATTCAGCTACCCACAGCGTGAACAATCTTTTCGTAAAGTCGTAATGCAACTCGATTAAAAAGGAAACTTCATAAACTAGCAACAGGGTGACTACAGCAATTTCTGGATGAACTCACTCCGCACCCACACTAGCCTCCTATGGTGCTGGATCAAGAGAATTCATACGTTGAGTTTCTGATGCAAGAACTGGACGTAAAAGTTATCGCAGTCATATTTTCACACGAAAATGACTCTCGGCATACATACTACCATCTCCACAATATCATCTGAAGGAAGCATCGTAGACATGCCAAAGCCCTTATTGAGGGTCTTACTTTGGCAAGGAAGCGATGCTGAGTAGGGTACGAAGCCGAATGCGGCCTTTTTTGTGACCCTGAATATTCGGTGGTTTAGGGTAAGATGATGTGATGTTAAAACGTTCCTAGAGGAGTAAAGACGAGACTTCATTCGCCAATTTATTAGTTATAAGTTAACACAATTCATTATTTGAAGGAATGCAATATCTATTGAAGGAAGTACGCAGAAGGATCCCTAGGCAATAATTCAGACAATTTGCGGCCTGAAAGTGTACCGCGACTCCTGAACTCAGCTTCGTTCGTGGGCGATGCAAGTCACAGAATTCCCAATGAACACAAGAAAACTCGTAGCACTGCAACTCGTTCAGAAATTGGTAAACAACCAGTCACCTTGTAACTGCGCATGCTGTTAAACACGTTTCAACATTTCAGAAATACCGTTTTGACTCATTGTACTTCGAAATATTAATTTTGCTGAAAAAATTATTTGGGGTTGTTTGCCTCATAAACTGTGTCTCATTGCGTATATGACCTAGTCATTTGTCGTAATACACTTCATTGCCATTTCTTCGTATCTGTAATAGAGGACTTGCAAACGTTGGAGTTTGCCTGAGCTACCGTAGTACTTTGCCTATAGCGACCAAGCGGAAACGAAATAGTTCTGTTGATGATATGAAAAAAGAAAACAATAATATCTGTTTAATTCTTAAAACCAACCAAATAAGAGTGATTGTTTTCTGTGCAGTCTTCGTATCTTCGTCAAATAATGTCTGAAAAAAAACTCAATGTAACTGTGAAACCAATCGGCTACCCCCCCTTATTTTATCAAATTAGTCTGTTGTATCAAACGATAAATTCCTCTTAAGGCTCATGGAAAGTAAGACGTCTTCACATCAGGTTAAAATTTAAATAAATGTTACTTACTGTAAAAATACTTAAAGAATTCGTTAGTTTGCACAGAGGGCAGTAGATATTAGATGGATGTTATACACAGGCAAGTTACAGTGCACAGTGTCCATTCGTCGGCCACATACCTTGCACTATTGACGACATGACGGGTATATTTGTCAAAATGATGGAGCAAAGCAATCAGCCGTCCTTTTCTTTCAGGTTTCAATACGTAAACCTAGATTTCGGCCAGTGCTTAGCCACTATTAATGCGCTATATCATAGTATCAATACATATCAGGTAGGTAAAATGTCTAGATAAAAACGTTACGAAGCGATATGAAATTGAACTAGCGCGTCAGATTGACTTAGTTTCGCTGGAATAATTCTAGGTGTCGCATTTACAGTAGAGAACGTGTATAGAACACATGCTCCAACCATTCCTGAGTACTGCTGGAGTGTTCGGGATCCCCATCGGGTTCAGGTCGGATTAAAGGAAGACGTCAAAGCAATTCAGAGGCGTGCTGCTACATTACCGGTAGATTCGACAAACGCTCAAGTGTTACGAAAATTCTTCGTGAACTCAAATGGGAATCCCTGTTTTCGCAAAATAGTATTGAGAAAATACGTAGAAGCGGAATTTGTGACAGACTGCATAACAATTTTCTGCCACCTCTCGCGTAAGGACCACGAAGATAAGACGAGAGAAATTAGGGCTCCTAAGGTTGCTTATAGATAGTCGTTTTTCCCTCGCTCTGTTTGCGAGTGGAACAGGAAATAAAATGACTAACATTAATACAAGGTTAGCTCCGCCATGAACCTTATGGTATCTTGATAGGTGGGTATAAGGATGCAGATGTAGACGCAATACGCAGTATGTGATTCATTGTGGAGGAGTTAAGCAACGTTAACCTGTCATGGCAGGAAGAATCTGAAAGTTCTGGCATTACGGAGTCCTGCAACAACTGACGTATGAATGACGAAAAATAAATTTATCGCTGTGTTGTGAATGGATCCATACGAAGATCAGAGTGGAGATTTATAGAGTATGTTCCCTGCATAGGAACTATGTTCTGCTTGCATTTGGAAACAAAGTTTTCCCGCGCCCGGGTTCCCGGGTTCGATTCCCGGCGGGGTCAGGGATTTTCTTTGCCTCGTGATGACTGGGTGTTGTGTGATGTCCTTAGGTTAGTTAGGTTTAAGTAGTTCTAAGTTCTAGGAGACTGATGACCATAGATGTTAAGTCCCATAGTGCTCAGAGCCATTTTGGAAATAAAGTTTGTGGTAAAGCAACTTGAAGATTCGAAGTCCGTGCGCCGTTATTTCATGGCATAAAAGGGAATGACCTGTAGCCTCTGGAATTGGCGGAAAATTGTTCAGCAGCAATGCGTCTTCTATTGAAAACTCCCACCATGTCTATCAAAATGTTTAAAGAAGTGCCATATATGTGATGAGGAATACTGATACTTTTGGGTTTGGATCACTTATACAGTCGGCAGTTGCACTGCACGATGCCCATTCCTCGGCCCCACACACCTTGCACTATTGGCGACATGACAAAGGGGTATATCTTTCAAAGTGATGGAGCACAGCAATTAGTCGTCCTTTCCTTTGAGGTTTTATTAAGTAAATTTAGATTTCGGCTAGGGCCTAGCCATTATCATTATACTATACCATAGTATCAATGCGTGCCCTAGTACGTTATTCCCCTGTTGTTGGGGGCTTCAATCACAGTTCGTTCAAGACTAGTGACAGACGGAAGCCAGAACAATAGGGGACACATGTACTAAGACATGCATTGACACTATGATGATGGCCAAGCACTACCCGAAATTCAGATTTGCTTAATAAAACCTGAAAGGAAAGGACGGCTGATTGCTGTGCTCCATCATTTCGAAAGTCATATCGCAGTCGTTGAGTGTATCTACATTCCCAATGGAAGGTAACTTGATGGAGGGCTATATTTCGTAGTCGGCTCTTTGTTCGGCAGCACCAACAACGCGTTAAATAGCCCTTCGCATCGTGAGGCACATAATGTAGTACGTGAATTATGAAAAGGTAAATTACGCAAGACACAGACATAGTTGCAGTTTATCAGTATTTAAAGTGTTAAGCGCCTAGGTACCGAATGAACCGCCTGCAAAGAAAACGGCCCTACCTTGATTTACCGTGCAGTGCAGTGCAGTGCAGTGCAGTGCCTGCCTGCGTGCCAAGATACGGCCAGTTCTCACATGGCAGTTGGCTCAGCGTGGGAGTATCAGCGCACGTTATTCGACGTCATAAGTTTTTGGGGACTGTGACGAGAGCAATCGGTTGGTTCTTTCTCTCCAGTGCCAGACAACAAGTACAGTCATCGAGGCGCGCCGTAGTCCTTGACCATCGTCACAAAACGTTCTGGACGCCGAACCTCTGGCTAGGAATTTTTGCCAGAGTCTGAAGAGCAGACAAACGGACGTTTATCGCTGTGGCCACCTGTGTCTCAGTTTGACCGATGTTAAGTGTATTGCCGTCGGTTTAAATGAATCCATGAAGATGTTACCTTCTTAGTCTCAAACATGAAACTATTTGCTGTGCACAGAAGCGTGCTGCGGCATAGACGCTTGCCAAGGCGTAATTTTATATACCTTCACTCTGACAAATCGCCTCAACTGTTGAATATTTTTTGGGTTACTGGTGTTCCGCAATGTTTCACTTCCTCATTAAAAAGAGCACAAGTGTGTGGATCTCATCACGTATTTGTTGGGTGACATAAAATACTGTATTACCGATGATATATTTTAGTGAATTTAGACTACTGCGCTACAACTCGCTGTCTCCACAGAAGTCGAATCCCTAACAGTAGTACTGCGCCCGTTGAGTCGGAGTGGCGACTGTCCGTACTTTCCTCTGTACCGACACGAGAAATGGAAGAGCACGACAGAGCCCTGTCTGGCCCTCTGGGAGGTCTCGCCGCTTGAGCGCGCCGGCAGTCGACCGCCTGAAAAGCGTCTTTCTAATGGCGCCGCAACTGAGGCCCGCTTTCCCGAGGAGTCTGCTCTTGCGCGCGACTGCAGCCGCCAAGGTGATTTGATCTGCTGGCTTTCCTCGCCCCTGCTGCTGCTGCTGCTGCTGCTGCTGTTCCGCTGCTCCCAGTCCCACCGGCGGTGTCTGACGGCTGAATTGCAGCCTGACACTGCTCTCGCCGGCTTTCATGTCTCGCGTGAATGGCGCACCACCCCTCCTCGAAGGAACGACTACGGAATTGAATTCCGTATTACCGGGCAGCCTCTGTAAACTCAGCCAGCCACAAGAGTTTTACATCGTCCTCTATAGATCCGTTACACTTTTTTGAAGATGTAAAGTCATCTTAGATGTTTCACGAGAAAGTTGTGTGTGTGTGTGTGTGTGTGTGTGTGTGTGTGTGTGTGTGTGTGTGTGTGTGTCCCACACCCGCTAAACCACTGGGCTGATTTCAACCAAACTTACTACGGTATTTTATTACTTACTGTTAGGAAACAATCGCTGTAGATGAAGAACCACGTACCTATCCAGGGAGGGAAAGGGGGGAGTGAAAAAGAAGTTTTGGCCACAACTCGTAAATACCAAGAATTTGTTTATCCGGTATTTCCCAATGAGATCAGCTAGCGACTTCCAACAAACTTCACACATAATTTAAAACATTTACGCGACCTTTCCTCGTTTACAACCGCCACCGTTCAAAACGTTTTCGCTGTTAACGCAGTCAAACTGAACCTCATCAGGCGTGACGTCTAAATTCAAAACTTCGTGTACAATATCTACATACACTGAACAGGCAGAACATTATGACCATCTGCCAATAGCCGGTAGCTCCATCTTTGGCACGGATAACAGCGGCGACGCGTCGTAGCATGGAAGCAGTGAGGCTTTGGTAGGTTGCAGGAGTGAGTAGGCACCAGATCTGCACATTCAAGTCACCTAATTCCCGTAAATTACGGGGCTGAAGGCCATAAGCTCTGACGCCACGTTCAAACACAACCCAGATGTGTTCGATCTACTTCAGATGTGGCGTGCTGGATAACCAGCACATAAGTTGGATTGCGCACTGTCTTCCTCGAACCACTGCGTCACACTCCTGGCCTTGTGACATGGCGCATTATCTTGTCGAAAAATGCAACTGCGCTCGGGAGACATGCTCATGTGGAAGGGATGTACGTGGTCTGCGACTGATGTACTATACGCCTTGGCCATCATGCTGCCTTGCACGAGCTCCACTGGGCCCATTGACGCCCACGTGAATGTTCCCCAGAGCGTAATGGAGCAGCTGCCAGCATGTCTCCGTTCCAGAGATGATGACCACCGATGTCAAGGAACTGTTCGCCTGCAACAAGACGGATTCGCGCACTTCATCTGCATGATCGGATTCGCTAGACAATGCAACGCTCTGCCACTGCGCCAACGTCCAGAGCCTATTATCGCGTGCCCATTTCAGTCGCAGTTACCGATGTCGTCGGGGTAACATTGGCACATACAGTACATGGCTCTTTGGCTGCGGCGATCCGTCGTTAGGATTGATCGGTGCACTGTTTGTTCAGACACACTTCTAGTCTGCGCAGCAATGAAGTCTGGTTTTAGTTCCGCCACAGTTCGCCGCTTGTCCTGTTTTACCAATCTGTAGAGCGTATGACGTCCAGCATCTGTAATAAGGGATGACGGCCAAACCCCACCGGTACCTGCACGTAGTTTCACCTTGATTCCGCCACGTGTTCAGGACATTCGCCATAGCAACCCCCGAACACCCGGCAAATCGTGCAGTTTCCGAAATGCTTCTGCCGAACCTCCGGGCTATCACAATCTGCCTTCCGTCAAACTCAGATAGATGGCTTTCCTTCCCCCTTCTACCCGCGCACAGCACGCTCATGATAACAGATGCACCGTGCGTATGTCTGGCTAGCAGTCACTCCTCGCCATGTGACGCTGCTATCGTCTGGATGGTTTTATATCCACAGTGCGTCGGTGGTCATCATGTTCTGGCTAATGTGTCATTGTACGACAAACAGTTCAGGAGATGCAACATCATAAACATTTAGATGCGTGAAATCGAAACGGCAGAGCGAAATCCCATAGAGGTACAAATGAATATATGTGATAATATATGTGAAATACGTTAAAGTACGTGAAATCGATGAGACATGTGGGTATCTGAGCAAAGCCGCGGGTAAAGAGCGCCTATTTCATCCGTCGATCGGCGTCAACCAAACTTCGTACACACATTACTTGATACCTGAGAAGAAATAACTGTGGTGACAAGAACCAGCAACCTTCTTTTGGGGTGGCCATGATAACATGGAGAGAAGCGTGGAGGGAAGGGGGGAGGGTGGTGGGAAGGGGGGAGGCGGGGAGGAAAGTAAGAGACGAACAGGCGTGGAGGGGGAAGGAGGCCATGGACACAGATATGACGGTGGAGGAGATTCACAGAAACAGGACGGACCAGGGGATCGGTTGATGGAATTTGAATAAACTCATATCCAGGGAACGCTGGGTGCTCAGCTAGCCTTATGGATACACTGCGCACATCTCCAAGAATTTCTGCGTTAATTTGTTTAAAAAGTGCCAAGAGGAAGCACAAACACGAAGACGTTGGAAGCGACGTACCAAATAAAACTAAAGTAGCACAATAAAGTAGGAATAATCATTGGTCATGGGTCAGAAACTGCATATGGGGCGATATGTAAAGTTTTTTTCGAGTGGAATCCATTAAAAATGCATATCTGCTGGAATGTTGTGAAAACTATTCCAAATTGATATAAATGGCTAGTGGGCAGTGCCACAAGGTGAAAGATCAACTCGTATCACATGTAAAACTTTCAAAAGAAAAATGTCAGTATAATGAAACGTTGGTCTGTTAAATGCAAAAATATTATTATTATTATTATACTGTGTAAAATAGACTTCATTTTATAAATTTTAATGTTGGGACATTAAAGGGAAAAGTTTCAGTAGGAAAAATTGCAGAATTAGCCTGTAATGGTTAAAGAAAACCTTCGTAAACCTTAAGGTAGATATCTCTGCTAAACAATTCTAAGTCTTCTTTAGTTAACCAGTTTGCTTAATAGAGATGGAATTCAATCTATACGCCAGGAGAAAAGGACTTGGGTTTGGAAATCAGTGCTTTCTTCCTAACAGCTTTCAGTTCTTCAGGAAGCCTATACTGCACAGTTACTTGAACAGTAGCTACAAATGTTCCTCGGTGTTGAGATAACCGAACGGATGCTGCTGCTGTTTCTTCGAAACAAATTCATGTTATCTCCTGTGTACTGACTGAGCAGCCTACAAGCTATCGACCAGTGCTACCCTCGCCACCCTCTGGTAACGTCCATTCATGAGTCCATCTATGCCCTGGAACAGTCCCGCCGTTCCGTGGTGTTTGTATGGACCCCAGGACATGTCGGAATCCCCTGCAACGAACTTGCCGATGGGCTGGCCAAACAGGCGACCCGGAAACCGCTTCTGGAGAGAGGCATCTCCGAAGCTGACGTGCGTTCTGTCTTACACCGCAGGGTTTTCCGGCTTTGGGAGACGGAATGGCATAACAGCACGCACAATAAAATGCGTGTCTTTAAGGAGACTATGAATTTGTGGAAGTCTCCCATGCAGGCCTCTCGCAGGGAATCACTTGTCCTTTGCCGGCTCCGCATTGGCCATACGTGGCTAACGCATGGTTACCTGCTCTGTCGCGAGAACCCACCTCAGTGTCGCTGTGGCTTCCAAATGACGCTCGTCCACCTCTTGCTGGACTGCCCACTTTTAGCCGCTCTGCGGCAGACACTTAACTTTCCCAGCACCCTGCCTTCGGCGTCTGGCGACAGTGCCTCCACAGCAGCTTTAGTTTTACATTTTAAACGTGAAAGTGGGTTTTATACTTACATGTAGTTCTAGCGCATGTCCTTTGTCACTCTGTATCCTCCACCCTAGTGCTTTTAGGGTGGAGGTTTTAATGTGTTGCAGAGTGGCTGGCTTTCCCTTTTTATTCTTTTGATTGGCCAGCCACTGTAATCTGCTTTCATGTTTTACTCTCTTCTGTTTCTAGTGTCTCTGTTGTTTTCTTGTCCTCTTTTGTTCCTTTTAGTGTTCGTTGCCTTCCGTTCGTTCTTCTTGCTTTTCCTTTCTTTTCGTTTTGTGTTATATGTTTCGTCCGTTTTATTCTCACACCTGTGGCATTGTTTTATTAGGAACAAGGGACCGATGACCTCGTAGTTTGGTCCCTTTTCCCGCCTTTAAACCAACCAACTAAATTCATGCTATCAACCAGAAACCCCTGAAATGAGTACATGCACTGAGATGGCACCGAATCTGCAGTTCACTAGAGACGCCCGTGAGGTTTATGAATTTAAATAACGTACGGCCCGTAAAACTCTTACTGTTCGCTTTAGGGCCGGCCTTTTTTATCGAGCGGTTCTAGGCGCTTCTGTCCGGAACCGCGCTGCTGCTACGGTCGCAGGTTCGAATCCTGCCTCGGGCATGGATGTGTGTGATGTCCTTAGGTTAGTTACGTTAAAGTAGTTCTAAGTTCTAGGGGACTGATGACCTCAGATGTTGAGTCACATAGTCCTTAGAGCTATTTGAACCTTTTTTTTCTTTTTTTTTCTTTAGTGACACGACAAGTCAATTGCAGCAAATCCTCAGGGGTGTTAAAATGACTCATACGATTTCACAAGACTGTATCGTTTGCAGGAACGACGACAGAAACTTCGGGTAAGTTTAATTTACACGTAGGACTGTGAAGAATTTTTGTTTTCGTGAGGTACCATCGGGTCTTACATGGGCATATCTTTCACATGCTAACGAGACAACCTTGCATTAATGTGTCTTCCGCCTGGTGCACGACAAACATACAGACGACAGTCACTCACGTGCCACACTTTCGCGAGCGTGTTTGGAGTTAGTGCATTCAATGCTGATGCTGTGGAGCGTTGCAGTTCACTCAAAACTGTTCGTAGGTTAGGTACAAGGAATCTTTAACAGTAGCAGGTGACCTTCAAAGCCAACGGTGCAATGCAGAATCCATACGCCCCTTACGCTGTAAGTGGTTAAGTGCCGCACTATCGACAACAATCACGCCAAACAGTGGTAACGGAATCGCAGCTGTTAAAAAGGAGAATGCATACCGTCTGCTGTGTAATCGCCATTTTGACTCTACACCAGTGGGGAAAAGAGCGTTGGTTTTGTGAAGCCGGCTGAATCTTTTTGAAACAGCCTGTGTATTTATTGCCGAATTAGTGTTGTTGCCGCCTTCAGGGATCTGCACATCGCGAGTGAAAGGACACTCCTCCAATGGCGCCTTACTGTACTGCCGACGACGCGTGGATCTAGACAGCTCTCGGCTGGCTACCTGCAGGACGCCCGTTAACATAAAAAATCAGACGCAGGACAGAGCATCGGCAGGTGTCGGCTGTCGTGGCCCTGCGATATGGCCATAAAACCAGGAGCTGCCGCCTGCCGTTTCGGGGGATGCGGCAAGGCTCAGCGGGGTCGCGACTCCAGGCTGCATCAGCGGAGTAAGGGGTCACGCAAGCGCCCCCAGCATCTAGCAGCCAGCAGTTGCCGCTACACGGGACAGGGTCGTTCGTCCCGCCCACAGAGCAGAAATCTATCACCCTACACTGAGTTGACAAGTCATCGGATATCCCATCGTATTATGTCGGGCCTCCTTTTGACCGTGCAGTGCAGCAACTCGACGTGGCATGGAGTCAACAAGTCGTTGGAAGTCCACTGCAGAAATATTGAGCCATGCTGCCTCTACAGCCGCCCATAATTGGGACAGTATTGCCGGTGCAGAATGTTGTGCACGAACTGACCTCTCCATTACGTCCCATAAATGTTAGATGAGTCACTTCGGGCGATCGCTTGAATTGCCCAGGATGTCCTTCAAACAAATCAAACTTTTATGGACAGGTTACGTGGCGCATTATCATGCAAACATGAAGTTCGTGAATGGCTGAAAGTGGTCTCCAAGTAGCCGAACATAAATATTTCCCCTCAATGATCGATGCAGTCGCACCACACCACCCAGTCCAGTCCATTCCATGTAAACACAGCCCACATCATTGTGGAGCCACCACCAGATTTCACTGTGCCCTGTCGACAACTTCGGTCCATGGCTTCGTTGGGTCTGCTTCACACTCGAACCCTACTATCAACTCTTACTAACTGAATTAGGGACTCATCTGACAAGGCTGCGGTTTTCCAGTCGTCTGGCGTCCAACAGATAGGATCACGAGGCCAGGAGAGGCGCTGCAAGCGATATCGTGCAGTTAGAAAAGGCACTTACGTCGATCGTCATAGCCTATTAACGCCAGATTTCGCCACATTGTCATTACGGATACCTTTACCGTACGTCCAACATCGATTTCTGTGGTTATTTCACACAGTGATGCTTATCTGTTAGCACTTAGAAATCTACGCAAACGTCGCCGCTGTCGGTCGTTAAGTGAAGGCCCTTGGGCACGGCGTTGTCCGTGGTGAGAGGTAATAGCTCAAATTTGGTATTCTCGGCGCACTGTTGACACCGTGGATCTCGGAATATTGAATTCCCTAACGATTTCCGCCATGAAATCTAGCTCTAACTACCACTCCGCGTTCACAGTCTGTTAATTCCCGTCGTGCGGTCATAGTCACACCGGAAACATTTTCACATCGATAACCTGAGTACAAATGACAGCTCCGTCAATGCACATCCCTTTTATACCTTCTGTATGCGATGCTACTGCCATCTGTATATGTGCAGATCGCTATCCCATGACTTTTGTCACCTCATTGTATACCGCCATTATTATGAGCACGTAGTTCGGATCGGCTTGCTATGAATATACCAGAATTAGAGAGGTGAACGTCATCTGCAAGAGTGTGTAGAGACAACAGTAAAGTTCGGAGGTGATGGTGTTATATTGTGGTCGTGTTTATCATGGAGGGGTCCTGCACCCTTGGTGTTTAGCGCGGCACTATCTCAGCACAGGCCTACTACATTGATGTTTTAAACACTTTCTTGCTTCCCACTATTGAAGAGCAATTCGGGGATGGCGATTGCATCTTTCAACAAGATCGAGCACCTGTTCATAATGCACGGCCTGTGGCGGAGTGGTTACACGACAATAACATCCCTGTAATGGACTGGCCTGCACAGAGTCCTGATTTGAATCCTATAGAAAACCTTTGGGACGTTTTGGAAGGCCGACTTCGTGCCAGGCCTCACCGACCGACATCGATAAACCACCTCACTGCAGCACTCCGTGAAGAATGGGCTGCGGTTCCCCAAGAAACCTTCCAGCTCCTGATTGAGCGTATGCCTGCGAAAGTGGAAGCTGTCGGCAAGGCTAAGGGTGGGCCAACACCATACTGAATTCCAGAATTACCGATGGAGGACATCACGAACTTGTAAGTCATCTTCAGCCAGGTGTCCGGATACGTACTGAACGCAGAAAGCAAACTGTTGTGTAGTTCTGCTGATCGTTAACGATAAAGCATTACCGTCAGTTGTGACACTCTGTATTTGTAGGTGCAGTGCTCGTTCGCGAATACAAGAGCCCGATAAATTCTAATAAATTCGGAAGGAAACCAATATTAGCTACGAACGAGGCTTAACATCGGTCTACACCATATTTTGGTTGCTTACTGCATAATGTCGCTCGACATGCTAAGCCGCACATTTAGATTTTTCTGTGTGTGGATAAAGCACACTGTTTCAGATAACCTAGACATCCTTCAATTAAACACGTGAAGCGTGCATAAGACAACATACACGTTGCTGACTGTTAAAAGAAACAACTTTGTCCCCGTCAGTCGTGTTTGCGAGGTAGTAAGAGAAAAAAAAATGGCTCTGAGCACTATGGGTCTTAACTACTGTGGTCATCAGTCCCCTAGAACTTAGAACTACTTAAACCTAACTAACCTAAGGACATCACGAACATCGATGCCCGAGGCAGGATTCGAACCTGCGACCGTAGCAGTCGTGCGGTTCCGGACTGCGCGCCTAGAACCGCTAGACCACCGCGGCCGGCAGTAAGAGAAAGCAATCGTGATCTGCAACTGCGTATTGCTATTGCTGTAGAGTAAGCTAGAAGCTATAGCATGTATTTCTCCGTGAGACGGCTCGTCGTAGAGATATCTAACACTATGTCTCTGATTTACAGTGAGAACTAAACTTTGACGTGATACCTCTTGTATTAGGTAAGTGGAAGACTGCCAGGATTCAAGGTGTACAGAGGACAAAACGTGTTGCAAAGTATCAACAGCGACGAGAAATACTAGACAAAGTCGATCCTTGTCGATCAGACACTCGGGCGCGAGAGAACACCGGCCCAGCAGCGTGTGCGGCGCATGCGAAGACTCACTCAGCATCAGCCTGTGTCTGCAAGCATATCACCGTACAACGCGAACTCAACGTCTGATGCCACGTAGCTGTTTCCATCATTCTGGTGACAATTAATGATCCCTTAATGCGACTGCGGCGGTGCGAGATGACGTAACTTGTGCCTAGGATCGTTAGAAGAAACTTCTCTGAAACAGATCGGATTTTCATGTGGCGAACGTCTAAATGACTTGCTGAGTCTGCACTTCGTCCACATTTCTGTAATTACGATTAATAAACAATAAGTTCGTAAATAAAGGAGGTAAGCTAGGCGACGATATACTGGTGAAAGTAAAGTTGTGAGTGCGGGTCAGGTGTCGTTCCTGGTTAGTCGGTGGAATGCCCGGGAAATGCAAACGTCCTGGGTTCCAGTCCCGATCTGGCATAAAGTTCACAGTTTTAGTCTGCAAAGTTTCGAAAGCGTCAATTTTTAAAGCAAGGTCAAATTTTAACGTCATTGCTGCCAACACGAATTTCCACTCTCTCGAAAGCTCATTGTAATAATTTTGTCAGTGCAACTAAAATTAGGTCAATCTGCAATGTGAAACAAACTCGCCTCTAAATAGAAAAAAGGCCTTTACAGTATAGAAGTGTATTTGCTTAGTGACAATTACAGAAACGAACTTCTCTATAACAAGGACAAGGAAAAAACATGTCCGTTCTCTCTCTCTCTCTCTCTCTCTCTCTCTCTCTCTCTGACACACACACACACACACACACACACACACACACACACACGCGGAGAGAGAGAGAGAGAGAGAGAGAGAGAGAGAGAGAGAGAGAGAGAGAGAGAGAGAGAGAGTTAGTTAATGGTATGAAAATAGGTGCAGACGTCTTGCATATGCTACAACATTCAGATATTACACTAGACTCTGGCTATCCGGCCCTCAGTATTCCGGCCTCTGAGTAATCCGGCGCAATTCTAAAAACACGTGCACAATGAGTTATCGTGCGCAACAATGCTTTAAATACTGTATTTGAAATAGTAGCTTTCTTTAAAGTTCTGAATCATGTCTTCTAAAAGGAAACACGTTACGCTAGACTTCAGGCAGAAACTCGAAGTTTTGGATAAGTTAAATCGCGGTTCTTCGCAGAAAGCCATTGCTGCTGTGTTCAATGTTGGACGGGCAACGTCAAAAAGAAAGATGTTATTCGACAGTACTCAACACAAATGGATGGTGATTTGGGAAAACGGAAGGTTATGCGAAAGAGTGAGAATGAAGAACTAGACGTAGCTGTTTATAGATGGTTCATACGACAACGCAGTAAAGGAATTCCAGTCAGTGGCCCGATTATAAAGGAAAAAACAGCTGCATTTAACAAACCACTTGGCGGTAGTAACTTGTTTGCAGCGAGCGAAAGCTGGCTATCAAACTGGAAAAAATCGACATGGCATACGGCAGCTGACAGTGTCCGGGGGAAAGTCGCTCAGCTAACGATAAGGATGCTGTTGAGTTTGTAAGCAAGATACGGAAGATAATAGAAGAAGAAGATTTAACTGCTGATGCTTTGTATAATGCTGATGAAACAGGACTCTTTTACAGTATGCTTCCTTCAAAAACATTAGCTGCCAAGAACGAGAAGGAAGCTCGTGGTTACAAGCACCGGAAACAGCGCGTAACATTAACAGCGCGTTGTAATGCAAATAGGAGTCATAAACTACAGCTTATGGTGATTGGAAAATCCCAACATCGACGTTGTTTTCAGCACACTGATATAAATACTCTACCAGTGCAGTATTGCGCTCAGAAGAAAGCGTGGATGGACAGACAAATATTCTATCGGTGGTTCCATGAAACGTTTGTTCCAGCAGTGACAAAGGAGCTATAGAAGAAAAAGCTTCCACTGAAAGCTATGCTTACAGCTGACAGTGCTCCCAGTCACCCTTCAGATGTTTCTCTAAGTCCGATGGTATACAAGCACTCTTTCTCCCACCCAATGTGACAGCCCTAATTCAGCCCATGGACCAGGGAATTGAGGAATCAAACGTCGTTATCGACATTCACTTCTCGTCTCCTTGCTGAACGAAAGTGAAAACGACTCTATCGAGACTATGCTGAAGGTGTGGAAAGCAATTAACACACATGATGTTTTCCAAGCAGCCGAAGCGTAGGATTAAGTGGAGAGCGCTACCATAATGAAGAGCTGGAGAAAACTGTGGTCATCCATTGATGCCGAGTTGAATCCAGTACTGAGTGACAGCGATGAACCAGTCCTTTCGGAATTATCAATTACTTTGTACACTGACATGTTCCACAACCTTCCAAGAGGATAAGAAATTGATGATGAAGATGTTACTAAGTGGGTGAAAGTGGAAAACTGTGATACACACCAAACTTTAACAGATGACCCCCCAGGGGGTCCACAACTCTTTTGTGGATACGTGCGTAGCGAGCACGGGACCCCGAGCTAATGTGGCCCTCCTTCCTTTCCGGGCTGCATACCTTCCCTTCCCTTCCCTTTCCGCATCCTTCCCCGTCCCCCATCTTCACCCCCCCCCCCCTCACCTCTGGCTCTTTCCTTCCCTTTCTCCCCCTCTGGGAGTATGGTTTGTGCCTACATCCGGAGACGGACGCCCGAAACTGTTCCAATTTCCTTGCTTTCTACACTTGCAAGTCCTCGTCCTTCCTCTGTCCTTCTCTTTTCCTTCCCTCTTCTCCTTGCCCTTTTCTCCGCTGCGGCGTTTGAGACCCCCTCTTCTTTCCTTTCCCTTTCTCTTTTTTCCTCCCTGTGCGTGTCTGAAGGCCGACCCACGCACTTCCATGCGTAGCCGGTGACGGGGTAACGCGTAATTCCCCGCCCCGGGTAGACAGGTAGGACACGTACGTACCCCCTGGTAACGGCCAGGCCCAGGGAGGGGTGATTACCCGAGCTGATACCTTCCGAAAGTGCCGATTGGTCCCTCCGTCCGTTTGTCGGGAGGTGTGACCTGAGGTGTGAACAATCACCTAAGGCGGGTGTGCCCTCGGTGAGGGCCCCCACAAGGGAGGAGCGCGCCATCGGAGACGCCGGTAATCATGGGGGATTCTTCCGCAATGGGTTCCTCACCTTCCACTATGTCTGCTCACAAACGTAAGTTCACTGAGTCTCAGCCACAGACGGTTCTTCCATCGTTGCCACAGTTCCTTGTTGTTTCTCGGTCTGACGAAGGTCACGACTTCTCCACGGTCAACCCTTTCATTATTCAGAAAGGTGTCGACGCAATTGCAGGTCCTGTAAAGTCTTGTTCCAGATTACGGAATGGCACCCTGTTGTTAGAAACACACAGTGCCCTTCAGGCTCAAAAATTGCTGCGTACTTCTCTGCTCCACACCTTCCCTGTCCGGGTGGAACCGCACCGTACCTTAAATTCCTCACGTGGAGTCGTCTATACACGCTCCCTCGATGGATTGTCTGACGAAGAAATTCAGCACTACCTGTCTGACCAGGGCGTAACGGCTGTTCATCGGGTTATGAAAAGGGTTGACACGAACATCATTCCAACCCGCACTGTCTTCTTGACATTTGACAAAGTTCAACTCCCATCGAAAATCAAAGCAGGCTATGAGATAATTTCCGTTCGCACCTACGCGTTGCTATCGATGTCAGCGGTTCAATCACACCAGCCAGTCCTGTTCCAATCCGGCTAAATGTGTTACGTGTGGCAAGGATGTCCATGAGGGTGCTTGTTCCCCCTCCATCCCCTCGCTGCATCAACTGTATGGGTGACCACGCTGCTTCCTCTCGAGATTGCCCCGTTTTTAAGGACGAAAAGCTCATCCAGGAAATAAGAGTGAAGGAAAAGGTGTCGACCTTTGCTGCTCGAAAATTATTCGCCAGTCGACAGCCCACCGTGCCTCACACAGGAAAATACAGCACTGTCCTTGCTTCTCCTCGGCCAACAAAGGAGGCGGCCACGCAGACTTGCGACCTCACCTTTAGTACCACGGTCGTCAGATCGGCCAGCGCAAAGATCGCCC
The DNA here is from genome assembly GCF_021461385.2 of Schistocerca piceifrons. Taxonomy (NCBI): domain Eukaryota; kingdom Metazoa; phylum Arthropoda; class Insecta; order Orthoptera; family Acrididae; genus Schistocerca; species Schistocerca piceifrons. The sequence continues at coordinate 701,151,801 of NC_060138.1, forward strand.
GTTCAACCTCACCACTTTCGCCTGCCCACTCTATGGCTCACCCTTCGTCGGGTTCTGCTAAATCTCGAGCCCAAAAGTCAGACGCCAAGTCTTCGAAAAAAGAGCATACTCGTGAAGAGTTTTTACGTACCGCAACTTCATAACCATCGGTTCCTCCTTCATCTAAACATCATACCTCCAAGAAGGCTACGAAGAAACACAGTTCCTCTCCTTCTCCGCCAAGGCGTGTCCCATCTACAGCACCACCTGGCGGAAATCGCCCTCGGCCGTCTTCTGTGTCGCCGAGGCGCACTGCTGGTGGCCGGTCAAGCGGCCGATCGCTGGTGGCAGGAGCTGCTCCTGACCAACCTATGGATCAGGATCTTCTGCCTTCGACTGAATGCCATTCCATGCTGTCGGTTGCAAGCTCTGGGCAGTCGTTGAGTTGACAGCACCCTTGGTCACATTCCTCCATTTTCTGTTCACCCTATGTCCATTATCCACTGGAATATCCGCGGCATTCGAGCCAATCGGGATGAATTGTCGCTCCTCTTACGATCCTACTCTCCGGTCATTTTCTGTCTTCAGGAAACAAAGCTGCGTCCCCATGACCGCTTTGTTCTCCCTCATTTTCAGTCCGTCCGATATGACCTCCCCTCTGTTGAAGGCACTCCAGCCCATGGAGGACTCATGATTCTTCTCCATGATACTCTCCATTATCACCCAATCCCCTTAAACAGTTCCTTCCAAGCTGTCGCCGTCCGCCTTTCCCTTTCTGGATACACGTTCTCTCTTTGTACGGTATACATTCCATCATCCACACCAATGGCATGAGCTTATCTCCTTCATATTCTTGGTCAGCTTCCACCCCCCTATTTGCTGGTTGGGGACTTCAATGCCCACCACCCGCTTTGGGGATCTCCACAGCCTTGTCCCCGTGGCTCACTATTGCTAGACGTCTTCCACCAAGCGGATCTAGTTTGCCTCAACACTGGGGTCCCCACATTTTTGTCTGCCTCCACGACAAATTTTTCTCATTTGGACCTTGCGGTCGGTACTGTTCCGCTAGCTCGGCGCTTCGAATGGTTCGCCCTTGATGATACACACTCGAGTGACCACTTTCCATGTGTCCTTAGACTGCAGCCTCAACTGCCATATATGCGCTCGCGACGCTGGAAATTTGCCCAAGCCGATTGGACACTTTTTTCGTCTCTAGCGACATTCGATGACCGCCGCTTTCCCAGCGTCGACGATGAGGTCACACATATTACCGACGTTATTCTGACAGCTGCGGAACGTTCAATACCACGCAACTCCGAATTGCCCCGGCGCCCCCCAGTTCCTTGGTGGAACGAGGCATGCCGTGACGCAATACGTGAGCGGCGACGTGCTCTTCGCATTTTCCGTCACCATCCAACTTTGGCCAACTGTATCCGATATAAGCAGCTCCGTGCGCGATGCCGTCGCGTTATCCGCGATAGCAAGAAGGCAAGCTGGAAATTCTTTATTAGCTCATTTAACACCTTCACTCCCTCCTCGGAAGTTTGGAGTCGGCTTCGACGGTTCTCAGGCGCGCCTAGTTTCTCCCCGGTCTCTGGGCTCACTGTCGCGCATGATACCTTAGTGGACCCCGTCGCATTTTCTAACTCATTGGGTCAGCACTTTGCTGCGATTTCGAGCTCTTCAAATTACCCGCCAGCGTTTCTCCTGAAGAAACGTGCAGCGGAAGTGCGACATCTTGCTTTCTCCTCTCAAAATCGCGAAAGCTACAATACTGTTTTCTCCATGCGGGAACTCCAACATGCCCTCTCTTCTTCTCGCTCCTCCGCCCCAGGACCGGATGGTATCCATGTCCAAATGTTGCTGCATTTATCAACCCATAGTCTGGGTTATCTCCTTCGCCTTTATAATCGAATTTGGACCGACAGTACCTTTCCCAGACGATGGCGGGAAGCTATTGTCGTTCCCGTTCCGAAACCTGGAAAGGACAAACATCTCCCCTCTAGCTATCGCCCCATTTCTCTCACGAGTAGTGTCTGTAAGGTTTTGGAGCGTATGGTGAATTACCGTTTAGCTTGGTGGCTGGAATCCCGCAGTCTTTTAACACCAGCCCAATGCGGATTCCGAAAGCATCGTTCTGCAGTTGACCATCTTGTTGCTCTCTCCACTTACATCATTAACAATTTTCTCCGGAAACGCCAAACGGTAGCAATATTTTTTGATCTGGAGAGAGCATACGATACCTGTTGGAGGACAGGCATCCTCCGCACACTGTTCTCTTGGGGCTTTCGGGGCCTGCTGCCCCTTTTTCTTCGCGAATTTATGGCAGAGCGCACATTTAGGGTGCGGGTGAACACTACTCTCTCCCGTACTTTCTCCCAAGAAAACGGGGTACCCCAGGGCCCCGTGCTGAGTGTTGTACTGTTTGCGATCGCCATAAATCCAATTATGGATTGTCTCCTTCCTGATGTCTCGGGCTCCCTCTTTGTGGACGATTTTGCGATCTACTACAGCTCTCAACGGACCAGCCTTCTTGAAAGACGTCTTCAAGGATGTCTCGATCGCCTCCACTCGTGGAGCATCGAAACCGGCTTCCGTTTCTCACCCAGTAAGACCGTTTGTGTTAATTTTTGGCGACGTAAGGAGTTTCTTCCGCCCTCCTTACATCTCGGTCCTGTCAACCTTCCGTTTTCCGACGTCGCTAAATTCTTGGGTCTTATGTTTGACAGAAAACTGTGCTGGTCCTCCCACGTTCCCTATCTTTCGGCTGGCTGTCTGCGATCCCTCAACACCGTCCGTGTCCTGAATGGTACCTCCTGGGGAGCGGACCGAGTGGTCCTTCTCCGCCTCTATCGCGCCTTAGTGCGCTCGAAATTGGACTATGGAAGCATTGTTTACTCCTCTGCTCGGCCGTCTATTCTTCGGCGTCTCGACTCTATCCACCACCGTGGATTACGTTTAGTGTCTGGAGCTTTTTACACCAGCCCTGTGGAAAGCCTTTATGCTGAGACTGCTGAACCTCCGCTGTCCGGTCGGCGGGCAGTCCTTCTGAGTCGTTATGCTAGCCATCTGTCTTCTATGCCTGCTAATCCAGCCCATGACCTTTTTTTCGACGCCTCCTTTGATGTAGGGTATGCAGGCCGCTCCTCTTCCCTACTACCCCCGGGAGTCCGCTTCCGTCAACTGCTCCATTCTCTTTCCTTCCGCTTTCCTAAAACCTTCTTGACAACTTGGGGTACAGCACCGCCTTGGCTCCGTCCCCGAATCTACTTGCTCCGTGACCTATGTCAGTTTCCCAAGGATGGTACCCCTACACTTGTTTACCGTCGGGCATTTGCTGCTCTATGTGCACAAATGACGGACGCCACATTTATTTACACCGACGGCTCGAAAACATCGTTAGGTGTAGGGAGTGCCTATATTGTTGGCGACACCCCAAATCACTTTCGGCTTCCCGACCAGTGTTCGGTTTATACTGCGGAGCTTTACGCTGTTCTCCAGGCTGTCCACTACATCCGCCGCCATCAGCGGATACAGTACGTTATCTGCTCAGATTCTCTCAGCTCTCTCCTCAGTATCCAAGCTCTTTACCCTGTGCACCCTCTGGTCCACCGGATTCAGAACTGTCTGCGCTTGCTCCACCTGGGGGGCGTCTCGGTGGCGTTCCTCTGGCTCCCAGGACACGATGGTATCTGTGGGGATGAGGCGGCCGATATAGCGGCCAAGGCTGCAGTCTCTCTTCCTCGGCCAGCTATTCAGTCGCTTCCCTTCACCGATCTACGGAGCGGTTTATGTCGCCAAGTTACTCATTTATGGCATGCGCATTGGTCAACACTTCCCCATAATAAATTGCGGGAAGTGAAAGCCCTTCCTTGCGCTTGGACCTCTTCCTCCCGAACGCGTCGTCGGGAGGAGGTAATTTTAGCTTGACTCCGGATAGGGCACTGTCTTTTTAGCCATAGACATCTTTTAAGCGGCGATCCTCCCCCACTCTGTCCCCACTGCTCTCAGCTGTGGACGGTCAGACACCTTTTAATTGAATGCCCCTATTTTAATCCGTTACGCTCCCGTCTACAGCTATCGCCTGATCTATCGTCGATTTTAGCAGATGACACGCGCTCAGCCGACCGCGTTCTCCAGTTTATTAGTGACAGTGAAATGACATCAGTCATTTGAAGCTATTTTGGGGACAACCAACCCCTTTCTGTAGTGGATTTTTAAGCATTCCTTCTGCTTTTAGTTTCTCAAATTTTATGACTTTGTTCCCATTGCTGCTGGTTTTAAATTTCGGTTTTTTCCTGTTTCCTAAGTCACGGGCTGGGCGCTAATGACCATAGAAGTTTTGCGCCCTAAAACCACAAACAAAAAAAAATTTAACAGATGAAGAAATAATCAAAAGCGTGCAAGAAAGTAATGATGAAAGTGATAAGGAAGAAGTCACATGGGTAGAGAGCATGAAGATTTCTCACACTGCTGATGCTGAAGCTTCCGAGGTCTTCCTGGAGTACATTATGCAACAACCAGATACATGCAGTACCGATGTAATGCTTGTAAAGCGGTTGCGTGATAAAGCGTGCCACAGTCGCGTATCATCATTGCGAAAGTTAAAAATTAGGAACATGTTTCATAGTGAGTGATACGACTGTGAAATTATGTACAGTATACACTCAAGGACGAAGTTTTCTTTGAAAATTAATGTATTATTTGATTTAATAAAGTATATCCTCCATGTTTTAAAATTGTATCGTTCAGTTTAATAAAGTACAGTACACTATAACCCCTATGTTTCCAAAAGCAATAAAAAACAAAATAAATGAATAAATACTCAGACACTCAATAATCGGGCACTTTCGTTAATCCGGCACTCATACGTGCCAGGAATGCCTGGATTAGCGATAGTCAAGTGTACTTCTGTGTTGCATATTTTTGCACCAAACATGAATCACTCGGTTTTTCATACGCAGTTGAGTCTTTCGAGCAGTTTGAAGAGTATCTGCTGCTCTGATCTCTCGGTCTCTCACGCGCCTTGTGTGTTTACTGATGTGCATACCAAGACTGACACTTTAACGAAAGCACACTGGAGTCTCACGTATGACAGACTGGTCCGATAGACATAGTTAAAGATAGCAAAAAAGTATTTATGTGTAGAAAAAACAATGGTTGCCCGTCATATACATGTTGCCGTCCCTGCAGTAAGGTAACATTCAGAGCGTTAAATGATGGTTTCATTGAGATGCCAAGCTGTATACCGCGTCTTACCTCTTGAGGAAATGAACAGACGATAAATTTGTGCTCTGATGAGATACGTTCATCTAGTGGTGGTCGACTTCAGTGTTGGATCAATGTTAGCCACACTCGTCTGAACCCGTTACTTTCACTGGTAAGAACAGTCCAGTGTGTCTTCTCCTGTAAGTCTGCATAGCCGCATTGCGAGAACGGAACACGTCCGCAGTAAACTGCTCAGCCACTGCATCCGAGTTCTTTACTAACGCGAGCCTCGATTAATTTAGTTGTAGTAGACATATTACCATAAAGTCATTGTTAATAATTATTTGCAGACAGAGTTTTTTAAGTAATGCCGGGAATAAATAAAGTCTACAATACTCGTAGAATTAAGACTACGAAATTTCTTCCTTCAGTGTACTATTTCATGGGAGGCAGGGTCTTCCACCCCCAAAGCTGTCTCACAGTGACGACACCAGATGGTGTGTCAAGTGCAAATACGGAAGGCCTTCATTTCTTTTGTTTCATTGTAAGTTACGAACACCACGTAATTAAGATTATTCCGTTAATTGCCGCATTCCTTTGTTGTTATGCAAACTGGAGATGGACAAACAACCAGTAGATCATCACCGCTATTATATTGCCCATTAGTTGTCGAAATCAGCCAACCTTGTATTTTCACAGCTGCAGTTCATTGCTGTTCTTTCTGCATTACACTGCTAGGGACGTACATCAGGTTCTGTTTTTACTTACTGAACACGCGCAATGGTTTTACGAAGACAAGGTTGTCCTTTGTTACATGCTCAGGTTCACTGCGAAAATCACAAGCACGTATTTCTTCCACCAGACATAGACCGATAATACTTAATTTAGGCAGAAATACAAAACTTTGGAAGTCCGATAATCATTTACAACGTCCTCATTACGCTATTAAGAAAAATAAACAGCAGTTGAAAAAGAAGTGGTTTACTAAATTATTGTAGCATGACTGACCATAGCAAATTCAAATGGCTCTGAGCACTATGGGACTAGAACATAGAACTACTTAAACCTAACTAACCTAAGTACATCACACACATTCATTCCCGAGGCAGGATTTGAACCTGCGACCGTAGCGGTCGCGCGGTTCCAGACTGTAGCACTGAGAACCGATCGGCCACTCCGGTCGGCTGACCATAGCGACTTGGTGACACAATCCACCACGTTCTTTTGGAAATATACTACTGGAGGTTTGTCGACCTGATAGCCACAATACAGATCCGTATCAGATTTCTGTAGATATGTTTATTTAGTGCTTGTGTGGTTCATGGTTAGCTTTCATGTAATTAAATCAGTGAAAGGGGGATGGGATGGGAGGGGAGGGCCTAACGACTTGTGCCGACCGACAGATTACCATATCGTCACCCTGGGGGACGCTGTGTACACGTCTGACGTTTAGTCAAGGTCAGTGACCTACTGTATGCTGATCCGGCCATCATCTGAAGCTCCCCTGCCGCCCAAACACTGAGAAAGAGAACCTTCCGGCAATAACGCGTACACGTGGAACAAAAGGGGCAGTACATTGGTGGAGCTGTCATTTGTAATCAGTTAATTCACGTGTAAAGGTTTCCGACGCGATTGTGGCCACACGACGGGAATTAACAGACTGAACGCGGAATGGTAGTTGAAGCTAGACGCATGGGACATGACATTTCGGAAATGGTAGGGACTTTAATATTCTGAGATGCGTAGTGTCAAGACTGTGCCGAGAATATCAAATTTCACACATTACCTCTCACCACGGACAACGCTTTGGCCGACTGCCTTCACTTAACGACCGAGGGCAGCGGTGTTTGTGTAGGGTTGTCAGTGCTAACAGACAAGCAACACTGCGTGAAATAACCGCAGGAATCGATGTGGGACGTACGATGAACATATCCGTTACGACAGTGCGGCGAAATCTGGCGTTAATGGGCTATGGCACAACACGACCGATGCTAGTGCCTTTCCTAACAGCACGACATCGCCTTCAGCGTCTCTCCTCGGCTTGTGACCATTTCGGTTGGATCCTAGACGACTGGAAACCGTGGCCTGATACCAGTTGGTAACAGATAATGGTGGAGTTCGTGTGTGGTGCAGACCTCACGAAGCCATGGACCCAATTCTCAACAGAGCACTGTGCAAGCTGCTGGTAGCTTCATATGGTGTGGGCTGTGTTTCAACGGAATGGACTTGGTCCTCTAGCCCAACTGAACGGATCATTGACTGGAAATAGTTACGTTTGGTCACCATTTACAGTCAGTCCTGGACGTCATGATTCCATGACAATGCTTCATTTCATTCGGCCACAGCTGTTTGTGATGCGTGTGAAGAACATTCTGGACAATTCTAGCGAATGATTTGGCCACACATATAGGCCAACATGAACCCCATGGAACATTTATGAGACATAATTAAGAGGTCAGTTGATGCACAAAATCCTGCACCGGCAATACTTTTGCAATTTTGGACGACTTTCGAGGCAGCATGACTCTATATTTTTGCAGAGGACTTCAACGACTTGATGAGTCCATGCCCCGTCAAGTTGCTGCACTAAACCGAGCAAAAGGAAGTCCGACACGTTATCGGGAGGTATCCCCTGACTTCGGTCATTGCAGTGTATAATTAACTCCGTCACTAAGCCGACGGCACAATTTCTTAGAGTACTGTGTCATTTCTCGAAGGAGACTGATTTATATGAGTTTGTTTTCAGGAAGAAATGTTTCGTATCATCTAAAGAAAGTAAAAATCCATAATTTATATACTTGTCACTAGCATAAGATAAATATAACAAGGGAATATAAATTGGGCTTTCATGACGAACATAACTTTGAGGCAATTTTGGCAATGTTTTATCATAATTGTATTTTTATATTATAAATGAATTTATTTGCATGAGAACACTGTGTTTCATGTTCTCCATGTTGCCCTTGCTGCTCTGTTGCCACGGGGAGGAGACGGTACGCTCGGGGAATTAAATTCTCTCTTGTATTTATGCAGTACAGTCAACTGATAACGCAAGTGGTGTGTGTGTGTGTGTGTGTGTGTGTGTGTGTGTGTGTGTGTGTTACACACGCACGCTCGCTTTGGCTACTGTAAACAGTCAGTGCGAATGGTGCCATAAACAAAAAAGACGACCACTTTCCGCGCAGTGGCTAAATGTCCTGGAATGCCTTTAATGGTGTCCACAGATAGCGCGACATGCATGAAAATGGGAGAAATGATGCCCTTTAGCGACGTACACGTGTAAACGAGTCTTTCCTTCCCCGTCACGTTACTGCGGTAAGAAAAAGCTCGTGGAATGCATTTCTTGGAAGTACGTATCGCAATGAGATTGTCTGAGTCTAATCAGTTTGCCGTGAAACGTTAATTTCAATCTGTAATTGCAGATCGTGGCGTACTCTCGTATCATCGGAACTATCGAAATAGTGCTCCGTCCGGCGGTACGTTCAGTTGTCGGTCACCTATAAAATTATAGGTGTTTTTGTAATCTTACCACGCCATACTTGTAAATTATTTAGCAGTAGCCTGATTCGTACGTCGCGGCCTCAGACCCTTGCAGTTAACATCAATTATACAAAGTTACTAGCATTGTTTCAGTGAAAATTATTTTCTGGTTGCCTAAAACAGTCTCTTGCGATTACCGGTGTTACTGGTAAGACGTTCGCGACATTGTCATCCAAACAAATCTGTAGTTCAGTAACTAAGTTCAACGAAAATTTATTACTGAATTTTAGCCCTTCTGTTTCTTTTTCTTCTGTGACGAAGTTAGGCGAATCGAGTTGTCTCTGCGCTAGATATGTTATTAGTAGACAACAGCAGCAGTTACATATTGCTGCATAGATACTGTTCCCCTGATGTCAGTACAGTTTCTTACGTGGGAGGTGAAGTAAACCGCCTCTCGGGTCTTTCAAAATAGCAAGCAGCAGCCACCGCTGTGTGAAATTCTGGCTGAGTGTTAGTGGCAGCTGGATGCTGTATGGAGGTTCCACCCTTGGCTCTTTCAGACGGCACTAGGCAGTCTGCTGCTGCGTGGAGCAAAATTTATGTCGACTGTTTGTCAGCGGGGAGTCACACGCCCCCGCTCAAGCTTCACGTGCTTCCGTCACGCGCTGGTGCGGCTCCCTCTTCAGCTGCTGGCGTGTTTCTCTCAACGCCTCTCGATGTAACCGGGGCTCTGAAACAACGTGTGCGGAGACGTTAAAACCGTAACGTCGGGCAAGAACATACTGCGAGTACGCAGCTCGACGTATTACAAGTGGCTTAAGTTCGCTGCACAAAAGTTTCAAACAGAATTTTACAAGATGTTGAAATTTACATGAACTCGAAGATTCAGCGACGTCCAACAATGAAAATGGGCGCCCAGAAATGCTGTGTTCCGATTCATCTGTAAATGATGTACAAGTCAGTTTTACTATCATTTCCTTCCTAAGATTTCCATTGCTTTGAAATATTGCATTATTATAGAAAACTGTAAAAGTGATGTACTATTTTAATAACAATGCCAAAAGATAAGAGCAACAAACACATGGCATAAGAACTCGTACAGCATTGCTTAGACAATAATTTACTTGTTTCCATATGGTATGGCATGTTAGATGGTGGACGTGCAGCATGCTAGACTTGCCCATCTGGTCTATACGGTAGTTTATCACTGGCGTTGTCTGATATCCGTTGCATTACATAAAGGCACCGTGCGTAGTCTAGAATTATTTTACGAAGTGCCGTATCAGTGAGATACAATGCTCCATTTGCTTTAAAAGATTAAAAACTAGAGGAACCACAACAAACTTGCGATGTCATGTAAGGAGAACCCTTGAAACTTAACAACTTACAGTTAACATTAAAAATTCAGCGTAGCTGATCTGCTTGTGTCTACATAACATGCCTTTATCTGCTTCTGGCCCTTCAGAAATGGACAGATGAACACTGAAAACGGAGATCTTTCACCTTAGTTTTCTCACGTTAGCAATGACTATTCGCAATGTCCAAACAATGGTACGGTCCTTGATTACCGCGTGAGTTTCAAAAAATTAGAATTGATACGAAAACACTGGAGGTTCTTTCGTAGTATTCATTCACTCACCATTTTTCCGAGAAAAAGAGCGAACGGTGGAATCTGTTTTCTTTTATTTGTCTATTTACTTCAGCGTTTTTGGTCTAAGTTTCTTGAAACTGTAGGAGTAAAAATTTTTCAATCTTTGTTCAATTACTACGTTTCTTCTTCTTCTTCTTCTACGGCCTGACTGTATTACTTCAATCATTTTCCGATCATCTGCTTCAATAAGTTACTTTTTTCTGAGTTTCCCAGTACCTTTTAATTCGTTCTGATCCTATTTGTCGTTCCTCATCTGTAAATACCATTTTTATTGTATGTCGCATTTTTTTGTTTACATTTTATCCTTATCAGTTTCTTTAAATTTTCTCTTTTGTTTTGCAAATCGTCCAGAGCTCTTTCATATTCTCCCTGATTTCATTTATCTATCTTACTTGGTAAGATTACAAAAACACCTATAATTTTATAGGTGACTGACAACTGAACGTACCGCCGGACGGAACACTATTTCGATAGTTCCGATGATACGAGAGTACGCCACGATCTGCAACTACAGATTGAAATTAACGTTTCACGGCAAACTGATTAGACTCAGACAATCTCATTGCGATACGTATTTCCAAGAAATGCATTCCAGGAGCTTTTTCTTACCGCAGTAACGTGACGGGGAAGGAAAGACTCGTTTACACGTGTACGTCGCTAAAGGGCATCATTTCTCCCATTTTCATGCATGTCGCGCTATCTGTGGACACCATTAAAGGCATTCCAGGACATTTAGCCACTGCGCGGAAAGTTATCAGTTGACTGTACTGCATAAATACAAGAGAGAATTTCATTCCAGAGCGTTGCTCTTAAACTTTTATTGGTAATATGGTTTTGGAGTCCTCATAATGCGGTCAAAGAAAGATATACCTTACTTCAGCATAATATCTGTAATGCGCTCCAGTTCTCTGTACGTCATTTGGCCGTATCCGCCATTGTCTATGCTTTTGATGTTTCTTATTTTCAGAATTGTGTCGATCACCTTTTTCTGAGTGACATCAAAAAGAGTTTCACTTCCAAATGCCACCTCTGTATGAACCACCGTCTAGTAATGTTGTAATTTATTGCCCACAGATAGAGCATGTTAATTTTTGAACTTTTATTTTATGAGCTGAGCTGTTTCTTGCCATGAAGGTTTCTCGTTCAAGTTGTATATTATTGTTTCTTCTAGGTATTTAAAGTGTTTCACTATTTTTATTTTCCGGTTATTTACTGTTATGTGGTTGTTTAGCAGCGGATCCGCTACGATTATCACAGTCTTTTCGAATGATATCTGGAGGTTTTTTTCTGTAGGCTTGTTACTTGATTGCTGGCGCCTTCAATGTTACTAGCTAGGAACACTAAGTCATCAGCGAATCCCAAGCAATTTAAGTTTATTTGATATTTCTTGGTTCCAGTTCTTAAGTTTCTACGATTTTCCTTGTACCAGTCCCTGCCTTAACCTTGTTTTAATCGTAAACGGTTCAGATATTTCTCCTTTGGACTTTGCTTTCGGTTTGATGTTTGTTAGAATTAATGTTATCATTTGTATTAATTTGGGATGGAGCCCGAAATTCCTTAGTATCTTCATCACAGATCTGTGGTCGTCGTCGGCATAGAAATAATACTTACAGGATGGAACCGACGATACACCGCTGATACACAAGAAAAACAAAAGTGGTCGTACGATAGATTCCTTTGGCATTCCTGAGAGAACACGGTTCCCACTACTTCTTACTACCACAGACGAAATATTGCTGCCTGCTCTTCAAGTAGCTTTAAAACCACTTCATCGCACCAGCCAAAGACATTGGGGAATGTTGCAGTAAAACTGCTATTTATCACAATAATAATGTTTCCCTTTTTTTTATCTTCTGTGTCTTTCAAATGGTTCAAATGGCTCTGAGCGCTATGGGACTTAACATCTCAGGTCATCAGTCCCCTAGAACTTAGAACTACATAACACTTACTAACCTAAGGACATCACACACATCCATGCCCGAAGCAGGATTCGAACCTGTGACCGTAGCGGTCGCGCGGTTCCAGACTGTAGCGCCTAGAACCGCTTGGCCACTTCGTTTTGTGTCTTTCCTTTCGTTTCAGTTCCCACACATGTAGAAAAGTGTTCATGCAACGATCCGAAGAACAGTGATGTAATGTCTTTGACGAAATTATCTTGCAACGTGTTACATACAAACCGCTATACAAGATCACAGAAACCTGCGATACATGGCGAAGCATTGCGTGCGCAATGCCAAAATCAGACACGATCGTTCCTTTATGTGCAGCGATACCACAACCGTCATTCTGTGGAAGAATGTCCGTAGACTGGGAGTCGGAAGCGCTCTCATTGAGTTTTCAGCTAGTAAAATGAAACATTTTTCTCAGCACCAGTCAATCCCTATGCTTTGAAGAACTATCGTCCACAATAACTCTGCAGACTACAGTACATAGTGAAATGAAACACATTACAACTGAAACACGTTACAGTAAACACAAGAAGAAAAGCAGTAATGATGATCTCTCCTGATGAATCTCGCAACGAAAACGCCAGCATAACCTTCAACAAGAATGTTGCAGATACGTCCTTACATGTCGTAACAAAATATTTAATTATTCTGCACTCCGCGGAAAAGAAACGTTCTCTGATCCATCCATGATAACGAAACCCCAAAATCAATATCTCATTACCGACCAGTCAGTATCGGATCTGCTGTATCCAGTGCTCTGAAATACACTGACTGCAAAGCGACACAGATAAGGAATTGTGCGACGTAAACCAAAGTTGGTAGGCGTGTTTCTGCATCTGGAACATAATGTCTGTTAAAATTTCACGCCAGTCGCATAAGACTGGCGCTGCTAACGCCACTATGAGGATACAAATAAGCTTTGTTTTAAATCGACGCTGTAACGGTCGTGAGCGTTACTTACCTATAAGATTGAACGTGATAGCTGATGTTAGCCAAGAATGCCATTAAGGCGACAAAGACGCCATCATCACCACCTCACTGAGACTGACCGTGTAAAAGGACTACGAGACGTGATGTTCCTTTTTCGATACTGCAGAAAAAGGTGGCAGCAATGGAGCCACTGTACATAGCTGCTGGCAACGGCAGCATGACGAGAATGTACAGTCGCCAGAACACCTGGCTCCGGAAGACCATCGCAGTCGGCGAATTGCTCTGGCACACCATACTGCATCTGAAGAAGAAGCAGCAGCAGCAGCAGTTGGCACCACAATGACACAACGAACTGTTACATATCGGTTACTTTTAAGGACAGTTCGATCCAGGCGCCTTGTAACGTGTATGCTAGACCCCAAACCACCGCCATTTGAGACTTCAGTGATATCAAGGGAAAGCTCTTTCGGGGGCAGGAAAGAGGTAGGTTGTGTATTCTGATGAAACCTGGTTCTGCGTCGGTGCCAATGGTGGCAATGTGTTGGTTAGGAGTAGGCCAGTTGAGTTGTACACACTGGACCTACAGCTGTAGGTATCGTCTGGGGTGCGATTTCGTATGACAGCAGGGGCACTGTTGTGATTATCCCACGCACCCTGGCTGCAAATTTGTACGTCAGTCCGGTAATCCGATCTGTTGTGGTGCCACTCATGAACAGAATTCCAGATGGGGTTCTTTCCAATGGGATAATGCTCGCTCACATACCACTGTTATAACCCAACATGCTCTGCGGTGTCACATGTTGCGTTAGCCTGCTCGATTGCCAAATCTGTGCCCTATCGAGGGCATATGGGACGTTACCGGACGACAACTCAGCGTTATCTACAAACGGCGTTAACCGTCCATGTATTGGCCTATCAAGTGCAACAGGCGCGAAACTCCATGCCACAAACTGACATCCGGCACATACACAACACAGTGAATGCACGTCTGCATGCTTGCATTCAACATTCTTTCGGTTACACCGGTTATTATGTACAAGCATGTCAGGTTTGCAGTGGATTACCATGCACTTACCCGTGATCTTGAAATGTTAATCAGTTAAATATGTTACCTGTAAAAACTTTTTATCAGAATTTCTTTGCTCTATATTAATTATTTTTTGTGTTGCAATTTCTTTTTGCCAGGGTATACAATTCACGAACAAATTACTAAATGCTTGCGCAAATTCAACTTACATGACAAATGTCACTCTAGCTTTTGTAAACACCATAACAAACAGTGTCTAATGACCTGAAATATCCTATGGACAACGATGAGATCACGACATTATTAGACTTCAGCAAAGCTTCTGATAGCGTTAACTTTTACATATTGCTCATAAAAACGTGACAGCTGAAATTTTCATACAGTGCGTTGAAGTGGTACGACAGTACCGTATTGTCCGTGGAAACGGTAAAGCGTCTTGGAAACATGTTCTCTCAGCAGTGCCAAGGGGTTCACCGTGCCTCCACTACAGTCTCCTTCCATGTGGATCACTTCCTTACAGATGACGTCCTGTTTCATCTAAGTGCCAGACTTGGAAACATCAATACGGGGATTGTCCACATGAAGGATGACGCGTTTTCGTTGGTAAAATGGATGCAAACATAGGACTAAAACTAAATGCGCAAAAGTCCCAAGTATGTTTAGTATCCCATCAGAAACTAATAAATGCTTAATTCCGCTAACAAATGCCTTTTATGCTTCTCGGCGGTTTTATGATGCATTAGCAAAAACAGTGAAGACTGTGGGTGTAAATTCGGTTAAGCATCTCAATAGGCAGAAAATAGTCACCAAACGTAGGAAGACTAGCGTTTACGTCTACGCCCTTCATACGTTTCGGAACGTAATTCCACAGGAATTGAAGCGTAAAATTTGGCAGACCATCGTTACACATTCTCCGAACCTCCAGTAGTGCTATGAAACCCATTAAGGCAGGAATAGTGAAATTCTACACCGTCAGAACTAATAATGAATTCTTTCGTGTGTTAAATCTGCAGTGTGAGTCTATTTCAGTACTCGATACGCGCAGGTAGGTTAATTTCCGCCAGACAAGTTCCATGACCACTATACGCTATGTCTACTCCATCGTGTGCCTCAGTACCTCGCACGTGAGATTATGTACCCGTCATTATAATCCAAACACTTGTCTAGTACATTAGGTATCCCCAGTCACAGAACAGAAACATTAGAAGCTATTACTCTGTTGCTGCCATCCATCTCGAAAACAAGCTTTCCTGCATTCCGTGCACAATTAAATGCCATGTTGGTTTTAAGAAGAAACTGAATCAGTTTCTGCGGTCACCCTCGTAACATTTTCCACGAAAATTAACATACATGTATATGGCCGGTTTTCCCTCTGCACAAAAGTGAAGAAAATGCTCCACTCCTCTCCCTTACGCCTCTTTCTCTTTTTAGTTCTAAGCTAGTCACATCGCCTTACTTTTCCCGTCTTCATTGATCGGGTTTTACTACGTTCCTCGTGCTCTTCTACCCCCTTCCCTCGTGCCCAATGCTGTTAGCGCCCGCAGTTCAAGCCCAGCTTCCTGAAATTTGTCTTTATTGTTGAATTTTTCACGAATGTAAGCTATGTTCTCTTTCCTTTCTGTACTACAAAAATTTCCGAATGTTGTATAGTGTTGTAGTTCATAACACGCTTATCCCAATGAATCTTACGTGAAATATGTAGAATGTCTTGTTAGGAGTAAGAGGAGACCTGATCATCCTAATACTGCCAAGTTATATAAATAAATAAACATACCTGCTGCCCAGAGTTCTTAATACCTTGGATCACTGTATACTACTTCTTCTCCCGTTCGTGTTTATCTCTGACCATGCCATACAGGTTTGGTATTAGACGAGTGTCTACTTTTGAGCAGAAATTGGAAGACGGTCATCCATTGCGCTATGTCAGCGCACGTTGTTAGGAAACAGAAACCAAACGCTGTAGCGGTGCGGATCGGACATAACCAGTTCAGCGAGTGAGCAGTGTCACCTCTACGGAAGACTCCATTGACAATCTGCCCTTGGGATACGAATCAATGGTAGAGCATACCCTGTGCGTAGATTTGTTTTGCCCTAGGTAATCCACCTTGCACGTCTCCTAGTTAGACTCTTCTCTATTAACGATGCAAACTCTTGCGCCACACGCAGTTACTCTTCAGCTATATTTCACACTGCACATCGTGCTCAGTGCATTGAGTTGCACGCAGCACAGATTTACAACTGTGCTACTTGAAGAAAAATCGATGTCCCTTCTTCCATCGAGTGACAGGCGGACATTTTGGAATCTTTCTTACATTAGTCATGGGAATTCTCAGTTTGAATGTGTACGTTATGCAGCAGGAGAAATGTCTGTGATGCAGTTTTCGCTCCCCAAAATCAGTCACATCGCTGCAAATATTGCTGAGTACGTAATGTTCTCTCCGAACACAAAATTACTGCACCTTCCTGTGCCATCTATTCCTGGCGTAACAAAGTTGGAAGAAATAGAAAGTAAATTTCATATAGAAAGAGGTCCCAAATAGATAGGCTCAGGGCGCACTAACAGATATCGCCACAATGAAACTACGAAAAATATTACTTCTGTCTCTCCTAGCTTCTTTATGGAGGAAGAGCAACTGATTGATAAAGAAATTTTATTCAAAATTAAAATCTACTTTTAACGATACTGAAATTTTCCAAGCCGTTTAGTATTGCATAGAGGTCCTCAAATGGCATTTATGACTCAAGTCAACACACGGCAGGGCCACAAAGGGTTACACTGAATGACTAAAAATTTGAATACAAAGAGGTAATACCTTTTGAAAATCTTTTCAACTTCACTGCGAAAGCGTTAATCTTTCGTGATGATAAACAATTACAATAGGAAATTAATTGTTCAAAACTCGTTACAGATGTATTCAGTCTTTTTAGCCGATCCACCTCAGGAAACAGCACAGTAATCAAAGCGACAGCCCTAAAATGCACGCCATGCCCATTTGTGGAATTTTTAAGTATTCATTAGTTGATTGCGTTACAAATTCTGAAATTCCATTGGGTTCCACTTGTACATTACTAGTGCAAAAAACAGTTGTTCGCTCACGTTGGAAGCGATTATTACCTCAACCCAAACAAATGGACAGTCGGTTCCCGGTTTACTGCACTTGAACACAACATTGCCAAAAGACGACCAGTATGTTTAAACAGTAGACAGGACAATACGAGTTACTTTATTTCGATGCTGAGAACAAAATCGAAGTCGCTGTGTGGTATTAAGTCCATAGGTGGTTTCACTGCATGTCGTATTTGTTTGTACGACTTTCCGTAGATACGTACAGAGATCTCTAGGAAGTAGTTTTCTCTCAATCGAAAGAATAGTAAATTAACGCCGACTTCTGATGGGGAATTATTAATTTGTATAAGAGCATATGAAATGTAAAGCTCCACATATCCTGCTAAGATACTATATCGCGATATTTGCCGAGGGCACGTTACTTCTAGTTGTCTTCAGAGAATGAGGAACTCAGTTCGCAACAATTTTCAGCACTGTATGTAATGGCCCTGCCTGCCATTGTCTTTCGTAGCAATCAGAGGTTTTCTGGCTCAAAAGCAACACTGACGTCTGCAATATTCATTACGAAATATGCTTAAAAAGCTTGCACGCAGAGTGTGCCAGAGAAAATGAGCAAGTGCATTAAAACCAGTGAGGACTACTTTCAGACATACACGATCACTGCAAAATAGTATTACGTGGCGAGAGACTAATGTGCTGTGTCGCCGATAGTCGGAAGAATGCGAGTGGGCTTGTGGAGGTGAGCCCTGTGGTACAGGGGCCCTGTTGGAGAGCACTGCCTTCCGAGCGCTGCGGGCGCCAAATGCTCACGTAATGCTCTCACTCGTTGCGTTCGCCGACCTGCTTCATTACCTACGGGGAGGAGAGGGAAGATCTGTTTCACAGTGCTCACTGTCTGCCCCCCCCCCCCCCCCCGCGCACAGACCGTTTACCCCTCTGTGTTATTTCCCCATCCGCTGTAATTACGGCGCACCAGCACCATTTCGCTCCACCTCCCCCCCCCCCCCCCCCTCCTCCTCACTTTATGCCACTACCTCTCCGCATCGACATTATCCGGGCGTTCCCCTTCTATTTCCAAACTTCGTCGTCCCTCCCCTCACCCCCGCTCTTCACTCACCAGCCTCGTACAATCGGCTTCTCATCAGAATTGTTACTGCAACCGACTCGTAATCGAAAACTGCGACGCCTCGATGCTTCAGCGACTGTAATCAAATGTTGATGCCCCATTAATTAAATTTTGTGATGAGCTTCTTACATTCTGTAATCCTCCAAGAAGTTACCGCCAGCGCAGTTCCAAAGTTTTGCTTGAGTTACGTGGATTGGGAGGCGGAAGAACGCATCTGTAATATTCATGCGAAAAAGCGGACCAAAGTCTATATTGTCCAGCATGAACATGTGTACTGTTCTCACAGTATTTCTAAGTGCTGCTGTGAGTGTTAATTTCCAAAGATATTACTTCTATTGTAAACTTTCATCCTATTGCAAATACTACAGCAAATTCTACTTCAGTGGTGAGAAGTTCTCAAGAAATGTTAACTGGCTTAAGAAATCGAGATTTTTTGGTGGTGAATTTTATTTTGTAAAGAAAGGAAATCTACATTGTTCACCAAGATATTTATCTCTATATATGATAATTAATGTTGTTAAGTATTTATCGAATATTCGGTTTAATTAAACCTGTCTGGGAGTGCAGATATTTCTGAGAAACAATTACAAAAAACTATTTAAACTAACAGAAAATGCCTGATCTACGTAAGAGCCAGTAAAACATTTTTATTTGTGTAAAAGGCACTTTAGTTAAAAATACCATCTGAAAGCTATTCATTCAGATAAATTCAAAGTTATTAACAAACGTACAGCTCTTGCCATGCCTACACTATCTGTATATATCCCCCGTATGAATGCACAAGAAAGTAACTGACTATGTCGAGATCGTTTGAAAGGAAATTGCTTTGGGAAGTAAAGGACGCAAAATATAAAATAAACCATTATTTAATAACACAAATGATTGCACTAGGCAGCGAGCCAGTACCCATCGTAGACAGGACCGGATTTACAAGGCTCCTAGAACAAGCTTTACCCCACTATAGAGTGCCGAGCTGTATGTACAATCCCCCAAAAATAGTTCCTGAAACCTACGATAGAATTTATGAAAAATCAAAAGAAATATTTCAGGTGCTCTGGCAGTTACTGTAAATTCTGATGTTTGACCTGTTTGCACATCAGTGAAAGCTTCCTGAGGTTCACTGTTCCTTGCTTGTCTCCTGAATTTTAGACAGATCACAAGAGCCTTCCTAGGTTCAAATGGCTCTGAGCACTATGGGACTTAACATCAGAGGTCATCAGTCCCCTAGAACTTAGAACTACTTAAACCGAACTAACCAAAGGACATCACACACATCCATGTCCGAGGCAGGATTCGAACCTGCGACCGTAGCGGTCACGCGGTTCCAGACTGAAGCGCCTAGAACCGCAGGGCCACACCTGCCGGCGCTTCCGAGGTTCCCACGATGGAGAGGATACAGCAAGAGAGATTGATACTGTTGCAGATCGCTGTGATATTGACGAAAGCAAAATAAGTTCATCGATTCGTGACAGCGCCTTTAACATGGTGGCTTAGTCTAATTCTGCTAGGTGTCTCATGCGTTCGCTTCAGCTGGTTGCAACTACGCCATTGAAGGTGCAGCCTGAAGTAGCAGGAATCATAGCCGCTGGTTGACATCTCGTAACGCCCTTCAGTCATTCGAGCATAGCTTAAGAAAAACTGCTGGCAGTCTTAAGGAGCTAAATTTACCAGAGTATGATTTGGTGCAAGATAATAGCTCGAGGTCGAATTCCACCTCGAATGCGGTGGAGCGCCTGGTTGAACAAGTATGTGCTTTGTCACTGCATGCGGCTGATCACGATACGGCTACTAATTTGACGTCTTATCAGTGGTGTTTGATGCAGTAGTGTGTTAAGCTTTTGAAGTCCCTTGAAGAAATACTAAAAATAAGTTCTGGTCTCTTCTGCATACCAGAATACCACATGTTGCGGCGTTAAATAATTCTTCATATAAGGATGAGACAGCATAAAGAACCCCTGACTTACCACTCATCATAGCCTCCGTGAAATCTGAACTAGAAAGTCGTTTCATCTCCTTAAATTAACACCTACATTACTTGATTGCAGCCTTTCTAGACTCAATATTCAAGACACATTATTTGGCAGTTGTTGAAGCTAAAACAGCTCGACAGCATAGCCTACTTGAATTCTGCGAAGAATGTTCCACCTGTAGTAGTTCATCTCCATTATCTGCCAAAATATGTGGAGGAGTGAAGACTGAATCAGCTGTGACTCTCGAAGCTCATGACACGTTTCCGGATGGCTTTGACGAGGTGACGGTCAGTGTGATGGTCAAGGAACAAACACAACCGCAACCGAGAGTAACATTTAAAGTCAGTTCTAAACGATCGCAATCGTGACTCGTATGTAGTCGTCAGCTAAGGCGACACAGTAACTGAATTTGACAAAGTTTGCCAGAATGTATCATTCAGGACCTTGTAGCAATGTATATAGCGAGAGAATGGTCTTGGTAACTACGAAGATAAGCGAAATCAGTCACTGTCTCTTAATGCAAAGGCATTGGCATTCACTCACCATAATTTGGCTCTAATTAAATATATGTACTAGTTTATTTATTTGTTCAAGTGCATAAGAAGTCAGCGTTTTTGCTTTAAAGATATTGTGGTTTATTTGTGTTTAGAGTATTTACATGTGCATTAAATAAAGTTGATTTGATGAAATTTTCATATTTTTATTGTAATCGAGGTTCTAGGCGTTGACCTACTGTCCGGTATCCGGCAATGTAGTAACATCAGGCCTGATACTGGACAGTCCATCTCTAGTATTGTGTCACCAGGTGACACATACTTAGACGACGGACAGGGAGTTGCGCGAAAGCCATACTGCTGGATGGCTCGTTCTATTATTTTGCGTTTGTTCGTTGGTGCATGAGGAAAGGCTTTCATGCAGACTTCGTTAATTTCACAGTTACAAACGTACAATGGCAAGTTCACATTGAGGCACTGGAAAGCTTAAATGCTGACGAACAGCGTACATAATTTTTCAAAATATGTAAATACTTACTTCTAGTTAGGTATCATCATTACAGTAAAAACAATTTCTTTTATTCAGAAAAATAATTTATCTTTTATTCAGTGCAGTGCCAAATAAAGCGACAAGTTAGTTATGTGTCAGCGATGGTATGTGGATTCGTGTGCTACGAATACGGACGTGATCAGTGCTACATTGTTTATGTATAGACATGAGCATACAGCTAAGAATTTCATTGATTGATCGGCAGTTTAAAGCTATCTCATGGAGTCCAGTGTGTAAGACATCGCCCATAACGGTATGTAGTGAAGAGTGAACCTAGAGTTGCAGCGATAGCATTGACATATTCGATAGTCTGGTGTTCGTCTCCAACGCATCGGAGCGCACCTTCCGTATTTCTATGAGGATGGAAAAAGAAATCATCCTCTGAATCTCATTATCGACTGCCACGGCCGTTCCCCAATATTGTAATTGTTATGCTGATTATACAGGTAATATATGACGTCGTTCCTTCTACTCAAAGTCTATTGGCAAAACATTGGGTGGATATAGACACTTTGTGCTGTTAAGGAGCATGTTTCGTTTCTGTCTAAGGAACGCAGTTTCTCTAGTGGAAGGATACTGTTTTATGATTGCCTCCATAGAAAGGGTATGCCCCTAATGCGGCAACCAGGTATCGAATATTTTTACTTACTCTCGTCGCAAATCGAAGTTAAAAGCTGCGGCTGGAAGGAGAAACGTTACTACTGTTAGCTGTATTTTTAGCTGTTCTGTCAAACTACTTAAACATCAACGCATTAATGTTTCGGTCGTAATAATTGCTATTATAGAAATCTGTACCTCCATACAAGAAGGGTGCTGAACGTTAAAAGGCGATACTTGAAAGAGCACTCTTTCTCGTTGTTCCTTCGTCACTTTCGCAGCAGATAAGCACATTTAATCCAGTTAATATACTCCTGGTCTCAAACGAACCTTGCCGGCAGATTAGATTATGGATGCAGTCACAGCAGCGTACAGAGTCAACTGATAACGGTCGCAACATTAATATCCCCGTGTCTCTGTACTACTAGTACAGTACCTGTGTAATTTCAACATTACCGATGTACGTTGACAAGCGCTCAGGCACGCATACATCTTAGCGACGCAGAAGAGAGCTGGGAAGAGAGACAGTACGTCTGCAGCATGGACAGTGGTACATGCGGCCACTACAGCGCTGCGCGTTATTACGTAACAGAATGTAGCAATTTAGAAAGAAATGGGTAACTAAATAACAGTGAACAGGAATAAATTTCAACTGTCCAGTTACAACATCTGAGGGCCATATACCAGAGGGGAACAATGCAATAAGATAGGTATTCTGTACACCATTTTCTTAAGTCATAGTAATATCTGACTGCGATCAGCCAGGTAATGCTGCAACTAGCTAAACAAGAGATAGAGGGGAGTCACGGGAAATTGGTTCTGTAAATCTATTAAAATTGTCGTGAATAAAAATTGGGTACTCCAGATGCCAGCGGGGACTGTAGGGAGGGGAGGGGGTCGGGCAAGTTCATCCTGGTACCCGTTGTTTGCGGGTGCTTATGCATTTATAATATTTCATTTCCATGATGATGATGATGATAGAACTGATGCACTGCGACATGCTACAGTTGAGTGCATTTACAGGTTTCTCCTTAGACTTGGCACTTTCCCTTATCGTCAGCTGTAGTTGATAGTTACGTTCATTCGCTTTAGCTTTGGCAGTGGCGTGCGAAATTGGACACAAATCCTGAAGTCCGTTCCAAAGCAATAAAAACCGATATTTGGGTTGACGCAGACTTTCTAATTGTGAATGCTGAAAGGATTTTAAATAACTAAAAGCGTTGCGTTAGCATTCCACAGTTACAGCGAAACTGGTGTATATAAATTCGGGCAGATCATATTTTCGTGTATCTGTTCCGCAGAAATGCTAACACAAATGCACAGTATTGCGCATATTTTGTTTACCTTCGGTCTGCCGCTGTGATTAAATGGAAATGTTTAGATAGCAGTATGCTCTGTGTGACTGCGATAAGTTTTAATAATTCTGTTTCCAATTTGTGTGTTGAAGGTAACTAACCCAAGCAGTCATGGTTTTCGCGTGTAAAGGAGTTCAATGAAGCGTGCATATTGAGTATCTATCGCCGGCCAGGGTGGCCGAGCGGTTCTAGGCGCTACAGTTTGGAATCGCGCGACCGCTACGGTCGCAGGTTCGAATCCTGCCTCGGGAATGGGTGTGTGTGATGTCCTTAGGTTAGTTAGGTTTAAGTAGTTCTAAGTTCTAGGGGACTGATGACCACAGATATTGAGTCCCATAGTGCTCAGAGCCATTTGAGCATCTATCAGCGAGCAGAAGCCTTGCTGTCGCTGACAGCGTAACCAACATAACACGTGTTTATTTGTATTAGTTTTTTCCCCTCATTCCTGTCGCACTGTCTTAACAGGACTTCTAGTCCAACGGAGTCTCGCACAGTGGGTTTGTCTCTTATTGTACTTATCATGCTACAGTAGAAAAGACTGAATCGTAGGTCATACGCGATTGTGTGTATTTGAGGTAATTAAAACTAAGCTACCGCCGCTATCATCATACGGACAACACGTAAAACGCAGATCACTCGCGAGGAAAACAAGCCACTACCCCTCCCCCCCCCTCCACCCCGCCCTTCCCTCTCCACACTGTTGGAGGAAACATACCAGACAGCTGGTGCGACTGTTCAAGCGGTACTCATTTCATTCAGTCAACCTCCACACAGTATCTTGTCGTTTAACGTCCGCATTGGTTTCTGGTGCAGATGCAGAAATAGCAACTAAACACTGCGAGACCTGGGCGCCTGGGCTCCGCAACCGAAACTATTTTTGACGGAGATCGTCTTTCCGCCGTTGGCGGTATTGTTTTGTTTTTCAGAAATCGGTTGAAATTATCCGCTCTTCGGCCATTTTCAAGGACTTAAAACGGTGTTTTAACCAAAACTCACAAATATCCGGCCATTCTACAATCATCGAGATATTCGAATCCATTGATAAAAAAGCCTGGGTGACATAATAGAGTTATAAATAAAAAGCCTATCAAATAGGCGTCTCCGTACGCTATCACCACCATGTCAGAACACGAGGAAAGTGCAACCTCGTACTGAAATGTAAAATAATATAGGTAACGCTAGAAGGACGATGTCATTAAAAAAAAAAACAAAAAGAAAAGTGTGGTAGCACAAAATGTGGTAGTCACCAACGTACCAGTTCTAGATTAAACAATGCCTTCGTCTAAATTGCGAGAAATAACTATGGACAAAACCCATGTATCAAGCAAGGTGGAACCCTCGTTAACTGCATAAATATGTCACCAGAAGTAAAAGTTACTTTGTTACTCCAGAATATTGTAATCTCGTTGTACAACAGTATGATACACAACAGTATGATACGGAGTAACAATGTCATAGTTCGGAAATAAGAGTTGGGAGGATGATTTTCGTATTTACATCATAATATGGATACGTTCATCGAAGGCCAGTAGCGTTACTTGTGAAATGGAATGTGTCAAAAGGCTTCCTTTCGACGCCAACCGCTGCTAGCAAGGAGGGAAGGAGCAGATTGTGTAAAGGAGCACCAATAACCACGGAGAATGCTTTATAAATAAAAGAGAAACGCATGTGGTGTAATTCTTTTTCATTAGATTGCAGTCAGCTCAAGACGGATAACCTATATTAGGAGAAGAAAAATTCCTTGAAATCGGTGGAAGGAATCACTCCTGAGCTCCAAAGCGCTTCATTCAGTCCAGCTAGCACAGTAATTATGCGTGGGAGGTTAAACAGAATGGGGTAGAACGGTGCAGCAGCTCTTGTCAGCCCCACATTTCTGTAGTTAGCGGCAAGCGGCAGCTGAGGTGGCGCAAAGGGCGACGCCGCTGGAAAGCGGATAACTGGAAACGAGTAATTCAGCGTAGTGAATTACTCTATTCCCTGTGAAAAACCGATGGATGCGTTTGGGTTTGGTGAGCGCCAGGAGAATGTTACCTTCCATCATGAGTAGTGCCGGTAGTTAAGTACGGGGGAGGTGGTGCTATGGTAGGGGGTTAGTTTTCGTGGTTAGGATGTGGTTCGCCTTTGTGCACTCCCTAAAATGTAAAATGCGGGTGGATATGAACGCATATTACAGCATTGCGTACTGCGTACATTACATTTCGGAAACGATGATTGTATCACATGACAATGCACCCTGTCGTGGAGAAGTATCAGTGAACCAATGATTAGTGAAACACATGATGTATATTAACAGTGCTATGACAAAATGTAAAAGCTCTGATGTACAGTGGTAATTTACGACCATTGTAAGTGCTCTCTCTCTCTCTCTCTCTCTCTCTCTCTCTCTCTCTCTCTCTGTGTGTGTGTGTGTGTGTGTGTGTGTGTGTGTGTGTGTGTGTGTGTGTGTGTGTGTGTATTGTAATATTATTGCCACATTTAGTATGTACTTTCACTAAAAATCTTGTGTACATTCCGAGAATAGATTCCTTGCGGCGCAAGTTACGAAGGGTAATGCACTGAATTCAAGTCAATTAGCGTAAAATACCCAGTAATCTGATAACTAGACTCCATTAGAATCCTCTTCAGTCTCATAATGTGAGTGAGAAAGAAAAGTTCTTAACAGACTTGGTGGTAAAGAGTATTCTCTGAAGCCATTTTCTGTTTGTTTTCGCGTAAGAGCTGCGTCAAGGTTAAAGCATGGAGGAGGGCAAACGTAGATGCAAATGCAGAGGGTTCGCGTTTGAGCGATCGATGGCTCCCCCCGGGTGGTGAGGGACGAACTACGAGCCATAAAATTTGCATATAGTACTTGATATTGTGTAACGCGTTCACCTCCCTTCCGTTGAGCACAGTGCTCTGTCTCATAACCTACGCCAGTGGCTTCCTGCAGCTTGTTGTGCTGCCATCCGTGGTCGAGCGTCCGAAGGCCGTTTACCCAGGGGTATAATGCTCGCTTCAGCTGTGAACAACCATCCATGAGATAGTAGTGATATTCTTCCGTGTTCTGGTGTGCTGTCCAATGTCAGGCTCGTTGGACAGCGAGGAACAGGAACCAGTGGATGGAACAGACATCCCAGAGATGAAATGTCGGTGCTAGTAGTCATTTGAGACGACTGATTGATTTCTTCAGTCAACATTTCTCAAGAGCAAATGAAACTAATGTAGAAGTAGGGTCTGTTACATGATTGTATATTGGCTACAGCACCTGAAGATGACTAGTAGAAAATTCATTGAAACGTTAATTTAAGTCGACACTGCCAGTGGCATGACAACTCGTGGAGATTGTCTGAGATTGACGCGCCTGATACGTACCCCAAGGCGACGGTACATAATCGCGACGTTGTTAACGAGATCAGAGGCAAAGAGCAGTTCAGTTACCGAGTCGGTTTTGCACTGAGTTACCCCCTGGGCCTAATATCAATGATAGGCGGTAACATAAATCACGTAAACTCCCCGTCAAATTGCGATAGTTACCATGGGCAGCAGTCTGCGGACCGTCGCGGTCGCCGTCCAGCAATACAGGGTATTGGTCCATAGAAGTGGAGCCACCCTGTTGAAACAAATCAAGTAGATAAACAGAAATTTAAAGTCAAGTAATTCGAGATTGAGGAACTGTGAAGCTATTTTACCAACAGCCAAACAATCCTCCTCCTCCGCCTTTAACGAGAGCCAGAAAAGCGACCGTTCTATGCCAGTACCTTTGCCGGTTACATGTTTCATGACACAAAGATGCGTGTCAATGTTCACTTGAAGAATTCAGGACAGTCTCTTGCACTGATAAGTCACTGAAGTTAATTGGTCACGAGGTCTCCTGACTGCGAGTAACTAAAGGTGTGTTGTCCAAGGTGCGACAGCGGATTGCGGCAGCGGCAGGAACCCCCGTGACGAAAGGGGCAATCTGCTCGCACGTGCGCAGTTTGAGTTTGGGCTGCGACGCGCGGCTGGTGCGTTCTAGCACTGTTGACGAAATAGCGATATATTTTCCAAAATGAATAGATACGTATTGGCGATAATATTTTCCCCGATCTATGAACATCGAAATGGCAGTATCGAGTGCCGATATTTTTATTTTACATTAAATTTTTTCGCAATTTTCGGTATAAATTAAAAACTGTTCTTTCGAAATTATAGAACATAATTTTACTTTCACTGAGTAATGGAATCTCTTTACTTTTTGAGCATTCGTCACGTGCAGTCTTCCTCTTTGAATGCGTGAAGCAAGTATAGATGGAACAAAGTAGTAGCCCGTTTGCAATTGGGGG
Organism: Schistocerca piceifrons; assembly: GCF_021461385.2. Taxonomy (NCBI): domain Eukaryota; kingdom Metazoa; phylum Arthropoda; class Insecta; order Orthoptera; family Acrididae; genus Schistocerca; species Schistocerca piceifrons. Next base: position 701,179,485 of record NC_060138.1, read on the forward strand.
GAGGGGGGGCGGCGTGAATGGAATAACGTCGTTTCCAGTGTGAAGAAATAACACACCAGTTGCGTTAAAAAACAATTTTAATGCAACTAGTGTGATATTTCTTCACATAAGCGTTGTTGAAAAACAGTTAATGAAAATGATGATCAGCAAAAATCTAAATGACAAGACTGATATTTGCTGTGAGCGGAAATGGTGAGTTAATGGGCGCTCGGCGCTACCAACAGAAACTGCATCGTTTAACTTCACCACACAATTTTCACGCCACAACTGTTAGGTCGCTAGCATTTGCATAAATAAAAAACACGTAAGTCGACATGAATTGTTGCGGACAAATCCAACATGTGCCGAAACCGAACGATGTAGCCATCTGCATCTGTTACTTTATCTCTGCGACGAGAATAGTACCGCGCAGAGTTTCACCGCGTGTGACGGAGCAAAGTCTAGTCGGCGTACTGAGGAAGGGAGCACGGCAAGTGCCACGACCAGACTTCACAGAAGCTTCGCTCACTGGAAGACGGGTCAAAATAAGCGAACAAGTGCCTTCAGCGAGCAAGTAGCTTACGTGCAGTGGTGGCACAGTGGCTAGCGTCGCGGCTTCATATTTTTGTGACCCGTGTTCGAAACGGGGTTATTATGTTTTTATTTTTATTTTCATTTATTTACCTATGCCCATAGAAGATAACTACACGAAATTTTTCCCGACGTGTATTGTGAGAACGTTATTCTTACTCGTCAACCAATCATATGGGGAATGGATTAAAAAGAAAAAAAGAAAATAAATGAATGGGAAAAAGTATATGAAATCATCTTTGGTGGAACTCCTGTGGCGTATCTTGATTCATAATCAGTTGTAAGCACCAGTTTCCAGAAAAGTGATCCGTTATCCGCGGTTTGCCGCGAAATTATTGCGGACACTTGCAATTTTCAGCAATGTTACCGACGTTTCTTACCAAAGTGTGATAGGAACAAACGTGGCTGTGGCAGACCTGCCTTCGCGCGATGCTCGTGTAATATAGAATTTCTGTGTTTAGTGTGTTTCTACGATAAGCATCATCGAGGGGATGCAGCAAATCTTACTGAAGAATAAACGTAAGTATAAAATATAAGAATTATGAACTGATATAGGGATGCAATGTAAGCATGAGAATTCAAGAAGATAAGAGCCTCTGACAGTACCACGATACATAATCAATAAACATCAGACTTACTGTGAAACCCAGTCGTAATTTTACAGTTAATATAACGACATTGTGTACCCTAAGTTGATGAGAACATTCGTGTACTAACCTTAGACGAACATGCGTGGATAAATGAAATAATAAAACAAAATCTGCGCTAAAAGGCATCTAAGTTGCATCGAAAACTTTAACGGTCGTTTTCTGACAAGGGAATCTCCCCATCGCTCCTCCGCACCCCCCAGATTTACTGGTAAGATGGACGAGTGGATAGCTCGTCGAAAATTGAACACAGATAAAGCATGAAAACAGGAGGAAGGTGTACTGAACTGTCAAACAAAAGCAAAATAGAAACAGTGAACGATCCAAGTAGAGAAGTGCAATAAAGAGCAGCGTGACGTAACAACGGCGTCGTGGGCAAGTGGTCATGGTTCTGGACAGCCAATCGGGCGAGCCGTGTTCAAAACTCACTCTCAACAGCAATATGTAGTGTTCTGGTTATTGAAGTGTTTGTTGTCTTTCTGTAGTCTTCGCACTTCTCATACTACACATTCGTAATGTGGTAAGAATACGTTACTGTCGCAAATAAATATGATGAATAGTGAGAGCAGGCGATATACCGCATAGACATCTCGCAGAAATGAAAACAACAAATAAACGGGTATGAACTATGTTGCAACAAACGAATTCGGGGTCAAGACTTCCAAAACGGAACGCAACGTTAAAAACATGTTTTGACAGCGCACAGAGAAACTGTCTGATAGTGAAACTGTTGCGTTCATTTATTGCAGCTTATGTTACAAACTGTTAGGTTTTCATCCTTTCCTTGGGATCACATTCACATTCATACGAACATCTATTTCGGGCAAGGAGGCTTATCTCACTCGCCAGCCCTACAAATGTGGTGCGTCGATAAGAGATTCCTATCAAATGACAAAAGTACTATCACAAATGACCGATGGCCCCAGCAGTCTGGTCTCTTCAATCCCACAAACCACTATCACTAATGTCGTGTGTGACACAAAAGACGTGTTCCCCGGTGGAGGATTCGTTTGACTTCCGCCTTGTCATCAGACGTTTGCGGGTCCCATTCCAAAGCCACTTCCTTTCGTCTGCTAATAGAGCAGTTGTGCAGAATCAACTGTCATTATATGTCCCTCCCTTAAACCGCACTTTTATAAACGGACATTATACCATGACACACAAATTTGAATGAAACTGTGGTGTGTCATACTGTAAGACCTTCAGTACACACACCATCAGATTATTTGACTTGTCGTTCTCACGAAGTAGGAGAGTGTCAGCAATGTCTCGTGGTCTTATCGTGGCGTGTTTATCTTCTGCCGTTAGGTCAGACGATAGAAATGCCACTTGCACGCTTAGAGTAGCAGATTGACAGTGACCAACTTCAAACAGAACTTGATTAATTTCCACACACATTTATTAAAATAATAACAAGCATAAAAATCACTTCGTTCTGGATGCTATTTACAATTGACAATCTGAAGTTCTTTTGGTATTGGTACGTTAATCATATTCTCACATATATCTCTGATACTTGACAAAAGTGTCTATACACTTATCTTCATGGCTGTGTACAGGAATATGGTAATCTCATTAGGCGCAGACTGAAACTTGACTATAGACGGGTACACTAATGCAGACTGGTACAGACTGGTGCAGACTGACTAATCGTTATAATACCTCGCATGTTCATGTATCATTGCGCGAGTGTGATCCGTGAGGAGGACAGGTTCTACGTTAGCAGCAATCTCATTGGCTGCGTTACATATTAATACGCGGATCGGCGGAAGCAGAATTTGGTCCATCTGTATGGCAGCGCCATCTCGTAGTGCGGAGACGGACGAGCGCTGCGCCTGCGTTGTTGTGCTTAGCGGGGCGCGCTCTAGTGGGAAAGCTGTGTACGCGCTGACTACGCGGAACTATGTACACAACAGAAACGAACAGTGAAAAAAGGAAAAAATTTGGCACAAGGGGATTTGAACACGGCGTGGCTCGCCCGTACGGTAACCCAGTACCATAACCTTTTTTTTAATCTCATTTTGTTCGTTGTATCTGCTCGGGGCGGACGTCGTAAGACATCCGTTTAAGTTCGTTGTTGATCGATTAACTCAGTTTTTTTTTATTACAGACGGAGCTAACCCTCTGACCGAACACGCTGAGCTACCGTGCCGGCATAACCACGACGCGATTTGTTTACGTGACTGCTCTATGTTGCACTTATTGTCCTTGGGCCGTTCACTCTTTCAATTTTGCTATTTTTTCCCACAGTCCAGTACACGTTTTTTCCTGTTTCCATGCTTGATGTGTGTTCAGCTTTTGAAGGGCTGGCTGGCCACTGGGCTCTCCTACCACTAAATCTGAGAGGATGCAGTGGGGAGTTTCGCTCGAGAGAAATGGTCGAGCATCTACGGATAAGCCAAGACAGGTTTTGAATTATTTTGTTTCCTCTTCTACTGAGTGAATTTTCTGGGAAATCGGGGTATGGTACTTGCCGTGTTGTTCTTGTCAGTTCCGTTTAGTACCTTTTTTATACATAACTTTTTGTGCTCCCCTTTCATTTTCGGTGCCTCGTTCTTTTTGTTCTTTGGGTACGCCTCTGCATGTACAGAATCGTAATAGTTAAAGATGACAGTAATGGCCACGCGGATCGTTACAACAACAACAAACAAACAAAAAAAACCTACGGTTAGGTTGTGTCCTTTTCGTTCCAGACTCTATCTTAGCCTGGCTGCACATTTGCGACTGTGATTGCAGCGATAAATACAATGAGGCACAATGAAGTGTAACTCAAAGATGTATTTCACAGCCTTGTCGCTCGCCCAAGGCTCTAAGCACACGACACACGGTAGGTAGCGTCGCAAACGATTCGGCCCTGAGGTGCAGTGGCAGCGCCGCCTGATTATGCAGAGCACCACGCAGCGCGGTGCGAGGCGGCACTGCCGGAAAGGCCCCAGGCTGGCGGGGGGCCGGCCGCTCAAACGTGGCCCGCCTCCTCTCTCCTTCTCCAGCCGCCACTTCGCTTATCCCAGTCGCGAAGGCCGCAAATAAATTCCGGTAATTGAATTTGTCTCCAATCGATCTCCACTTTAACCACTGCTTAAGGGCTCCCCTCACTTCAGATTTCCATCCATTTCTGGAACAAAATCTTTCACCCACCTTCGCTCCTCTCTTGTTTGTGCAAATTTTGCACTATCAGCTCACCTAAAACATCGCGCTTAGTTAAATACTAGATATTCCACGAAAATATTTCTGGTTTATTAATTATCAATTTGATGAAACTTTCATAGCATGTGAACATAGAGGACCAGAAAAATTGGCGTTAGGACTTAGCTAGTGCCGTGGCTGTCACTTTCTGATTAGGAAACAGATAGCGATAGAGTAAAGCAGTATCATTTTTTCTAGCAAACTTTTCATCTGTCTAAAGACGGGTGTAATTTTTTCCCCCTGGTATTCTACTTCAGGTGTGTGTGTGTGTGTGTGTGTGTGTGTGTGTGTGTGTGTGTGTGTGTGTGTGTGTGTGTAAAAAAAAAAAGAGAGAGAGAGAGAGAGAGAGAGAGAGAGAGAGAACCAGTTGTATCTGAGAAATTTAATTTTTTCACCAGTTTCAGGCACTTATGGTTCCCTTCCTCAGGAGGTTATGCCTGTCGCATTACTTGCGAGTGTCAGTAATAAAGTGCATACAGCAAAATGCCATGGTCATGTTTTCACATTGTCTGCATAAAAAAGGCACTGCAGACACTGTGAAAACATGACAATGGCATTTTGCTGTATGCACTTTATTATTGACACTAGCAAGTAATGCGACAGGCATAACCTTCTTAAGAAGGGCATAAAGTGCCTGAAACTGGTCAAGAAATAAAATTCCTCATATGCAGCTGATTGCTTATTATTTCATTTTAGAAGGCTACAGTTGTTGAAAATGGACAAAACACAGCAAGTAAAATTTGTGAACGCCAGTGATACGAACGCGCAGAGATGAGCAACAACAAACTGACGTTATTAATTCTGAAAGAGTTTAAAAGTTGGCCGCTTGTGATATGGTACAAAATAAGCGGAAAAAATAGGACACTTGAGAGGATGACATCATCGCAGTCGCCATCAACACACTATAGATAAAAAACAACAGCTTCTTCCCGAAAACTGAAAGCCCCAGTTTTCTGCATAATGGTGGCGTCGTACTAGGTGGTGTTGCATGACACACGAGAATTCTCCGTGGCAGTTATTCTGCTAACGACGTATTCTTCCAGCTCTGAAGAACCACCACACAGGGAGGAACACAAGTGGTGTTGTGCATACCCACATTCCGGCGCCGACCATAGGTCACATTACGAGACGAACTCCACAGGGAGGTGTTTAGCCACGTTCCGAACAACACAGAAATTCGTTAGTCCCTTCAGAGATATAAAAGAGCGTCTTGCTCACTGAATGAAGAGCTCTTAGAATGGCATCACAGAATAGCTGCATGATGAACTGGTCGATTGTTATAAACCTGAGCTGCTCTCGGTTGGGCGTAGAGGGAAGACTGTTTCGAGAAGTAAACGAAAGTGCGGATAAATAAGGCGTATACTGTTATTTTAGTGTTGATAATAAGTAAGTTTTTGTGGTAAAATGTGAGTTGTTTTAAACGTGACCTTCATATTACTGTTGATAACTCGAAAAGTCGAGAATAAAGTTTTGGATGATAGAAGTGGCGGGGACAGATCAGGAAATTTCTGTTCAATATTGTGTTCTCGCTCTTACGTCATCATGCCTTATTGAATTCAACTGTCGGTATCAAAATAAAAATAATGTTACCGTCATTCCTGAATCATATATATTGTGTACAGTAAAGTTAGATGAAGTTTCCTTCAAGTCTCGATTCAAATCTAGGATGATCGAAAATAGTGATCTCTCTAACGTAGTTTAGACAATGTTTGACAATGCCCATTAATATTAATTATTTCTTCCATATCTTATCCTCAAACGCTATTGTTTATCTGTTATGATGTTGAAAGGTGGTAAAAAGAAAGAGAAGATAAAGGGAATCCCAGCCGAATAAAATATACGAAGTTGGCTTCAAAAAGAAAGAAAAAAAAGCTTTCGTTGGGTTGGTAATATTCGTCCCTGGACAAAGCAATAAGCAAAGAGAAAAGTAAGTGCGCCATTCTGTGGCCAGCTTTCCGGTGGCGTTTTAAATGAAAAACAGATTTCAGCTGTCAGTCACGAGCAACGTCCTGCTTCAGTATGCACAGCGCGTTCCAGCAGCTGGGGAGCCATTCTCTGAACGTTTCGTCTCGTGGACACGTGTGGATATTCAGAATCAATGTAAAGTGTGCAGAGAACTCCAGATTTGCATTTCCCCTTGGAATAAGACTGACTATAGCTGTAAGACTATCAGTCGGTTTGTGATCGGTTATCATATGCGGCCTCACGACCCATAATTTAAGTCTTTCGTTCATGTCTTCCGTAGTTCACACGAATCACGCCACACTCATTGAAACAGTTCCGGTGCATGTCTATGGTTCATTAGTTCCTTATATCCCATCAGTCTTGCGTTACCATTAAATCATATTTCAATGTCACTGTATTCAGAGTGGAATAAAAAAGTTCACTCAAACTTGTTCCGTACTGATCACTGAAGGTTGAAATTGAAGCTACATCTCATTTGATAAAAATCTATCAGAGATACTAATAATTAAAGAAGTCTTCATAAGATGAGTGTCTAGTGATTGTGCAGACCTGTGCCCACTTGTGTTTAAGGTGAGGCAGTGGATTTGTTTCCGCCTGACCTTACCTCTACACGAGATAGCAATGGCAGTCTCTTTAAGTTTGCGTTGTAGTCCCATAAAAAGTTCTCCCCGTGAAAGCTTTTCACTCACTCACTCACTCACTCTTCAGTCGAGTCCATGTATGGAACTAGACTAGCAGTATAAAAACACCTTAAAACAGGAACCTTCACAGCTACGTAACTGATTGTTATAGTCGTGAAACTGCGGTGTTCATCTAGCAGGCCCTTCAGTTTGCAAACTATAGCTCCCGACTATGCATTGCAGGAATCTCTGAGAATCAACACACCATGTCTTAAGGAAGCGTGCTAAACACACATTCTCCCTCCCCCCTCCCCCGCCTCACGCAATAGTACAGTATGTAAAAGAAAAGAGTGTATCTCATAGTTTATCCTGGAAGTGCGGAAATCCCACTATTCCCGAATGAGATTTTCACTCCGCAGCGGAGTGTGCGCTGATATGAAACTTCGTGGCAGTTTAAAACTGTGTGCCGGACCGAGACTCGAACTCGAGACCTCTGCCTTTCGCGGGCAAGTGCTCTACTAACTGAGCTGCCCAAGTACGACTCACGCCCCACCCTCACGGCTGTACTTCTGCCAGTACATCGTTCCTACCTTCCAAACTTTCCAGAAGCTCTCCTGCGAACCTTGCAGAACTAGCACTCCTAAAAGAAAGGATAAGCGGAGACATGGCTTAGCCACAGCCTTGGGGATGTTTCCAGAATTAAGTAGATACCCAGACTTCTCTCACGAAGCATCACTAAAAGCGATACAGAGCTTAACGTCTCCATCCGACTGACGGATCACCTCCAACTGAGTCACATGCCACGTAGGACACTACGGGGAATATTGGAATGTCACTTACGACACTGACGCTCAGACTGGCGATATGCAACTGTTTAAATTAACAGTTCTCATCCATTTTTCAGCCTAAAAGGGTTGATAGAATGTTTTTCACCATCTAGATTCGAACCATCGAACCATTTACATTACAGTTCAGGGCTAATGCTTAAGGATCTCTAAGTAAAAAAAGTTAGGAAAGATTGTAGAACATCTACAGGCCCTTAAGTTACACCTATATACGAAGGCCACAGTGGTGCTTAAATTATTCACCGCCCTGTTGGTTCTTATACCGGCCTTCTTCGTTCATTAAGGCAGGAACGGACCTTCGGTAGAGTTCTGTCCATTATCTACTGAATGTTTTCCTATTTGGTCATGTAACTATGTAACGAGATTTTCAGTGGGGATATTTCAGTATCTGTCTTGTAAAATTGCACTGATCGTTATTTTTTGTCGTGGAAATCATCTAAATGCATCTATATATAATTGTGTAATCGGCAACGTCGGTGAGCGACTATAGAAAGATACAGAATGGCTTAGACAGAAAATCTTTGTGGTGTGATGAATGGCGGCTTGCTCTAAATATAGGAAAACGTAATTTAATGCAAATAAGTAGAAAAAACACCTAATGTCCAAAGTGTGCTGCTTGACAGCCACTTCGATCAAACTACTATGCGAGAGGTAACGCTCTGAAGCAATATCAAACAGAACAAGCACGTTAGGATGGGAATAGGGAAGGCGAATGGTCGACTTGGGTTATTGGGAAAATTTCGGGAAAGTGTTGCTCACCTCCAAAGTAGACCGCGTGTAGGAAACTTTAGTGATCCACTGTAGAGTACTGCTTGAGTGTTCGGAATCTCCACCGGAACGGATTAATGGAAACATAGAATTGATTCAGAAACGTGCAGCTAGATTCGATCAAGACGTGAGTACTAAGGAGATGCTTCTTGAACTCAAATTGAAATCCCTGGTGAGAAGATGGCATTCATTTCGCGAAACGCTCTTAAGGAAGTTTAGAGAACACACGTTTCCATCTGACGGAAGAAAGATTCTGCTGATGCCAGTGTACATTTCCCTTAAGGACCGCGAAGACATGATAGGAAATATCGGGGTTAGTACGAAGTTGCACACGCATTCGTTTTTCCTGCGCTCCATATCAGAGTGCAATAGGAAAGGGCGAGGGTAGCAGTGCTGTAAGGTATCCTTCGCTGTGCGCCTTACGGTGGCTTGGGTAGTATGTATGCAGATGCAGATGTAGATGTAGATAACACAATGTGTGGTAATTGGGACAAGGCACATTTTGCACCAAAATAATTTTGCCATTTTATAGCTGCATCCGCTTATGTGCAGGAAGAAAGGCTGTCGGTATGCCTATTTCTAAGACGCAAAGCTCTCAAATTTGGAATTTTGAGCATTATGTGAGATATGTAGGCGAAAAACTAGCATGTTCCTTGATTCGTCTTGGAACTTGCGCTGTCGGTATGTTAACAGTAAGTTATCAATGTTTCAAATTGTTTTGAGCGTTCACCGCTGCGGACAGTTTCGCTCTAGCTGAACAACCCTGTGACGAATAGCACTGCTAGCTCCTCTCTCTCTGGTTCTCAGACTAAGGAAAACTTCTCAACAATCGGTGGAAAGTGGTTTTTGTAAAAGACGTTCGTTGTGGGGGAGCTGCACTTTCTTAGGACACATCCAAACTATCTGTCTGGCTCCTGCCTCCTTGACGTCTAAAAGTGGATACCTCTAGGTATCGGATGTATGAGTTGTGATTCCAGTCACTGCTGTAATCAGTACCACTTTGTCTGCATGTGCCATGTTACCATATTGAGATAACTGGAAAAATTTGCCATTATTGCGGTTCTTGCTTCACATTCGTAATGATTTTCACGTGTGCGTCCACTCCCTTGGCGGCCGCGCACCGTTAACATGAGGTCCTCCGTTCGTAAATAGCACGATAACGCAACAAAAGCTTTATCCGTCGGCGATTATGTATTGTATTGCATGGAATATTTTCGGTTTTGCCTTTTATATTAATATATCCCTATTATGAAGTAAGATTACAAAGTGTTTCCCAATCCGTTGTCAGTTCGCGCAAAATCAACCCCAAACTGCATCTGCATAGTGGAAATAAGACCGTAAAGGCTGTGATTCTCACAATCGGAAAACAATACTTACTTAACTCATAATCATGCATCCTATTGCTATCATATAATTTGCTATAAATCCACAAACTGTGAAATGCTGTACAATACAGCAAAAAGCCGCAACAGTGGTCGGTTAAAACTGAAATGACCCAAAACGCCGAGAAACTCGAACCACAGCACGAGGTAAAATTTCTGTCTCACATTTATAGAAATATTACTGTGTGCAGTAATTTGATAAGTTCTCAATATAATTATCTGTTCCATGAGAAAAAAAGCAACTAGAATTGCATTTCTGTGTCAACGTTGTAATAGTGACTTGAAGAATGATTCAGTTTTTTAATTCATCCAATAGTGTGTGTGTGTGTGTGTGTGTGTGTGTGTGTGTGTGTGTGTTTATTGGTAGTTTAATGATATTTATTTCTGCAAAGTTGTGTACGTATACAATTTTGTGCTATTTTTCTTCGTCCACTCAGTTTCCGTGCGCCGATACAGACGCTTAACAGACGTGAATTGAATCGATTCCTCTGCGTGGTAGCTGGGCAGCGCCATTCGCCCGCAAGGCTGATATCTTCCAAATGGAATTCTGCACGCTTGTCATTATATCTGACGCCTCTTTCAGTTTGCATACCGTGCGCCGGTTGATTGACGAGCCGCAGTTAGTGAGGCTCGCAGCTGTCGCTTTCGCACATTTTGTGTGTGTGTGTGTGTGTGTGTGTGTGTGTGTGTGTGTGTGTGTGTGTGTGTGTGTGTGTGTACACAACAGGCTGCCTGCCCGTTCTGGGTTTCGATATAATTGTGTTTACGGTTGTGTCAGTTTAGCAGAACTGTTTCTCTAGGGTAGTGAACAGTATTATTGTAAGCGGGTTCTCGTTACGCTGCGGCAGCAAGCGATCGCAGCATTCTAGATGGATCCATGAATCTGGCGTGTCTGATACATTTTCTATCAATTTAATTCTAAAATGTACGTCCATCCAATATAATTTAAGAATAAGCTAGCGTTCTCGCTTCCCACGCCCGGGTTCCCGGGTTCGATTCCCGGCGGGGTCAGGGATTTTCTCTGCCTCGTGATGGCTGGGTGTTGTGTGCTGTCCTTAGGTTAGTTAGGTTTAAGTAGTTCTAAGTTACCCTGATTGACGTTTTGCTTAGCTTCCGTAACATCACGTAAAGCAAAGACTTGTATATATCCTTTGAAACAGACAACGTCGGTTCCTTCCCCCATTGTCGCCCATTTCGAAGTTCTGCTCCGTCTCGTTGTCGCTTGGGTGTCGACGGGAGGGTAAACCTTAAACGGCGTTGCTCCTTACATGTCATTCGGAGATGGAGATTGACTAAGTTAATTTATTTTGTAAAGTTCAAATGTTTGCATTGTCTAATAGACAGACTCATTGCGAAAGTATGTTACGTACGTGTCACAGACTACTGTGCACACATAGAGATATTACGTTTTTGTTATACTTGCTCGTTTTACTACAGATCAACAATCCAGACACGGAACTGTACGACAGAACATCTGCCTGCAATGGCTTGGTCAGCACACTGAAGATAACTGAAGCAGGTTGTGCTAGCAGCTACGTCAGTAATGGAATCTGCTTCATGTCAATAAACACAGGTTTCTCCTGACGGCCTGTATTCGAGTGAAGTTACGGAAGACGATATTCGAGAGCAGTAGGCAGTCGTTGTGCAGTTTGTTTCCGCCCCGAGTTGACGTCTCATATTACTTCAGAAGAGAGTGGAATATATACAGAAAACCTGGAGATTACAAACAATGGACGTTTTAGCAAGTAGATTAAACAGTGTATTTCAAGCCGTTTGGTTTCGAGTTAACGGTGGTGCCAAGTGTACTGTAAAGTAAAAGGGACGTCGCAGAAATTCCCTCTTACAGAAACGCATGTGTAAGACAACAGGGGAATGCCTGCTTATAAAGACAAGTAAGTTTTTCAGTTTAATATTAGCAGAAATTAGCCATTGTAGAATACAGAAACAATGCAAGCCAAGTGTTACGCGCGATGTAAATGGGAGAATTACGGACAAATATACATAGGGCTCGGTTATTGCAGTAAGTGTGATCCTTGGCGTGAATCCCACTGCACAATTCATGGCGCAGCGGCCGTAGATCACATGTGAGAGGTAACAAGATACGTCTCCAACGTTTATCCAGTGCTCCAGGTGGTAATTTGTGGTTCTCGACTTCACTGCAAATCTAGCGCTTGTTATTACACGTTAATGCCTCATTTCATTATAAGGCGTCACAACTGGAATTAACCCACATAATTTCAGTACAGTTACGCAACATACTGGATCTGCGTTAATTTTGCCATGTAGCAACGACTTCTAGAATGACGAATATTTGCTGACATTCGAACAGCGCTGATGTGTCACGAAATCGGCCGTCCATAAGGCGTAGTGCTATGGCTCCCCTTTCCAACTGTCGCACGCTCACTGAAATGACAGTAAATGACTATGTTCCGTGAAGGAATGATTAGTGGACCTCATGTATCTATAGGGTGGCGCACGAAATGTGTTACCAATTGTTTCTCTCACAGTTTACGACGCACATTAGATATCCCGCTGGGATCTCTACAGCAGTACCAGCAGAGCTTGGAAAAACAAATGAGTTACGAAGTGACGTGTAATTCACGATTCTGCCGCTAGGAGACTAGTAAGCAGCAATGGCTGACAATGGAAGACTGACGACACAGCAACGACCGGCAATTGTGTTACTTTTTCGTGAAACGAAAAGCCTTGTCGTGACTCAGAGGCTTTTTCGACAACAGTTTAACACACCATGTGTCCCTTGCAAGAAGACCATCCACAGGTTGTACGATAAATTTGAACAGGAGGAACAGTATTGGAAGCGAAGCGACCTCGCCGTAAGCCTGTTTATTCGCCGGAGCATATTGAAGCGGTACGAGTTGCTGTACAGAGAAGTTCCGGGAAATCGTGTATAAAGGCAGCAGTGCAACTGGGAATATCCTGACGCTCCGTTCAATGCATTCTTAAAAGTGACCTCCATATGTACCCATACAAGATGACCTGTGCACAGAAGCTCACTGAAGAACACAAGCAGCAGAGACTACTGTTTGCTCAGTGAGCGGAGGATAGGGAAGAAACTCTCAACAACGTTTGGTTTTCAGACAAGGCGCATTTTCATTTAGACGGTGTGGTTAACAAACAAAATGTACGCTTTTGGGCTACTGAAAACCCACGAGTGCTTCATGAATGACAACATTATGCTCCGAGGATTACAGCGTGGACAGCAATTTCCAGTCACGGACTTACTGGACCCTTTTTCTTTGAAGAAACTGTGAACAGCGAGCGTTATTTGAGCATGCTTCGCAATAGCTTCATTCCACAGCTTCTTGCTACTGCCTTGCCCTTCAGCATGCAGTGGTTCATGCAAGATGGAACAAGGCCACATACTGCAAACACTGTTGGAGTTTTTACACGAGCATTTCTACATGCGGATCATTTCACTCAGGTTTCCAGGTCGCTTCAATGACGGGCAAAATTGGCCCCCCAAATAGTCCACACCTCAATCCATGTGACTTTTTTTCTTTAGGGGTACCTAAAGGAAAAAATTTTCCCGAAGCATCCACGTGATTTAATGGAGCTCAGAAGACTTATTCTTCAAGCTTGCAGTGAAATTACGGAAGACATGCCGTAGGGTAATCACTAACTTCAGTGTTCGTTTGGAGGAAGTTAGGAAACGAAATGGAGGACATGTTCAGCATGTGCTGAGTTAGAACAAACCTCCATGGACAGCTCTTCACTGTAGTATATGTTCCTTTCAGATTGTATAGACAATAAAGTTTATATTCGAAAACAAAACGGTAACACATTTCGTGCGCCACCCTGTATTTGATTCCTAGCAGCATGAATCGTCTGTCACTGGAGCAACGTAGCGTTGCAAGCATTTGGCAAATGTTGCAGGTCACTCCAGTTCCAAAGAAGGGCCATAGACATGTTTTTAATATGTTGTTAAATAATCTAACACGTTTTATGATCGTGAAACCAAAAATATCCTTTGTAAGAATCAATATTTATTCCGCAAGTAGTGGTCCTATGAAACTCAGATCTTTGTTCCTATACGAGATCCAGAAGAGAGAGGTATGAGGTAGCTGGGGCAAGGTTAAGATTGTGTTCTTTAATTTTCAGTAGACATTAGTTACACATCAACACTATCACTTGGTGAAGGAAATTCGAACTTCAAAATATAAGTCCAGTTTTGTGACTGATGGATGATTTAGTAGATGATACAATTAGTAAATCTTTCTTAGCGGAGAAAAGACGCAGTTATTTGATTACACCATATGTCATCAGTCACAACCATAATAGACGTAGGGCTACGATGGGAACGATTTAAAATAAAACTGCCATAAACTTGGAGGCAAGGTTTATTGTCAATTTGTAAACACAATCAAATCCGAAAGCGGAGTCGTCAATGAAATGCAATAATCAGCACTGAAAGCAAGGTTTATTGTTGGAACCAACGTGCAGGTAGACCAGCCTCCTGTTGAGAATGTTGTTATTTATACTAATATGGAATATTACAGATAATGTAAATATTACAAACACTAGAAATGTCGACGACCATCGAGAAACGATAAACGATAAACACTGCAAGCAATAACTGTTGGTGACGGGTTTTGCACTGGAGACCCGCAGAATGCCACCCAACGACGCTAAACGCTCCTCCACACAACATCGACACGCAGCACAGCTCGCGGCAGTACGCCAGACTGAAGTCGACTGGAATAATAAGGAATGATGGAGCTTACAAAACCCTTACCCTTTTGATACTTAAATATTGTCTGTCACTGCGGGATCTTTATCGGATAGGATTTGTGGAAAAAGTAGGAAATATTGGAAGAACAAGTGCGCGTGAGTCCGCTTCGATAGCTGTGCCGTCAGCATGGCTGGTTGCTAACGACAGGAGTCGGTGTTCGATTCCCGGTCGGGTCGTGGACTTTTTCCGCTCGAGGACTGGGTGTTGTGTTGTACTCACGTTCGTATCGTCGTAATGGACACTCCACTACTGATCTGGCTGTATGGGCATGTCGTGCAAGCTGATGAATAAAAAAAATAAAAACTGCGCTTCGAGGAGATGCTGATCCACCTCCACTGACAGGCGCTGTATTATTCATCGCCGAAACACTTATTGTTCATATGCTGAGCACGCAGGTTAGAAGAAGTCACTAAATATATTCTTTTCTTCCAAATGTATCTCATAAAGTGCCCCTTGTCGCAAAAATCTCAGAACTTACACCTTACATAGACGTTTAGTGACAGACTTGTTTCTCGCGTACCATTATCAAATGGTACAGGAACATCGCAGGTGGCTGTCGGAGTACGAATGTAGATGTAGATCTCTCGTACAACATTTAGCATCGTCTGTACCGCTTTGTATGCGAGCCTGCCCTGCGTCTGGGAGGGCACCTCGCTGCCCAGTAATTTCAGTCACTTGCATCATACTTAGGCTTTCATCTATGAGAATTCAGTACATTCCATGTCATTAACTGCTTCACTTGCGGTGTTGCCGTTTTCGCGCCTATGGCGTAGATGTGAATACATCACATCGCATATAGTACATCGTATCTGAATATTTTAGCTTTTTCAAATAATGAACTCGCTCCTATTATCTGTTCTAGATCTACACGTATATCTGCATCAGTACTTCGCGAGCCACCTGACGGCGTGTTGCGGAGGAGGGCACTCCTGGTACCACTGAACTGATTCCCCTTTCCCTGTTACACCGCGAACGGCGTGTGGGAAGAATGACTGTGTGTAAGCCTTTGTATTAGCTCTATCTTCTCGAATTTTGTAATCGTGGTCTCTTGGCGAGGTGTATGTGGCGGGAAGTAATATATTGTCCGACTCTTTCCGGAAAATACTGTCTCGAAATTTAAATAGTAAACGTCTGCATGATGCACAACGCCTGTATTGTATCGCCTGCCACTTGAGTTAGTTGACTATCTCTGTAACGGTATCGCGCCAGCTAAACGAACACGTGACGAAACGTGCCACCTTTCCTTGGGTCTCCTCTACCTCTTCTGTCAGTCCTATGCGGTAAGGGTATCTGGTCGATGAACAGTACTCAAGAACCTGTCGATCAAGCGCCTTGTCAGCCATTTCATTGATGGATCAGTTCCATTTTCCTTCAGATCCTTCCTATGACTCGATCTGGCATCTGCTTTTCGTACTATTTCTGTTACGTGGCCATTTCACTTAAGATCGGTGTGGTTGCTTCTCTCATTTCTTCATACAAGAAACGCATAAAATAACGTGTTCAGATTGCCAGATTCAGAGAATATTTGGACAACTGTATGTCCAGACTTAGACCGCACATTGTAAATTGTCCAAGTTTTACGAAGCGATTGTCATAGCTTTTATTCGTTTCCACACCATACCATACTTGTCTAGCTCTTACGCCCATTTTCCCACTCTTGCTTGCTGTGACGTAAATATTCCATACTGTTCTTGCATGATCACGCACACGACGGAGAGTCATAGGGGGTGGAGCACCTGTTTCTCGGTGCACAATAAATAATTTCTCAACCAGTTTACCGTCCAGGTTATCAATAGTCATAATTGTGTATGAATGTGTTAAGGCGTTGATGTCGGTTCATCTTGCTACAACGCTTTTGGTACCACTAATTTCCAGGGTAACTTTCATATGCATTTCTTCTTCAAACACCGATTGGTCGGAGTTGAAAACAAATTCATTATTGAACCATGGGTTCAAATGGCTCCGAGCTCTATGGGACTTAACATCTGAAGTCATCAGTCCCCTAGAACTTAGAACTACTTAAACGTAACTAACCTAAGGACACCACACACATCCATGCCCGAGGCAGGATTCGAATCTGCGGCCGTAGCAGCAGCGCGGTTCCGGACTGAAGCGCCTAGAACCGCTCGACCACAAGGGGCCATCACTGAACGATGGGATAAGTTTGTCAGTCTCATCTACGACTTTTCGGGCCGATTTCGCAGGGCATCGCCATGTCGACGCTTTGTTTGAAATTCCGTTATCTTACATCTTCCAACTCTGTAATATTGTTTGGAGTTGCGCAAAAAACCACTGCTTTCCTGGAAATCACTGTATTCTATGTCGCGCACAATTTGATGTGCATAACGTAGTAGGTCACTATTATATACACCCTGTAAACTGTGTCGAGCATCCTTCAGACGCGAAAATACCAGCCTTTGTCGCCTAGTCCTCCCTTCAGTATTTTAGATTTTATTGTGCACTACACGGTCAACCGCAGAGTCGAGCGTACACGACACCATATATTCCACTGGCTTATCTTGCAGAAACGCTAATATTTCATCCGCCACTTAGTTCTCACGCTGCGAAATTCCTTGAGTCCCTTTCTGACGAAATGTCAACTTCGGCGACGGTTGTTTTAGATATAATGCAATATTTGCTTTGTTCGTTGTTGCTATTCCTCTGCTTTGTGTCAGTACCACCAGCATTGTAGCACTGTCAGTTACTCGTCGTCTGAGCAGTCCAGCTACGCTGAGTGGCGTCACGCTGTGCTCACCAGCCCCGCCCCGCCCCCTGTCGCCATTAGCAGCGAATGTTGTGGTTGCATGGTAGACAGTATGTGGAGCGTCGAATGCCTTAAATATCATTGACCTTTTGCGAAGTCGCACTCCACGGGTTCCTAGTAAGAAAGAAAAACACAAACTCCTCTTTCTCAATCTCGTAAAAATACCCACAAACATAACGGATGGAAATATCAAGAATCAGAACGGCACTCGAATCGAGTAGGTTTCATTCCTCGCATGAAAGAGGAAACGTAGTTTTCTTTTGACCATTTAGCTTCTTGTGTTAAAAAATGACAGAAGTTGTCATATCTTGTTTACTGCCACCTTTTACCCCGTGACATATGAGTTCATCAGAAGGTATTCCGGTAGAGGGATCGCTCGATAGCTTACCTAAAGGTTAGAAGTCACACAATACCTTTTTTAGCAGAAATTCTTAATTAAAATACAGATTTCTTCTGTTGAAGATAGCGGGTGATGTAATTGAAGAAGCCACAAAGGATTGCATTACTGTGATCAGTATTTCAAATTTGTGGAGGATTGACGGAGTAACAGGATGAAACACTGATCCTTCTTTGCAAAAGTCTTTTCTCCTAATCCAGATGCGTGCATCCTCGTGAGTATTTCTCGTGTTTACCGTAAAACATCTCAGGTAAATTTTGTGATGTTTCAGTACATGATTGTGTCGGCTGGTAGTTCTCAGCGCTATCAAATAATGTAGTTTTCAGTGCGATATTAAAAATAAGACTACACGTCAGAACTATGTTGTATGTTCCATTACGCAATGTAGCGTAAAGAATTTTGTGATTAAAGTGACCGCAACTGAATAAAACTTAGTAAATCTCAATCCTTGTACTGATTAAAATCCGACGAGGCCAGTTCTGTACATCCCATCCTGTACAACATAATGTGCACAGCTTAATATTTCATGAAAATTGCAAAATGCTTAACTAGGTTTTGGATAAGTTGTACCCCATAATTGGGTGAGCACTTTATAGTAACATTTTTATCAATTAATGTGTCGAAACACGAGGTATCATTTTTTATCCAATTACATAAAACATACACTCGCCTATCTTACCTGCTGGTACCAGATGTCAGGTTCAGGAACGAACTAAGACAATACAATGACTCACCTTACAGCACAGCCGTCATCCACCGATCTGAAGTTTGCCTACCCGGAAACCTGCCTTCTTACCTCCAGACAGTTCGCTTTTTGCTTGACAGTGGAGTACTACGCCGAGAAACTCTGATGAAATTAGTCTAGGGAATGACTTCGTTTAACCATCATAGGAGTACAGAAGCAGATATGCTTAAAGATACGGAGCGAAGTGGCCCATTCGTTAGCACACTGGACTCGTATACGGGAGAACGACGGTTCAAACTCGTGTCCGGCCATCCTGATTTAGATTTTCTCTGATTTCCCCCACATCGCTTCAGGCAAATGCTGGGATGGTTTCTTTGAAAGGCACAGCCGACTTCCTTCCCCATCCTTCCCTAATCCGATGGGGCTGATGACGTCGCCGTTTGGTCGCCTCCCCCCCAACCAACCACTAACGCTTAAAGATAATTTATTTTCTAGATACTGCGATCTCCAACACTGTTGCCCGCATCTCGTGGTCGTGCGGTAGCGTTCTCGCTTCCCACGCCCGGGTTCCCGGGTTCGATTCCCGGCGGGGTCAGGGATTTTCTCTGCCTCGTGATGGCTGGGTGTTGTGTGCTGTCCTTAAGTTAGTTAGGCTTAAGTAGTTCTAAGTTCTAGGGGACTGATGACCATAGATGTTAAGTCCCATAGTGCTCAGAGCCTCCAACACTGTTGCTCGACATTTGTTAAAATTTCGCCATACACTGTCTCTGGCACCACATCACAAAGAACCATCACTAAGAAACATAAAATCAGGATATACCTTCTCTACAAGTTTTACTCGACGTTACTTAATCTCTACAAATTCTAGTATCAATAACCGCTCATGAAAATATTGGTTGGTGCGTAATTTCGTACCTTTTTTCCATAAGTTTAATAAACGCAAGAGATAGACGTAAAAACACTTGACTTCAGTCGTCCGTAATATATTCTCCTTCACTATTTACCGTATCTGCCAATGCTTGGGTAATTTTACGATTCCGCGAGTGTAGAAACACGGATTTTGAGGAGAAGAGCTGACTGATCGATGTTCGAAGCTCATTTCCATCCGAGAAGGAAGTTTCCTGAGGTTGTTGGATCGAGACAGGAAAAGATGAAAATCTGACGGTGCAACATCAGGTGAATAAGGCGGGTGCCGAACGTCTTCCCAACCCAACTCCTGTATACTGTTTTTCGTCAGTCTAGCAGAATGCGGGCGGGCGTTATCATGGAGTAGCATTAGTTCATGGATTCTTCTTGGTCCTCGTTCTTGGATTCCGTCTGCAAGACGTTTCAGGCGTTGACAATAAATATGAGCAGTGATGGCTGCACCTCGGGGAAGCAATTTCTAGTACACCACATATTGGTCGTTGCACGAGATGAATAACATTACCTTTTGTGGATGCGCACAGGTCTTCGTACGAGGAGTCGCTGCTTTGTTTGGGCTCAACTATTGCTTTCTTTTCCTTATTTTAGCGTAAAGACACCATTTCTCGTCACCAGTACCGATACAGATCAGCAATGGTCAGTGTTGCTCACGAGGCAATTAGTGAGCAAGCAGAGATGAACAAATGGCCACCCGGTGATTTTTATGATTTTTGGCGTAGAGCATACGGTACCAATGCAATCAGTTTTTGAACCTTCCCCATCGCATGAAAATGTCGCACGACGGTGGAACGATCACAGTTCATCACATCTGCCACTTCTCGAGCACTTTGTGGATTAACACGTTTAAACGATCGTCATCACAACCCGAAGATCTTCCTGAACGTGGAGAGTCATTAATCTCAAAAGGATTCTCCTTCAAACGATGAAACCGTTTTCTTGCCATGCTCTGTCAGTGGCATAATCCCCACACACGGCGCAAATGCCTGTGACTGCCTCTGCTGCTGCTGCTGCTGCTGCTGTCGCCCCTCTTCTGAACTCAAACAGGAGAGAATGAGGGAAATGTCTCGATTTCTCCATTTGGCACTCCGTTCTCTAACGTCGACATCTCCACTCACTATCTCCAAATGACAATACGATAATACGTAAACTCAGATAGCAACTGTGAACTACAAATAATAAATGACAATCAGTAAATAAACCCACGGCAAGCGAATACCAACATCCAAAACAGGAATGTTACGAAATTGCGCACCAACGAAATAAAGTGAATAATACGAATACCTTCTCTGCCACTCAGGTTTTTAAACAAAACTTCACAAGGTTTAGAATACTGGACCTACCACGAAAAAATTCACGTCATGAAGTTAAAGCAATATTATGCATTCAAATTCTGCGCTGTACAGCAACCATGTATTCATCAACTCTACACTCAGTCTGAGAAACGTAAACGAAGCAAGCAGAGAGAATGAGGTACTTACTTGTCTGGAGAGAAGCAAAGTATTCAATGAGCAAATTAATCTCTAAAGATATTGTTGTTTGTTTTAAGGTCCCTTGAGAACAATCTAAACTTGTGAAAGCTGTCTGAGTTCTAGCGGACTGCGTACATTTGGAATTTACTACGGTCACAGGGCGTCCCTGCTGGCTGTGCCAACTTCTCTCTCCGTCGATCTGCAGTCCAGTCGCTACATCGTCCTAATGCAACTGGTCGCACAGTCGATTGCCGCCACTATTTTACAACGTCGGGCCCAGTCACTGTTACGTCTTTCGTCACTACATATATTGTTAATAGCGCAGATTTGGCCGTTACTCTTCTCAGCCGACCGGAGTGGCCGAGCGGTTCTAGGCGCTACGGACTGGAACAGCGCGACCGCTGCGGTCTCAGGTTCGTATCATGCCTCGGGCATGGATGTGTGTGATGTCCATAGGTTAGTTAGGTTTAAGTAGTTCTAAGTCCTATGGGACTGATGACCTCAGAAGTTAAGTCCCATAGTGCTCAGAGCCATTGAACCATTTGAACACTTCTCATACAAGTCACGGAATGTGGTCTTAATTTATTTCTGCGAAAAACTTTTACTTCCTTCCGTATTATTTTCCTTTTACCCCTGGCTCACTTCGATGAATCAGTTTATCTTCTCGGTTGAGGTGTGGGTTCACAGATAGACTGCGTCTCACATTTCCTGGAAACAGGACGTCCACCTGCTGCACCAATGTGTTCCACATTCTCGGCTTCCTGCACAGTGTTCCCACATGGACGACTTCCAGCCACATTGCGACTTCGTATCACCACCTACGCGAAGATTTCGCGTCGTACTTCATCCCGTGACACGACACTGAATGCTGTTACCTGCTAAGTACGAAAACGAAACTGTTTCCACCCGTCCCTCTTCGTTATTGTGTATGTTGAATTGCTTTCAGTTAAGGTATGGACTACTAGTTTTTGCTAGACATAATTACTTTCTCATCCCAGGGAACTGCTGCGTTTCATGTAGAGGTTTGAAACTCTCATCTATGCCTTTAAAGCGAACCCTAAAATTTGCGTTATTCTGTAGGGCACGATGGTTCCACGTTAACCTCTCTCTTAAATACAAACAAGATGCCACGAGTCAACACTAACTTTCTACTTGCGTTCGATAATTCCTGCAAAGATGATAATAGTTAAAAAATTTTTGTACGGGGTCATCAGTCTTCTGACTGATTCTTCTCCTGTGCCAACCCATTCATCTCAGAGTTCCTCTTGCACCCAACATTACCAATTATATGTTTTATTTATTTAAATCTGTGGCGTACCCTACAGTTTATTACCCTGTAATATCATCATCATCATCTTGGACAGTTTCCAGCCACTGGCTGGGTCTGTCGGGAACACAAGCCTCTCCATCGTGTTCTCTCTTTCCACCATTCCCCCTCTTCCACCTTCGTCCAGTTCTCTCCTCTTCTCATCACACATTCCTTCACTCCCTTCACCCATCTATCTCTTGGTCTTCCTCTGGGCCTCTTCCCCTCCAGTTGCAGATCAAACATCCTCTGTGGAATTCTTCCCTCATCCATTCTCTTCATGTGTCCATACCACTGTAGTCTTGATTTTTCTATCCTGTCCTGTACTGGTTCCTCCTTTAGTCTTTCCCTCACATACAAATTTCGCAATCTGTCTCGTCTTGTTACACCCAACCTGCTCCTCTGGAACTTCATTTCACTAGCCTGTATTCTACTTTTGTCGCTTTTGTGCATTACCCATGTCTCACTTCCGTATGTCAATATGGGGACAAAGTAGGTTCGGTATATAATTCCCTTGGATTTCTGTGGCACCTCCTTGCTCCAAATAAGCCCCCTAATGCATTTGTAGAACTGCCCTGCTTTTCTGCACCTTTCATTTATTTCCATTGCGTTTCCACCCTTACTTTCAATCACGCTTCCCAGGTACTTGAAGTTCTCTACCACTTGTAGTTTTTCCCCTCCACAAGTTATATCCACATTTGGCCTATTCTTCTTCCTTGTTGTGACGATTATTTCACTTTTCTTTGCAGAGAAATGCATTCCATATTGTGCTGCCGTTGCCTCCCATGCATCTAACTGCTCTTGCATCTCCTTCACGCAATTCCCCCATAACATCAGGTCATCGGCAAAAAGCACTGCTTTCATTTTATGATCTCCAATTGCATCAACTGCTTTTAAAAAGGGAACATACCCTGTAGTATCGCAGAAGTTAATTCTCGATGTTTTAATATATGTACTCCCTTTCTTGCTAATATTTCCCTCCGGTTTCTCTCCTCGCCGAGTTTGCGGAGAAGCTCCTTAGTTATTTTATCTGTCCACCTAATCTTTCAATAACTATTCATCTCAAACGCTGCGTTTCTCTTCTATTCCGACCTCTCCAAAGACCATAATTCACTGCCATATATTGCCTGTGCTCCAAACGTTGATTCGCAGAAGTTTCATATTAAAGTTAAGGCAGTTGTTTGGAACAAGTACCTCTCTTTTTTTTTTTTTTTTTTTTTTTTTTTTTTTTTTTTTTTTTTTTTTTCGGGAGGTGAGGGGGGGGGGGGGCAGGAATGCACTCTCTGCTTCCGCTAGCCTGCGTTTTATCTCGCCATTGCGTCGTGCCTCGTGTGTTCTTTTGTTTCCATGGTAGCAGAATTACTTTACTTCGTGGTCCCCAATTTTGATGCGTATTGATTATCTTATTTCCGATACTCTTCATTACTTTCGTCTTTCTCCACGTTACTCTCTCCGTCGTGTTTCGTGTTTGCTTATTACACTGACATTCCATTCAACAGGTCCTGCAGTTCTTCCTCATTTTCACTGAGGACAGCAATGTCATCAGCGACCCTATCACTTGTATCTTTTCAACCGGAATTTAACCCCCCCCCCCCCGTCCCCGTCCCCCCTTCTGGCTGAACCTTTACTTCTCTCATTGCTACTACAATGTATAGATTGAACAATAGAACGAAAAGATCACTTACCATAATTATACCCTTTCTAATAACTGCATAATATTTGTCAAAGTCCTGACATAATTTTTGGACAAGATTCGTCGATGAACTAAAAATCAAGACGTAGAGTGGTGGTACGTAATAAATAAACCCGTATTGTTACTTAGGCTTCCCATAATTTTTCTCTGCTACCGTTACCATGATTTACATCGCTGTACCACTTTTTTCTAGATAGATAATTAGAAGAAAATGCATCTGTTGTGTAAAGAAAGCATAGTTGCTTAAATTTATCGGAGAAACAAATGTTACGAATATTAACAACAATGTTACTAAATCACTCTTCGGGGACGCTCTCCATGAAGTAGTTTCTTAATCTAGAAGCATTAATGAGATGTAAATAGTTTCCTTTCACATGTGAAATCCTAAAAGCAACTGTTGGGGGAAGCGCAGCACCATGAAGGAATGGGGCCAATGATCTTACCCACTTCCAGCCTTTAAAGCTTCTTCACCACGAAAGCAGGATGGAGAATATATGAAAATGGCATTAAGTGTAACTGCATGCTTGGCCATGCAAATAATTTTCATTTCAGCGCCACTACGAAAAATACACTCCTGGAAATTGAAATAAGAACACCGTGAATTCATTGTCCCAGGAAGGGGAAACTTTATTGACACATTCCTGGGGTCAGATACATCACATGATCACACTGACAGAACCACAGGCACATAGACACAGGCAACAGAGCATGCACAATGTCGGCACTAGTACAGTGTATATCCACCTTTCGCAGCAATGCAGGCTGCTATTCTCCCATGGAGACGATCGTAGAGATGCTGGATGTAGTCCTGTGGAACGGCTTGCCATGCCATTTCCACCTGGCGCCTCAGTTCGACCAGCGTTCGTGCTGGACGTGCAGACCGCGTGAGACGACGCTTCATCCAGTCCCAAACATGCTCAATGGGGGACAGATCCGGAGATCTTGCTGGCCAGGGTAGTTGACTTACACCTTCTAGAGCACGTTGGGTGGCACGAGATACATGCGGACGTGCATTGTCCTGTTGGAACAGCAAGTTCCCTTGCCGGTCTAGGAATGGTAGAACGATGGGTTCGATTACGGTTTGGATGTACCGTGCACTATTCAGTGTCCCCTCGACGATCACCAGTGGTGTACGGCCAGTGTAGGAGATCGCTCCCCACACCATGATGCCGGGTGTTGGCCCTGTGTGCCTCGGTCGTATGCAGTCCTGATTGTGGCGCTCACCTGCACGGCGCCAAACACGCATACGACCATCATTGGCACCAAGGCAGAAGCGACTCTCATCGCTGAAGACGACACGCCTCCATTCGTCCCTCCATTCACGCCTGTCGCTACACCACTGGAGGCGGGCTGCACGATGTTGGGGCGTGAGCGGAAGACGGCCTAACGGTGTGCGGGACCGTAGCCCAGCTTCATGGAGACGGTTGCGAATGGTCCTCGCCGATACCTCAGGAGCAACAGTGTCCCTAATTTGCTGGGAAATGGCGGTGCGGTCCCCAACGGCACTGCGTAGGATCCTACGGTCTTGGCGTGCATCCGTGCGTCGCTGCGGTCCGGTCCCAGGTCGACGGGCACGTGCACCTTCCGCCGACCACTGGCGACAACATGCTGGTAGACGTTCCTCCTCCTTATTGGAAGCCTAACACAAACAAACAACATGAATACACAATTTCGGAACTAGAAAACGCTCACTGAACTTCGTAACTGATTGTAGACGCCGTTACTAACACGTACATTCCTGGAAATGGAAAAAAGAACACATTGACACCGGTGTGTCAGACCCACCCTACTTGCTCCGGACACTGCGAGAGGGCTGTACAAGCAATGATCACACGCACGGCACAGCGGACACACCAGGAACCGCGGTGTTGGCCGTCGAATGGCGCTAGCTGCGCAGCATTTGTGCACCGCCGCCGTCAGTGTCAGCCAGTTTGCCGTGGCATACGGAGCTCCATCGCAGTCTTTAACACTGGTAGCATGCCGCGACAGCGTGGACGTGAACCGTATGTGCAGTTGACGGACTTTGAGCGAGGGCGTATAGTGGGCATGCGGGAGGCCGGGTGGACGTACCGCCGAATTGCTCAACACGTGGGGCGTGAGGTCTCCACAGTACATCGATGTTGTCGCCAGTGGTCGGCGGAAGGTGCACGTGCCCGTCGACCTGGGACCGGACCGCAGCGACGCACGGATGCACGCCAAGACCGTAGGATCCTACGCAGTGCCGTAGGGGACCGCACCGCCACTTCCCAGCAAATTAGGGACACTGTTGCTCCTGGGGTATGGGCGAGGACCATTCGCAACCGTCTCCATGAAGCTGGGCTACGGTCCCGCACACCGTTAGGCCGTCTTCCGCTCACGCCCCATCATCGTGCAGCCCGCCTCCAGTGGTGTAGCGACAGGCGTGAATGGAGGGACGAATGGAGACGTGTCGTCTTCAGCGATGAGAGTCGCTCCTGCCTTGGTGCCAATGATGGTCGTATGCGTGTTTGGCGCCGTGCAGGTGAGCGCCACAATCAGGACTGCATACGACCGAGGCACACAGGGCCAACACGCGGCATCATGGTGTGGGGAGCGATCTCCTACACTGGCCGTACACCACTGGTGATCGTCGAGGGGACACTGAATAGTGCACGGTACATCCAAACCGTTATCGAACCCATCGTTCTACCATTCCTAGACCGGCAAGGGAACTTGCCGTTCCAACAGGACAATGCACGTCCGCATGTATCTCGTGCCACCCAACGTGCTCTAGAAGGTGTAAGTCAACTACCCTGGCCAGCAAGATCTCCGGATCTGTCCCCCACTGAGCATGTTTGGGACTGGATGAAGCGTCATCTCACGCGGTCTGCATGTCCAGCACGAACGCTGGTCCAACTGAGGCGCCAGGTGGAAATGGCATGGCAAGCCGTTCCACAGGACTACATCCAGCATCTCTACGATCGTCTCCATGGGAGAACAGCAGCCTGCATTGCTGCGAAAGGTGGATATACACTGTACTAGTGCCGACATTGTGCATGCTCTGTTGCCTGTGTCTATGTGCCTGTGGTTCTGTCAGTGTGATCATGTGATGTATCTGACCCCAGGAATGTGTCAATAAAGTTTCCCCTTCCTGGGACAATGAATTCACGGTGTTCTTATTTCAATTTCCAGGAGTGTATTTCCATAGCCGGTAATTTGGGCAGCAGCCGTTACACTTTCGGCGTGTTGAGGCCAGAGGTCTCTTTGATGGCGTTGTCTGCCATGACTGTGTATAGTGAGGGAGTGCAACGCCTCCCAGATGTTAAATTACCCAATAACACCAAACCACTGAGTCCGAAAAGGGGCGAAGGTCTTCGAGAATGTGGTAGCCGTAAATACTGAATTTATAAATTTAAGTGGTTGTAAATTTAACAGAGTCGTGCAAATACAAAACAGAGGAATCAAAGACATTGGGGGCGTGTTGTAAATCATTTGCTTCAATTGTTTAGAAACAGAGGACGAGTCACTGGATAAGCAATGTTTGTCAAGGCGTCCCGGAAAATCTACATCTACATCGATGCTCTACAAATCACAGTTAAGAGTCTGCACCGTTTAGTTCTACCGCCATCGGAGCAACAGTGTCGCAGTTCTCGATATTCGCACTCGTCTCTCTGGTTCATTGTCTTTCCATTGTCACAATTACAGCCGAACTGTGTTCTTTGCATTCATTAGTGACTTGTTCAAAATGTTTTAGACGGTTTCTGAGTACGGCAGCTGTGAAGTGCGTTCTGTAATACGGTTTTTGAACCAAAAACGTTAAGGCAGCTGAAATTCATCATCTCCTTGCAGAGATTTATGGTGAAAATGTAACGACTAATGGAATGCTGAGAAAGTGGATCAGACAATTCAATAATAGACGAACAACGTTCATGACGAAACGTAAAGGGTGTGACCTTCTATTGTCACTGACGGTTTGATTGAGAAAGTGAAGGAGGACATTCACGAGCTCAAGGGTGATTTGTGTTTTGCATCAAATTGTCACAAATCGCTCAATTTTTCGCAGATTGTGTTCCTTTTGGGTTCCGAAAATTCGTACGGACATCTACAAAACAAAGCGATTTGGCGGTGCTATAATATTTCTTACACGACCCAGTGATGAGGAAGATGAATTCTTAATTACAGTTGTGACTGGTGATGAAATTTGGGTTTGTCATGTCACTCCACAATTAAAACAACAGTCCCTGGAGTGGAGGCACTCGTGATCCCTCGAAAAGAAAAATTCAGAACAACATTGTGAGCAAAAAACAAAAAAAAATCATTGTGTTCTGGGACAGACAGGGCATCCTGTTTGTCGAGTTCCTTCCCACAGGTGACGCCGTTTGTGCGGTATGATACTGTGAGACACTGAGAAAACTTAAGCACGTAGATCAAAACAAAAGACGGGAAATGGTCAGCCAAGGCGTTGTGTTGCTTCGTGACAACGCACGGCCCCATTCTGCTTGTGTCACTCAAAACCTTAATTGGCAATTGGCACTTCGATCGCCCAACATACAACTCCGACTTCGCACCTTCTGACAACAACTTGTTCTTGAATTTGAAGCGTGATTTTGGAGGAAGGCACACTGACACCGATGACGACGCAAGAAACAATGCTCAGCAGAGGCTGTTTTCACTGGCGTCGATATGTGAAGAGGGCATGGAAAAGTTGGCTTCCCACTGTCACTCATGTCTGAACTACGGTGGAACCATGTAGAAAAATAGTTAAAGAAATGCTCTTTTTTGTAAAAATAAATTTGTTTAAAAACGTCTTTATGAGGTTTTCTTTTATTTGAAAAGCGGTGCTTACTTTCTGAACATGCTTGTTATTAATGCGTTAGGTAAAATAAAATAGTGTGGGGATGAGGACAGAATGTTGTCGAGCAAAACAGTGAGATCTGACTGATCGCCTATTGTACGTGAGTAAGGAGAGAAAGAACTGAACCTCAGTGTCAGTCGCAGGCAGCACAACGAGTAGCAGCTGCGCTTTGTCGCCATCCTCTACCTACTCTTTCCACAACGTGTCGTGCTTGGAACAGCCGGCAGGCATCACTCTGCTGAAAGGAGCTGCTGAGAACAGAATTGAGGAAGGTTTTTGTGAGGAACGGTACTCAGAGGCCTCGGTAAGGGCCGCAGTAGAGAAAATCTTCCTCCCACTGGCAAATTCCTGGCATGCACGTTTCTGAATAGGTGTTTTGGCCACTCTGGTGTTGTTCGCGAGATTCCTGTAGACTTGAACGAGACTCAATCCATACGGCGAAACCCATCTCTTGTCGTTCATGTTTCCCTATGTTGTGGTATTTAGCAGTGCCTCATCTTCCCATAACTGCTGAGAAGCTGTTACCATGCATTCAACAGCCGTTTTGTAATTTCAAAGCTGTTGCAGTTTAACATCAAAATGCAGTACTTCTTCCGGGAGGCATTTTTTAGACAAATTCTCCACTTCAGCAGATTATACTTAAAAAAACAGGAGGAAACAGATCATGCTTAGTAGGACCACCCTTTCCTCAAGCCACAATGGTTTTAACGGGTGAAGTTGTGTACTTCAGGAAGAAATTATTACTGTAGACCCGACAATTCGCTTCGATTAAATTGTCTTCTTTAAGCGTCTAACGATCTATTACTTCTGCAGTTGGATTTTCGAGGAGGATGAAAATTTCTCGAGCTATCATGACCGACCGACAGTGGAAATGATATTACAAAGGGATTGGCTGTAGTTTTTGATACAACAATATGATGACAATGTGTATAAATCTACGATGTAGTTCGTTTATATCTCTTCATTTCTTCGTGAATCTGCTGTTAACCTTTTACATTACGCTGCTGTCTATCTATTCAGAACACGAAGTATACGTCACTAAGTTGAACAAAGTATGAACCTTCACGCTGTGCGTTCCTCATAGTCATTAGAGATTAGAAAAAGCAGTTTAATGTCGACGTGGTAACACTGTTAAAACTGTTTTGAAACCGACGTGTTGCTATGAGAGAGAAGCGGTCTGTATTGAGACAGATTTTGCTTGGACGGTAGCCATGATTAAGTCCAGAGAAGAACGTGGCAGCCATCACCTCCCGACGCGGCGCAGCTGTTGCTCCAAGGCTCGGACTCGTCAGCAGCCGTAGCTGGCGATTCATCTCTCGGTTGTGTAGTGGTTCAAATGGCTTCAGGATTTCAGTGTGTCGCTTCATAGACCGTATAAAATAGAGCAACGTTCAAAGAACTACTTTCTATTTTTACGGCTGTCCTTCGAAAGGGAGTGTCTGGACGTTCGTGCAGTGAAAATATAGGAAGTAGAAAATTCTTTCTCACGAATTTCATTAATAGGCGCATCATCGTCATTAGCCTGATGTCACACACGAAAATAAGCAATGGAACTCAGGTGAGATGTTTCTGCAGCCCTTCAAAACTGACGATGCCCTTCAACAAGGAAACAGTTGCAATCAAAACTGTCATTTCATGATGGCTAGCTACATAGCAAGTTCCTATTAACCAAAAACCGATTGGTTGTTGTAAATTTCTTCTTATTTTCTAGACTGTATAACGGATAGCTGAAATGGATGGATGGATGGATGGATGGATGGATGGATGGAAGGAAGGAAGGAAGATTGCATTTAACGTCTCGTCATTAGAGACGGAGCACAAGCTCGGCTTGTGTCAAGGACGGGGAAGCAAATCAGCCGTACCCTTTCACAGGATCCATCCCCGCATTTGACTGGAGCGATTTGGGGGAAATCAGGGAAGACCTAAATCAGGATGGTCGGAAGCAGATTTGAACCGTTGTCCTTCCGAATGCGAGTCCAGTGTGCTAACCACTCATCGCCGAAATAAACTGATAATACTTCCATGTTCGTTAAAGTATGTATAGCGGGGGTTAAATGTTTAAAAGCATGAATATTGTATGAGAAGAATCATCACTGAAAATTTCAGTTACATATTTTAGTCAGTTAATAAGATTTCTCTGTGAAATATCGTTACAAACGATGACTGAAATTTTTAGTTAATACAATTCTGCATGAATTTCTAATCGTGCGAGAGAAAACTGAATGAAACTGCTGTGCACTGGGAAGTTTCAAATTGTCTGTCAAGACATGGGACACATTAGTATAAGACATTTATTTATCGCGTAGTTACACAGAGATTCGTATTGAATCATCATTCCATAAGACGTAATCTGTTGGAGGACCTGAAGCAAATAGACAAGTCTTGTATGATTTGTCTTGCGCGTCCAAATATCCGTAAGATACGTGCGAAACTGTTTCCTTTGGAATTGCATTTTAGAGTGAAAGATTACTTTTAGAGGTATGTATCTCGTAGTTAAAGGTTGAGGGGGAGGGCGCCTCTCACCTGTGGGGGCACCCTGCGGACTGCATTCTACTGAAATCCTGCAGCAGCATGCAGACGCCTGTGCTCGTCCTAACACAGCACGGACATCCTGATACCTCAGAGGTGGTCACACATTACGCTCTTCCGGACTAAGAGCACGGGTGGAACCTCTGAATCATCCACAGTTGGCGAATATTTCTCGGTTGCCGCTTAATACAATATTCATGCAAACTAGTAAGGGAGCAAGTTCCAGAGATATCTGCATCGTCACGCGAAACCTTTTCGTGCACTTCCACCAACGCTCCGAATATATGTAAAGAGGGACTGAGCGGCACGTCAGTCGCAGCATCTTTTCCATCACATACGTGTTACACAACAACTTGAACAGTTTACAAGCAAGGAAAGTGTCGCAGCTCGAAGGCCTGTAACTGCATTAAAATTATTTTAAAATGCTGTATGTTCACCACTCATAAAGGTCACGAATTTGTGTAAATCGATGTTCGAAGGATAACGAGTAGAGAAACACAAGTCTCTTTACAAACAACACTGTACAGCAGACATTTACGACTACCAAATGCACACGAGTTGTAAACAAGTATTTACTTTGAAGAACCTAATATTTTCTAGAAACAATGAATGTTGACATGTGCAGCATTTACGGAGTCATATTTTCCTAAATATAAATTACTGTGTTGTTCTACGTTCTTCGTTTATTCGTATTCGAGGAGCAGTTCCAGAGGTCCAGTGAAGCGATTCAAGTGCAGTGGAATGGGACAGCTCATGGCAGAGATCTGTATAATGTGAGCACTGTGGCTTTTGATAGTCGATCACTGCAGTGCGGATACATTGAGAAACATACATCTGCTACACACATTGTTGCTCTCACGTGTGCATACCGTTTCACTTCGCTGTGTTTGAATCACTTCATTGTCACTGTACATTTGCTTGCGTCGATCGTATAGAAATGTATAGTCTTGGGGATAAGTGTGATTGATGGGACACATATCCGTAGTTTAAAATAATTTTTATTCGCCTTTAGCTGTTGGTGCTGGAGTACTTTCATTAGAAGGAGCGAAGGAATCAAGCAAGCAAGCACGGAATGATGGCGGTAGTGTACCGTATCATCGGCAGCGATGTCATCCGAGACGGAGCACGAACTGCGATTGGACAAGGATGGGCCATTCAGGGAAACCCCGGAAAAGCTGAAATCAGGATAGCTGAACGAGGATCTGAAGCATGCTCCTCGGTAGAGTCTGTTTCTTGTGCTGACGCTGGCCGCTTGGCCGAGCAGTTCTAGGCGCTTCAGTCTGGAAACGCGGTGCTGCTATGGTCGCAGGTTCGAATCCTGCCTCGGGCATGGACGTGTGTGATGTCCTTCCGTTAGTTAGGTTTAAGTAGTTCTAAGTTCTAGGGAACTGATGACCTATGAAGTTAAATCCCATAGTGCTCGGAGCCATTTGAATCTTGTGCTGACTGATAATGCGCCTTATCTTCCGGTCATCTTACCAGAGCATGTATTACTTAAGGTACTACAATCCTCTCCCAAGCAAAAGTTTCTCTCTCTTTGATGTATCATTTCATTTGAAGTCGAGTAAGATCACACATTGTATACTGCAATACATCAGCTACTTCTATTAAGGCCTATATTGTGAGTAGTGCGACTGTTAATTAAAATAACGCATAATTTTATTTTCATAACTGTGATGCCTTCCGCCCAGAATGTCGCCAGGGGTAGCTTAACAAGATGGTGTCGCCTTAACAGTTACTGAGTTGTTTACTCACAAAGAAGATAAGTACGTTTCGTCCAAGTGACCTCAATATCGACCAGTGTGTTCGACATAACCGCCGTCGTGGCTTGCCGTATATATTCTCCCAGGGATAAACAGTTTTATCAGCCTAGCATGTTCGTGTTCTCCCGCTGCGGGGACCAGGTGTTTCTAGTGTTACACTGATTGTATGCAAATGGATTGTACTTTGCATGAGGCACGCTGCGGTAAATTACTCTCTGGGGAGCGCTATACCGCAAGAAATATATTTGCGACTGCAACGTTAGCGTAGACTGCCGCTCTATTCCAAACCTTCTTGACACTTAACTGTGTGTTCTTAGGGGTATTCAGGTTTCTCTGTCACAGCATTACAAGGTCAAGTTACGACCACTTCCTATATTTATTCTTATGTTGTGCTTGAACACACAAGAAACTTCTATAATATAAAATACAACTTTGTCCAGAATATGTACCTCATGATCTAAACCAACTGGAGTTTCCCGTGACAGTATTATGTTAACTGGCCAGTAACCATATTAATGTAAAACAGATAGTTCAAATACGATTTAACGTACGAAGAGAGCAACAGCTAGACTACCACCTTTTTTTCCTAATGTGAAGAGTCGAGAGAGAAACATACGCTTTCAGTGTCTGGCAGAATAGCTGTAACACAGGGTACCCATAAAAGAATGTTCTAGTTCCAGCGGTGTGTTATAACAGTTTACTTTAGACTATCGAAAACAATTTGTCCATCTCCACCTCCCCCATTCTCTCTCTCCTTATCATCCTCACCTTACTAGGTAGTTGCTTGTTCTTACCTTAACAGTATTTCTTTCCTGGTAGTAAGTAATATGTGTACAACGTTTGGTTTTAAGTCGATCGAGATGTTTAAGAGGGGACCATAATATGTATGAACGTATTAATGCTGAGGTCCACTTTGATGGTAAGTTGTTTGTTCTCCAGATTTCAAATGGTTCAAATGGCTCTAAGCACTATGGGACTTAACATCTGAGCTCATCCGTCCCTTAGGCTTAGAGCTAGTTAAACTTAACTAACCTAAGGACATCACACACATCCAAGCCCGAGGCAGGATTCGAACCTGCGACCGTAGAAGCAGCGCGGTTCCAGACTGGAGCGCCTAGAACCACTCGGCCATATCGCCCGGCTCTATATTTCATTAAAGGTTTCTTTTGATCACAGAATAATTTTTGTGTATATAATTCTGCATTCTCATCTTTGACATAAGATCAATAATGGATGATAGGTTCATCAATCGTAGAAATATCCCAGAACTAACAGCAGAGAGGTTAACAATCGAATCGTCCAGATGTTTTCTCAGTTTTTTAAACGATTATTCCACAGCCATTAGCTCAACTGGCATAATCGTTACTTCTTTTGGCAGCAGCTCGATCTCTTTCAAAAATATAATCATATAAATTTTTTGAAGCGTCTGTATAGATAGACTTTGCGCTTTTATAGTCTATTTAAAACGCAGTAATTTAAGTTTCCATAGCCAAAGTAAAGTTACAATGCCATATGTGGAACCAGTACTCTGATCGCCTAATATACACTCTATGACACAAAAATGACACACTACGAAGAAATTATTCGCATGAGACGAAAATCGGTAGACGTGATGTACATGTACAGACAAACAAACGATGACAATTTCTGAGACGCTAGATGATTTAGTGTAGAGAAAGAACTCCACAAATTGAACAAGTCTATAATGCGTCGGTCCATGTCTGACTATTGTGCAAGCAATTATTCGGCTTGCATTGATTGAGGGAGTTGCTGAATGCACTCCTGAGGGATATCGTGCCAAATACTGTCCAGTTGACACGTTGGATCGTCAAAACCCCGAGACGGTTGTAGGAGAGCTACCCATAATGCTTCAAATGTTCTCAATTGGAGTGAGATCCGGCAACCTTACTGGCCTAAGTAGGATTTGGCAAGCAGGAAGACAAGGAGTAGAGAGACTCGCCGTGTGTGGGCGTACATTATCTTGCAGAAATGTAAGACCAGGATGGCTTGCCATGGAGGGCAACAAGACGGGTCGAAGAATATCGTCGACATACCGCTCTGCTATAATGGTACCGCGTATGAGAACCAAGGGCATCCTGTTACGAAAAGAAATGACACCCCCAGACCATCGCTCTCGGTTGTCGGGCCGTATGGCGGGCGACAGCCAGGTTGTTATCCCACAGCTGTTCGAGGCGTCTCCAGACCGATCTTAGACGTGGAGTCTGTCTGACTGGAGTAGAAGTGTCTTCACTGTCGAGTCCCGCTTCACGCTGAGCTGCGATAACGATCGAGTACGTGTATGGAGACTGTCGCTCCGCTCGCCACACGGCCCGGGAACCAGGAGTGATGGTCTGGGGGTGTCATTTCTTTTCGTAACAGGATGCCCTTGGTTGTCACACGCGGTACCATTATAGTAGAGCGGTATGTCGACGATATTCTACGACCCGTCTTCTTGCCTTCCATAGCAAACCATCCTGGTCTTACATTTCTGCAAGATAATGTCCGCCCACACACGGCGAGAGTCTCTACTGCTTCACTTCGTGCTTAACGAACCATACTTTAGCCAGCAAGGTCGCCGGAACTTCTCCCAATTGAGAAAATTTGGTACATTATGGGCAGGGCCCCCGCAACCATCTCGGAATTTTGATTATCTAACGCGCCAATTGGACAGAATTCGGCACGATCGCCGAGGACGACATCTGACAACTCAATTGATCAGTGCCAAACCCAATAACTGCCGGGCGGGTTTACCGGTTGGGCTGCGCCTTGCGTCTCTTAACCGTGAGTTTCGGCTTCCTTCTTTGTCCTGTCTTCCTCGCTCCCTCCCCTCCACCCCTCCTTGGTTAGTTCCTCGGCCTCGAATTCGGATGGATCTCCGCCGCGGTCCGAAAGATTCCATCCCCCCGGTGGTGTTCCGTTCCTTTTTCCGCCAAATTTTATGGGAGTTTCGGGATGCTGTTGTTTTTTACACTGATGGCTCTAAATCTGCTGATCATGTTGGGTATGCCTTCACGTCCTTTGTTGGAACGGAAAATCATCTACTGCCACCCTCATGTGGGGTGTTTACTGCGGAATTGATGGCAATTTCCCGGGCCCTTACCTTTATTAAACAATCCCAACACAACCGCGTTTTGTTATGTACGGACTCGATGAGTGGCCTTCTTGCTGTTGACCGGTGTTTTTTCGCGCCATCCCTTGGTCTCTGCCATCCATGACCATCTCGCTGATCTTCACCGTGCTGCTTGTTCCATTGACTTCCTATGGGTCCCGGGCCATGTGGGTATCCCGGGTAATGAGCTCGCTGATCGTTTGGCTGGGGGAGCAGTTACTTACCCCCCATTTTCTGTAACCCCTCCTGCAGCGGATTCACGGCTTCACATCAAATCTCACTTTGCACAGTCATGGGCCAATTCTTGGGAGGCTACTCCACTGTCTAATAAACTTCGTGCCATTAAGGTGAATCCAGGCCCATGGCGTTCTTCCTTTAGCCTCTCCCGCAAGGACTCGACAACACTGTGTCGTCTCCGCATTGGCCATACCAGGCTGACCCATGGTTTCCTTTTGCGTGATGAGCCACCCCCGCTATGTGGTTGTGGAGCCTTCCAGTCAGTGGCCCACATTTTGGTTGAATGCCCCCTTCTTTTGGCTCTGCGTGCTAAGTACAGACTCCCCCACACTTTACCTTTGATGTTGGCTGACGATTCCTGGATGGTCTCTCTGGTTCTAGGTTTCCTCCGGGAGAGTGGTTTTTATTCTCAGTTTTAAAGTTTTTAATCTCCCTCTGGTGTTGGGGCAGGGTGGTGAGTGTTTGGGTGTCTCTCACTGTAGGCAGTGTTCAGAGATTCCCGATTCACCTCCCTGACCGGAATCCTCTTTTCTTTCCCTTTTACTCTGTTTTTACCCCTTCTTTTTAAGGCTTGGTTAGTTTTTCTATTCCCATACGTACTTCCTGCATTATAGCAGTTGTACCTTTTAAGTCACAGGTGGTCTTGCCTACGCTGCTTCAGCATAGTGTTGGGTTCGTTCTCTTGCCAACTTCCCTCATTTGTTTTTACTATTGACAACGTGACTGCCCTTTTACGTTTCCCCTTTATCCGTTTTATTTTTCTGACTATACTGAGATGTCCCGTTAGCAGAATGGAGTCTATTTGAAACAAGGGACTGATGACCTTGCTGTTTGGTCCCTTTAACCTCAAACAACCAACCAACCAACCCAATAACTGCTTGCATAAGCGACAGAGGTGGACTAATGCGTTATTGACTTTGTCAATTTGTTAAGCTATTTCTCTTGAATAAATCATCCTCTTTTTCAAAATTGTAATCATTTGTTTGTCCGTACATGCAGATAACATCTACTGATTTTTGTCCCATTCGGATAATTCCTTCGTGGTGGTTCGGTCTTCTTTTCCCTTGTGCAGATAAACTTCTTTCAATAAATGGACTAATTTTCTAACACATCGGTACAACGGAAGCTAAATTTCATGTCAGCTAGTATCTGGTCATGAAAGAAACATCCTTTAAGACAGCAAATGATTTATCGTAACGTATTTTGTTTGAACTGCGGGTGTTTTAAAATTCTGCGCTCAGATACTTGCGATGTAAGTGAAAAGGTGCCTCATTTGTCTCGACGGAGAGAGCGTTAGTCAGTGTGAATTTCTCTGCCCCCCCAGAGACAGTCTGGGAGCTTTACACTAATAATTTATCTAGTCGACTTAGACTTGCCTGGAGCAGAACAAAACAGGCATTTGATCGTATTAGGAGTCGAATAATCTTATTCCAGTATCTACCTGTAAGTCCACTCCCCAGCTTATACCCATGGCAGCATGTAATATAGTGATAGACTTTGACAGTTTACGACAGTTGTTGTGATGTGTGCCTGCCATCGAAGTTTATGATCAGTGTGACGTCCAAGGTATTCGGCTACTGTTCAGTAGTTAGTACGACCCAGACTTGAACGTTTCTTCGAAATGGATTGCAGCCGCTCCACTTGTCACACTGCGGTCGGCAGTCTTCACAGTTGCAGAGCCTTAACCAGCATAAGTCTTTTTCTGCAGATTTCGCAGCGAAGTCTGATATCTATGACAGCGATCTTCAATAACTGCCTTCTAGTTAAGCGGGGATAGGTGGCGTAAGCTCCTTCCTCGCAGCAAGTTGTTGGCCAGTAGGGTTGGGGCTGGTATCGTTCTCTGTAGTGGCTGCTGTCATAGCAGCGTCATCTCGCTCCTCCTCCTCCTCCTCCTCCTCCTCCGTGACTCCGAAAATGCCTCCAAACCTCTGATCTGCGACTCGTCGATCGTCTCCACCTCCCAAACAACGGCAACAGGGAGGATGACTGCAGGTTACCAACCGTCTGGCTGCCAACTGTCCCAGTCCAAGGGGTCGCGAGTATTCGCCACCCAGCAGCTCCGCAAGACCCGAGGTGTAAACAAGCTGCCCCAAGAGGACTGCAGTGCGACGTCGACCCTCCGCTACCGGAAAACGCTGCCACTGTGGCACCAGCTATGGATCCGCTTGAGAACCGAAAGGCAATCCCTAGAATTTAGCAGTTTACTCGCCCCGAAGAGCACCGCTGCAAAGACGGTCGAAACGTCGGTTCTGTAGTTGTTTTAGGGCTTTGTAATGACGTGGCGTAACACTCAAATAAGATTGCATCCAGAGGGATACTGGCGGTGAAAGTCAACGAACTTCACTATTGTTTTGTTGTGGAGCATTACGCATGATGCAGTATTACTAAAAGAAATAGCCACTGAGCAGTGTATATTTCTTAATCAGCGACACGCTTTTACCTAAAGTAGCTTGCAGTGGCGTGGGGAGCGCGATTACTGCGCGCCCTGTGCGCCGTGTCGTGCACTGTTGTGTTGTACTGGGCCGTGCTGCGGTCGCCCGTCCGCGCACTCAATTTTGTGCCGTAATGGCGTGCCGGCCACCTGATACGCCGTAATGGGCCGGCTGCCTGCCTTCGCGGTGTCACGAGCGAGCCGCGTGCTCCCGTGTCACTCTAGTGCGTCCCCACCACTGTGCACCTGAGCCGAGGCGTTCCTCAAAGCATTTGGACGACTTGAAGGTCACTCTGGGCGGGACGTCCTTAAACTTCAGTTTGAGAAAATTAAGGAAAAGCTTGCATGAATGTTTACGTGGAATCCGCAACTGTGATACATACCATGTAAATTGAAAGTGGTGGGGGAAGGGGGTGGGAGAAGGGAAAGGAATCAGTGGCGACGGACCAGCAGTCTAGCCGGCGATCTCTTGCCCTCTAGGCAGTTGAATTAACCACTGCGCCCCACTAACATTGTGTTCATCGGAAATGTGCGGACTGTCACATTCATATCACTGATTCGCCTCTATTCCAATTAATCCACAACTTTCAGTGCGGATGCACATTTACGTTGGACGTCCAGTGGGCATGGAGGACATGGACTAGGTCTTCGGTTATGTGGTGGTAGACGGAGTGTGGGTCAGCCGGGGAGCGTACGTAGATAGTGCCCTCATTCGCTATAAACACTGTGTCCGGGTGGCACAGTGGTTAACATTGCTGACTAATAAACAGGAGATCCAGAATTCGAGTCTTGGTCCGGCACACATTTTTACTCGTCGCCGCTGATTCCGCATAAAGTTCCTTACCCTTCCGTTTATGTCTCCCCACGCCACCTTCAATTCAGATAATAACAAAGAGGTGATAAAATATTTTAACACTTGACGAACGACACGTGGCATGTTTAATGCCTGCAGAATGGTCAAACACTCTTGTGTGAAATATAAGCATTCAAAGAAAAAGAAATGATTGGCACAGAAGGAACATAGTTAACATGGCTTTGATGTACAGTATCGAGTGTTTACGAAACGGGGATACAATTGCTAACTTTCATCCAGAAGTATATTTCACATATATAATGCTCTTCAGCACTGTTCCGCCTCCGATGTTGAGGCACAAAAGGCTGCACCCGATTCTGTGCTTAACAGTCTTACGGTCCGTTACGTCCGATTGGGATGGCTGAGGGACCTGATGGTGTTCAAAGCAGAACCTCAACAAAGCTGTCAGCAGCAGTAGCAGCACTGCCATCGTATAAGTTCTGGCACAATATTTGTATCAAAGTATTACACAAGCAGTCTTAACGATTCTCATTAACTGTCGACGTCATATTCGTGGCGTGAGGTCTGCGGTTCTTTATGACTGTCCAATGACTGCTAACACGTTTAGTGCATTATTCATATTTATATTGGGATTACGTACCATAAGTCACATACGCCATCATCACTCCAAATGCTGCTGTTCTTTAAACACCTAGTGGCACCAGTGCACCAATGAGGTCTCCCTCTTGCCGTTACTTTCGCCTGGGCGACCTACATGCAGAAACTGGCAATAACTGCTTTACATATTGAAAAAAAATTCAGCTGCATCTAATAACGAACGACAATTGCAGTTCGCGAATAATTAGTGTTACCATTTCAAAAAGATGCCGTGTTGCAGTACAGACGTAGTTTCTATCAGTCTTAGAACCACTTGTAGATACGAAAAGGCCATTTGAGGTGTATCGATCTATATATTCTATACTGTGAGTGAAGATGTCCTTATGAAGCTATAATAAAGCCCATTATTTAATTCTACTGTCCCGTATCTCACAAGAGAATGATCCAATCCGACATGCCGAAACCTACCTTGAAATTTTTCAGACAGGAAGAATATATCGAAAGTAATACAGTGTCAGAATCTTAGTTGCGAAGGCGCACTGCATCTGTTTTGTAATGTTTAATTTATTCATTTTGGGCCCACGAAGAACCGCTTCAAGTAGATACGATGTTGCAGTGGCAGTGTTGTTCCGTATTACAATGCAGTGTTCCTTGGGACATACATGCGTGTCCGAAGGAACAGGCACTGCGGCGACTACAGCCGTTATGAAACACATGAAATGTACTCGCAGTTAAGAATATGGAAAACCATAGCTGTATAAGGGAATGACGACAGTGAAAATTTGTGCCGGACCGGGACTCGAACCCAAATTTCCAACTTACCGCAGTCGCCACACCATCTGGCATCCGAGAACAACTCACTGCCAGAGCCAAACTTTCATAAGTCGCCAGCCATGTGTCTACAACCCGTACTCCTACATCCATTTTGTACATTCCTGTACAGGGGAGACAGTTTACTTGAAAATTGCTAGTACGGTGAGAACGGATAAATACGATGATCCTGTGCGTTATTACAAATTACGATGCAGTGCTTCTTCGGACATGATACATGTTGGTGACATACGGAGGTTTGGGTCCGGCTGTGAGTTGTGCTCGGATAGCCAAATGGTAAGGCGACCTATAGGGAAGCAGCCTGCTCACGCCATATAGAATCCATATGTTTTCCATCGTGTGCCAGCCTAGTCCGTTGTAACTAGCTATAATGTCACGAATGTTGTGCAATACCTTAAAAGTAAAGTAAATGATCTGAAAAGTTAATAGCATGTCAGGAGTGATACTAAAATAATGTGTTAAGTTTCAGTTTAGTAACTTCAACAGTTTTCGAAATTTGGACGTTTTATGTAAAAATCATCAGCGCAACAGTAAGGAGCTATAAACTTCAAAATTTGTATTCGGATTCCTTTTTCATTGTAGTTTAATGGAAACAGCACGCTGGATCTCACAAAGTAATATTTTGGTTGAAATTCATGATTTTCTGTTTTTGTGTCCTAAAAGTTCGGAAGCAAGATAGTTTAAGTAAGTGATTAAATAAAGCTAGGATGTTTAGATTTAGGTAGAATGGAAATACGTTATAATAACAAAGATGTGAGTAGTTTTCAAAAGGCAGCGATAAAACTATAGCTGTAGCACCTCTCCAAAGGGCAAGTTCAGAGCTCATCTATTGCGTGCAGTGCAGCTAAAAGCTTGCCAAAAGTATTTAACCTAGCCACATCAGAATTTTATTACAGATACTTACCTGTGAGCTGATTGCACAATTAAATTGAGAGCTTCAACAGCCTTCAGCGAATGAAGCAATTAATTATTGAATAACTTGAAGTGGTGCTGTACTAGCCGAGCGGCTAGTGAGGAAGGCAAATGTTATCGGCTGAGCCTTCGGCGGCCCGCACCGCCGCTACATAAATAAGAGCGCTGCGAGTTAGTCAGGCCCCAGTTCTCTCTAGATTCGTATCAGCACACACTCCGTGTCGGAAGCCGCGTCGCGTCCGTGCAGTTGCAAGGAACAGCCTTGGATGCCGTATTAAGTAACTCGGTATGCACGTAACAATGAGTTCGCATTGTGGTAAAGTGTTAATTGCAAAACGTGGTGATGCAAGCTGACAATCTGCAAATGACTGCACTTCAACAATATTGTTCCACTAATAAACGTGAAATGACAAAACACTCTCGGAAGTTATAATGTCCTATAATTTTCTTAAAAATGTTTACACTGTCGGAAAAATTTCTTTATCGAGGGTCTGAATCACACTATTAGTTTCGTGTGGAATCCTCATTGTATTAAGTCTTTGCGTCGTCCTACTACAGACCGATGTGTGGGTATTTCCAGGGCGAGAGTCCATCAAAAGTAATGAGTTATTCGCTGCAAGTGGTAAGACGACGCTTCGTATGTAATATTGAAAATTATTCTCTCTCGTTTTCCAGATTTTGCTACGTCGTTTACAAGATTTTTGCAAGCAAACACAGTTTCTTAAATTTTTTTATCCTAATTTGACTTAATGTTTCTGGAGACAAAAGTAAAGTTGCGGAAACACTGGTACACCGAACTTGTCGCTGCCACTGTTACATATGAATGTGTCATAGCATTCATCGACAGCACAAACGGTTGTTGGTCTTATTTTCGCTCGAAGTGATAGTGCGATTGCGCGCAGTTCTTGCACGAAACCTGACTTCTTTCATACACTGCATTTTAGGGGATAACAAGAAGCTTCATCTTCTCGTCAGTGACGAATTTCTTTGTAGCATTACCTATTGTCATTTATACACGTTCACTAGAAGTAAACTTCGTAATTTTGCAACTTTCTTTTCCGTATAAATTCCTAAATGCCTTTAACCAGATTGAAAATGCCTGGAAGTCACACACACTCGTCTCACAGTTCAGAAGGCCCACTCTTGTAGATTTACCTCGGTAACTATAAATTGGCTGTCACGAGTAGTTACGAATCTTTCTAATAGTTCTGCAGTTATACTTCCGACGGTTTCGTTTTCGCGCGTATTTCGTACTTCGTGAAAATTTTTCTTCCATTTGTGCAACTCTTTTTCGGATTTTACGAAACGAAATCGGTTTTGGCGGAGCTTAAATTTAAGCGATTTCTCACTCCTTCGTTTAACCAAAAGTTTGTCTTTTCCTTGTTCCTGAAACGTATTAGTATACATGTTTTTTTTCTGTATGTTTGTTCTGGACTTCAATTAACACAACAATCATCGTTCGAACTAAAATTCACGGAATCGTCGGAATTATTTTCTGTTTCTTTTTTAATATTGCCACAATTTCTGACTAAATGACATTTGAATGGACGTGCAAGAAATTAACTAATAAATTGCATTCCACGTACTGCATATTTCATCATTGCAAAGGTTGAAAAACACTAATTGAATGCCACATTATTGTGAAACTCCGGGAACCATACAAAGACAAGTGCTGTTAGCAAGCAGATACGAAAAAAACAAAAATAAAATTAATTTAGTTTCGTGTTCATTGTTAACACTTGCTATGCTGCGAAGTCAACTGATCACTTACACATTTTAAATAAATTGCAAAGTCGACAAAATAGTAACTGAACAACTGTGTCAGTGAAACTGTTAATGAAACCTGAAACTCGCTTTACAAATTACGATCGTGTTGAGTAAAAAAAAAAAATGGTTCAAATGGCTCTGAGCACTATGGGACTTAACATCTGAGGTCATCAGTCCCCTAGAACTTAGACCAACGTAAACCTAACTAACCTAAGGACATCACACACATCCATGCCCGAGGCAGGATTCGAACCTGCGACCGTAGCAATCGCGCGGTTCTGGGCTGAAGCGCCTAGAACCGCTAGTCCACCACGGCCGGCTCGCGTTGAGTTATCTTACCTGCCTAAAGCTGTACCGTCGATCACGGATCTGTGGCTGCCATGTTGAGCATGTCTCCAACCGCCTGGCGAGCTACGAATTTGGCAATTTTACCTTAAAAAAATATTTGCGCTCTGTCTTAATATCTAAAATTTTGACATTGTATTTCTTTCTGTGTATTCTTCAGGCATAAAAAAATCAGGGCAGGTTTCGACAGGCCGGATTGGACCACACCCTTGTCATTTAGACTTCGCAGTTGGGAATAAATGCAAGTGTACTATCTTTTAGTTTTTTTCTGCAATGAGTGCTTAAATGAAAGAGCGCACACCGATAAAGATGAGGGTCTAACCAAAGGATGAATGTATATTAAATACGGGAAGTGTCTGACGACTGTGCTTTGTCTCAAGTTTGTCAGAACGCAACTAGGTATACTTCGAAACTCATACAGTTACAAAAATTGTTTCTAGAATCGTTTACGTCACTCAATTGTGATAAGCTGTTTGGGAATTAGGGAGAAAGGGAGAAATTTATCACTGAAATAACTTTTG
Source organism: Schistocerca piceifrons (assembly GCF_021461385.2). Lineage (NCBI taxonomy): Eukaryota > Metazoa > Arthropoda > Insecta > Orthoptera > Acrididae > Schistocerca > Schistocerca piceifrons. The sequence continues at coordinate 701,224,125 of NC_060138.1, forward strand.
TGGGTAATATGTAAACAGGTTCCAAAACCTGACAACTGTCATTTTGCGAAAGAAAAATTATTATCTGTTGTAAGACAAGATGATTCATGCAGTGACAGTGTTAAAGAAACAGTTCAGGAATGTGGTTCGTTTCATCGTGCCGTGCACACTCCTGGGAAAAGAATGAGCGTAGACACTGATGAATTTTCACGAGTATGTTATAGTATGATCTTTCGCTTTTAGGGACAGATCGACACTTGGAATTATTAACTTAGGTTTAAACAGCGCAGACTGCGTTTCTTAAAGGATAAATGGTGAAGCGACTCAGCGAAATAAATATGTAGAATTTGTAACTAGTTGCAGATAAAGCAATTACATTAGGTTTCGAATCAGTGTTAGGTTGACTACATCCTAGAAATATTCACGGGGCTGAAGCATACAATGAATATTTGCTGTGACGTGTTGATATACCAAAATAATTCTACGTTCGCCCAGGCGAATTTCAACTAAGCAAACTATTGCGCAGCCGAGTTTGCCGTCTGTACTCCTGTCGATTTAAATCTGTATTTGCTTAAGGTGGGTGCTATTTGCTGACCCCGTCGCCATTAGATATTCATCGATGTGTCGGTGTCTAGCATTGTCTTCTTACGCTCAATGGTTAACTAAGACTTACATCAAAGTATTCGCAGTATACTGAATTAAAGTTTATAACAATCAGTGTTCTGAAAAGCAGTTATAATGTGTGTAATTTTCAGTATCACGAAAGAATATTTACGACTAACAAATCAAAAACTGTTTTAGTGCAAAGAAATCATATTTATAGAGCATTCAGGAACACGTAGAAGTTTCAGTGTCGAATTCATATTTACATAAAACTGCAATATGTTTTGTTCTATTTCATAATACGATCCACATTTTAAAAAGAAATCGGCAATGGCAGCGCACTGTTCCCGCCACATGCATATGGTGGCATCTTACTGTGTTTCGTTGCTTCTGACGTCAATTTTCTACAGGAGTTTGTAACACCCCACCCATCACTTATCTGGTTTTGGTGTGTGTTCAGAAATGGCTCTGAGCACTATGGGACTTAACATCTATGGTCAACAGTCCCCCAGAACTTAGAACTACTTAAACCTAACCAACCTAAGGACATCACACAACACCCAGTCATCACGAGGCAGAGAAAATCCCTGGCCCCGCCGGGAATCGAACTTGGTGTGTGTGTTCACCCCAGGTAATCGACTAACAGATCAACAGAGAGTGCGTTATCCGACACTGCGGCAGTTTTTCAAAGAAAGTAATAAGGCCCTGTGACTCCTGATTGAACTGCGGTGGCAGTGTTGACATTAATTGATTCAGAATTGATCCCTTTTAATTAAAAAGGGGTGCACATTGATGTTACATTCAGCTATTGAACACCAGATGCAAATGTTGAACATAAAATTAATTAAAGTGCCTTGGGATTTCAGCTACTTGATTGAAAACAGATGGAGTCGATTAGCACAGATTTATTTTTAACTCGCAGTCTTCCATCATCACATTACATGACTCTCCTAACAGGCAGTGGTAATAAATTGCTTTTGCGTGGAGTAAAGCGCGATAAATCAAAAGTAATTCCTATCAACTGACCCAGGCGTAATGCGAAGTGCGAGAAGAATTCTACAATACACGGCCCATGAAACCCTCGTGGAAACTTTGCCGACGTGATCCAACAAATTAATCAGTGGCCGGAGCGGGCGCAATATCACCGAATTCAGCGTGGGGGAGTGGTGTCGTTGTGCGGACCTCGGCCGACCTCGTGGTGCTGCAAGGCTGTGCTCATCTATTCACTCTTAGCTATCTTGCTCAGTACATAGCTGAACCAAAACTTCCTATCTCAAAGCTCAATCGTTCCATTTGGTAAGTCCTAAACTCCAGAGATGCTCACTCTTTCTCAGACAAGCTGAGTAAAGAACGCCGCGTCCGCACTCTAGGCAAACTGGGAACGGAAGACCTCTACTGAGACTTCTGCCAGTCCGCTCTTCGCCTCAGTTTCCCCTCCAGCAAAATCACTTACGCCAATTGCAGCGCAAGTCGCGTTAATTATGCGTCGCTTCCCAGCGCCTGCTCTGGGAAGTGCACAAACACCAAGTTTTCCGGAATTCTGACTCCCAGGAGAGCACTTCAAATTCCTTGGTCCTACGTTCCCATCGGAGGCCGGCGTATTTTATGCTGTCTCTCGTCACCTGATTTATTTCAGGCTCTGCGGACCGTGAATTCAGCGTGAAGTTGGTATAGTCACGAACACGCATATTTTACCCTCTGTTGACCGCTCCACCGTAGCTTTGCGCGGCTTTGTCGCATGTTCCACAGAAAACGTGCGGTAGCGTTCTCGCTTCCCACGCCCGGGTTCCCGGGTTCGATTCCCGGCGGGGTCAGGGATTTTCTCTGCCTCGTGATGGCTGGGTGTTCTGTGCTGTCCTTGGGTTAGTTAGGTTTAAGTAGTTCTAAGTTCTAGGGGACTGATGACCATAGATGTTAAGTCCCATAGTGCTCAGAGCCATTTGAACCATTTTTTGAAGAAAACGGGACGACGGACATTTATCAACAGGCGTACAAGTTCTCAGTCTGTTTCCCGGTACACCAGCATGGAGTCGGGGTCAACCACCCACCCACTCACTGTCACTCATCTTAAGGCGGCTGGAGGCCGCGACACGTTACCGCTTTCTCAGAGCTTGAGCCGCCCTAAGCTGCCTATTGTCGCTTCCGTTCGCCGTTCCCCAGCCGGCCACGGTCAACTCTAAATACTTCCCTGGGGTAAACTAGCGTCCAGTAAATCGACTCGTTTCCACAAAGTTTTCATGTCGTGTGAGTTGCTTTAAAACTATCACCCGACATTAGTTATTCCAATACGTCCATGCTATACCCTCTACAAGATGTATTGTGCTTTGTCAGTCATTTTTTGTTGAGCCCTGCTGTTCACTCAACGTGAGTTAGGTGATCTTTAATGACTTCATGTAAGGGGCATAGTTCTTGCCATCTTACAAGTTTAAATGCTGACGGTGATTTACTGTGGGAGACCTTGATCACTTTGATTCTTGTACAACGTTTTACAGATTAGTCTCATTCTGAATTTGTGCATCGTGTTTCTTGGTGCAGGCTATTCTTTATTAAGTCTGTAGTCGTAATGTCGCCTCCGATTTATTAGATACTGTTCGAAAGTTATCAAATAGAATACTCAATCTCCTCTTAACCATCAAGAGAATAAAGTTGCCAGAAGTTTTGACTATAAGCGTACACGTACAACTTCACCGATCTGACGGCTGTTGGGCTACTGTGCGACAGGACATCGTGTGCCGTTCGCCACACGTCCGACATCAATTGGCCCACAGCGCTATGTTCGTGTCTTATGCGCAACGCGGTGAAGTCCCGCGTGATGGGCCACAGCTAATGACACACACACACACACACACACACACACACACACACACAAACTCACCACTGACAAACTACTGTGCATACCGCTCAACAACAATGTGCTGGTTCGCGCTTCTATCTCATCTCAGTCAGCCAAAATCAACAGGGACTTCGACTCCGATTAATTACGCGCATATTTTTGAAGAGAGGGTCCAACAACTCCTCAGTCCTCTGTTAGCAACTAAATCAGATGCTGGTATGAAACTAAAATGTCAGCACTCGATTGTATTCTATTTGGATGAAAGTGCACTGTGACTTGGATTGCACATTGAAATGAATCCGTCTGCAGAAATGAAATGTGATTCGACTGCCTTAATTGTTTTTGTAGACTCTAGCTCCTGAGCTTAGATATGTTTGTGCCTTTCTTCAGCCCTTTCCAGCTCGAATGAATCTATCTTGCATAGTTTGCTTGAATAGCGCCGCTGGGGGAAGGAAGGAAAGAAAGAAGGAAAACTTAATATTTCAAACAAACACATAGAAAAAATAGTTACGTAAGGATGTGTATATTTCTTTGCAAACATATGTCTGTAGTACTGGTACATACGGAAATCTTCGCGCCTCAGCACCATAGCACGTTGCTAGAGGAGCCATCACAAAACGACGCATATTATCGATGAAGCCTAGTATCGTGCGGCAATAGGTTTCCTGCAATGAATGGGAACAACACAACAATCTCTACTGAGCCGCAGTGTGGTCAGGGATGTCTGAGTAACGCAGAACGCAATGGCGTACGACCCGTCTGTGTTTCTACACAAGCTGCAAGAGCGCTGGAGCTCCTGGAGCTCGCAGACCGGCATATCACTGTCGAGTGTAAAAGTGAAAATCAGTCATGGATCGGTTTTCAACGCCTTATACGGTATTGTAAACGTGACAAATGGCGTCACCCATTGCGTTCTGTGGCCGGTTACACTCCTTTAAGGAAACCGTGCTGGAAATGTTGCATCTGTGTCAGACCTGAACAGCCAAACTACAGATTCAACAAACAAGGTCTCCGCCCAAGTCATGCATCGACGAGGAAAAATGTCTCGTACTGAAGAGTCAGTTTGTCGGGAAGGACTAACGCCGTCGACAAGTTTCAAGGTCACACTTTGATTCTTTCCTAGGTTATAATTAAAACTTTGATTATCTCCTGTACATTTATTTGGTGAGCAGAGGCCAGTAAAGATGGTACAGGTGTTGCACAAATTGGAGAAGGAAATAGTAGGGTATCAGCCACGACGTTGTTGATGGAAGATGAGCATTCTTTTCAGAAAAAAATGTTCAAATGTGTGTGAATTCCTAAGGGACCAAACCGCTGAGGTCATCCGTCCCTAGACTTACACACTACCTAAAACTAAATTGTGCTAAGAACAACGCATACACCCATGCCCGAGTGAGGACTCAAACCTCCGGTGGGAGGGGCCACGCAATCCCTGACATTGCGCCTCTAACCGCGCGGCCACTCCGCGCGGCATTCGTTTTAGAAATAACCCGAATCAACACCACTGGAGGCAAGTATGAATTCTTTCCTCCATTCACTCAAATCGCTCTTTGTGTGAAAAGTGTGGTCAAGACTGAGGAAGTACATGCTTTGTGATTGATGCTTCACAGAAAATAAAATCTACGGAACAGTGTGTTGGAAACTGGGCGCCTCTGAAAGGTTAGAACTTCTTTCCAGACAAAGGTACACACTGGATCTGTGGCTTCGGTGGGGACATTCTTTGCTACCTTTGCTACCTTTGCTACCTTTGTCATCTACTAGTATCAGTTCAGTAGCAGACAGATAATGAAGGATTCTGAGGCGCATTTGTTTACAAGTGTCGGTAAAATACCGTAGTTCGCGAGGGTGGTTCGTCATGTTTTTTGTTGATCCACTGCACTTCAACAAACCATACAGTGTTTCCATTCCTTATAGACAACAATAGATTTATGTGGCTCGGTATAAGACTTCATAACAGATACTAATTCAGTAGCTTTCATGTTTTTTGTTGATCCACTGCACTTCAACAAACCATACAGTGTTTCCATTCCTTATAGACAACAATAGATTTATGTGGCTCGGTATAAGACTTCATAACAGATACTAATTCAGTAGCTTTCATGTTCATTATCTTCAATTTTAAATGTGTTTATGTAAGTGGTGGCGTGATTGAGTATGTTCTTTAATGTGTTTGCGTTGGCGTTGTTGTTGTTGTTGTTGTTGTTGTTGTTGTTAGGAGACGATAAAAGCGAGGACTGCAGACCTTAATGTACTCACGTGACGGATCGACCTTAATGTACTGACATGACGATGGATCAGTATCAACAGTGTCACTTACACGCGGCAAGTTAGGTAGACGCCTAGAATTCAGCTTGGACACCGCTCACTAACTTTACACCGTAATACCCGCATCAATTCCTCAGGATGACACTGCTTGTCGCCTGGGCTGGTTTATATCGGACGGTGGTCATAATTTTCTGGCTGATCAGTGTAAACTTTGTTACCTCTGGCTCGGCTCAACTGCCGGCACAATTTACGCGCTGTTTAAAAAGAAAATTTGAGCCACTGTTGGTTGCGCGCGGTCTGCTACTCGTTTTATCGCCTCCTTGCTGATTTGACAGGATGCCACTAAATGTCACCATTTAATCCCGCTCCTATATTATCGTGGGTTGTAAAAAAATTGGTACATATTTCGCACGAGTTCCATCTCTTCGTTGATGAAACGGGAAAGTTAATATTGCTTGAGTTTATTAATGAATGAATGTTTCAAGAGCAATTTCACACAACGCCATACAACGAGCCGATGTAGCCAACTAAATATCTAATTCTATCTGTATGCTTGTCGTGCATGCCGAATTTAGGACATCGGAATGGATCACGTGAATGCTTCAGTGTTAAATGCTTTAGATTTGCAGATGACAGTCTAAAAATGTTTTGTCATTTCATAGTGTTTCGAGCTGCTCATGTTTATTATTGTGACAGTGTTATTTGTTGGTAAGGGAGTGCTAACAAGAAACCATTTTTGCGTGTGCTCGTCTTCATTTTAGTATGTCCAACCTGGTGTAACACTCTAAATATGACAGTCGACATGTCGCTCTGTCTCCAAAAGCAGAGGGGGGGGGGGGGGGTGACCTTAATATAACGTCAATGTCGAGACCGTTAGAGACTGAACAGTTGATCAGTTAGACAAGAGCGGGGGATATAATGGATGTAGATTTATTTTATGCTTTCACCGGGCATCATTATTCTAGCAGTGGAGCTGGGAGCTGTAGTTGTTGACACACGACCACAAACAAGTGGAAGAATCTATCAGCACAGTATCGGGTTCCAGATAAGGTTTCAGTTCCCGAAACATATATACCACGGATCAAGTATCAGTCCCTTGTCTTACGACATGCAGGAACTATTAACACTGTTCCAAAACTGGCTGTTGTTGTTGTGGTCTTCAGTCCTGAGACTGGTTTGATGCAGCTCTCCATGCTACTCTATCCTGTGCAAGCTTTTTCATCTCCCAGTACCTACTGCAACCTACATCCTTCTGAATCTGCTTAGTGTATTCATCTCTTGGTCTCCCTCTACGATTTTTACCCTCCACGCTGCCCTCCAATACTAAATTGGTGATCCCTTGATGCCTCAGAACATGTCCTACCAACCGATCCCTTCTTCTGGTCAAGTTGTGCCACAAACTTCTCTTCTCCCCAATCCTATTCAATACTTCCTCATTAGTTATGTGATCTACCTATCTAATCTTCAGCATTCTTCTATAGCACCACATTTCGAAAGCTTCTATTCTCTTCTTGTCCAAACTATTTATCGTCCATGTTTCACTTCCATATATGGCTACACTCCATACGAATACTTTCAGAAATGACTTCCTGACACTTAAATCAATACTGGATGTTAACAAATTTCTCTTCTTCAGGAACGCTTTCCTTGCCATTGCCAGCCTACATTTTATATCCTCTCTACTTCGACCATCATCAGTTATTTTGCTCCCCAAATAGCAAAACTCCTTTACTACTTTAAGTGCCTCATTTCCTAATCTAATTCCCTCAGCATCACCCGACTTAATTAGACTACATTCCATTATCCTTGTTTTGCTTTTGTTGACGTTCATCTTATATCCTCCTTTCAAGACACTGTCCATTCCATTCAACTGCTCTTCCAAGTCCTTTGCTGTCTCTGACAGAATTACAATGTCATCGGCGAACCTCAAAGTTTTTATTTCTTCTCCATGAATTTTAATACCTACTCCGAATTTTTCTTTTGTTTCCTTTACTGCTTGCTCAATATACAGATTGAACAACATCGGGGAGAGGCTACAACCCTGTCTTACTCCCTTCCCAACCACTGCTTCCCTTTCATGTCCCTCGACTCTTATAACTGCCATCTGGTTTCTGTACAAATTGTAAATAGCCTTTCGCTCCCTATATTTTACCCCTGCCACCTTTAGAATTTGAAAGAGAGTATTCCAGTCAACATTGTCAAAAGCTTTCTCTAAGTCTACAAATGCTAGAAACGTAGGTTTGCCTTTCCTTAATCTTTCTTCTAAGATAAGTCGTAAGGTCAGTATTGCCTCACGTGTTCCAGTGTTTCTACGGAATCCAAACTGATCTTCCCCGAGGTTGGCTTCTACTAGTTTTTCCATTCGTCTGTAAAGAATTCGTGTTACTATTTTGCAGCTGTGACTTATTAAACTGATAGTTCGGTAATTTTCACATCTGTCAACACCTGCTTTCTTTGGGAATGGAATTATTATATTCTTCTTGAAGTCTGAGGGTATTTCGCCTGTTTCATACATCTTGCTCACCAGCTGGTAGAGTTTTGTCAGGACTGGCTCTCCCACGGCCGACAGTAGTTCCAATGGAATATTGTCTACTCCGGGGGCCTTGTTTCGACTCAGGTCTTTCAGTGCTCTGTCAAACTCTTCACGCAGTATCGTATCTCCCATTTCATCTTCATCTACATCCTCTTCCATTTCCATAATATTGTCCTCAAGTACATCGCCCTTGTATAGACCCTCTATATACTCCTTCCACCTTTCTGCTTTCCCTTCTTTGCTTAGAACTGGGTTTCCATCTGAGCTCTTGATATTCATACAAGTCGTTCTCTTATCTCCAAAGGTCTCTTTAATTTTCCTGTAGGCAGTATCTATCTTACCCCTAGTGAGATACGCCTCTACATCCTTACATTTGTCCCCTAGCCATCCCTGCTTAGCCATTTTGCACTTCCTGTCGATCTCATTTTTGAGACGTTTGTATTCCTTTTTGCCTGTTTCACTTACTGCATTTTTATATTTTCTCCTTTCATCAATTAAATTCAATATTTCTTCTGTTACCCAAGGATTTCTACTAGCCCTCGTCTTTTTACCTACTTGATCCTCTGCTGCCTTCACTACTTCATCCCTCAAAGCTACCCATTCTTCTTCTACTGTATTTATTTCCCCCATTCCTGTCAATTGCTCCCTTATGCTCTCCCTGAATCTCTGTACAACCTCTGGTTCTTTTAGTTTATCCAGGTCCCATCTCCTTAAATTCCCACCTTTTTGCAGTTTCTTCAGTTTTAATCTACAGGTCATAACCAATAGATTGTGGTCAGAGTCCACATCTGCCCCTGGAAATGTCTTACAATTTAAAACCTGGTTCCTAAATCTCTGTCTTACCATTATATAATCTATCTGATACCTTTTAGTATCTCCAGGGTTCTTCCATGTATACAACCTTCTTTCATGATTCTTAAACCAAGTGTTAGTTATGATTATGTTGTGCTCTGTGCAAAATTCTACCAGGCGGCTTCCTCTTTCATTTCTGTCCCCCAATCCATATTCACCTACTATGTTTCCTTCTCTCCCTTTTCCTACACTCGAATTCCAGTCACCCATGACTATTAAATTTTCGTCTCCCTTCACAATCTGAATAATTTCTTTTATTTCATCATACATTTCTTCAATTTCTTCGTCATCTGCAGAGCTAGTTGGCATATAAACTTGTACTACTGTAGTAGGTGTGGGCTTCGTATCTATCTTGGCCACAATAATGCGTTCACTATGCTGTTTGTAGTAGCTTACCCGCATTCCTATTTTCCTATTCATTATTAAACCTACTCCTGCATTACCCCTATTTGATTTTGTGTTTATAACCCTGTAGTCACCTGACCAGAAGTCTTGTTCCTCCCGCCACCGAACTTCACTAATTCCCACTATATCTAACTTCAACCTATCCATTTCCCTTTTTAAATTTTCTAACCTACCTGCCCGATTAATGGATCTGACATTCCACGCTACGCTGGCTACAAGTGGTTAATTTTTTCTTTATAAAGGCACATAACGACAACAAGCGAAACAAATTGCAGATGATTTCGGCGAAGCGGGCAACCTGCGTCGGAGATATTACTGATTGCAGAATTCCGGCTTACTGTTTCGTTCGAAAGGTTGGAGCTTCAGCCTGAGAAGTGTCGAAAGGAGAAAGGGAGAAATCTTCTACTCGAAAAAAATGGTTCAAATGGCTCTGAGCACTATGGGACTCAACTGCTGAGGTCATTAGTCCCCTAGAACTTAGAACTAGTTAAACCTAACTAACCTAAGGACGTCACAAACATCCATGCCCGAGGCAGGATTCGAACCTGCGACCGTAGTGGTCTTGCGGTTCCAGACTGCAGCGCCTTTAACCGCACGGCCACTTCGGCCGGCCTCTTCTACTCGTGCGAGATGCGCTCGCTTACAGTTACGTTGCGATCTCGCAAGTGTTCTCGTCCTGATTGGTTAATGGTCTGTTCTGTACAGCCTAGTCATTGTTTCCCATTTCATGCACAATATTTCGACGACAGACGCAGTCACCTGCGAGTTAGGCTGTTAAAGTGCCTGTACTCCACCCAGGCTTTGAGTTGTAGTTAGCCTGACACCTCTGTTTATATAGCTGACTATGAGTCCGAATTTAGACGTTCACTACGCCCTTTGACAGAATATCAGTGCGGGCACTGAAAAACAAAACAGCATCAAACGGACATTCTCTCAACGTTTCCTGGCTGAGGTAGATGTGATGGCCCGCAATGCCTGAATAAACTTGGTACTGGACGCGAAGCATTGTTTAAATTAATGTGAGGCTGTTGATGACGCGCCAGTACTTTTTGTGTGTAGCGAAGGTCAGTGACATGCAGTACCTCTCCCGTTAAACAGGCAACACTATAATTTCACAGCGACTACGGCCAGACTAGCGTAACTCAGGTCACACGAGACCCCGGGCACTCGCCGCCTGCCGCCGTGTGTAGTCAGTTAAGTATCTCGCTTTGGTCTGCTAGCCTGCTGCACCGGACCAGACACCTTAACCGTAGGTCATCCACTTGCTGGCACGGCTTAATTAGTAGAAATTTACCAACACGGTGCTTTAATACTGTCTACTAGCGGAATTTCGTGTTAAAAATTTTCGCTTCGATCATTCCAAAACATAAACGCAGAGTAATATGCTACCAAATTAACGTAGTTTAGATCGGTTATGTCATTAATTTGACTCAACAGCACCCGTTCTGCTAAAACCTCGTCCACAAAAATCCTCACATTCAATACTGTTAGGTAGGGCCTCACATCTCGGTCTAACCTCCATGACGACTGCCTATAAATTGTGTGAATATTGCTCTGGGAAAGATTTTCCATTGATAAGGGATTTCAGCTTATCCATGTTACCCACCTAAGACGACAAGCTGCGCTGTTGAGCATTTCGGGCGACTTGAAATCGGAGGAGGAACATTTCACTCCCGCGAACTGGTGCCCTTCGCAAGAATTCTCGCGGTGAAGAAATAAGGGCCATCAAAAAGTTTCCGTTCGATGGCCGTACAGTCTTGAATCGGTATGCCAGTCATACAGTAAGCACTCAAGTTGAAGGTACCTTTTTGGTAAAATACCGAGCCCTGCTGCGTTAAGAAGTCCGTAACTGTGCGATGCGCATCCTCGTCTAACTGAAATTGTCGAACCTTCAGTGCCTTTCGTAAGGTACCGAAGGCGTGATAATCTCATGGGGGGGGGGGGGGGGGGGAAACCGGGACTGTAGGACGGTTGCTCTAGTGTCTCCCACGTGAGTTGACGTAACTTCTGCGTTACACATTTGCGATATAAGGACGTCATTATCATCAAACAACACGGAACTTCATATACCATTCCACAACAGCGTTTTTTCTACAAACATGCTCCCCGTACGCATTCTTCTTCTTCTCCCATGGACATCTAACGGTGTTTGTCTTTCGGCTGCTCAGAAAAGAAAAACAGTACGTTTGTCCTGTTCCGGCGCATTTGATAATAATGTTGTTGTAGCAGCTCACGTTTCCCATTTACCGCACGCACGTCGGATAGATAAAAATGTCGCGGTAATCCTTCGCCTACAGATTCATAACTTATATATATAACTGGAAGAGTGTCGCGTTACGTTGCATATAGGCTGCTGAAAAGCACTCAGACAAACTTTTTGATCGCCCCCTTATACAAAACGTTATTCAGAACAGACGGCACAGATATACTAACTTAATAATATAATAAACTGTCCTTGCACCAAAAACACCCCAACCGCGCGGGGTAGCCGCGCGGTCTTGAGCGCATTGGCACGGTTAGCGCGGCTTCTCTCGTCGAAGGTTCGAGTCCTCCCTCGGGCATGGGTGTGTGTGTTGTCCTTAGCGTAAGTTAGTGTAAGTTGCGTGTAAGCCTAGGGACGGATGTCCTCAGCAGTTTGGTCCCATAGGAACTTAACACAAATTTCTAAAAAACACCTAGGCTAAGATTTGAAAAAATACTGACATTCGCCTTTAAAATGAAATTTTCACTCTGCAGCGGAGTCTGCGCTGATACGGAAATTCCTGGCAGATTAAAACTGTGTGCAAGACCGAGACTTGAACTCAGTACCTTTGCCTTTTACAGGCAAGCACTCTACTGACTGATCCACCAAAGCACGACTCAAGGGCCCTATTCTGTATCGTTCATACCAATCGATGCAGTGGGTTAGCCTCGGTAGTTACGTCATTTTCGGTTCTTTATCCGAAGTTTCTATTCAGTAAGCTTCTGAGAACTGTTACCGATCAGTCCTACCGATTTTTCGACAATTGTACCGAGAAGTTCCGGATTTCGGTATGGCCCTCTCGTTTGGTTCGGTGTGGTTTATTTACACCTAGAATTTGTTATTTGAAACATATTGAGCGGTTTTAGCTTCGGATTTAGTGACTGTGTTACTGAAGAATCAACAGGACATGTCTGGGTGGAAAGTGAGTTCATAATAGACTATTTTCCTTTGGTAAGAGTATGGTTTGTATTCTTGTTACTGTGGATGACTGTAACATTAAAAATAGTTTTGGTCAATATTCTCACAAAATAATTAATTTTACGTAATTACGAGTTAAAAAAGTCATTAAATTTCAAAAGGTCGGCTCTGTTTATGTATATCATAGTGTGTTAGCTGAAATTACCAGTGACTTCACGTATTTTTTTTCCGCAAGTGGTTTACTTATTAATTATTTAAACGTGTTAAAACTTTTAAGTAATGGTGCAAAGGAATTTTGTGTAGCCTGATAAAGGAAACCTTCCAAAATTTCATGTATTTACGGCTCAACGCCCGCGTCATTCGACAACGAAGTCGGCCTGCGGTTTTCTGGAGTGTTACGTGGATTAAAGCTCTAAATAAATGCGAGTTACAATAAGGAAGTTCGTAAGGAAACGAACTGCCGTCTCGAAGGTCGCAGGTTCGCATACTGCATGTTGCCAAAATATTTTTTTCCTCTTCGTTTTTGTAACACATTCTGAGACTTCGTTAATCGTCAAAGTTAAGCATTTTTTCTGAAATATTCGTTGTTATGTTTACGTAAGAGCGCCCTTTCTCAGTAACGCGTAACTTTGCTTTCATGGCTTTCATGTGTTTAAGAAATGAAAGATGAAATTGCTGTGAGCGAAACGACTGACAGTGACATTTATACTTTTTCTTGTCACAAATAATTCACATTTTTTTTCTGAATACGTATCGATTTCCGGGAGTGTGATCGGGCAGGAATCTAAGAGCACAACCTCAATTACTTCCAATGAAACTATCAGCATGCATCTTTATACAATAGCTTGTCACAACTATCTATCTGCTATCGAATCCTTAATAACCGTACACAGAGATGGAAAAATGCCCGCCACGATATTTTCACACTATACCACCATACACGAAACATTTTGATTCATCACATGCATGTTATAAAATATCACGAACTTCTATAGCTGCACTCGCCACTCGCCACACGCTCTCGAAAAGGCATTTTTAAAAAAATTTTGTTTTTATGAACCAAATCGTTGATGTATAATGTAGGGAAGTAGGAGCGAGTTATAACCACATTCTGTCCATCTTCTTATTTTTGACACTCTTAAACAATTTTTCGGGTTCGTGGACATATGTTCCGTCTGTGCAACTAATTAAAGCCGCTTGTTTATTGCCATACGCGTTTCGCTTCTTTTATTTGTGAATAATTTTCACGAACAAAAGAAGCAAAACGAGTATGGCAATAAACAAACTGCCATCAGTTAGCTGCATATACAGAACGTACCGCCGGCCAGAGTGGCCGAGCGGTTCTAGGCGCTACAGTCTGGAACTGCGCGACCGCTACGGTCGCAGGTTCGAATCCTGCCTCGGGCATGAATGAGTGTGATGTCCTTAGGTTAGTTAGGTTTAAGTAGTTCTAAGTTCTAGGGGACTGATGACGACAGAAGTTAAGTCCCATAGTGCTCAGAGCCATTTGAACAGGACGTACCTCCATAAATTTTGAAGCAACTAAGGAACGACGGAAAACAGAAATGACGAATTTTTCGGGTATTTCTATGCATGTATTTGTACAGTGTGGTAGTAACACTTCATTCCTAACCTAAATTCCGAAACGTAAAATCCAAAACAAGACGACGATGTGAATGAGAATAAAATGACATAATGTGACATTTATGACAGTCAATATTCTATCGCTATCATGTATTCATAGAACCACCTGGTCAGCGAAATTTGAACAGTATTGCGTACTCTAACCACACTTTTCGGTACTGTTAAGAATAGCGTGCCTGTGTCGTCTGCTAGCCGCTTCGGATTCGTGCTGCTGTGGCGCTGCAGTGCGCATCCGCGGATCTGAGCCAGATTGCTTTTGGTTGGTTGGTGCGAGGAGAACTGGCAACAGCGTTTAGGTTCTCTAGGTCCATTCGACATCGCTTCCGAAATGCTTACAGAATAATGTTTGAGGCTCTCCTTCGAAAACAAGACCGTTGGGTGCACTCGCGTACCGAACCGATGTGCAAAATGATGGAAAGAAAAAGAATAGGGCCCCAGGACCCGTCCTCACAGAGTGTTCGAGTCTCGGTCCGGCATACAGTTTCAATCTGACAGGAACTTTCATCCGACTTAAGTTCCCAACAGTAGAAACTACGTAAACCTCACGCTATGGCTAATTTAAACGACTTTTCGGTGTTTCTTCCGAAATTAAATTTTACAGCAATTTCAATAAGGATTTCTTCTTTGAAATATTAGTCTTTTTTTAAGATTATGGCTTTCCAAAGTTACTTTGAGAATGCACCGACTAATTAAACTACTGACAGCATATTTTTTTTAAAAAATATTGTTTGCGAAAACTGGTTTCTGTTATTCATCTCGTTAACTGTTAATGGCATGTAATAATGAGAAATTTCGTTTACGAAGAACTTTAGCAGAAAGTGGAATAGAAGTGCAGCCGCCAATGACCGATACGTGAAATGGCGGTGAGCAGCAGCTGCAGTTGAGACAGCAGGGACTTGTAATCTGCCGCTCTATGTCGCATTACGCAGTTCCAAGGGGTGAAGCGTATGTTCATGTGCTAGGCTGATTGACAGTCAGTGTATTTAGGCAAAGTATTTTTAGAAATCGATCAGAGATAAGGTTAGTTTCCAGTGGCAAGTGTTCATGGCTGCTTCACGTAATTTGGTTCAAATGGCTCTGAGCACTATGGGACTCAACTGCTGAGGTCATTAGTCCCCTAGAACTTAGAACTAGTTAAACCTAAGGACATCACACACATCCATGCCCGAGGCAGGATTCGAACCTGCGACCGTAGCGGTCTCGCGGTTACAGACTGCAGCGCCACGTAATTTGTATTAAGTAGCGTAACAGTAGGTATTGCGTTACTCGACGTAACCAAGTAGGGCGGCACCCGTGTTTCAGGGCGGTGCAAGTCGTTGTTTCGCATATGAAACGGCCACAGGAAATACCTACCGGAACAACAGGTTCGACAGTGTATCAAATTTACGAGGTTGATGGGTGACCAGAAGAACTGGGAGATAGTGCCGGAACGTGCTTCCCAGTTGCTGAAACACTGCGTGACTGTGATGAATAAAATATCGATTATTGGATAGCAATAGACGGTGAATGAATTTTCAGTGTTTTCTCCAGTAAGGAGCAGTAATACCTCCTGCAATTACTTTCAGTGTACTACGAACGATTTGCATACATGTTTTACTAGGCAGCGAAATTTCCAAACGCAAACGACAAAATGTAAAAACTTCGGAAGTATATTACCTTCTTTTCAGAGAGATGTGCGATTCACGAATAGTACCGACATAATGAGTAAATCTATTTTGTTCGTAAGATTGTGTCTGAGACGATATCACAGTAGATGAATCTCCAACTGAAAACTGCAGGAAATCGCAGCCAAACTCGCTGGTAAAATGTAGCTCCAGACTGCAGCTGGGTATTTGTTTATGACGATCATGGGTTCCCAAACGGTGGCACCAATAGCACTGGTGGTACGCAAAAGGACATTTCCCGTGGTACGCGCACAAGTAAATATTTCAAATGTCATTCCTCTCTTACTCACTGAATATTTGTACCAGAACTGCCTGAATTTAATTTCAAATTTCTTGCTACGGATAAGAACCACATGTGAACGTGAGTGTAAAAAAAAGTGCTTCCACGAAACGTTATTACCTTCGTGTGTCACAATTCTACCACGCATATTAGTTGATCGGCACGACGCAAAAATCGTATGTGTGGTGTCCGCATTGGGCAACATGACGAAAATTATTCCCCATGTACCTTTCTTCACCTCTGCGACAGTCGTCCTGCAACCTTTGGCAACCCCCCCTCCCCCCCTCCCTCACTTCTGGGGTTCATTAAAAAGTGATCACACTGTAGTGGTGCACCTAAATTTCTAAAAACGTCAAGTTGGGCGCTGTGACAAAAAGTCCGGGACCCCTGATGTGGATGATAGGTTCGTGTTCACAATGCACAGCGAATCACGGCTGCGAAATCGACGATACACAGTGTCTTTGCAAGCAGAAGTAGCAGTCGACAATCTATAGTTTTGCTTTTCCTGTATGATCAGCAAACGACCTTTCGCACAAAAAAATGTTTGACCCTTCTCAAAAAAGCACTGTATTAGTAAACCTGAAATACATTTTATACTGGGAACGTTCCTTCTCAGGGATAACAAAAATAACGATTTATACTTCCGTTGTCTTTCACGTGTTCCAAAACGCTTTGATGACTGCTATACGGCAAGCGTGAAGATGGACAGTGAGACCAGAAACACGGCAATATCGAAAGGCACATACGTAAGAGAAAAGTCAACTTTCATATGCGCCTGAGCAACTGCACTGCAACAGACAGGCGACGCAGTTCTTCACTAAAACAGTAGTCCCACGGCTTTTGTCTTTGGAACATTGTGGACACCAGAGATGACAGAGAAAAGATAAATTTGTATACTTGTAGCAACTTAGTCGTCAATTCAGTCATCTTTTTGTATTCACCGAGATTTTTCCTGATCTGTGGCCTCAGAGAAAATCAGTAGCAATCGGGAGACTGAAGTCCGCTTGTGGTTTTGCGGTTCACAGCTACCAGCGTTGCACGTCCAGTCGTAACTATAGCATTCTGGTAGGTTTTACAGTAGGTTCTTAATATCGTATTTCGCTGTCGGATTAGTTGGTTTCAAAATGTATCACGAAAGAATTAGGGTTCTTGAGGAAAGACAACTGCGAATCTTCAGCAATCGTTGTTACTATACGAAGTAAGGAAAATAATTAACAACGTCGCTGAATGAAATTTGTAGCAACAAGTTCCATTGTTGAACCATAGTATATGTCGTGTAGGGATTGTAAGAATAAAGTGAGAGAGAGATCAGATCGCTTGTAGAGGCACAGAGACAGTCGTTTTTTCCTCGCTGACAGAGGCGAGCCATTACCAAGTGCTGAAGAGTTGATCACTTTATCTCCCTGGGCTCAGTGGTTCAGAAAGAGGGTGGTTCTACACAGGAAATTCGACAAAAAATGGTTCAAATGGCTCTGAGCACTATGGGACTAAACTTCTGTGGTCATCAGTCCCCTAGAACTTAGAACTAATTAAACCTAACTAACCTAAGGACATCACACACATCCATGCCCGAAGCAGGATTCGAACCTGCGACCATAGCGGTCACACGGTTCCAGACTGAAGCGCCTTTAACCGCACGGCCACACCGGCCGGCGGAAATTCGACATAGGATTGTTCTGAGTAGGGATGCTGCTTCAAAGCTGACAGTGATTTTGAAAGACCGTGCCCCAACCAGACACACTAAATTGGAAGTGCTGAAATCTCTGGTGTTTCCAGTTTTCCTTTACGGCACCGAAAGGTGAACAGTAACTGAAGGGGACAGCAAAAGAATTTATGGTGTTGGGATGCGGACATACAGGTTGAGCATATCATGGATGGGCAAACGGACCAGTAAATAAAACCTTCAAAAGTTCAGGGTGGAGGAGAGGTTATGTAGTATACGTTTCCAGCGAATCCTGCAGTTCTTGGGTCACGTAATTCGACGACAGAAGGATAACATGGGAAAGATGATCATCAAAGGCAAAATTGGATGGTAAGATTACAGGGAAGACCACAAAGAAGATAGGTAGACCAGATAAAGAAGACACACCAAACACGGGGCCAGCTACTTCGAGAGGCACGAGATCGGAACAAATGGAGACTGGCTGTTAACAGGAATTTGTGACGGGTCACCAACTTTCAACTACGAAAGACCGGGTATTGACGCTCGGAACTTCATTCGGATACGCGTAATATTGCCTTTTGTCTTTATGTACGGCTACTGTGGTAGGCCCGCATCTCGTGGTCGTGCGGTAGCGTTCTCGCTTCCCACGCCCGGGTTCCCGGGTTCGATTCCCGGCGGGGTCAGGGATTTTCTCTGCCTCGTGATGGCTGGGTGTTGTGTGCTGTCCTTAGGTTAGTTAGGTTTAAGTAGTTCTAAGTTCTAGGGGACTGATGACCATAGATGTTAAGTCCCATAGTACTCAGTGCCAGTACTGTGGTAGAACAATACACATCATTATGGAACACAAAATAAAATCACCAGCGAGAAGGAAATGGATTATCATTACACTGCGCTCTTATTATTAGAGCACGTGTAGGGTGGCTTCGAATGTTTTGGACAAAATTCTCCGTCGTGTGAGTATTAAGCCTGCGTAATACAGAAGCACACTCGTCCGTGGTCGAGGACTTGGCGAATGCTGTGCTCGCTGGGGAAGATAGTGCAAGACCTGAAAATAGAAGAAAATTTTCGCCGCTAGTATTTGGCCAGCGAGAGAAAAGTGGTGATGGTGTCCAGCTCTTGGTCGCTAGACGTTGCGCCTGTGTCCTGGAAGGCATCCAAAAAGTAACGAATGTGACACTCCCGATTGAGATGGGTCCGTCCGTTGGCCACTTTATAGAGAAGTAGGGTATTTGTGTCCCCCTTTCTCCTCCTCACCACCACCACCGACGCCACCTACGATAACATCACATTTGCGAATCTACACTACTCATCGCAGTTACCTTCATGAGACAGTTACAGTAAAAAAGTTTTCTGAGTCTGTCGAGAGGGGTCATCGTTTGCTTTGAAGACTTTTCGTGTAGTTAGTACAAATCCCACGCATTTACCTGAAAGACTACATCAGTTTTAATGCAACGAACAGATCAAAAATTTTTCTTTTGTGTAGTTGCTTCAAAGGTGATAATGTAATGAAATACCTGAAAGTTAACATTAGACAACAAGACACGAAAAACAATTTTGTGATGACTGCCACACGACGACAACGCTGTCCCACAGGAGTATTAACTTGTACGCTGAGGTTCTACAGGACTGTTCCAGACTTCACTGGTTAACGTGTGGATGGTTCCATTGCAGAGCAGACGGCTCGGTTTTTGTGGAGGCGCGCATGCTCACTGTCACGGGCGCGGTGACCGCGCTCATCCCGGTATGATCTACTGCGCTGTGTACTCAGCCTGCCGCACGGGCCGCCACAGTTTAGTGCGGCAGGCGCCTCTAATTTTACGGTCCCCTCGTATTAAGTTCCGCGCGTTAATGCCGACACGGTACGCCCACTCGTTAATTAAATGACTGCGGTGAAATTCAGCGGCGAAGAGAGACGTGCTGAAGATAAGTGGAATATCCTGCCACAGTCTACGAGAGAGGAGCTTGCTTTCGTCGCCTTTACTCGGATTTCAGGTATTTATTTTACCTATTTGCGCAAGTTTTTCACTTTGCTCATTCTTTCCGTGCGAAACACTCTCCAGTCAGTGCTAGTGGTGCGACGAAGTGGCCCGACTCTGACCCCGCATCAACTACAAAGTATCAGTGATGGAAATTTTGTAAACTTCGGTGTCGTGACTTAAACTAGTCTACTTTTATTTTGAGATGCAAGAAACGTTCAACGCAGTACTTACTTAAAAGAAGATTTTAATAGTTGAATAATTATTCTACGCGACACCTTGAGTTTAACAGTGATACACAGTTTTGACTATTACAGGAACCTAGCAACGAAAGCACCCCTATAACGACTCTGACATGTTACACGTACGTAAACAACCTGTTCGATCACCTGCATCCATTCATGTCCATTGTGCATTCCGACGGACTTCGGCAACTCTAGCAGGACAATGCGACACCCCACACGTCCAGAATTGCTGCAGAGTGCCTCCAGGAACACTCCCGTGAGTTTAAAGTCTTCCGCTGACCACCAGACTTCCCAGACATGAACATCATTGAGAATATCTGGGATGCCTTGCAACATGCTGTCCAGAAGAAATCTCCACACCCTCGTACTCTTAGGGGTTTATGGACAGCCCTGCAGGATTTCAATTCCCTCCAGCACTACTTCGGACATTAGTAGAGTCCATGCCACGTCGTGTGCACTTCTGCGTGCTCCAGAGGACCCTACACGACATTAGGCAGGTGTAAAAGTTTCTTTGCGTCTTCAGTGTAGCTTTCCATCTACAGTGCCTCAAGTAGAGAAAGTTTGTGACCAAACTTTACACTGTTGTCCAAAAAACGTTATGACCTCTCGTCTCACGGAACGAGGTGGCACAGTGGTCAGCACACTGGACTCGCAGTCGGAAGGACGACGGTTCAAACCCATGTCCGGCCATCCCGATTTAGATTTTCCGCGACTTCCGTAAATTGCTTCGGGCAAATGCCGGGATTGTTCCTTTGAAAGCACGCGGCCGACCTCCTTCCGCGTCGTTCCCTGATCTGGTGGGATGACGTAGCTGTCTGAGTCCTCTCCGCCGAAACGATCAACCAACCAACCACTGGCTTCCGCGACATTGAATGCCGCTTGGTGGCGTTGCGGGCACGTGACGCTGTAAGGAATACCTACGAGTAGTAACGAATCATTCTACGGACCACACAGCGCTAAATGGGGGAAATGCAACGACATAAACGACTTGGACAAAGGACCGATTGTTAAACGGCCCGATGCCTGCGAATGAACATCTCGGAAACGGCTAACCTGGTGGACTTATACTGTCATAAACATCTGTGGAAAGCAGTTCCAGGATGGTGAAACGACGAGTAGACGGCAAGACGTGGGACGTCCACTCCTCATCACAGAACATGGAGGTTTCCCCGCTCTGTAAACTAGGATAGACGGCGCTCTCTGCTGGTGCAGGCACAACTGTTGCGGAGCAAACCTTTGATCGCACGTTGTTAAACATGGGGCTCCGCAGCAGACGGGTCGTGCGTCTTCGCAAATTGACCCAACGACGTCGTCAAATGCGATTGAAGTGTGGACAGCATCATCTACATTTCACCGCGGATCAATGGAAACGGGTTGCCTGACTGGATGAATCACGTTTTTTGTTACACCAGGTCGATGACCGTGTGAGGTTGCACCGTCATGTAGGCGAACGGCTGCTTGAAACACGCATCCCATCTTGGGCGCAAGCTGGAGGGGGCAGTATTGTGCTATGGGGGACGTTTATTTAGGCTTCATACGCCGTGTGGCAGTAATCTAATGCATTGTGACAGTTTTTGACTACGTAAACAATATTGTGGACCACCTGCATACCTCCATACTTGACGTTTTCCCCGAAGGAGATCGCGTCTTTCAGCAGGCTAACTATCCGTGTCACACCGGCAGAATCGTGCTACAGTGGTTTGAAGCACATGATCCTCAGTCAGGATGTCTGGGCCATCAAATTCGAGATCACCGGCCCATAAATGAGGAAAATGAGGTGATCTGTACGTAGACACCTGGTGCCACATACTTTGTGGAACCTGCCAAGGACTGCATGCCCCACAGAATCGGTGTTTTGTGTTAGAAAAGGGAACCAACGCACTATTAAGCAGGTGGTCATATAGTTTTGCCAGACCATTGTAAACTGTAGGAACGAAACCTATATCAGTACTACGTGTAGTAGTCAATGAACGAGACATGGTACAGAAATTGGCGTTAACTATCTTCACAACACTTGTCCTTTTTTAAAAAAAGTATCCTATCAATAACTGGTTCATTCAATTGGACTTCAGTCTCCGGACTGACTACCACAATAGCAACAGTAACAAGAATAACGACGACAATATCTTGATGTTGAGATGCATACTCCTATTTGACAGACTGATTGTGTTATAAAACACAGCTATGTTGATGTCAAGAGATTTGTGACTGTCTGGCACAAACGTACTGTACTGGGATCTCTGTGTCGAACGAAGCACCTCTTCATAGATTTCTGTCTCTAATATGTAGTCCAGAGAATGTTGGTATTACTGAAGTCTTCTTCACCCGTGGAAGCTACATACATCGCACTATAATACTGTGAAGTAAAATACTGATTTAGAAGAGCTACTGGACATCTTGTTTGCGTCATTTTCGTCTTTCTTTGTTCTTTGTACGATTAAAATATATATTACACTATTCACACAACCGTTAGCCGGAGGTTTGGCTTTCCTTGTGCGAAAGAACTTGCCCCCCTTCTAACAGCCGTGTACCGCAAGTCTCTAGAGGAACGGAGGGTTCCAAATGATTGGAAAAGAGCACAGATAGTCCCAGTCTTCAAGAAGGGTCGTCGAGCAGATGCGCAAAACTATAGACCTATATCTCTTACGTCGATCTCTTGTAGAATTTTAGAACATGTTTTTTGCTCGCGTATCATGTCATTTCTGGAAACCCAGAATCTACTATGTAGGAATCAACATGGATTCCGGAAACAGCGATCGTGAGAGACCAACTCGCCTTACTTGTTCATGAGATCCAGAAAATATTAGATACAGGCTCCCAGGTAGATGCTATTTTTCTTGACTTCCGGAAGGCGTTCGATACAGTTCCGCACTGTCGCCTGATAAACGAAGTAAGAGCCTACGGAATATCAGACCAGCTGTGTGGCTGGATTGAAGAGTTTTTAGCAAACAGAACACAGCATGTTGTTATCAATGGAGAGACGTCTACAGACGTTAAAGTAACCTCTGGCGTGCCACAGGGGAGTGTTATGGGACCACTGCTTTTCACAATATATATAAATGACTTGGTAGATAGTGTCGGAAGTTCCATGCTGCTTTTCGCGGATGATGCTGTAGTATACAGAGAAGTTGCAGCATTAGAAAATCGTAGCGAAATGCAGGAAGATCTGCAGCGGATAAGCACTTGGTGCATGGAGTGGCAACTGAGCCTTAACATAGACAAATGTAATATATTGCGAATACATAGAAAGAAGGATCCTTTATTGTATGATTATATGATAGCGGAACAATCACTGGTAGCAGTTACTTCTGTAAAATATCTGGGAGTATGCGTGCGGAACGATTTGAAGTGGAATGATCATATAAAATTAATTGTTGGTAAGGCGGGTAACAGGTTGAGATTCATTGGGAGAGTGCTTAGAAAATGTAGTCCATCAACAAAGGAGGTGGCTTACAAAACACTCGTTCGACCTATACTTGAGTATTGCTCATCAGTGTGGGATCCGTACCAGATCGGGTTGACGGAGGAGATAGAGAAGATCCAAAGAAGAGCGGCGCGTTTCGTCACAGGGTTATTTGGTAACCGTGATAGCGTTATGGAGATGTTTAGCAAACTCAAATGGCAGACTCTGCAAGAGAGGCGCTCTGCATCGCGGTGTAGCTTGCTCGCCAGGTTTCGAGAGGGTGCGTTTCTGGATGAGGTATCGAATATATTGCTTCCCCCTACTTATACCTCCCGAGGAGATCACGAATGTAAAATTAGAGAGAGATTAGAGCGCGCACGGAGGCTTTCAGACAGTCGTTCTTCCCGCGAACCATACGCGACTGGAACAGGAAAGGGAGGTAATGACAGTGGCACGTAAAGTGCCCTCCGCCACACACCGTTGGGTGGCTTGCGGAGTATCAATGTAGATGTAGCTTTATATATTTTGCGGCGACGAGGTGTCAGTGTTCGATGCCACCAAAATTTGTGCCGCTTTAAGTACCGTGTGCACTGCAGTCGCTACACGTTGTAGGATGGCGACTCAGTTTTCACTGCGTGTCTGCTGTCGACATAGTACCGCTGTCTCGTTAAATCTCGCTGCTTCCCGTGAATCTGACATATAAGTGAAAACTGAGGCGTTCGGCACGTAACACGCGGGTTCGTGTTTTTGTGTAGCTTCCATCAGCAGGCTGATGACCTGCAAGACAATGTAATGATTTCTAAACAAAACAAGCGTTCAATAGCTTGTAGTCAGGCCGGAGTGGCTGAGCGGTTCTAGGCGCTACAGTTCGAATCTTGCCTCGGGCATGGATGTGTGTGATGGATGTCCTTAGGTTAGTTAGGTTTAAGTAGTTCTAAGTTCTAGGGGCCTGATGACCTCAGAAGTTAAGCCCCATAGTGCTCAGAGCCATTTGAACCATTTTTTTAACTAGGCTGTGTTTCATTATTGCACTTGTGCACTATGCTGGACCGTTACTTTTAGGTGATTCAGCATATTTTTGTACTTGGAGCACAACAGGACAATTCTGTTTCAAGGTGGAAACACTTGAGTTGAAATCTAGTCCTAGCCCCCCATTGTTCGGCAACTGTGACTGAGCCGCGCGGGGTAGCCGCGAGGTGTAGGGCGATTAAGTTGTGTGTAAGCCTAGGGACCGATGACCTCAGCAGTTTGGTCTCATAGGAACTTACCACAAATTTTCAAAAACTGTGCCTGCGACAGGAATAATACAGCTGCAGAATGAAGCTTTCACTTTGTAGCGGAGTGTCGGCTGTGTTGAAACTTAGACTCAGTTTCAGCCTTGCAAATTTCGTATTTCCTCTCCTGGGACGGCGTACAATTTGGACCTGTCAAAAAGTTTGTCTTGTCGCTTCCGAAGTACTCAGTTGTTTAATCTTTAATCAACTCCTTTCTTCTTTTTAAATACTGAAGAACATGCTATCTTAGAGGCAAGAATTGTTTGCTCTTTATTGATATATGAGGACATCGACTAGATTAGGACACAGAAGTATTCAGTAATGGGCAGGCTGAAGTCGTTAGGCTGCAAAAACGCTCTGCGACCTTCATCCAGCAACCCCTCAGAAATGGCAAGCAACGTCGCCAGCGCATGCACACTCCACACACGCGGTTGCCGCTTCGTCTGATCCTGCTCGCTGTGTTACCACCCAGATGTGAACACAGCTCACGTATTCGTTCTTAGCGCAGGTTACATTTCGTTTGCATAATGGCATTTCTCGGCGGCTGCCTCGCGCAGGTAATTGACTTGCGGCGGAAAGCGGAGCCGCCGGGCACTAGTTTCACGGCACTTAACTTCTGCCGGCGCAGCCCTTCTTCGTCCCCTTTCGCTCATTCTGACTTCACCGTTTAAGCTGAGGCCTTGTTTCCATATTTTCAGTCAACCTCTGCCGCTACTTGCTGCACACGAAAATCCAGTAAATGATAAAATTTGGTCAGGCTTTAATAATGCAGTTTCAATTGAATACCAATGCGTAGTTTATTACTACACTCGGCCAGTATACGATTTCATTTGTTTTCGCTAATGACAGGAGGTGACTAGGGGAGAGGAGGCTCTTACTTAAACGTGACATCACAAAGTATGCATAGTGATACCACATATAATGTTCATCTTTCCCAAATAGGAATTGTTGCACATTTCCAATTGAACAATCTCTTTTAGAGGCTCATAGGTGAGAAAAGTATGTAGCTCATGTAGGTCAGCTATTTGGGTCGGACGGAAAGTGCGTGTCGGAATGGCCGAGGCGGTTAAGGCTTCCGTTCTAGAGAAGCGGTGCATCAAGGTTCGTACCTCGGTCCGGCACAAGTTTTCAACTTTCGCCATTGCTTTACCACAACGCCCTGTGCGACTGGAAGTTACGAGGTTCCCACCCATGCTTTCCCTTCCCTTCCCTTCCCTTCCCTTCCCTTCCCTTCCCCGCCCTCTGATTCGTGTAAAAGTTTATGGAAACATTTTGCGCCGTGTCTGCCTTCGAACAAAGTGAACCTGCTGATACTGTGTCGGAATTCCCATGTAGGTGGGTACCGAGAATAACACTCAGGTTCATTGCAGGTAATGATTGACGGTATTTAATCGTAGAACTGTGCAAAACAAGAAAACAGTGTGTGATTGTCGAAGGCAAAGAACAGACTGCACTCCCTGCCAGCGCTCCACCGATATATCTCAACTCAAAGAATGTCTGACAAAGATAACAACTCTTTCACACTGAATTTTTACGCTTTAAGTTGTCGGAGGCGAAGTCCCCACAATTGTATTTGTAGGAAAGAATATCCCACATTTATAGCCTAATATTTAAGTAACTACTAACCGCCAAAAAAGACACGCAAATTTCGTGAAATTCCGCATACAAGACTTCCAAATGATGCCCTACATGTTTATTTATGTTACCTGGCGGGATTAGGGCCATCAGGCTCCTATCTTGCATGTAACCAGTCATTCCATATATTTTGCATGGCATTCAATATGATATGCATGTTATAACAATATACAGTGCAACATTCGGAAGAAACGGTGACATTAAGTAATTCCTCTTTCTTTTATCAGAAGCGTTACGAAACGTGTACTCATTGTTGTGAAGAATGATATGTATATTTGATTGACACATTTATCTTCTGTGTGCGGATAGTTCAATTTCTGTCGTTAATATAGTGTATACTACCTGAATGTTTAATAAGAATGTTGTGCTTTCTAGCTTGTAAGAGCAGACTCATACTTCATGATATCGACGATCTAAATGTGGAGCGTTTTAAATAAAGACGTTGACTCACCAACAGCGCCTCTTCTCAAGCAACTGTTTATTAAGATGAAGATTATGTGTTTTGGAACAGGCGCCCTGCCGTCCGACTTACTTTGGCTATAGAACTTTCTAACAGTGAGAGGATAAATCGCACTTCGCAGTCTAGTCACAGGTGGTGTCGATTCAGCGTTGTTAGTTCTTGCATACTATGCCTAAGAATAAAAACGTATTTTTGAAATATTCGTTTTTTGCGATGACACAGACTGCGGCTTAAAGGGGCCAAGCGTTACTTTCAGCTTTGCAGTGTTTGAACAATTGTAGCTGAGTTACAGTTCTAAATTTACTTGCACTTACCAAGTCTAACAGTCAACACGTTTATGAATACAGCACCTCATATCCAAGCGACGAAAGTAGTACAAAAGAGTGGAAATAAGTATTCACGAAGTTCATAAATACAGCTAGAACTATTTTGGTCTGAGTCTTGACGAAAAGAGTTCAGTCAGCTGTGGACTAGTTTTCACCAGTACGGGACCGCTACTGTACATATGCTACGTACGCTTTCGAAACAAATAATCAAAAGAAACACAGGGTCTCAAAAGACTGGCCCTGTTGTTCTACGTGCGAAATGTTAGAATCCTTAAAAAAACGCAAAATTGAAAGAAAATTCGCCTGTAAGAAATGAACATGAGCTCTGCGTTGTGTTAAGTTTTTTGTAGCCAGGTTTTAAATAGATGCCCTGCTAAACGTGGGAAATCAGGTCAAATTTGGCAGACTTCCGGCAACCGACGCTACAACTGCCAGTGCTATGCTGGAAACTCATCGGTTGGCGAGCACTTGTGGAATGCAATTCAGGACGGTGAAGACAGAGGTTTTGCGCGTGCACACTCGGGTTTCGCCACAACAGTTAAAACCGTGCTGGGTCTTCCTTTAAGAGCTGACGTCATCGCCTGGACACGAGCAACTGGTTCGTCAAAAGATCATAAGGTTTACTGTCACCGTCTGACGTAAGGTACCAGAGCCTCTGCAACGCTCAGACTACTGTTAAATGGTAGTTCAAGAAACCTACCTGAAAAGGGAAACAGAGGAAAGCCTAACTTTTGGGGTATGGTAGGGTAGTGTAGTGTGGCAGAGCGTCAGCAGTTCGTGATGGGAACAGAGCAAACATTGCTTCGTAGTTGTGAATACGAATAACCATCTGTTGTATAATAGAATGACAGCAAAGGAAATTTGTACCGGACCGGGATTCTAACCCGGATTTCGTGGTTTTCGTGAGATGTCGCCTTAACCACTTTGGCTATCAGTGCACGACTCATGACCAGACCCAAACCCCTCGCCGGCCGGGGTGGACGAGCGGTTCTAGGCGCTAGAGTCTGGAACCGCACGACCGCTACGTCGCAGGTTCGAATCCTGCCTCGGGCATGGATGTGTGTGATGTCCTTAGGTTAGCTAGGTTTAAGTAGTTCTAAGTTCTAGGGGACTGATGACCTCAGTAGTTAGGTCCCATAGTGCTCAGAGCCATTTGAACCAAACCTCTCTGTCGTCGTCCCTGCGTCACAACTTGTACTCGGAATGTAATTCCCGTGCAAGGGAGGACGTTTTAATTGAAAGTTGCGCCTGGTATCTGTGGATAAATAAGGTATTACAGCGCCGTGTTGTTAACAACGACGAGGCATTGTTTCTTCGGACATGCATGCATGATGTTAAGAATAACTATATAGTTATTCTTAACAACACAGGCAATGGAATATCGTAAGCATTGCTTTTACCGTAATTTTTCACACATTGTGATGATGTGTGTGTACACATTAGGCCAACGGACTACAGCCAACCGCTTCGTTGGCCGAGATTTGGTTAGCGTGTACGGGCGGCAGATCGGAGCCAACGAAGCGATTGACCTTGGTTGCCGTTCGGTCTGCGGGCTGTAACATTAAGGCGTTGGCGTTTGGTAGGCGTTGGGACCCCTGCCCTCGTGTTGACGCCGGATCGAATGTTCGTTGGTCCCGTCGCGATTTGTTGTGTCCCTAGAACGGGTCTGTAATCAAGGTTTGTAGGACAGCCACATGTCATTATTGGTATGTTTTTTGACCGGTTACACTCTTTAATTTGACAAGTATGTCATCAGAAATGGTGGTATTTACAGTTTAAAGTACAGTAGTTGGCTGTTAAATTAAAGAGCGAAACCAGTCAATAAAATATGCAAAGTGAGACTTGTGGCTGTCCTGAAATACTTAATTTCAGCAGCCGCTGTTTCCCCACCTGTGTTCAAAAACAGTGGAGTACGAAGTCCAATGCCAGAGAAGTAAAGCTGATAGAGTTTTATCGTGAACGGGAATGTTCATGGGCCCCCTACAAACTGCGACTATAAAGGCAAACTGAAAAGGTTAGACGCTTGGAGCCAAATAACTAGCAATTAGAAAGTGATATGCACGATGTAAAACAAGAAAATAGTGTCTTTGTTGACATCCTTTCGCAGTGAAAGACAAAAACAGAAAAAATGGAAGTGACTATTAACTTCTGCTGCAGATGTAACTCTCCTAAAAGAGATGTTATTAGAAAAAAAGTACCCGATATTCCAGTTCAGCAAATACCCAATACTGCAGTTCAGCTTTAAGGCAGACATTAATTTTGTCCCAACATACTGCTCCGTACATTTTAAAGATAGATAGTCCACCAGCGCCGTTTCTTCCTTCTCTTTTTCTGATTATCAGCTTCTTGCTGTAAAATAAATACTCACATGCGACAACTGCTACACCCCGTTCTTCCGTAATAATATCGGCCTCTAAAATTGATTTAAACGCTACTTAATAACAATAACAAACGGGAGCAACTCCAGCATGTTATCAGAGCCAACAGCGATTCCATGAATCCTTTCGTCCCAAGTCCTTCGTTTGGTGTGGATAAGAGAACTAACGCCAGTGCATTGGCGATCAACGTTCGGCCGAATCCAGTTTCTGTAGTTCGTTGGCCTTGGTTGGCATACTGTGTACGCATCTCAACATGTATCCTGAGGCCTTAAAAGAGCCTCAGTGTCGGAAAAAAATGTCAATGAAAGACATATTGGGTCTCACGGGTATCAATTCTGTAGGGCTACTCTACAGTACAGATCGTCTCTGTGTGGGCTTCCCAGTATGCGGAAGAATTTGTTCAGGTCGCTGGTAAATGTACGATCTGGAGCGGGAGCCCGCCGCACGCTTTGCCTACTGAAGTGGACGCGCGTCTTAGGGGGCACGTCGGCTTGGGCCGAGTTATTACCGGCGCCGTGACGTCTGGCGAGGCGAGCAGAGCGGCGGCGGCAATCTCCGCCGTGTGACGGCCCCGGTGCCGACTGGCCGGACGCCGGCGATCGATGTAGCTAATGTCATTACATTAGGGCACGGCAGCACGCCGGCCGCGCGGTTTCTCAGCTGCGCGAGTCAGCGGCCGGCCGCTTGCATCCAGTGCAGCAGTCACCTCCTATGTCCATCAAATGGTTCAAATGGCTCTGAGCAGTATGGGACTTAACATCTGTGGTCATCAGTCCCCTAGAACTTAGAACTACTTAAACCTAGCTAACCTAAGGACATTACACACATCCATGCCCGAGGCAGGATTCGAACCTGCGACCGTAGCAGTCGCGCCCTATGTCCATCCCCCACTCCCTCTTTCTCTCCGCCCAGCCAATCTTAACCATCTCGATAGCCTAAGAAAGAGATGCGTCATTGGTCTTAACGAGTCTATTACAGTTTCTGGACAAGATAACATTCCGTACCATGTTAAGCTATTGCCATTTTTAGTAACGGCATCACAGAGACGTTAGGTAAGTGCGACGCGGACCGTGTCGTAGTTGAATATTAGTTAGTAACAGAAATTAGAGATTTTTCGTCCCCGTTCTTTCGCGGTACAACTGATAAATTTTCTCTTACCGCCACCTGTCGTAAAACACACACACACACACACACACACACACACACACACACACACACACACCAAAATTTTTGTTGCATCCCTGCGTAGGTTCGAGCTACCAATAGTGATTAAAATTGCAAGATCACAGGTTAATGTAAGCGTGAGATAACACCTTGCAAATGTGAAGTGCTGGTACATTGATAACCAGTGTAACGGCCAGTATGCGCGAACGTGCATGCGTTTTGTTGTACAGCTGCCGGATTTCACTTTTCGGGATGGTGTTCCGTGCCTGCAGCACTTGCTTGGTCAATACAAGGGCGGCTAACACTCTTTGCAGATGGAGGAGTTGTCGTCCGACGATGTCCCACATGTGCTGTACTGGAGACAGACCTGGCAACACGTCGCCACTCCGTAGAGCATGTTGGGTACAACAGCGGTATATGGGCTAGCGTTATCCTGTTGGAAAATGCCCTCTGGAATGCTGTTCACGACTGGCAGCACAATAGGTCGAATCGCCAGACGGACGTACAAATTTTCATTCAGGATGCGTGGGATGACCATAAGAGTGTTCCGGCTGACATACGAAATCGTACCTCAGACCACAACTCCAGGACCAGGTCTAGGTCCTGTGTAAATTCCATGCACACATGTCAGTTGCAGGCCCTTGTGGGCTTTCATATAAAATGTGATAAGTGGCCCTCAACTGCATACCCTCTGACTCAGAGTTGAAATATCGAAAGTTTTGGCTGGTTTCGTTGTCTAGGGGCTGGCATACGAGGTTGCCGCATTACAAGCCGAATACTGCTGAGTCTACAGTATACAATATGAATATACACATGAATCGAAGCCGGCCGCGGTGGTCTCGCGGTTCTAGGCGCGCAGTCCGGAACCGTCCGACTGCTACGGTCGCAGGTTCGAATCCTGCCTCGAGCATGGATGTGTGTGATGTCCTTAGGTTAGTTAGGTTTAAGTAGTTCTAAGTTCTAGGGGACTGATGACCACAGCAGTTGAGTCCCATAGTGCTCAGAGCCATTTGAACCATGAATCGAATGGTCGAAGGTTCCTATCACTCGGCAATTGCGAATTTTGAATGTGACATGGAAATTTATAAATGAAAGATTGCAATTGAATAAAACCTGTAGGTACTATTTTTAACGACTTTACATGAGGAGTACGAGAGCAGAAGTACTTTGAAGAATGTCGTTTATTTCTGCAAAACACTTATTGGTGTCGATGGTCCAGCAATTAAATAAAATATAAGTTGAATAACAGGGAAACAATACATTCCTACTTCACGTAATTAGTTATGAATAACAACATTGCTCGCGAGATATTCACTTCTAAATGCATACTACATCTTCACTGCAGAAGCCACGGAAATCTGACAAGTGCACAAGTCGGCACTACGAAATATTTCTATCTCCTGCGACCATGCGCACTCTGCCCCACTCTCCGACGTAGTTCCTGCGACCACCTGTCGTGCTCCCCGTGTAGCCCCTTTGTCCTTCCAGCACTTTTCCCCCACTTCAATCCAGTCTCCACATTAACGAGCGCTGTGACTGGCTAGAGCGCTCCAACCGTTTCTTCAAGCCAACACACACTCAAACATATTGAAACACATTCGAAATACCGGATTTACATTTAAATCACGTGAAATTAAATAAATATTCCTACGGCTGGACCATAAACACGCTCTAACACACGTTATTAGATACATAAACAAATTAAATAAACTTACTGGTATATCAAAGGAATAGAAACAAAAGGTAGGCCAGTAGCCTAACGTCTCTGTGCTTTCTAAAACACAGCAAATATTTAACCAATTGTTCATCAATAGTATATATTGATAGGCATGCTGCTACCGTTTTTTCGTGTAACTGTGGAGTACTTATGGCCTGACGCGATCAATAGTAATCGGCCACTTCGACCTCCAATAACTCATACACTATCCAAGTTACATGCCTGTAGTTCATACCAACTTAGGTTTACACTAAAACGTTTCTAAAGACATGTCGATCGACAAAATCGGATGAACCGTTCAGATTTTGGAAACTCGTTGCTGGGTGTTACTAGTATAATTTGTAGTCAGATACTAAACTTTAAGCTAATAAAGATATTGAAAATCTGATTACGCCATCAGAATCATCGTGCAAATAATTGTACTATACATGTTTCTTTTTAAGGTATCATGATTCCTCTGGCTATTAATAATTTCTACGTGAGCTGCGAAATGTCTGCTGTTGTGTTTTCACAAAGTCCGCCATCTTTGGCACTCCCGGCATACAAACCTCCTTCATCGACACAAAGCACAGTCCTCGACACAGAGTCAACATGGAATTCCCAGCCACGCAGTCGGCCTGGAGCACGCGCTGGGGTGACGAGCCGCGGCCTGCCGAGTGGTCCCCGCGCGGCCACGCCAATTCCGAACTTAGTATATTTTCAGGGCGCCACAACTTGCCCGTTACCTCACACACTCAACTGGCGTCTTTGTAATCAATACTAGGCCGTCACTTCCACCGAGGCAGAACCAGCTTTCATCAGGAAACACAGCAGATCGCCACCCTGCCCTCCGACGAGCTCTCCCTTGACACCACTGAAGAGTTGCAAATGGCCGTGGTTTGGGGTATCTGGCCCAGAGCTGCCCTTGAAGTAACAGATTTGTAACAATTCGTTGTCACTATGGTACCAACTGCTTTTCAAATTGTCGCCGCAGTACGGTGCGCGAGGATCATACGCCGAGCGGGATGGTTTTCCCTCTCGGTAGAGCCACGCGGCAGTCCGGAGCCCGGTCTTCTTGCAACCGTACATTCTCGTCACGACCGCCGCCAGCAATCATGTAGAGTGGCTATATTCCTGTGAAGTTTTTGTGCAGTATCGCAGAAGGAACATCCAGCGTCTCTTAGTCCTATTACACGACATCGTTCAAACCCAGTGAGCTGTTAGTAGCGTCTTTGTCACCTTGAAGGCATTGTTGACTATCATCCACTCATCTCGTCGAATCTCAAAGGTAACTAACGCTTACTACCATTACAGCGCGTATTTAAAGCAAACCCGATTTGCATCCTCGCTATCGCCACTGTTACGTGAAAGACGCGATATTTGAATAGACACTCCAGATACGGAAACACGCCTACCAACTTCAGCTTGTCACACGACTCTTTCCTGGTATTGCGATTTTTTTACTGTCACCGTAGATTTGGATTGGCCTGCGTGGGCGCAATCGAGACGTGACACCAGTATTGCTGTCTCCTTTATCCTCTAATTAATCTGTTTAACTGAGTCCAGAAGGAGTAGAACCTTGTTAGTTGGCTTAATGTTGGTGTTAGGAACAAAGAAGGATCTTTGATAGGGATGATGATCCGCCAAAGTAGCTAGGTGATACAAACTTGCTGAGTAGGTTTGTTCATCATAAGACATACTTAATGCGATGTGTCTGACCAAGTAACATGAATACATGAGTTACATCTGGTACCAGCTTTCTACTGTCGAAACTATTTTCACTGTGATTGCGCCGTACTACACATTGGGTTCCCACTATCAAGAGGCAAGAGCCTTCTTGTTGCAGTCTCTATTTGAAGAGCTAGCTGGGATGGATAGGTTAGAGAGAAGTCCACTCGTTGCCACTTTTTCTGCTGTCTACTTAATCAATAGCCCCTTTCCCTAATTATTTCATCGATGGTCCGTGGCCTAACACAGGAGACAAGTATTATTCAGCTGTCTGTTCATACTAGCAAATGAAATTAGCAAATGAAATGCGCTATGCCACTGATTGAGGCAGAAGCAAAGTGTCTCTCCTACGAGCTTTTCCATTTGTAAAATTGCTACTCATCTATCACTTTTGCGTCTTCGGAAGTTGTACTGCCTTCTCGCGGAAGAAGTATTACTGTTCCGTCAGTAGCTGCTGCTGTCCATCGAAGTACCACCTTTTGAACAGGTTTAAGGGCAGGCCATTGAGGAAGCAAGCGATCAGTGCAGTGCAGAGTAGTCGAGTTGTAGGACACGAGGAGAAGGGTTACTCTGCAAATATTTTTGAAGGTTTTTGTCCTGATCTGTCTACAGATCGATTACTACTGTAACGCCGTTTTTTCCTTGGAGAAAGGATGTTGAATCCTTGATCATCTATGCGTGGCCCACACACAACACTGTTTTACAACTAGCCATTGTAAATGTCCCAGACTTATGTAATGAGTTACTTCAATTCGCTGGCGATTTAAAATATTGTCGGGGTACTAACCCAGAATCGATTTTTCTGTACTGATACCAGGATAGATACAATTATATAACACTGTGTGCTTGTCAAGGGCTTTCCGTTGTTGCTATCTTTGCTGTGGATATTCCATAATACCGTTTGAACTAAAATTGCGTTTTACGTCATTCATATGTACGTGCGAATCGTTTGTTTTCTATTTCTTGTTTCCGTGTACCGGAAACCTGCAGTGCGAACGACAGTAGGTGTATCGTATCTGTCAACACGTTCTGGTCGTGCTGTTTTAAGTTGAACTTGCGAGCTCCTGTCTTACGTTCTGCTTGTTTGCCCAGTCAGCGCGTCCCGCGCCTGAGTTTGTTCTCGCTTGCCCCCAAATTGTTTTTGTAGTCACTTCGCACTCAGAGGAGTGTGCTGGGCGTGCAGGGGAAGGCGAGGTTTTGTGGAGGCCGTGCTGCGGTCTGCGCCTACGCGTCCTCCCTCCGGTGGAGCCGCCGCCCTCACTTGCTTATGTCTGTCTACAAACGACGCCTGCTTTTCACTTATTTTCATCCTGAGATACCACTGACGACTGGAGGGCACGGAGACGCAGATAAACCACGCCACCGTTTATCCAAAATGTGCTGTCGTCACAGTTTCGTCCGTACGGTTGTAGATCGCTGAAACTCACGTATTTCTCAACGGATCAGGCTGTTCGGTGAGAATCGAGAGGTGTTCAGATTTCATAATCATTCCAAAGTTAACGTTCGTTTCACCTCTGAAAGACAATGAAGAAAACCTTTATCGTTAGGTTTTAATTCTTTACTTATGACGCTATTCAGTAATCATCAAATTCAGACTATGTGGTATCCGTAAAGGACTAGAAATGCCCATTTATTTAACATAACATGGAATCGAGCGATAAGTGAGTACTTATCAGAAGAAAAAATCTGAATATGATGACATTTGAAACAAGTCATGTCTAGAACAAGTCTCTCCTAAGTATCACTGAATGATACAAAAAAAAAAAAAAGAAGACTGCTTACCTTGCAGAGGGTGTTGTCACTAATGTCCACGTCTTTGACCGGTTTTATGTAATGTTATCGAGGTCCATCTCTACACTGTTTTTAATTATAATAAACCATAGTTCTTGCAATAGTACAAAGACAGGCATATTTATTATGTGTCACGGACCTTACCTATCTCATAAAACATTTTGATCGTCTAGTGTTTCCTTAGAAGAAAGGTGTTTGTCACTTAATACAAAAATAATTCTTCGATTCCTTTGGTCTTAGTTTGAATTGAACTAAGAGAGACCAAGTAGCTGAGCAGATGGTTCGAGATTTGTTCTGTAGGCTAGTCTTGTACATTACTTGCCCGAAAGCAGCAGAGATTCTTGGACTCGGCAGTATTTCCATAACTTTTGCCCAAGCGATAACTCAACTCGAAAAATTCGGGACACATCCTTTGATTTACACAGTAGATCTCATCAGTGCAATGTGAAATTTTTACAGTTACGTAAATCCTACTCATCAGGATATAGCGTAGCAAGTGTGATGCCAAGGGATATACAGTAGATCGAATGACGTACCCTAACATTCTGCGGAACAGATGAAGTTCAAGCACTGTTAATGATAACTGAGACAACAGAAATCGTTTCCATTAGACAGCTATCATCGTAATACAAAGCGACAGCTGAGGTTTTAGATAAATACAACTATGCTACTGTCAAGAGAGAATATTGATGATGCTACTTCGAGGTGCTGTAAGCCTTTATTTACAGAAAGACGCGAAATGAAAAACCCGCGTTTGTATCATCCATTTACTATTACGAAGCTCATCTGATCAGAGTCTGCAATTCTACTTTCTTTATATATTTATTATTTTCCTTGCAGGAGCTAGTAACTTGCCTCGCACATTGATGATAAGCGGTGGAAGAAACAATTTCCTGTGCACCGACGAACGTAAGAACTGCCGGTGTTCTGTGGTACAGAAATATTGTTAATAGTTCACAAAAGAGAGCCGAGATCTCCAGTTCATATGTTTCCAGACGTAGCCAGTCTCGTTGGTTATGTGCGTAACATTCTCATTTCGTAGTGGCAAAAAAAAAAAAAGTACCAAAGGTACACGCTGTGTTCTAACGCCCATGTCTCATGATTTGTGCCTTTGCTAGTGATTCTTCCGAGGCCAAATCGTACCCTAGGTACGTTGACGACCTGACACGGCCCTCAGAAAATGGCCAGTCTACCTTTCCTGGCAGTTAGCACTTCACAAAATCTGAACCTGGACTGCAAAAAGCGAGGCGAAAGCGCACCGGGCAACTCTTGTGGGCGCCACCTGTAAGTGTAGTAACTCCTACTTCGGCTGACAAACCGTCTGCTTAGCTGGGTGGTAATGTGCTCGCCTCCCATGCAAGAGGGACCGGGCTAGATTCCCGGCCGGGTTGGAGATTTTCTCCGCTCGGTGAACTGGGTGTTGTGTTGTCCTCATCATTTTATCCTCATCACCGGCGCGCAAGTCGTCCAATGTGGCGTCGAATGAAATACGACTTGCACTTCGCGGCCGAACTTCCCCGAATAGGGGCCTCCCGGCCAACGATGCCATACCCTCATTCCCATTTCTTTGGCTGACGATATCTACAGCCAAGAATTGACTATGTGCTGTACAAACACGCCGAGAGAATGCCAAAGAGTGGCAGGTTAGCGTCTCACTCTTCCCAAACAAAATGTGTTGTGCACCTAGCGAGGTGTTGCGGTGGCTAAGAAGTTGGGCTCGTATTCAGAGAGTATACGATTCGAAGCAACCGGGTGCTTTCGCTTGTATGTTCGAAAAATTTAATTCCCCGTTTCTTGTGGCCTCAATGTCCTCTGGTCTAGGGAGTTCAAAACTTATATACTTCTTATAATACGTGTGTATTAACAAGACGTTAAACTCTGATGATCAGAGTGTACCACGCTGTCTCGTCAGCTACTATCTGAACATGGGCATATCTACAAATGAAAATAACATGCTGTATACCATTTTAATTTGATATGATTTTTTTCTTCTTATTCCTTGCATTATCCCGTAATCTTCGAAGGGTCGGTGTTTAATCTGGATATGGCAATGTTAGTGGCAGAGGTTCACCGGACCCCCTTTCTGTCGCCGCCTCTTCCCCCGGGGTGGAAACTGTGTATCCAAACTGTTGCGTCTTGTACTACCCGTGTGAAAGTGCGAGAATGTTTGGAAACGTTTGCGAATCTTGTAACTGAGGCGGGACGTGGGTACCAGCCCAGTGTTCAACTAATCAGTTTTGGTAAACGGTCAAGAAACCACTTCCAGGCTGGCGGGCACACCGGCACTTTTCGATCCGGGACCGATGCGCCTCCCCCAATTCCGGAAGCGGCGTGCCAACGTCCGCAGCTGTCCGGGCGCGTGAAGTAATTTAATGTGATTAGTTAATCACATAAAAAGCTGTTTCAAAGTTGTTCGGAATGAAATACTGCTTCCATTTACATGTTTCACAAACATGTCATCCATTTACTTTACTCTTCGTGCTCCGCTTTGAGGCGATTCTTCGCGTCAAAGCAGCCACGTCCGGGTGATGAGTTACTGCGTGCACAACAAACATCACAGGAGAGAAGGGTTTGTGGCAGCGCTGTGTAGTAAGTGGGGTAAAGCTGTCCTCGTTCTGAAGGCTGTTTCGAACTCCATCGCCCTATTGGAAGTGACACGTCTTTGCCTTCCACCGTCCTTCGAATTGAACTACACACGCAACTGCAGACTGTCCTACAGTTCAATTTGTAATCCGGACCATGACGTTTCTGCAATGCAGCTAATTATCATACGGGATTAATCGCATAACGGTACTTCTAGCGTAGTTGTTTTAATACCCAAGCATAACCTAGCGAACATCACAAAATATTCGCGTCTAGCACAACGAGCTTGACAACGGTTAATTCTGTCCTATTGTTATCTGAAGGATTCTGATGGGTTCGACGTCCCTTTCCCTACGATGATCTGACCGTACTTTGTCTTGCCCACGTGGCCCCAATCGGTCGTATATCTTCGTCGGCAGTACTGGTTTGTCACTGGAGCAATATAGAGGGCATCGACCTCTCTCCGTCGACGATTCACTTCCTCTGCCGCGTGGCATTTTGGTTGCGCCCAGATTATTGCATCATCTACAGTTGGTCACAAATCACTTATACAGACTAGGAAGCTATTTCAAAAAGTGGGTTACACATTTCGTCCCACGCTAAGGTCACTGTGCAACAAAAGTGGCGCCTTGTCAGAATAGAGTACATATTCTGTGTCTAGTTTCCTGCAGACACACACCTGCTGCGGTACGGCTAACACCTCACATCATCATGACATGACAACAGGGAACGTACTCCGAGGCCTAGTAGAGGGGTCATTACGACGACTGTGAGCAAAACGTGTAAACTGCACACGGATTAACCGCTGGACTGTGTATGTTTAGTACGGACTAGGCATCGGTGCAGGTTGTTTACTAGTAGTGCACATTTCGTATTTGCGTTCAGAGGCAGAGGTCGGCAATAAAAGACCTATCACAGTTCCCAAGAGAGCAGATTGTGGGGGCCTTTTTCAATAGCCATGACAACCGACACAAAACATGGAAAGACATCATCGTGTAAACGTATTAGTGAGCGCAAATCAAAACTAAATGACAGAAATGGTCGTAGGCTAACACATTGTGTCAAAACAACACAAAACTAAGGCGGCTGAAGTGACTGCAGAGCTCAATAGCAATCTTAGAGACCCCGTATCCGTCGACGTAGTCTTCCGAGAACTCCATAAAGCGAATCTTATGGACGAGCCACTATACCGAAACCATTAGTGACGACATCCAACGCAAAGAAGCGTAAAACATGGTGGCAGGGGCATAAAACCTGGACGTCTCATCAGTGGAAACAAGTCATATAGTCCGACGAATCGACGTTTTCGTTATTTCCAACATTGGGCCGGGTTTATGTCTGGAAAACGCCAAAAGAAGCCTGCAATGCTGATTGTTTGAGTTCAATGGTTAAGCACAGAGGTGGAAACGTGATGGTGTGGGCAGTCGTATCATCATATACTCTTGGTCCCATCATTACTCTCAAACGCCGTGTTACAGGCAACGATGATATTAACATTTTAGCTGATCAAGTGCACCCCATGATTCAGATATTGTTCCCCAACAATGATGCCATATTTCAGGACGATAATGCACCCATTCACACATCCAAGACAGTGCAATCGTGGTACAAGGAGCATGCAGCTGAACTGCAGCGTCTTCCCTGCACAGCACAGTCCCCAGACTTGAACATAATCGAACCCTTGTGAGCGGTATTGGAGTGCAGACTCCGGAGCAGATTTCCGCCTCGCTCGTCATAATAGGACTTAGAAGAGGTGCTGATCAAAGAGTGGCATAACATTCCACTGGAGACGGTACAATCATTAGATACCAGTATTCCAAGAAGAATCGCAGCTGTATTATGGGCAAATGGGGGTCCAACCTCTTATTGATAAACCACTTCCAAGTCAGTACTGCTTTTCACATTATTTTGTCTATCCCTTGTATATGTGTAGCTCCGAAGTGTAATGCAGCATATAATAAAAATTACTTGGCCTGTCACAATAACGTGCAACTTCTCTTTTGAAGTCCCCTCATACAATCGGCTCTTGGACTTCGGCGGCGACGGCAATCTGTGGCAAAATGCAGCGTTTGCTTGACGCGTCCACAATTCATGTTCAGAAATGGCTCTGAGCACTATGGGGCTTAACATCTGAGGTCATCAGTCCCCTAGAACTTAGAACTACTTAAACCTAACTAACCTAAGGACATCACACACAGCCATGCCCGAGGCAGGATTCGAACCTGCGACCGTAGGGGTCGCGCGATTCAAGACTGAAGCGCCTAGAACCTCTCGGCCACAACAGCCCGCGCAATTCATGTTACTCTGTTCCATGCTGACTGCAGTTTGGCAACCTGTTTTGTCGAGGGCGTAATAAAAGAAACATTAAGCTTGACGACTTCGGCGCTATATATACGATATGTGAACTGCTATGACTGAGGGAAGCCTGAACATCAAGTACTACTAGTTTGGGAGGCCTAGTTACTAATTCCCAAGTTTCTGCAGGAAAATGCCCGGCCAGTCCGCCTTCTTGGAAGAACGACCATTACCTGACATGGCGCCCATTAACACGCCTGTGATATTGTTCGTAGGCATGGAAGTTCCACAAGAACATAGTCACGTTCCCTTTGCTTCCAGGCTACTTCAGCAGCAACGTAGGTGCTTCACGTGATACTGAATTCTGTCATGTTGGCCTGAGAAAGTAGCGTGTTGGAAAGCATACAATATGAATAAGGATGGTATTGCTTCCAAAATAGAATTAGACAAAATAATGTCAAAACGCAGTGCGCCGACGAAATCTGGCTCGATTATCTACTGCTGGCTGACTACATTTTCAGATAAAGTTACTTCTGCGAACAACTGGAAAATAGACTGCCGCTATCAAGGCCCTTGCTGTTTTGTTTTTAGTTTTGAATGCAAACTAATAAAAGTATGTTAGAGGAGGTTGGGGGAATCTGACACACTTAGGAGAATTTTTTTATTAATCAAAAGATTATATTCTTAAAATAAAAGCATTTGTTCCTAGGTTTTCATCCGCATGTCCGTAACTCAGTGCTAAGTTGTATAACTTTCGGGTTACTGACTTTCGTATGACGCGACATCCGTCCCAATTTTTGCATTGTACACTCGACAGCAAAAAAAAGTGGGTCACCCCTGAATTCCAACGTGTAGGCTGCACCTGAATGTATGCAACCAACATAGCATATCTGTGTTGCACATAGTCGCAACCCCCCACAGTACAGTCGTTGTAAGATACACAATGGGTACCGCTAGAGACTACTAGAGAATACCGGCCTTTATGACAGTCCGTCCAGACGTAAAGTAACACCACGCTAGTACAGAAGATATCAGACAGTCCTTAACGTTTGTAAACTAAACTTAATTACAATATGTGGCATTTCAAATGTTATGGGACAACTAGTTTTGTCACATAAATCGTTCAGTAATCCTTAGGCACAATTAAATATTTGAGACAGTATATGGATTTATAAAGTTGTTTAGCAATTGCAAACAAGTTCTTTGCTGTCTAAAAGGTTTACCCAACACATGCTGAACGTCGTTCAACGTTCAATGGGGAGTGGATTCGCATCAACTTTATGTAATAGTAAGCAGTTAAAAGAAAACGTGATTAACGGCGGCAACCACTCTACGGAAATCCCAACATTAACAGCGAATCACAAGTAATATCATTGTTCACATTCCTCATCAACAGTTACTTGAACACGAAGTTGTACTTTAAATGACATGACTAACGTCTTCGTTCTGAACCCAGATGCAAACCGAGAACGTAAAGCCATTGTTAACCAAGCAAAGCTTCGTGCCTCATCGAGACTCGATCACTGGGTAGAAAGAGACGTCAAATATTGACGTTTGTTCCAGTATCAGTTACCAATTCTCAACTTGAACGTAAATGACGATAATGTTTGTACTAGACCAGGAACCCTAACATGACAATTACCTTCTTGGTAATTAACCTCGAAAGACGTTGTATAGTGTTGCATTGTCAAGGAATAAAGGATGCACATGTTTAAAATTGAAATGCCATCATGTAATGCTGGGAACAAGGATGCGAACCCAGCACCTAATCGGATTGTTGAATAAGTACGTAAAATCAGAATGTAGATATCACAGTTTGTCACCAGTAGTGGGGTTGGAACCTTAAATGACGACTGAAGTTGTATTGCCTGACCGGGATTCTAACCCGGCGCCTACCACCGTCGTTGTCTAACCAGGAACGGATGAGAAATGTCCAATGTTGGTCCACCATCAGTGAGATGTGCACACGTTTAACTAGAAATAAGGTTATAACCTCCCCCTCACTTCTCGACCTTAATGACAGTGAAAAATTAAACCGCGTGCACCTAATGGAAATTTGGGAAAAGCAATCGTCACCGAAGTTAATTTGTCGGTAAAGAGGGAGGAAAGGGTTACATCTAAATGAAAGGAAAATGCAAATGAAAATGGTGGAAATTAATTTTGAGAAAAGGATAAAATTAATAAAGAAAGTAAATGTGCGGTCGTTACGTTAACAAGTAATTGGCGTTAATTAGATATTTGAGTTTTGGGGAAAATCACGGTCGCCAGTCCTATGGACAACTACTATAATAACTGAAAATGAAAGATTAATGCACATACAATTAGCACTAAAAGCGTGGCAACTGAAGGTTGACACGTGCTGTGTGAAAACTGAATGTTTGTCAGAAGTAATAAATTTCGCTACACTCTGACTTAATTTAACAAAAGGATTAATAAAACCGGAAAATTGGAAGTTAATTTAGTGACTGAAATTAATAGTGAGATTTGTTTCTGAAGCACTACGAAATTCAATAAAATAAGGTTAATCTTGGACTACCTCAACAAACATTTCAAAAGCTACTTGAATCTACACAATTTAGAAATAAGAGATTTAACTTTGAAATTGAATTTAATGATTCTGAACAATAGTAAAATTTAGTACGTACCAAGCTGAGCTGTAGTCACAGGTAAGCTAAAATATGGTAACAAAACTCGCACTCATAATTTGTGCTTGTGTAACCTAAATATTGTAGCCAGCTATGAATACTTTAACTGAACTTTGAAATTAAAGCAGTGAAATGGAATAATATTACTTTAATGCTGGGGTTTGAATTTCAACGACACTCGGGTTCATTCCGGAAAAGGAAGGGACCCTGCTTGGTCATGCAATTGGGACAATGAGCAACAAAGGTTCATGCTAAGTTGCTGTAATTTTGTGATGCAACAATTTTAAAAGCTGAGGTCTGCCATACAGTTCTAAAACTTTACGTGCTTCCAGTCTTCCTTGTTGGTTGATTGAAGGTTTGAAGTCGTCGGTTGAGGAGGTGGCGACAGTCACTCATTGTCGGCCGTCGCTGTTGCAGAAGCTGGATGTTGGCGCGCCTTCTTCTCGACAAGGTCTCCATCCGAAACGGGCTCTTGATGTGTGCCAGCTAACGCTCCCATCCGCGACACTGTCAGAAACTAACATAGCAAGTCGAGCGCAGTTACATGCTACCAAACCCCGAAAGCGCGGTAACTCGCGGGAGCGTCACACAACACACCTGCTCCACTGTCCTCCTCCAGCCAGACCCTCTCTGC
This sequence comes from Schistocerca piceifrons, assembly GCF_021461385.2. Classification (NCBI taxonomy): domain Eukaryota; kingdom Metazoa; phylum Arthropoda; class Insecta; order Orthoptera; family Acrididae; genus Schistocerca; species Schistocerca piceifrons. Next base: position 701,268,239 of record NC_060138.1, read on the forward strand.
TCTGCCCGCGCTCCACGAGGCAGAGTTAACACTACCAAAGATCGTAAACACTTTGGTTCTCCACACGACCTGTCGATGTATTCGTTCGATAGCATAGTTTTCCCTAGGCAGGACCCAGCGTAAAAATACAAATAATATTTACAAAACAAAACAATTATACATCGACATAAATGCGTAAATAAATATATCTATATATAAAGACACAGAAACGTCATATCTTCAGGTAACAAAATACGGAAAAAAATTATAGTACAATAGATGGAAATAGGAGGATATGCATTTCCGGCGTTACAAGGTGACGAAAACGTCTATGCTGACTGAGAGTCGAACGCCGCACACATGGTTATGAAGACACGTTAATAATAAACTTCATATTCAGTAGTAGCTAGGAGTAGCATGTTTAGTTGCAAACGTTAAGACCTTACTCATTCCTAGTAACGTGTTGCCTAATATCTGCGATATCATGATGTTAATTTACAAGTGGATTGACTGCCGTAAAGGGCAATGTTCTCTAGTAGTCGTGTATCACTGAGATGCAAATGAAGCGCCTTAGCAGAAAGTAATTTCCGTCGAGCAGCACGTATTGTTTCAGAGACACCGAGTACATGTTATAAGTGCACAAAACGTGTATTATATACTAAATATATACTATTATTTGGAGAAGCTGCCGCCAAACCTGTTTACTTTTACATTCCGCTTAATTGTCGTGGATGAATACAGGTTTTCTTCAGGCTACATCCGATGCACAGCGCTTACAAGAAAGTATAGTTTCCTGCGTCATGCTATTGCTAGCTAGGTAAAATATTTTGCGGTAGCTATGTTTAAAATGAATGTATTTTTGAAAGTATTGTTCGTCAAATATTTGAAAAAATCGCCAACTGTATGTGTGCCTGCACATGTTATAGCATAATAGCTGTAGCTGCGTTAGTTTGTACTACAGACTTGGGTAGGTTAGGTGTAACTTTTCACCCTTCAAGGGGTGATCATGGCCATGCGGCCCGGGTCTGTACTAGCCGCGGCTCGCGAGCTACGGGCCAGCCAAGCTGGCCGAGGCGAGACGCAAGTGAGCGAGCTGGCGGTGGCGTTGGTGGGCCACCAGCCCGGGACGAGCCATCACGGCTGCGCCGCATGTCTCTGCCTCTGCCGCTCCGTTTGACGTAAATATGTTTACCTCCTCTCCTGGAATCAGTATAAGAGCGGCAAGCAGAAACACACATCAGGCTGTCTGCCGTAATGGGTCACTGGGAGAGGTCTATTCGAGGTAGAGTCAAAAAATGGTTCAAATGGCTTTGAGATCTATGGGACTTAACTTCTGAGGTCATCAGTCCCCTAGAACTTACAACTACTTAAACCAAACTAACCTAAGGACATCACTCACATCCATGCCCGAGGCAGGATTCGAACCTGCAACCGTAGCGGTCGCGCGGTTCCAGACTGAAGCGCCTAGAACCGCTCGGCCACTCCGGCCGGCCGAGGTAGAGTCGTCGCTCTCATTGAGGAAGGAGGATGTTCCATCAGAGAAGCTGGCAGACGGTATGGCGTACCACATACCACTGCAACGAGATGGTGGAGGATCTGCCTTGAAAGAGGCAGCACCAACAGGGCTCCTGGCTCAGGCAGGAAGAGAGTGATCTCACAGCAGGAAGACAGGGACCTAGTGTCTAGGAGCAGAGGAAATCCCTCTCTGAACGCGAAGCAATTGCGGCGAGAGACCAACTTCCCCGGCTCCAGTGACACGATTCGCCGAAGGCTGAGGGTCGCTGGACTGCATGCACGGCGATCCGCCGTGAAACAGGAGCTCAGCGAAGACAACGTTTTATACCGGCTAGCATTTGCGGAGCTCCATCTGAGGGCGTCGTGGGACAACGTCATTTTCACTGATAAGGTGTTTTCCACCGATAACGACGGTCCACGAATCGTTTACAGGCCGCAAGGGACTCGCCATCGACGCGAATATGTAACCACGACGAGAAGAAGTGGCCGGCTATCTTTTACCTGCTGGGGTTGGAATTCTGCGAGAGGGGCGGGAATTCTTCACAAGATAGAAGGAACTCCGTACAGTGCGCAGTATGCCCACATATTGGAATATGTGATGCTTCCGTCAGAGCGAATGCTGTACGCAGAAGGGGACGTCACATTGGAAGAGGACCATTCTCCCATTCACAAGCCTGCATTTGTTCAGCAGCGGCTTTCCACGATTGGTGTCAACGTCATGGACTGGTCGCCATGGGCGGCTGATACGAACTCCATGGAAAACATGTGGGCTGAGGTCGCCAGAACATTAACAGAGAACTGCCCATGAAACCAACCAACTACTGCGGACACTCTTCGGGACAGCGTCCTGGAAGCCTGGCAGGAAGTTGCTTTTCAGGCTGTTACGTCCGACGGCTTACACATTCTATGTCAAGACGCGTGATAGAAGTACAAAATAATGAAGGATTCTGGATAAAATATTAGAGTTCTTAAAATGTTTTGTTACGTCTTCTTTTTCGTCATTTTTGCTCGTTGGGAGCTAGTGGAAGATAGTGTGGCAATAGAAAAGATACAATATTGGTTAGCTTTCCTTTGAGTTTTCCTTTTAATTCAAGTGGGTTTCTTTTGAATATACAGATTGTTAAGTATTCTATTCTATTTTGATTTCATTTATACCCAGTCTACATACATACAAACTAATCAGCGTAGATGGACTCTGTCACAGTAGTTTTTGTTATTTCAAATAAGTCTTTCTCTTCCCCTCCAGCCATGAATACACCCTCCGTCCTTCACACAATACGCCAACGATTTCATATTATGTTTACTCGCCGCGCGGGATTAGCCGAGCGGTCTAGGGCGCTGCAGTCATGGACTGTGAGGCTGGTCCCGGCGGAGGTTCGAGACCTCCCTCGGGCATGGGTGTGTATGTTTGTCCTTAAGATAATTTAGGTTAAGTAGTGTGTAAGATTAGGGACTGACGACCTTAGCAGGTAAGTCCCATAAGATTTCACACACATTTGAACATTTATGTTTACTCGTTGTTAATTAATGTCGTCTATTTTCTCACACACACACACACACACACACACACACACACTCACACTCACACTCTCTCTCTCTCTCTCTCTCTCTCTCTCTCTCCCTCCCCGACGCTATCGCCGCAAGTGCCCTTCTATTACACTCCCCCAAAACTTTGTAAACAAATCTAGCGGTTTCCAATGACGCTACATTTTCTCTTTTCATTGCTGCTTGCTGCTGTCTTTACTCTCTCCCATTCCTCTCACCACCTAGGAAACCGTATTCTTTGATCTCCCCTTCCCTATAACCCATTCTTCGTTCTGAGAACAGTCCTCCCTTATCTCTCGGTCCTAAGATAAAACGAACTGTGGCACACATCTAAGTAAACAATACTTTGCAAGCACTTCACGTTTATATTTTGCACTTGTGCACTTCTATCCATTCCCAGATCCTGCCTTCCTTCCTGTTATACGTCCCTTGACATCTGCATCTACATCTAAATGAATAATCTGTAATTCATAATTATGTGCTTGGCAGGGGGATCTGTGGTCTGGTGGATTAATCTTGCATTGTTGTGTAAAACATGTAGGTTCATATCTCACGTCAGGCGTAGATTTTTAACACACACAAGTAGCTCTCCGCCGGCCGGGGTGGCCGAGCGGTTCTCGGCGCTACGGTCTGGAACCGCGCGACCGCTACGGTCGCAGGTTCGAATTCTGCCTCGGGCATGGATGCGTGTGATGTCCTTAGGTTAGTTAGGTTTAACTAGTTCTACGTTCTAGGAGACTGATGACCTCAGCAGTCAAGTCCCATAGTGCTCAGAGCCATTCGAACCAGTCATGCAGGCTAAGATTTCGTGGCTGACGGAAATTAAGTCCTTCCTGACTAGGCATAAAGAGAGTAATATACCACAATTTTGGACAGTATCAGTTAAAAAATATCAACTTTAAATTTCATAACGTAACATTTACAACGGACGCGAATTCCTACTCAGCATGAATTGTCCCTGTTAACGAACTACGAGAGATGTTAACTACTGCTTCTTCACAAGTAACTTACTTGAAATGCAGTGAGGTAAAGCTTTGTGGTGGACAGGGATTCGAACCCAGAACCTAATCGGATTGTTATCGAAGCACAATCAAATTTGTCAGTTCGGATTTTCTCGGCAGTAGCTAGATGTATTAACTGAAATGACGAGACGAAACAATTTTTTTCCTTCCCATGACTCCAACCCGGCACTTGTCGCTGTTATATTCTAGAGAAAAGGAACGTTAAGTATGGGTTTGTTACACCAGCAGCGACATGTGAGCATGTTTGAACTAGAAATAATATGACAAATAGTTCACAGTGCTGACTAGGAATCGAACCCCACACATATCGTTGTTGACTACACACAAACAGGCGACACTTACCGAATTTTTCTCCACCAGCAGCTCGGAATAACATTCTTGAACTTACAGTGATCTCGCAAATAGTTCTGTGTCTCACTGGGAGTCAAAAACGTCAGATATCGATAGTGTTGACAACGAATGAAAATGCATTAAAAATAAAAATTATTATCCACCAGCACATAGGTGTTCTCATGCTAGAGCTTGATAATACATAGTGAAAAGTTTAGTGCTGGGCCAGGATTCCAACCCATTCATGCGCAATATGTGGAGATGTTGAGGAATCAACAGTTTTGAACAAACAACAAGTTGTAGTCGAGCTGTATTGTCACGAAGGGATCAAATTCCGCGTTAAGGGCGATCTGAGTTGCATTCCCAGTTCAGAACCAATTTTATCGACATACTAGAAATAAATAACTAGTATAAGAAAGGGTAGGTGATAGAGTTTCTACATGTCGCCACTCCTTACTTTATTGTGGTTCCACCTAACGTCTACTCGGTAGAGAAGGAATATCATGTTTAATGTGATTTTCAGACCACAATGCCATTATACCTTCTTCACTTGGCGTAGCCAGAAGAGAATAGACTCTGCCTCTCTCTATCAAAAAACATCGGCAAAAGTTGGAATCATATGAAACTAGCGTCAGTCCAACAGACCACCGAACCCTCTTCTCTACGACTCATTTCTCTATCATAACACCGTTGCGGCACACAAGCTGAGAATTCTGACACACAGGTTCCCTGTAGCTGTTTGCAGGATGTTCAGTACATTCATTTACTTGGTTGACTGAATCGCCATGAACTAGCTGCCTTGGCTACCCAGTGCATACATTCGACTCTATTTTGTAATCACCGAAATAAAGTAACGTAACTGCCACCTACACAGAACTGCCAACAGTGTAGGATGCAGAAATTTAAATAGGAAGTGTTCCTTTCCATTTGAGCTACTCTATTGCGCTATCTGTTTGTTGAAACTATCATGCAGTGCAAAAGAAATGTTGTAACTGTCTGTCTCTCAGAATTCTATATCCGGCCATATGCATTATCTCACAGCACTGTGGAATGCCGTAGTTCTAGAGGACCTCTTGTTGACTTCAAGAGGTGCTGTTGCTACGTCACAGCTAGTAGCGTAACGGCAAGCGTAGCCCACTGTTGATAAGACGTCGCGTGTTCTATTACATTCGCTACTACATTTTTTTAAACGTAATTCTGCTGTCAGCTGAAGTTATCAATTTAATGGAACTATGAACATGATTCTCTTCACTTCCCAACCCTAAATAGTCGCATGTGGAAAAAAGGCTAACTTCTGTGTCATTTTGTTCTTTTCAGGGTTAATAGAGGGCCAGGCAGCACATGCGCTCGAAGCTTTTGTATTATGTATAGGGAGAGTGCATCGTGCCAAAATAGTCGTCTGGTAGTGGCATTTAATTCTTCTTTAAACCTTGTTTGACAGCTTGAACTCAGAACAAGTTTTCTACATGCATGTAATCAATAAACTGCATGTGCATTGCCAGGATGTTATAGGTAACATAAGAGAATTCGCATATATCGTGACGATTAATTTCTCTCTCATGTTTAGTATTGTTTTAACAACACTAAAAGAAACCTTACGAAAACTGTGCACTGTATTGTAAGAAATGAAATAAAACTACCCACGATAACCTTACGACGAAAGTAAGTCTGTTTTAACAAAACTGAGTATCTGTACACAAGCGTGCCTCTATCTGCACGAATTTGTAAAATACTACTCACTTAGATTTCACAACCGAGCGAGGTGGCGCAGTGGTTAGACACTGGACTCGCATTCGGGAGGACGACGGTTCAATCCCGCGTCCGGCCATCCTGATTTAGATTTTCCGTGATTTCCCTAAATCACTCCAGGCAAATGCCGGGATGGTTCCTCTGAAAGGGCACGGCCGACTTCCTTCCCCATCCTTCCTAAATCCGATGAGACCGATGACCACGCTGTCTGGTCTCCTTCCCCAAACCAACCAACTAACTTAGATTTCGATTGGGTCTGTGTTTAAATGGTATGCTGTGTCATACTCATCAGGTATGCAAACGTGGCATTTCATAAATAAAGTTACGTATTCCTAGGAACCCAAAATTTGCTTGTCAGCAGCGGAAGGAGGCGTTATTTGTTGTGCAGCATTATAAGTTTTCCACCATTGCACTTTGAGCTGAAAGCATCTTCTTGCGATTTGCTAATAAATTTATTTCCTTCATACTTATCACCCTGGCATGGGAGTCTTAAGTGAAGAACATTACTGAATTTCGTATCGTTGACGGTCGATTCGAATTTCTTCAGAGACGCTTGTATTGTATAGCAGCTTGGCAGCCAGAAAGCCGAGATCTACGACCACTAACACAACTTACTGAGTCGAGCTGCCAAGAGGATTTGATGTGTAAAGGTTTTCTTCTGATTTTGTTACAGAATTTTTTCTGGGAATTCGCAGCTCCATGAAATAATACACAAAAAAAGGTCGCACGCGCTGCCCCTACCACGGTTGGAACTGACGATTTTCTTAACCGTTGAAACACGAGACACGGGCCGTACCACGGGGCTACGGACACACTGCTGCCAGCACGGCGCACTCGTCATGGTATTGGTCGCTCAGCCTCGTAACGCATCATGAAAGATATTAAAAGTTGTCACTTACGTGAAGAATAGCATTTCTTTAGCCAAAAAATTGAAATTTCTGTCTCAGTGTCTTAGTTTACGTGAGGATTATATACTAAGAGTCATTTAAATTGAAGGGGAATATCAAGTGAATTTAGCGAGTCAGTTCAGTACCATACGTGGAAGTGATTGCACCGTCCCAATGTTGCCAAATGTTTGTGACGATGTTGCCAATTCTTAGCTGTGCTAGGAACAGTCAGTAGCGTTATAGGAGGAGAAATCTGTGCTCGTGTCATAGGAGGATACGGAGAGGAGGCGCGGGGTTTGGTTAATATGCAGCGTTTTCTCTTACAAGCTGTGTCAAACATTCAGGTGTGTAATCTTCTATCACGATTACAGTTTCCCACAAAATATAGACGAATAAAACACTTACCTTGTTACTTTGCTACAAAAGATTTCAGTACAATAAAAAGCCTTTGGAAATCAACTTTGCCAACCTGTCACGAAAAGTAAGATAACAGACACTGGGCACCTCGAAATCGATTGCATCTATGTGCAGTCTTGTGATCATACAAGTAAAATTTCATGAATTGCACGAGAATGTAGAAAAATGTTGGTGCGAATGGAAGCTGTAAGAAGCACAGTTACCTAATTATTCTGTACCATGTTAATAATCAATTCATTTGATAATTCAGAAGAGAATAAACTAAAAATTATGACCATTAAGACAGAAACAAAAGTGCAGATGCGGGCACTGTGCAGATCTGCGCTTTTTCATCTTCAGATCTATACAAATAACGTATACTAACCAGCGTATTCATTGCTTTCGTAATGTTTCCCTCTTGTTTAGTCTTATTATGATAAACTGGGTCCACACCCATGAGTCTGATATTTTTCTTTGTATCCTTCCATCTACTATCTTTGTGTGTTATTGTTCGGTGTTCAAAAAGCAAAATATTATGCCTGCTCCCACGAGGTATTAAAATGAGGTGGCTAAAATGAAGTCGCTAAAAGGCTAACGAATTATAATCAAAATACAGTGAGACGCCAATTTGTCTGTCGTCATGGTGTTAAGTGGACAGAAATAGTTGGGTGTTATTGTCGTCTTTTCTTATTGAGACTTTCATATTACCCTGACACAAGACGCCGAGATAAATGTGTATATTCTCCGTGACGAAACATCCCACATTCCATTCATCCTGATCCTTTCGTTACGTGCATCGGCGGCAATGAGTGATAGGAAAGCTGTTGTGGGGTGACGAACAACAATAACAATGGTAGTAATTACAAATCAATAATCAAGGATGTTTACTGCATTACAGACGATTAACAAAATAACCAAGAATGGCTGAGTGTTTAATTGGCGCACTGAGTAGGTGTTCTTGCCACGTTGTTACTAAATTCTGTTCTAGTTGTCTGCAGAGAGAAAACAAAGAACCCCATGGCCATACATATCGCTAGTACAACGAGATATTACCTATCAACTATCCTTACTTTACATCACGAGACGAACATGGCGTCACTGAGCTGATATTTGAAACACATTTCTGTTTTCTCTCTCTCTCTCTCTCTCTCTCTCTCTCTCTCTCTCTCTCTCTCTCTCTCTCTCTCCCTCCCCCCCCCCCCCCCCCCTCTCTCTCTCTTTATTTTAATTTTAATTTTTTGAGGAAAGCATCGAGAAGCGCGATAATAATCAAGTAGGCATATAACCTGTTTACACTTATTTTCATCGGGATACATAATGCAAAAATACAACTTTTAAGTGTGTCATTGCGTAATTCCAGTTATTGACAGTCTGTTCGTGAGCTTGCTCGCATTCAGTGGGGTGAAACCTATCACAGAAACAAGCAAAACACAAATATTTCTTGCACCATGCGCAACACATAAACGAAATCTCGCTGCACTGACGTGTTGTCCGATATATTGCACGGAAAACATATCTGATTCATGTTGCTAAATACAGATCTATCAGATATCAATTTGGAAGCGTACCAAGTGTATAAAAGTATATCTTGAAATACGCAGAAAGGCCCATAGAGGTATTCGACTGAAACATAGTCATGACCAAAATTGTAACTGGGGTCGACAGCATCGTCGTCTACCACCCTTACAACTCGAACGGTGACAGTGCTCGGCCGGTTACTTACGTTTACTGGTATCAAAGCTACAGTATGAAAACACAAAAATGTTAATAACGCGAAGATCATTAGTTTTGGAACCCATAGAAAGTAAAGCAGTCATCAGTCGCAAGAGTGGTTTGAACACCATAGTGCTTTAATAGGCACGGTCTTGTTGGAGGTGGTATGCTGTTGCTTTCATCCGACCTTTGAGTTGACTTACCTAGCCAGTTAATGGGGGAACCTACAGTTTTACGTGGCTTTTGGACCACAGTCCAACTCGGCATTTTTCACATCAACAAACACTGCCCCAGGGGAAATGTGTAAAACGGCACATAAAAATCGTGGGGTCTGGTGAGGGATCGAACCTGAGACCTTCGTATCCATAGTCTGGCTCTTTATCACCTTGCCACCATGCAACCAACACTGTGGTTTCTGCTTGCCATTAAAATTAAGGATCTCTCGTATGTGCCTGCGTTGGCACATGCGTGTCCCTTAGGAGACCTTACCTTTGGGATTACCCTCGTATACGTGTGTGTAAACGCCTTCCAATGCCCACTCAAGGAAGACAAGGATACCTAGTCTATCTTCAATATTACAAATACGCCTCTGTTTGTGGATGAAGGCAGACTTACGTTGATGATCATTTTGAATATTTATCAGTACTGTACCCATTGGTGTGAAACTCGTTTTCTATCAATGATTCGCACAGCTACAGGAACACTACTTTAATGCCTCTTACACAAAATACTTACGCAGTGCTATCAGATGAAAAGATCAACCTGACACAAACTGTGGGAAGTTTCTTTTACAACCTTCGTACCTGGATAAATAGCTTTTCCTATTTGAGATATCTGTGAACGTTGCTGTATAAGACGATTTAAGAAGAAACTAAATTCCTTCAACTACGCCAATGTTTAAAGAAATCGTGTTAACGGCACTAAATCGTGGCTTGTAAATCGTTTACCAGCGGCATTTCGCTGGTTCGAAGGCAAAAAGCTTACTGACAAATTTCACAGAAGGAAAAGGGGGACGAAATGTCGCCCACTCGAAGGTCATGTTGTTTCACTTAAATGATTACAAAATCGGGGAAACGAACAATGAAGTTGTAAGTGTAAGCACATTACTGTTGACAGTATGTTCCACCGCCCAGGGCCTGTAATGATAAAGGGCCCGTTTAGGTCAGGCACATTGTACACAGAAGTGGAAGAGAGAGCACCACTAAATTCTACAATCCGTATGCATTGCATACACACATAAATTACTGTCACAGTGTACTTATGGAGCCCAATGAGTGAATTGCATATTTTCCGGTGAGAAAGAGCACCGGCAAACAGTCTTCGCTACATTAGGTTACTTAAACTACCGTCACTTTGAGCTAGAATTTATGGCCAGCGACTAAGTGTAAGGACAGTGAGTCGGATGCGGGTTTCGCAAATGTGAAATACTTTCCTTACGTTATGAAAGCGAATATTAAATTTGAACTAATATTTCGAAAGTTATGGACTTGGATAGCTTAGAATGAATATCTTTCTGTTTATTGCAAAGGAAAACAATTGATTTTATAAAACATTCTGTGTCGTATACAACTTGAAACAGGTCACTTCGACCAAATCATATGGAAGAACCGACAGCGACATATATTGGAAGGCAGTAAGATACCTTGGCTTTTGGTTTGGCAGTATTCGACAGCCATTTCTAGGCGCAAGTAAATGAAGAAAGGCAGGGCGTTTTCGTTATCAAGTAACGTCTTCATCAATTACTTTAGTTTTAATGTGATCTACGAGTAATTGCTGATGTTTGATATTAACATGAAAAGAATTCCCTAGACAAGAAAAGAACTTGTTCTTGGGCTACTACTTCTATAATGACCAAAAGGACTTGAATGATCTTCAAGCACATGTGTTCCAGCGGCGGTATGAAGAAAATGGCAGTAATAATGACGGTGATAATCGAATTATCCGGTAACTTCACACTACACAGTGGATTTTCTCGAACTAAGAAATTTCCTGAATTAGTGAAAATTTCAAAATGGCTTCAAATCGAGGCTATGACGCCTAGAAGAGTCTTTACATCCTGCTGACATGAGAATAGCATAATCTCCACGTCAGAAGCTTGCTTCTACTTAACCATTTAATTGACTCGCGTTTGTTTTTCACCGTGACTAGTTCAGTAAGCTAAGCACATCATCCATTACAGCACACTCCTGGGGCTGGGAAATGTGGCCACAATGGTCTGGTGGAATGAACTACCACAAGGGCAATGCGTGGGTACCAGGCATCTACTTTTAAGAGGCACAAACAGATTTACTTTACCTCTGGTAACATCAAGAGAAAGCTGTTATAATCCAGAATCCGCATTAAACATCACGTTCCTCCATTCCAAACTGGGCAGTGCCGGTTTACGTTGGAAAATGACATAGGTGGAGGTCAGGGTAAACAGAAATACTGTCACCAGTAAACTTACTTACATTAGAAAATTTTATTTTATTTGATGAACTGATAACCCTCTAAAGGAACAGGGCTTTTATTTTCCTTGTATTTGATTGAAATAGAGACGTTGAAAAATTTGGTGCTGGACTGTGATTTGAATTCGTATCTCCTCTTTCGAGGATCTGAATCTGTCGGAACAGTATAGTTCAATCATTTCATTCCTTTTCCCAAGACTGCAGTCTTCTCTAGGTCTCCTCCAAACGTAAATATGTGGGTCCGAATCCTGATCCAGTACAAAAATATTCATAATTTCATTTCAAGCCCTATCACATGCACACCGGCCTGCTAGTGAAAATTAACGTGCATTTTTAATGTCTGTTCATGTTGCCAACAATTTCTGGACAAACACGCACACATCGTACTGTTGGTGAATAAGCAATTAATACTTAAGCAATATTCGTGGACAATAAAGAAGAACGATAGAGGTGCGGTTCGATTGTCGCTGAGGCACAAAAATTGATGTCCTTATTTTAGATTACAACACCCAGCAGCTGGCAAAAAAACCGATACGTAACATTTGATTTTAATTAGTTAACAATCCAATTACGTCTTGGGTTCGTATCTCCGTCGCAGAACTTCACATCATGCGCTTTATCTGTAAATTCAGACACTCTTCGTTACTTCTGAATAGAGGTATATCAGACATCTTTCATGGTTAGTTAACGGGGATGAAAGGGTCTTGATAGGAGTCCCGGTTTATTACAAAAACTGTCGTCTTTTATTTTCAAGTTTAGATTTGGTTACTGATATAGGCGAAAATTTCGGTACTTCACGACTCTTCATGAACAGTCAGCAATATGATATGATTAGATTAGATTAGATTACTACTTGTTCCATATATCATGAATACGACATTTCGTAATGATGTGGAACGAGTCATTTTAATGACTCTCTCTCTCTCTCTCTCTCTCTCTCTCTCTCTCTCTCTCTCTCTCTCTCACACACACACACACACACACACACACACACACACACATTCTCTTTTTATTTTTACTTGTTTGTTGTGATCGACTATCGGCGAGGCACGAAAACGTCCGTGAATGAGTTTCTTAGTTTTGAGTACAGTTACGAAAGAAATATAAAAGCAACTATGAGAGTCACTGATTTATGATGCTTAGTAGAAGTCAGTTCTGAGTATTATTAGTAACTAAGCTCCAGTCCCTAAACCTAGTTACAGAAATGCGAATCAGACGCATTACGTATTCCAGGTCGTAGCAGCCGCGACTTGGAGACACTAGCTATGGTCACTTCCCAGCCCGCTGTACGATCACATCGGTTCGTCTTCTTCCTGCTGGTACTGTGACTGAGATTTGGCAACAAGGCAACGTATGTTCGGCAACACTGTGATCGACGAGTTACTTCCTGGTGTGCACGGAATTAAGCCTCAAAGTTCACTTGATTTCTCGTGTCATTTCCATTGAATAACCTGAGTTGTTATCGCTTGAGGTGTAACAGAATACTGTAAATTTACGGTTTTCAGCCCAGCAAAGTCATTGAACGAGGCAATCGCAACTAATCTCGTCCTGTAAATAGCGTTTACGAGTTCTAGCCACTATTGGCCTCGTAAGAGGAAGGCGCAAACCACATCTATCCCCTAGCTCTGTGTTGACGTGTTGACCTGTGGAAACGCGAATGTTATGGTTCGCGGTTCCAGCCTCGCTGACCGTAACGTTTTTATCCCTTCTGTGTAAGAGCTGCAAGCAGTCAGATCAAACATCGATAAGCAAATCGCAAAAAAATATTTTCAGCTCATAGTGCAATGGTGAAAAACTTACAATGCTGCAAAACTTACAATGCTGCACAACAGGCAACGCCTCTTTCCGCTGCTGACAAACAAGTTTTGGGTTTCTAGGAATACATAACTTTATTTATGAAATGCCACATTTGCGTAGCACTTGAGTATGACACAGCATACCAATCAAACACAGACCCAATCGAAATTAAGTGATTAGTATTTTACTAATTCGTGCCGATAGAGGCACGCTTGTGTACAGAAACTCAGTTTTATTGAAACAGACTTTCGTCGTAAGGTTATCGTGGGTAGTTTTATTTCATTTCTTATAATACAGTGCACAATTTTCGTACGGTTTCTTTTAGTGTTGTTAAAACATTAGTTAACATGAAAGAGAAATTAATCATCAACGATACATGCGAATTCTCTGATGTTATCTATAACAGTCTAACAATGCACATGCAGTTTATTGATTACATGCATGTAGAAAACTTGTTCTGAGTTCAAGCTGTCAAACAAGGTTTAAAGAAGAAATAAATGCCACTACCAGACGACTATTTTGGCACGATGCACTCTCCCTATACATAATACAAAAGCTTCGAGCGCATGTGCTGCCTGGCCCTCTATTAACCCTGAAAAGAACAAAATGACACAGAAGTTAGCCTTTTTTCCACATGCGACTATTTAGGGTTGGGAAGTGAAGAGAATTATGTTCATAGTTTCATTAAATTGATAACTTCAGCTGACAGCAGAATTGCGTTTAAAAAAAATGTAGTAGCGAATGTAATAGAACACGCGACGTCTTATCAACAGTGGGCTACGCTTGCCGTTACGCTACTAGCTGTGACGTAGCAACAGTACCTCTTGAAGTCAACAAGAGGTCCTCTAGAACTACGGCATTCCACTGTGCTGTGAGATAATGCATATGGCCGGATATAGAATTCTGAGAGACAGACAGTTACAACATTTCTTTTGCACTGCATGATAGTTTCAACAAACAGATAGCGCAATAGAGTAGCTCAAATGGAAAGGAACACTTCCTATTTAAATTTCTGCATCCTACACTGTTGGCAGTTCTGTGTAGGTGGCAGTTACGTTACTTTATTTCGGTGATTACAAAATAGAGTCGAATGTATGCACTGGGTAGCCAAGGCAGCTAGTTCATGGCGATTCAGTCAACCAAGTAAATGAATGTACTGAACATCCTGCAAACAGCTACAGGGAACCTGTGTGTCAGAATTCTCAGCTTGTGTGCCGCAACGGTGTTATGATAGAGAAATGAGTCGTAGAGAAGAGGGTTCGGTGGTCTGTTGGACTGACGCTAGTTTCATATGATTTCAACTTTTGCCGATGTTTTTTGATAGAGAGAGGCAGAGTCTATTCTCTTCTGGCTACGCCAAGTGAAGAAGGTATAATGGCATTGTGGTCTGAAAATCACATTAAACATGATATTCCTTCTCTACCGAGTAGACGTTAGGTGGAACCACAATAAAGTAAGGAGTGGCGACATGTAGAAACTCTATCACCTACCCTTTCTTATACTAGTTATTTATTTCTAGTATGTCGATAAAATTGGTTCTGAACTGGGAATGCAACTCAGATCGCCCTTAACGCGGAATTTGATCCCTTCGTGACAATACAGCTCGACTACAACTTGTTGTTTGTTCAAAACTGTTGATTCCTCAACATCTCCACATATTGCGCATGAATGGGTTGGAATCCTGGCCCAGCACTAAACTTTTCACTATGTATTATCAAGCTCTAGCATGAGAACACCTATGTGCTGGTGGATAATAATTTTTATTTTTAATGCATTTTCATTCGTTGTCAACACTATCGATATCTGACGTTTTTGACTCCCAGTGAGACACAGAACTATTTGCGAGATCACTGTAAGTTCAAGAATGTTATTCCGAGCTGCTGGTGGAGAAAAATTCGGTAAGTGTCGCCTGTTTGTGTGTAGTCAACAACGATATGTGTGGGGTTCGATTCCTGGTCAGCACTGTGAACTATTTGTCATATTATTTCTAGTTCAAACATGCTCACATGTCGCTGCTGGTGTAACAAACCCATACTTAACGTTCCTTTTCTCTAGAATATAACAGCGACAAGTGCCGGGTTGGAGTCATGGGAAGGAAAAAAATTGTTTCGTCTCGTCATTTCAGTTAATACATCTAGCTACTGCCGAGAAAATCCGAACTGACAAATTTAATTGTGCTTCGATAACAATCCGATTAGGTTCTGGGTTCGAATCCCTGTCCACCACAAAGCTTTACCTCACTGCATTTCAAGTAAGTTACTTGTGAAGAAGCAGTAGTTAACATCTCTCGTAGTTCGTTAACAGGGACAATTCATGCTGAGTAGGAATTCGCGTCCGTTGTAAATGTTACGTTATGTAATTTAAAGTTGATATTTTTTAACTGATACTGTCCAAAAATGATGTATATTACTCTCTTTATGCCTAGTCAGGAATGACTGTTAATTTCCGTCAGTCACGAAATCTTAGTTTGCATGACCTCGGTTTGAATTCACATGCAGAACGAGTCGGTTCGTCGTGTCATTTGACGTTCATACATTATCTCAACTAGCTGCTCGTGAATAACGTAAATTTTTAATGACATTTTGTGTTAAATAACAAGTATGGTATGTTACTTTGAAGAGGAAATCATGAATACGACGAACTTACTACGTGCTTTATCTGTCTGACGTAATAATGAGTGTGCTAACATTTCATGTATGTCAGTTATTGCAATAAATGCGAGCTTACAAGCCTTAAGGACAGTCTTACCTGTGATGAGGTGTTTCCTGATACTTTTAGTATCATGGTATTACTTAACATCCTGTTATTGCGATACAGAGCAGTGTTTTCTTGTGGTGACTTGTTGGAACTATTTTGAATAGTCAAACGACTGTATCAAGGAGCGATTAGAGGACCTGCTAGACAGCTGCGTTATGTGGGTTGCATGGGGATCAGGCGAAATGCAATCCAGGTCGTTCGGATACTTTTGAGCATACTGTACTTCGTTAACAATCCGATTAGGTGCTGGGTTCGCATCCCTGTCACAAGCTTTATATGATGGCATTTCAATTTTAAACATGAGGATACCTTGTTCCTTGTGAATGACACCATATTAAACGTCATTGGAGGTAGTTCCCAGGATGGTAACTGTTATGACAGGATTCTCAATTCAGTACAAACATTTTCGTCATTTATTTTCAGGATCTGAATTGATAACTGATACTGGTGCAAATGTCTATACTTCACGTCTCTTTATGCCTAGTGATCCGGTCTCAATAAGGCACAAACAAAGCTTAGCTTAGTTCGCGATTGCTATAGGTGCTGGGTTTGAATCCAGATCCAGAACGACGACGCTGGTCATGTCATTTAAAGTTCAAATTTGTGTACACGTAACTGTTGATGGGTTACGAGAACAATGATATTACTGGTGATTCGCTGTTAATGTTGAGATTTCCTTAGAGTGCTTGTTGCCGTTAATCGCGTTTTTCTACTGGTTCGTCCAATATCCAGTTTCCAGAGCCACTCGCCGTTGAGCGACCTTCAGCACGTGGATGGAAAACCTCTTAGAGAGCGAAAAACTTTTTTCCAATTGCTGTACAGCTTTGTAACTCCATATATTGTCTCAAGTTTTTAATTTTGACTAAGGATTACTGTACGATATATGTAAAATAATCCTTTTTCTCAGAACTTTTGGAATGTCACTTGTTGTCATTAAGGTTAGTTTATGAGGAATGTCACTTGTTGTCATTAAGGTTAGTTTATGAGTGTTATGGGGTGTCTCATCGCTAAGAACGTGTTTTCTAATATGTTTTGTATGACGATATTAGTTGACGCTTAGACTGACTGCCATAAAGACCTTTGGTCTCTTAGTAGTCTCTTGCGGTACCCATTGTGTGTAGTCAAACGAATGTACCCCACGGGGTTTTGGTGTTTAGAGGACCTGCAACACAGCTACGTTATGTTGGTTTTATTCGCCAGTGATCGACTTTTTTTGCTGTCAAGTGTACCATTTTGCCGGACATACCAGTATATACTATACAAATAATCATGAAGTCTACTGTTGCACGTGGCCAATCAAACTTGAGAAACTGACTACTTTCGTAAACCTATACACGTAAATAAGTACGTTGACTGTCCCAGCCACTGTATTCTCAATGGCTTCATTACGGGTATGATACGCGTCTCTACCTACCTTCTATGTATTTTTCAGTGTTATCGCCCACTGAAGAAACTTATTGTTTCGAATTAGCATCCATACCATCTCGTTATTCAAGTTATATGGTTTAAATACCGTTTTCTGCGACTATAATAAAAGTCCTATCGAAATCAAATGCTTTTCGCTTTATTTTATAGCATCTTCTGTGGTCACTGTAAAATATGGTTTTTCTTATAATTTTGTTCGCTAGTATCATGAAAAGTTTTGATGCTTTAAGTTACCACTATAAAGAGTTTTAATAATCGATATTCACAGTTTTGTTGTCCATTTATTAAGTCATTCTTTCCGTTCTTGTACAGACATACGATAGATTTTAGCACACAGGACTGTTACTAACACTACGCATATTCACGTGTTTGAGTGCCATTTCGTGTACCCTTTTAATAGTTCGGGATGCGTTCATATTTTAGTTCCACCTTTAGCAGGCGCACGCGGGGGATGTAGCAGGTGCGCGCGCGCTCGCGCTTGTGTGTGTGTGTTTGTGTGTGTGTGTGTTTGTGTGTGTGTGTGTGTGTGTGTGTGTGTGTGTGTGTGTTTGTGTGTGTGTGTGTGTTTGTGTGTGTGTGTGTGTTTGTGTGTGTGTGTGTGTTTGTGTGTGTGTGTGTGTGTGTGTGTGTGTGTGTGTGTGTGTGTGTGTTTGTGTTTTTGTGTGTGTTTGTGTGTGTGTAATGGGAGCAAATATGTCCTAACTTCAGTGGTGTAAATTATCACTTAACGAAGGTACGAAGGTACAATGGTACGTGATGAGGGTGGGAATAATTGGCTAATACATGTTTTATTAGTTTAAATAACGTTTGATTGTAGACGTTTGCTTGGTCATTTGTGTGTTTATTTTTATTGTTAATGCGTTTTGAATTTGGAAGTTCTCATGTAGGGTTAGTTGTGGTTTTCTTGTCAGAGGTGTTCTGCAAATGTGTGAATGGCTGGTGCCGAATTTGGATGCTCTTTCACGATCTTCATACCTGTTATGTTGGTCTGCCCTAAGTATAGTTTTCTTGATTTTGAGTTATGGTCGTCAATCATGTTCTTCAAATGTATCTTCGATTTATGTTTAGATCATCGCACTGCGAGAAAGTGTGAAATCCGCCATTTGCAATCGTTAAACAACGGTGCAGTGAACGAGAGCGCTGTGCCGCCAGTCTCCCTGGCTTCCCCCAAAGGTGGCTGAACGGTTTGCAGGTGAAACATTAGCAGAAGACAATTATGGTTACGCCTGAAACCCCATAACTTTATGGGGCTTACGCCACGACTTTGACAAGTGGGTATCTGAATCAGTTTCTGAAACAAACAGGCAACTAACCTATTGAATGCTGTTTCTCGAGGTACTGGATAGATGGTTAGTTTTGTCATTTTGCCGGCCGGTGTGGTCGAGCGGTTCTAGGCGCTACAGTCTGTAACCGCGCAACCGTGTTACGTGTACACGTTCCAATCTTGCCTCGGGCATGGATGTGTTTGATGTCCTTAGGTTAGTGAGGTTTAAGTAGTTCTAAGTTCTAGGGGACTGATGACCTCAGAAGTCAAGTCCCATTGTGCTCAGAGCCATTTGAACCATTTTTTTGTCATCTTGTGTGTTTCGTGTTTGGAGAAAGAGACAGGTTTATTTTAAGGGAGGGTCTTTTTGTCGGTATCTGTTGGTATTTGGAAAAGGCTAAGGAGTCTATCGGCCTATGTGACATATATCGTCGCTATGTACGCTTCGTTCGGTACGGGCAAGCCTTCAGAGGAAGAAAGGTTGCAGTTAACGTCGCGCTGACACTGCTTCTTTCGACATTGTGGTCCGATGTGTTTGGTTCTCTAAAGAGAGGAATATCTCTCGATATTCTGTTAAAAACTATCGCGCTGTAGGACAACGTCACGGGTTTCCATTAACTCCACAACAGCACCGCAGTACAAAGAACTACGAACTGGTGGGCGTGAATGCCTGCAGTGCGGTAGTGGTTGATGAGCTTCATTGACGGAGAACGGAATGCCTGCTGAAACGTATGCTGTCACTATACACGCGCCTGAGCAGAAAACAAACTTTTTCTGGTAGCGTCGTGAGGTCTTAGGTATTGTGGTGCCTGCAGCGCAACAGCCGAGCGAGGTGACCGGCGCCTTTGACTGCAAGGACGTGGAGAGGGAGGGGGAGGGGGGGGGAGTCACGGGACACCCGGCGTTCTGCAGAGATTTAATTTTCTGATGGCGACAAAGTTTGACTTTCTTCGAGAAAGAGCTTTCACAGAAGTTCACCCAGCAGCGGGAGTCGGGGATGTTTCACCGGCGGTGCTACCTGCTGGAGTGCAATATGTTTCCCTTTATTCCACTGTCACTCTCCTCTCACAGCCATTCGAGCAATATGAGATACAAATACAGGCTGACGCACATACCTATTAATTGACGTAACATCGAAACTGTTGAGGTAAGTACTAAAAGCAATAGTATTGTAAGAAACTTTCTTCGTGCAGGAGCTGTTTATGGCCTCTTGTGTGAGGTCTTGTGAGAGTGACTGCTATAGATTAAAAAAAAAAGAAAAACGCATACACGATTTGTCTTACCGAGTTCATGGATTAGGATCGACTATATGTGCTGCCTGAGTTGGTGCCAGCAATGTGGCAAAATAATGAAGTGTGAGAAAATTTTAGAAAGGTATACTCAAGCAGTTTTACTTGCTATTTTGTTTTTCTAGGAGGTGGTGGTGCAGCGGTTAAGGCACGGAATTGGCGTTTTGGAGGAGGTAAATTGAAAATGCTCGTCTGGGCCTCTAGATTTAGGTTTTACGCAGTTTCCCATAATTGGAAACTAGAAAATGTCGTGATAGGTCCACTGAAAAGTACACGTAATGCATGCTCATAGCTCCGCCTGTAATAGCACAGTAGTCGACGGCACGTTAAAACATCAACTTCTTTTCTAAAAGTTTCCTGTAGGTTTAACGGCATAAAGTCCGCCGAATATGGTCGGAAATACAGTTCCTTGAGCCTTGCTGGCAGACCGCTCCCAACGCCGTTTCCACTTCTGGAAGCAGTCTTGGTACGCGAATTTTCTTTTATCTCGTCTATGGTGCACTTCTTCGTCCCTCCAGCGGGGTTTTCAACTTTTGAAATAAACAATGTTCGCAGGTGCCAGGTCTGGAGAGTGAGGAGGGTGAAGCAGTACAGTGATACCGTTTTTTGTGCAATAGTTACGCACCAACAGGGATGAATGTGCAGGTGCGTTATCATGATGCAGGAGCCATGAATTATGTCGCCACGTTTCAGGCCATTTCTGTCCCATATTTTTTTTTTTTTTTTTTTTTTTCCGGATATCGTAACACGTCCCGATAGTACCACCGATTAACGGTTTGTCCCTGTAGCGCGAGTTCGTGATGAACCAATCCTTCAAAGTCAAAGAAAACTATCGACATTGCTTCGACATTTGACCTGGCGAGCTCTTTTGGTCTTGAAAAACCAAACCGCGACCCATTGTGAAGACTGAACCTTGGTATCCACATCTTAACCGTAGACCCACGTCCCCTCAACAGTTATGATTCTCTTAACGAACGTCTCATTCTCAATTGCCCGAAAGCTAGTCGCAAATTGCGAGTCGAAGGTCTTTCTGGTCTTCACTCGTCAGCTGTGGGACGAACTTGGCGGTAATACGATGCATTCCGAGATGCTGTGTCAGGATTCATGACATGATCCAACTGAAATGTTACATTCTGCTGCAATCTCTCGGACAGTCAGTCTTTGACTGGCACGGACAATTTCATTGATATTCCTGACATTAGCGTTGACAGTAGAGGTCGAAGGTCGTCCTCAACGAGGGCAATTTTTAACTTCCGTCTGGCCATCTTAAAACCGTGTGAACCATTCGTAACACCGAGTACAGCTTAAGCACTCTTCACCGTAGGCTTCCTGCATCATTTGGCGTGTCTCTGCAAAAGTTTTGTTGAGTTTCACGCAATATTTAATGCAGGCGCGTTGCTGCTCTAAGTCTGCCATCTCGAAATTCGCAAAGTGGGTTACACAACAGTCTATTCAACATAGTAACAGTCTATTCAACATAGTAACAGACATACGACAATGAAACTTACGGCAGTTACACATCAAAAGCAGGCGTGTGCAGCGCTGCCAACCGCATTTCGCTCGAGCACACCACTGGCACGAAACTACGAATGTCCCGAAAGTTTTTGAACAGGCCTGACATAAGGGATGTAATCTGTGACTGACCACACTCACTTTGCTTATTGAGAACATTAATGCTTAGCCAGCAGTTACCCTTACTCTCAGCGAACAATGACCATGTTATTTACGGCGGACCAGTAGATAGCAGTGTAAATTATGAGCCGTACAGCAAAATTTTGGAAAAAGATAAATGATAAGTGTTTCCCTTTTTCGGTTTTTATAAAAATATTGTATTTATCCCGTGAGAATGATAAAAAAATTTGACTACTTAAATTTTGTGTAACACAACATTAAAAAATTCAGTCAGAAAGAAACAGAATTTACCGTTTCTCAGTCTTCTTCTTTTTGCATCTCGTGTAGTACTGGGTCCACTTTTTCAGAATTTTGCAAATTTTATTCAATGATTTAACTTAGTGTCTGGATGCCCTTCCTGGTGACACAGTAGTAAAGCTAACATGAGGGAGGGAAGTCGTGGGCGCCTTTCGTGTGTCAGTTGTGTAAACGTTATTCTTCGTGTTACCCTGTTTCTGATGTTCATGTATCGTGTTCTCTGAGGCGGAATTTGGGGATCAGCACAGCATTTGGCTAAACGAGCGTGGGAAACCGCCTCAAAACCACACTCTCGCTGCCCAATGCACCAGCGCAAGGTCGTTAATGCGCCGCCTTTTTCGATTCGGGTTTTCCTCACCTTCTAGTCTTGCAAGCTAGCGCATTGCGGTTATCTTACAATGCAAAGAGCAATTTACTTGTGTGTTGACAATATGAACACAAACGAATTGGTGCTGATGAGCGGAAACACAATGTCGCGCCTCTGAACCTTACATGTCGTCTAGTGGCTTGTGCTCTCCGATGTTATGAGAAAGTCCTCCTGTGAAGTGAACAAAAGACAAGACGAAGGACACCTGTAAACTGATGAATAGTTAGTCTCGTAACGAGTCTACAGCGATAATCTACTTCTCGCATCACTTCGGTTTTTACCATGAATGTCGCAACAGTGAAAGACGTTTCGCTTCTGAGAAGTGAAGAGTTGGGTACTGCGAGTGACTTTACACTTGCGTCTCCTTGCAATCACGTTCACGTGACCGTAACTCAAGCGTCGTCTACGCATGTATCCAAGGTAACGCCATCGGTGTCAGGCTCATTTCGCTGTGCGCTCTGGAGCCATTTAGCCTGTGGACCCTCCAAAGGAAACGGAGGCAAGGTTCTACCGCTTTCACGTTGGTTCGAGTAAATCAGCCGCTTCCAGGATTAATTTATATATAGTCAACGGCGTAACGATCGGGCTAAGTACATCATCTCGTTGACCAACTAAATGATGACCAGTAATGATTGTGAAGATACAATAGCATTACGCAGTCACATCCTCGCTGTGAAATGCAGAAGCGCCTATCCCTCTCGGGTGCCTCTACTTCCAATATAGCACACGATAGATAATGAAATGGGCGCGGGAAATCTGAATTGACTTCGGGGTCGCGGGATATACAGCTCTCGCATCGTGCGAGTGAGTTAAAAAAGCACATTAGGCGGTATATTCTTCTCAGCAGCATGGCACATTTCAACCTGCTGGTGTTGGAAATGTTTACACTGAATGTATGCCTTCATCCCACGTAGATGAACAATACAGGGTATTGCTACGCATAACGTATAACCGCTTGTACGCCTGCAGTAGCTGCTTGAAGCAGCCGCCTGTAAGATACTTGGCCGCATGTATAAAAGCTCTCTGAAGACACTAGCGTGTCTGTCATCAACTGCCTATTGAGCATCTACGATACTCTGTGAAGCCTGATGTACGCGCCGTGTACTACTGCTTTGGCCCATTTTAATTAAAATTAGGCGACAGCTGAGGGGCGTCTGTAACCTCGTCGTCTGTCGGTCGTGAAACCTAAAGTTTCTGTCTTCGGCTGTAAAGTGGTGGTAGACTACAATGCCTGCTCCACATTTACATTGTGCAATGCACTACATCCCACGGAGAGTCGCCGCTGTCAACAGAATTGAATTGTAGATTCTAAATCAAAACTTTTTTTACGTGAAACTTACTCATTGATATTGCGGTAGAGTGTTCCATACAGATTATTGGCGGCTTTAACGAAGGTCAGGCAGCACCATGCCTGCACATTACGAGCGTAACGGCCACAGTGAGGCGATATTCGAAAAGTTGCAAGTATGCTAAGCCACACGAATGTGTGATTTCTTAAAGTGCTCTTTTTTTTAATTAGTGCCAATTAACTGTTGCGAGTAGCTTGATCATTTACCTGAGGATCTTACAGGTTAGCTTCTACTCTTCGTAAATGCCTCAAAGCCAATCGTAATGTAGCACATTTCCTAGGGTCTCCGTCAGCCGTCACTTAGATAAAGGCTGCATGAAACAGAACGTGAGATGTTTGTTGTTTTACAACAGTGTCACACTGTCAGACAACTAAAAACAGTTTATTGGAACAGGCTCTGGTTCTGGAAACACACACTCATGTAAGATGAACGATCTTCACGGTAAATGATGACAGCCAAACAGTTGTAGGATAAAGATTTATTGAAATCCCGACCACGGTTTCGGTATATCTAAATATACGTTCCTCAGAATGTATTATACACGGTGGTCCTTTGATCGTGACCGGGCCAAATATCTCACGAAATAAGCGCCAAACGAAAATACTACAAAGAGCGAAACTTGTCTAGCTTGAAGAGGGCAACCAGATGGCGCTAGGGTTGGCCCGCTAGATGGCGCTTCCATAGGTCAAACGGATATCAACTGCGTTTTTTAAATAGGAACCCCATTTTTATTACATATTCTTGTAGTACGTAAAGAAATATGAATGTTTTAGTTGGACCACTTTTTTCGCTTTGTGATAGATGGCGCTGTAATAGTCACAAACATATGGCACACAATTTTAGACGAACAGAACGTAGGTACATTTGAACATTTTATTTCGGTTGTTCCAATGTGATACATGTACCTTTGTGAACTTATTTCTGAGAACGCATGCTGTTAGAGCGTAATTGCCTGTAAATACCACATTAATGCAATCAATGCTCAAAATGATGTCCGTCAACCTCAATGCATTTGGCAATACGTGTAACGACATTCCTCTCAACAGTGAGTAGTTCGCCTTCCGTAATGTTCTCACATGCATTGACAATGTGGTGACGCATGTTGTCAGGCGTTGTCGGTGGATCACGATAGCAAGTATCCTTCCACTTTCCCCACAGAAAGAAATCCGGGGACGACAGATCCGGTGAACGAGCGGGCCATGGTATGGTGCTTCGACGACCGATCCACCTGTCATAAAATATGCTATTCAATACCGCTTCAACAGCAGGCGAGCTATGTGCCAGACATCCATCATGTTGTAACTACATCGCCATTCTGTCATGCTGTGAAACATCTTGTAGTAACATCGGTAGAACATTACATAGGAAATCAGCATACATTTCACAATTTAGATTGCCATCGATAAAATGGGGGCCAATTATATTTCCTCCCATAATGCCGCACCATACATTAACCCGCCAAGGTCGCTGATGTTCCACCTGTCACAGCCATCGTGGATTTTCCATTGCCCAATAGTGCATATTATGTCGGTTTTCGTTACCGCTGTTGATGAATGACGCTTCGTCGCTAAATACAACGCCTGCGAAAAATCTGTCATCGTCCCGTAATTTCTCTTGTGCCCAGTGGCAGATCTGTACACGACGTTCAAAGTCGTCGCCATGTAATTCCTGGTTCATAGAAATATGGTATAGGTGCAGTTGATGTTGACGTAGCATTCTCAACGCCGACGTTTTCGAGATTCCCGAATCTCGCGCAATTTGTCTGTTACTGATGTGCGGATTAGCCGCGACACAGCTAAAACACGTACTTGGGCATCAACTTTTGTTGCAGGTCGTGGTTGACGTTTCGCATGTGGTTGAACGCTTCCTGTTTCCTTAAATAACGTAACTATCCGGCGTATGGTCCGGACACTTGGATGATGTCCTCCAGGATACCGAGCAGCATACATAGCAATTGGTGAACGGTCCATTTTAACACGGGTTATGTATCACAAAGCAAATACCGTCCGCACTGGCGCAATGTTACGTGATACCACGTACTTACACGTTTGTGACTATTACAGCGCCATCTGTTACAAAGCGAAAAAAGTGGTCCAAGTAAAACATTCATATTTCTTTACGTACTACACGAATATGTAATAAAAATCGGGGTTCGATTTTAAAAAACGCAGTTGATATCCGTTTGACCTATGGCAGCGCCATCTAGCGGGCCAACCATAATGCCATTTAGTTTCCCCCTTCAAAAAAAAAAAAAAAATGGCTCTGAGCACTATGGGACTTAACATCTGTGGTCATCAGTCCCCTAGAACTTAGAACTACTTAAACCTAACTAACATAAGGACATCACACACATCCATGCCCGAGGCAGGATTCGAACCTGCGACCGCAGCGGTCACGCGGTTCCAGACTGAAGCGCCTAGAACCGCACGGCCACACCGGCCGGCTTCCCCTTCATGCTAGACGAGTTTCGTTCTGCGTAGTACTTTAGTTTCAAGCTTATTTCGTGAGATATTTGACCCGGTCACTATCAATGGACCACCCTGTATATTATATTTAGATATACCGAAACCGTGGTCAGGATTTCAATACATCTTTATCCTGCAAATGTTTGCCTGTTACCATTTACCGTGAAGATTTTCAACAGTTGCTGATTCAGCCATGTTTAAAATTTTGAGGTAAGCTGAATGAATTATCTCTGGAGTCGAAGAGCCTGCACAACCATGTCAAATGTAATCAA
Organism: Schistocerca piceifrons; assembly: GCF_021461385.2. Taxonomy (NCBI): domain Eukaryota; kingdom Metazoa; phylum Arthropoda; class Insecta; order Orthoptera; family Acrididae; genus Schistocerca; species Schistocerca piceifrons. Next base: position 701,294,736 of record NC_060138.1, read on the forward strand.
GAGTCAAAACAGTTATCTAATTAAACTATGTTTTGCTTACGGCGGTGAGTTAAAAGTTAAGCTGACAGTACATCTCCTTTCCCAGATACTTCACACACGTAGGTGTGTCGCAGCCACATTTTCGCTAACAAGGAGACCATATGGACTTCCTCTCACAAATTCAGTTCATATTGAGAGGGTGTGTAGGGCAGGACTAGAACTTCCAACATCCGTTAACACGAAGACGGACTCACTTGGACTGAGGATGAAAAAAATCAGTTGATGAGAGCGCACGCAAATACGAAAACGTTGCGGTAATATCTCAGAAATGCGGTAAACTCACAACAGCGTTGTACAAGATGCTTCCAACTGATGCCTTGAAGCCATACGTGAGAGAACAATTTCTTTTACTGCTCGATTCATTGAGAGGACAAACTAAGGCGGATTTGAAGGAGGAAAGTTTTAAAGATGGAGATGGTGTTCCAGTATTCAGTAATATACGAATTTCTCCAAAATGTATTCCGCTGGTGACCCTTGATAGGCTTACTTTTACGGGCAGGCAAACGACTTCATAAAACGACTAATAGATCGGGTACACATCATCGTTTAGAGAAGATTTCATAAAAATTGAATCAACTGTATACCATCAGTTGTCAGCAGCAATATCGGTGATACACTATTAGATCAAAAGTAACTGTACACCCCCAAGAACAAACGTTTCTGATATTAAGTGCATTGTGCTACCACCTACTGCCAGGTACTCCATATCAGCGACCTCAGTAGTCATTAGACACCCTGAGAGAGCAGAACGGGGCGCTCCGCGGAACTCAGACTTCTAACGTGGTCAGGTGATAGGGTGTCACTTGTGTCATACGTTTGTACGCGAGGTTTCCACACTGCTAAATGTCCCTAGGTCCACTGTTTCCTATGTGAGAGTGAAGTGAAAACGTATAGGGACACGTACAGCACAAAAGCCTACAGACCGACCACGTTTGTTGAGTGACAGAGACCGCCGACAATTGAAGAGGGTCGTAATGTGTAATAAGCAGACATCTATCCAGACCATCACACGGGAATTCCAAACTGCTTGAGGACCCACTGCAAGTACTATAACAGTTAGCCGGGAGGTGAGAAAACTTTGATTTCATGGTCGGGCGGCTGCTCATAAGCCTCACATCACGCCGGTAAATGCCAAATGACGCCTCGCCTGGTCTAAGGAGCGTAAACATTGGACAACTGAACAGTGGAAAATGTTCTGCGGAGTGACGAATCACGGTATAAAATGTGGCGATCCGATGGTAGGGTGTGTGTATGGCGAATCGCCGGTGAACGTCACCTGCCAGCGTATGTAGTGCCAACAGTAAAATTCGGAGGCGGTGGTGTTTAGGTGTGGTCGGGTTTTTCATAGAGGAGGCTTGCACCCTATGTTGTTTTGCGTGGCACTATCACAGCACAGGCCTACATTGATGCTTTAAGCACCTTCTTGATTCCCACTGTTGAAGAGCAATTCGGGGATGGCGATTGCATCTTTCAACACGATCGAGCACCTGTTCATAATGCACGGCCTGTGGCTGAGTGGTTACTCGACAATAACATCCCTGTAATGGACTGGCTTGCACAGAGTCCTGACCTGAATTCCATAGAACACCTTTGGGATGTTTTGGAACGCCGACTTCGTGCCAGGCCTCACCGACCGACATCGATACCTCTCTTCAGTGTAGCACTCCGTGAAGAATGGGCTGCCATTCCCCAAGAAACCTTCTAGCGCTTGACTGAATGTATTCCTGCGAGAGTGGAAGCCGTCATAAAGGCTAAGGGTGGGCCAACACCATACTGAATTCAAACATTACCGATGGAGGGCGCCACGAACTTATAAGTCATTTTTAGCCAGGTGTCCGGATTCTTTTGATCACATAGTGTATGTTTGGATATGCGTGGTACGTCGCGAATTAGTGTGACTGAGAACGGTTTATGTATGTTTTGTATTAGACATATTGAGAAAGCCTTGCACAAGCAAAAATTTGGCGTTCGTTACGTGCACTGTTCGTCGCAATAATTATTCTTTTCCATGTTTTTCGGCTCAGCTGATTCGTGGGGAGCACATAGGTTGCACATACTCTTTACAGAAGTAGATACAGTAATAGAAATAAAACGACTACATCTATTTGATTGAAACTTCTCGTGCATGCCTTTTTATTTCCAGTTTTCTAACGAAAACACTTTTTCTCCATTTTTCGGGCTGAACATAATGAAAATAACAAATGAATAATTAAATACTGATATTTGCAAAGTCATAATAAATCTTTTATTAGAATTGCCCGGGAAGGAAACAAAAGTACCGGCATCGAGATTCGATCCAGTGATCCCGCACGTGTGAAGCTAACCGCTTACTCCATCGGATGCGGACTCTTTGAATACTAGCGGCCATACGATGTATAAAAGTACGCCAAAATTTCTTCAACTCGATAGTCTCGAAATTGGTTGAGAGTTCCGTCTTCCTCTTTACATATGTTGAAGTTCTATTACAGTCCTACGCACCCTGTCAATATAGATCAAATCGTTGACGAGAGTTCATGGGGTCCCCTTGTAAGTAACAGCAAAATCCGAAAGTCGTATCGAAGTGCACTGACACAGTTTTAGGGTATGGCTACTTTATTTCATGTTTTGCTAATGTCTAAAGTAAGACTAAAAAACCAAAAAAGGAAAAAAAATCTACAGGGCGAAACACACTTCGTAGTTAACCAAACGGCTAAGGAAACTTGTAATTCAAAAGTGCAATAGAACTGTTTCAGATCAACTGACTTTAGGACACGATGTAACATGTCAAAATTATCCTGTAAGATATTTACAAATTAATTTATAAGCATCCAAAATACAAAATAAAGCAGAATGACAAATACTTAGCACTTCAATATAAATCTGAATAGCAACGCCATCAGTTCACCCTATGCCGCCAACGTTGGCGTCGAAAGAAGCTAATTGAGAAAACATTCTCAGTCACAAAAACCTATCGGCACACTCATGCTCCAGACGGACACGTACCCATTAATCACAGCACACAGGCTGTAACTAACTACGAACACGTGTACCTCAATCACGATTGTGCAAGTGGCGTCAACTGTTTTACGTAAAATTGATGAAAACAAGCTGTTTAGTGCAGTGCAGCGTCAAACATCATTTCAGCAAAGTGATGCAATGATAGTTATATTAAGTATGCACAATCTTTCAAATCGATATTCTATAACTGCATGCACGAATACCTAACTTTTCAACGTAGAAGTACTGATTTAGTTAACAGGAACAGAGTAAAGTTGGAACACAGAGGCCTTACTAAACATCTGCAGTTTTCATAAAGACTGAATCTAATTGAGTTGTTCAGGTTGACGAACAAGCTAGAAGATAGAACTTTTTGTGGCTTTTTCAGGCTTTTCGGTGGATCTGTTGCGAATGCACTTCTGGGTTGGCGCCGCGTAACATTTTGTTAGAGGCGGCTTGTAGCGGCGACTGGCGTAACCACCAGAACTATGTCCAACAGTTCCTTCGAAGAAAATGTGTGTAACTAGGGCAATGTCATCCAGCGACAAACCCGGGAAGTGTATTTGAAGGCTAGGCCTTATCTGGAGTTGCAGAAACAAAGGCGGTGTGTTACCAGAGGAGATGTCATGAAGTAGCACCACTCGGCTGCTCTAGCCTCCGAACTACGAGCAAGTCGTCGCTCGCTTGCACTTCATAGATTTGCTTTTACATCAGCTTCAGAATCTTTAACAGTGCACCATCACGGTATTTTGCTTCGCGAATGTCTGTTCTTGTTAACTGCTGGCACGGTGACTTCACTGTATATCGTCTCACATTACGAGTTTCTTATCGACACACACACACACACACACACACACACACACACACACACACACACACACAATTAGATGGCGCTACAGCCTTATCGGACCGTTTATCTCTTCAGCCCAGTCGGCCCGTTTATCAACAGCAGTATCGATATTATACTGAATGAAGTCGAAAAATCATCTGCTCATGGAGGCATAATGTCACAGTACCACAGACTTTGAGGAAGATCTCTCTATTCAATCTTGGTTGTTGGTTTAATTTTTGGTAGTGCTGTGGTCAGTACCACTTAATTGCCATCTCCCAAAGGCTCTCTTGAGTAGCTAACGTTTTACTTACTGTTCGCTTCTGGAATAAAGAGTTTTTGTGTGCTTCGGTTTCTGTTGTACATGTGCAGAAACGATATATTAAGGGGCTTGAATACGTGGAAATATGTGCACCCAGTACCGTTAATGCTGTCACGGCATTTGCGTTAAATGATTTAGGGAAAGCGCAACAAATTTGTCGACAGCTAATAAAGGACCGAGGTTCAGGAAATTAAGTTTATCGGCTTTATATTCGGGCTCATCAGTAATGATTAAGAAATGTTCTTCCTGACTAGGTTCAGTCACTATGGTAGTAGCTTTCAAGGAAAGCGGATCATTTAGGGTTAAGATAAGTGTTACCCGACAAAAAGAACAGCAAAAGCGTTGCAGTAGTAATAACAGAAACTGAGCAACAATTTTCTGTGTTGGAGGTATAAACAAAGCTTTAACCCATGTGTTTCAGTTGATCACCACTCCTGTAACGACTATTACGACACAAATCACGCAGTAACATTTACAGGTCCCACAGAACTATTAAAGGTGAGGCATAGAGAGGTGTAAAGCCGTGGTGGAGCCCTGCTATTAGTTCGTCACAAGCCTTCTCGTTAATGTTACCTGCAGGTTGTACAGAACCGATATTATCCACCTGCCTTACCGACAAGTGTTCCTGTATGATCATTCCATTTTACGTCCTTGCGAAGTGGTTCATCAGTTGTCGATAGATGCTGGTACTCTGAGAGAAGATGGAAAAGATCTCTGTACATCTACGGAATTAGAAAAAGCTGATAGTGACTCTCTTGTGTGGCGGTTTGTCATCTTTAACGATTTGTCTTTCAAGAATTGTTCTTAGTTTGCTGCTTTTTTGTCACTTTAATCGATATCATTGTCTAATAGCACAGGTAAATTGAGCGACAGTTGTCGCTGACAGAAAAATCAGTGGCCACCGTTCTGAAAGCAAATCAGGTCGTCGGCTTGCTATAAATAATTTCCATAAATATAATTTAGTACCACATAGCACTGCAATTGTTTTCCACTTCCTACCATCGAAAACGATCGCAAGATACCTCCTACTGACAATTTTTTCCTCAGTTCCGTCGGATGAGATTCACTACACGACGGCTCATATCTTCGAGTTCAGGGCGTGCATTCCCGAGAAATTTGCCTGTGTGAATGACAGAATCCTTGATTAGATGAGGAATCGTAAACAAACTTACAGTGTCGTAAGATCGCAAAGCCCCGTTGTAACATTACGAGTCAAGATAGCTGTAACGGAAATTGAATAGCGTAAAGTTATCATTAAAAACGCACGCCGCGCGATTTGTGACGATTTGGTTGGGCATAATAGTAGTGACATGCTTTTGAATACAATTAAAATATAACGGCGATACCTGTTTAGTGTTATTGGAAATAATATGTAGTAAATTGAGTAAGGTAGCCGATCCTATAAGAAGAGGTGAAATTGGGCATATTAAGGTGTTTCGCTTTATGTCGACTAAGCCGATGATACGGCGTCTTTTTTTTTCGTTTACTCTTAGAAAAAAAAAAAAAAAGTAACGAAGTGCTAATTGTGCGTTGTGAAAAATATAGGGGCGAATTTTAAATAGCTACAGTGTATAATCAGACTAACAAATGGACATTCAGTTACGCGAAATAGCGGACAGCGAAGTGTGTTCATTAAATTGAGTACACCTACAGGGCGGTCAATTCCGGGATAAGTCTATTCGCATCTCACGAGGGACGCGGTATTGAGACCGTTTTTTTTATTATATCACGGAGAGCGGGCTTCAATTTATAAAACGGAGAAAAGCTGTATCATTATCATTGACTGTTGGTGTTAAGCAACCAAAACTGTTCATCAAAGGGTTTCGGTGAATGAGTGGTGAATGCGAAATGAAACTGTGAACGAAGTTATGTTAAATAAAGCAGAAGAGACAAGACAGTTTGGTCGTATCTGTTATTATTCCATAAACCGTAACATTTCTTCTCGTTGTACGAAGCCTTTATAGACGATCGTTATGACAATTTGCTTTCAAGGGATCTCGTTACGAGTTAAGTTTTGGGGACCTGGTCAACAGGGGATAGTTCGTAGATCTTAACTACTGCAACTATTCTGGAATCAGGTGCTACCGTGACCGTTGTGTGTTGTCAATGGCTTAAGGTCATCATATCTCATGCTCTAAGATCGGCGCGCCTTTCCTCTTCGTATAACGGTGTCTCACGGTAACAGCAACGCCGACGGCGAAGGAAGATACGGTAGACCGTGTAAGATACGTGAAGGAATCTATTCTGTAGATCCGACGTTGCACACATCTGCACTGTTAGTCGTACACTATACTGCCATCGGTATCCTTACATGCCTTCCATAGCTTCGCAAGTAACAGTCGCGGATGGCCAGCGCAAACAACGGGGACGAGGCTATCCGGCGCGTCATGCATATGCCGGACGGCCTGCATAATGGGAACATGGCGCCCGCCGCGAGTTACGGCTGCTGACCTCGCCCGGTTGCAGCAGCGCGGCAGGTGCCAGCAGAGATGCGTGGAGCTGCTGTAGAGATAAGGTCAGTCTACAGGACGGCGACTAATTTTAAAAACTTACGGAGAACGATCCGTCTACTGTGGCTCCAGTAGTAACGAACGACAGCCTATCTTGGGTGCTGTTGCAAAAACCTGAAACACTTCGGAGACGGTAAAGACAACCAACAGGGTCCAATAGTGGGTCTGACATTCGGCAGTGACGGTACGAAGACATTCTTTGGACGATGACAGAAGGCGTTGCCGAGTACTGATGAAACCAAGCATTTCACAGACCAAATTACAAACAGAATTTATCTTCACCCATAATATAAGCAACTTCTTATTAGAGAGGGAATTTCATGTGACAGTCGAAAGCACTGTGCATATCAACGTATTAAAAAATTAAATCAAGAAAACTTTATCGGTAAAGTAGATGCGTTACAGAGCCATCAGTCACATTAACAGATAATACTCGTGGCTGGAAAACAAAATTTCAGGGATCGTGCAATAAACAAATAATAGACATAGAAAATCATCATGATGACAACGTTCGCAAACCTCGACAGTCATTCAGTTGTATCATAAACAGATACTTTTGACAGCTATGCGACGTAGGGCTAGTAGTAGTTAGCGTAAAACATTTCTCGGTTTGTAATTACCTAGGGTGGAAAGCATGAGGTTTTGCACTGATAGTGGTTTTCGAAGTCCCATCCTGTATCCCAGAAATAAAAAGTAAAGTGTAAATAGCTCTCTACATCTAACCAAACAAATTTTAGAAACATATAACCTACAAATGGCATCATTCAAAAGAAATGTGCACAGGAGCTTCACAGAGTGTAAAAGATGACACAGAAGGTAAGTTACCGTTCAGAAAAGTTGAGAACTTTTTTCCTAGCGTGGAGAGAGACTGAACGAGCCGGCCCCCAGAGGCGAGGAACAAACTGAGTCTGCGCTGTCGCCAGAGAAAGATGACTCGCGGAATGCGAGCGCGCGACGCTCATTGCGTCGGACCAGCAAAAACCGCCGCTGTGGCGTCTCAAGGGCGTGCCCGAGCGGGATGCAGAACCTCCGTAAACAGGGCACTGCCATACCGAACTAGAATAGTCCACACGAGGACACATCGCCGTGTTTATAAGCACCATTCTTTTATTATCTTTGTATTTTTCGTTGTTCTTGTTTAATTACTCGTTGTAGTTCCAATAGGTCTTATCCCAGTTTTAACTTAGAATTTCTGATAAGTTTACGGAATACGTCGATTGCCGCAGCTTCAGTTCCTCTTTCATTTAACGATTACAGTTACACTAGCACCCCGGGTACACATAATAGTAGCACATGATACACTAACTCCAATAATGGCATTAAATTAGGTCATCAAGCTCCATCCATTATAATTAAAACAATGATCTGTATCCTTTAAGGACTGCGCACTAACGCCTAATTTCGCTGCAAGAGCTGTTATTTTACAGCACCCGTACTGCTGTAGTCTGTCAAGTCTTATTCTTCTATGTCTACACCTACATTCCGGAAGCTGCCTTTTGGTGTGTGGCGCAGAGCACTTCGTCTGCAAGAGTCACTTACGTTTTCCTTTATATAAGATAAAACTCGGCTTAATTTGCTAGTAGCCTGTAATTGAAGCCAATTTTTATTCTATAAATATGTTCCTCAGTTGCGGATGTACACCTGATCTTACATTCTGTCTCCTTTTCCTGTTCCGGTCTCGTATGGTTAACGGAAGAACAACTGCTGGTGAGCCTCCGTGAGGGCTCGAGTTTCTCTAATTTTATCTTCTTGGCGGTTTCGCGAGAAATACGTTGGATGAAGGTTGACACTCCTACGAATATTCGCTCTCGGAACTTGAACAGTAGACCACACCTTGAGGCAACACACCTCTCATGTAACATCTGCCTTCTCTAACCGCTAAGCAAGGGTTCTTCCGAAATGCGCGGTGGATAAGATAGATAACTTCCTGCTGACTTTTTTTTTCTTCAGGAAAGTTACGGGGAATTGGCGGCAGTGCACTTCAATTAGGGTTTGAATCCTGTTCATCTAGGGCAGAGCAATTCTATGACCTATTTCATTGATTACATCGTAATTCGAACACCAGGAGAATTTTGGAAATATTTTAGATTTCCATAGCAACATGTACATAAGGGTAAACGCGATGACTAAGGAACAAACTAATTGCTGCAGAAGTATAGCAAAAACAAACAAAAAATAGACTAATTTTGGTGCATCATATTGCAGTTTAGAGGTGTATTTCTTTTGAGCATGACCAGGGGATCGATGACGTAGTTTGAAGTTGCTTGATTGTGAATATGAAGGATTGAGTACAGTGCCTGTTTCTGAATCCTCCTGACAGTACAGCTGCGCAGAAATAATGGTCTGCCATCATACAAGTGATCTTCTGAAAGTTCATATTTTAACCACAGCATATATTTCCAGGAAATTTTGCACTGTCCTTTAACATTTTTCTATCCGACGGAACTTCTAAGTCCCGTCCACTTTCTAGAGATATAAAACAGCATGGAGTTGAATTCATGCACTGAAATTCAATCTAGACGCCTGCGTACCTCTGCTGTAGTACAGGAAATTATTTGGTTCTTGTAGTTCAATCACAGTCTAATACCTAATGTGTCGCGAGACTCACTGCTGTGAAGTTGTTACCTTTCGCGCTACGGTCGCAGGTTCGAATCCTGCCTCGGGCATGGATGTTTGTGATGTCCTTAGGTTAGTTAGGTTTAACTAGTTCTAAGTTCTAGGGGACTAATGACCTCAGCAGTTGAGTCCCATAGTGCTCAGAGCCATTTGAACCATTTATTTTGTTACCTTTCGACAGCTGTGAAACCAGCACCCAAAGCGGTGAGAAAGCAGACAGTCACATTGTCGCAATGATAATATTTGTTTTCAATTATTTTTCTATTTATTTAGAGGCATAGCTGCTATATTTTTGCATTCCATGCATTAGCAAATTACTAAGAGGCGTAAATTATTGTGAAATAATACTAAAAACACGTGAATCTCACTGATTCAGTGACATAAACTACAAATTACTCGTGAAGAAATGCTGTGGAATGTGTGTATAATTGTAGCTATCTCCACTGAAAACAGTAAAATATAGGATAGTATTTCATGCTTGAGATACACATATTTCTGCTGCTGTCTGTCCTTACTCTGATAGTCGTGCGGTAGCGTTCTCGCTTCCCGCGCTCTGGTTTCCGGGTTCGATTCCAGGCGGGGTCAGCGATTTTCTCTGCCTCGTGATGACTGGGTGTTGTGTGATGTCGTTAGGTTAGTTAGGTTTAAGTAGTTCTAAGTTCTAGGGGACTAATGACCTCAGCAGTTGAGTCCCATAGTGCTCAGAGCCATTTGAACCATTTATTTTGTTACCTTTCGACAGCTGTGAAACCAGCACCCAAAGCGGTGAGAAAGCAGACAGTCACATTGTCGCAATGATAATATTTGTTTTCAATTATTTTTCTATTTATTTAGAGGCATAGCTGCTATATTTTTGCATTCCATGCATTAGCAAATTACTAAGAGGCGTAAATTATTGTGAAATAATACTAAAAACACGTGAATCTCACTGATTCAGTGACATAAACTACAAATTACTCGTGAAGAAATGCTGTGGAATGTGTGTATAATTGTAGCTATCTCCACTGAAAACAGTAAAATATAGGATAGTATTTCATGCTTGAGATACACATATTTCTGCTGCTGTCTGTCCTTACTCTGATAGTCGTGCGGTAGCGTTCTCGCTTCCCGCGCTCTGGTTTCCGGGTTCGATTCCAGGCGGGGTCAGCGATTTTCTCTGCCTCGTGATGACTGGGTGTTGTGTGATGTCGTTAGGTTAGTTAGGTTTAAGTAGTTCTAAGTTCTAGGGGACTGATGACCTCAGCAGTCAAGTCCCATAGTGCTCAGAGCCCCCCCCCCCCCCCTTTGTAAAGAGACTAATGACTAGCATTTTCTTACGCTCCACCTGACTTTTGAATACACAAATATGTAATTACCTTTTCTCAAAACACTACTGTGCTGAAGATTCTTGCAGTTCGTAGCAACAATTGCAGAATTGGTCTCTTCTTTGATACGAAACAGTTTTATTGCTTCTGACGTTTTACCGTATTATCATGTTTTTGTGGTTTTTCCTGCAATTGCAGGTGTGGTGGCTTCTTTGGTGCATTAAATAATGTAGGTATTACAGTCTAGACAAGTTTCCTATCGCCCAGTCTGTCATTTGGCTGGAAGTGTAGCGTGCTAAACTTCACGTAGTTGGGTAAAAATACGTCTTTCTGCGACAGTTTAGATTTTCTGTTGTTTACTAGCCATTTTTTGTTCTTAAAGGAAAATAATATTCTTCAGTAATTATCTGTACGTTACAAGAGAGTGGTAAATAAACTGCCCTGTACTGTACCATTCGATGCCTCCCAAAGTCCGTAAGGAACTAAAGAAAGACAAATGTAGCGTAATTTTAAGTTAGTTTTTACAATAGGCAACTTACATAATACCGATTTTTATGGCACTGTGTTACAATTTAATATAAACGGGGATAAACGATACCGGTACTATTTCCACTCGTCCAATATCGTAATCAGAAGTGTAGCTTGCTGGCCGCTTGGTGCGCTGTTATCGTAGTGGCTTAAAAAAAAAAACAACCAAACCGAGACCTAGTAACGCGACTGTTAAGTCAGGCTATGGTTCAATACTTGGTCCACAGAGGACAAATGAAAAAACCAACAGACTCTTGCACCGATGTGTTACTCATTTCGTAGTCAGTGTTTACGGGTCTACCTAACGTGAAAGGACATTACTGTGTTTTGATGTTTATAGTCTTGTTCTGTACTGTTTTAATTATTGTAGATTGATGTTACTGACGTAATAAGTAAATAACTCGATCAGACACGATAAATATACACTGACAGGACACACTTGCGATTTATACATAAATTAAAACAAATGTGTGTCTGTTGCAGTGCACCACTGTTTTTAGTTGCTTTAGTACTGTTGTGCAAAGATTAAATCCTTCCGTACAGTATTTCATAGTTTGGACGGTAAAGGGCCAGGACTAAAAAACACACAAATAGAAGGGCGGCTATGTAACAGTACTGTAACATTTCAAATTTTTATTGAAATCTCGTTCTAGACGGTATTCACATCCTCGTACGAGTAGCAGGTCAAAGCTTGTTTTCGAGCTGCCAATTTCGACGGAACACCCTGGGTATCGTACCTGTTGTACTTTTCGATGGGAAGGAAGAAAGGAAAATTAGATTTCAAGGTCCCATCGACATCGGTGGTATTAAGGGGGGGGGGGGCGGGGGGTGCACGAGCTCGGACTGGATATAGATGAGGAACAAAATCAGCCGGTAAACAAACAGAAAAGCGAACATTTCGGCATGCACAAGAAATTAGTCACGAAAACTCATAACCTGAATTTGGGGGAGAGAACAAGGTACGTAAGCCCGCTGCTCCGTAAATGCCTTCAGCCACTGTCAGACTCTCTGTGTGTATTTCGTTGAGTCTGCGCTTTAGCCCTTTACTAACTGAAAGTGATATTTTCCTAATTTTTGGAAATTGAAGTACTACTTCATATCGAAATGACATTTTGCTTAAAACAATCGTTTGAGAGAAAGCAAAGGCACAGTCACAGAAAGGGGTGTTAAGATATGGATATATACACAGGCCAAGAGTTAACTGAATACAGTGCCCTGACGATGTTTACAGTTCACCCATGATTTTGTGTTGTTCTATTAATCTTGCATTTTGCTGTTCGAACAGGAAATTTCCATAGACGAATAGGTCAGTATTACAGAAGACTGCTCCTTGGAAGGCCTGATACTGAAACAAAAACCGGCCTAGTTTGAGTCCATTATGGAAGCCATGAGTCGCTGGAAAAGAAGGTAATGCTGGGGAAGGTCTAAGACTCAAGGAGAAGAGGGTGGAAAAGGAAGGCATAGGAGTAGTAACGGATTCCAACCTGGAAAGTGTGCTGAGGAAAATGGAAAATGGACCAGGCATGCTTTAGTTCATAGGGTCACGGGGAGTCGGAATCGACTAAACGGATAAGAGAGGAAAGCAGGGGAGGGAGGGAGGAAGAGACGGGTAATGAAAAAAGCTAAATTCAACTAGCCATTACAGTTACGAACAATTTAAATTCTAAAAACACACATAAAACGTTTGGGGAAGGCAAACCAAAGACTGCGTTTTATTGGCAGAACACTCAGGAAATCTAACAGATCTACTAAAGAGACTGCCTACACCACGCTTGTCCGTCTTCTTTTGGAGTACTGCTGCGCGGTCTGGGATCTTCTCGTTAGATTAACGGAGTACATCGAGAATGTTCAACGAAGAGCAGCACTTTTTGTACTATCGCGAAATAGAGGAGAGAGTGTCACGGATATGATACAGAATTTGGGATGGTGCTTTAATAGCTAACGCGTTTTTCGTTGCGGCGGAGTCTTCTCACGAAATTTCAAACACCAACTTCCTCCTCAGAAGACGAAAACAATTTGTTGACGCCGACCTACATAGGGAGAAACGATCATCAACATAAAGTAAGGGAAATCAGAGTTCGCACGGAGGGGTATAGACTTTCATTTTCTCCGCGCACTGTACGAGACTGGAATAATAGAGAAATATTGTGAAGGTGTTCAGGTGAACCCTCCGTCAGGCACGTAAGTGTGATTTTCAGTGTCTACATGTAGATGTGATACAAACAATATAGAACGTTCCTCGGACGGAAGAAACTAGAGCTCAACAATGTATTCTCAGTAAGAAGTTGCTTACATCGATTCGCTTTACCCTTTTTACAGTTTTACAAAGTTATCTCTATTCCAGTGATAGCACAACTACGATGAAACAGTGACATTTCTGCTGTGTCCGTAGTTACCTTATCGTCCTTTTGATTTACGTAATTGCACGAAAGTTCGGGAGTCAGAAAAGGGGCAACTGTTTGCTGTCTAACAGAATGGAGACAGAACAGGACACGGGGTAGTGCTTTCTGTAGCATAGAAGTGAGCAGAGCTGAGAGAGGGGGGCGAGGCAGGCGTGACGTAGCGGAAAATGGCCCTGGTCAAACGGCGTGGCGCGGGTGGCCGGCTTTGCGAGCTTTTTTCTCCGTGGGCCAGTTACCGCTTATTATGCTGGATGACAAAAAAAAAAGAAAAACAGTCTTACGAAACGCCGTAGCTGCCATGCACAATTGGCAGCACTGCCGAATAGAACTATGAGAGACGGCCACCCTATTCATTTACTCATAGTAGCCGTGGATTGAGCAACTTCAAGGAATCACCAAAAAAGTGACAAGCTGAAGGTTGGTAAATCAAGTACAGACATCTCCCTACCTAGGGCGAATTCTTTACGTGGACTCGAAGTGTCACCTGTACGCCGTGCCAGAACAGTAGAACCACGGACATGAATTAACATTTTTCTAACAAGTAAAGACAAACATGAACGAAGCTTCTGAATTTCGCGATAACTTTGGCCGTCAGGCGAGACATATTATCATCCGATATATTAGGTGACTATCAAACCTGTCATTAATGAACAGCATTGAACACTAATGCAGTGCATGGACTAACGCCCTTGACACAGCTGCAAAGTTCGATGCTCTGTTTCGTCGCACGGGGTCGTGGAGATTTTTTTTTACTCCTAATAATTGTTGCTGTAGACATGTATAAGCGTGCAACGGGAAAAGCGTGCATGACCCAAGGGTGGAAAGAATACAAAACTAGAAAACAATATCGACAGCTATTCCATTTCCAAACAGTAATTGTTTGAATTAGCGTCTGCGAAAATGGCGTGTCGTAATCTTTAGTTCTGCAGAAATCTATTTCTGATGGATATCTTTCATATTTATCGGGAGCTCCGAAACTACATGCCTTTCTTTTCTTTTTTAAATCCACTGATAGGCAAACACTGGGTGGTTAAATCTTGAAAGATAAAAGTTGACGGTAACCATCAGAGCGCGGACGCCTGTCCTGTCCTGTCCTGTAGTGTGTGTGTGTGGTTCAAATGGCTCTGAGCACTAACTTCTGAGAATTAACTTCTGAGCTCATCAGTCCCCTAGAACTTAGAAGTACTTAAACCTAACTAACCTAAGGACGACACACACACACACACACACACACACACACACACACACACACACACACACTCACTCATGCCCGAGGCAGGATTCGAACCTGCGACCGTAGCAGCAGCGCGGCTCCGGACTGAAGCGCCGAGAACCGCTCGGCCGGCCGGCCGGCTGTGTGTGTGTGTGTGTGTGTGCGTGTGTGGCTGTGTGTGTGTGTGTGTGTGTGTGTGTGTGTGTGTGTGTGTGTGAGAGAGAGAGAGAGAGAGAGAGAGAGAGAGAGAGAGAGAGAGAGAGAGAGAGAGAGAGAACTTGCGGCCATTTTACCAGCGTTAATGTGCTCCACAAAGGTACTCACACCGCAAGACAGGAAAAAAAGCTATAAAACGGAATTTTTGTGATTACAAATAGGTTTTGATTTCCGCTGGAAACTGAAATGTATTTCACGGCCTCAATGTAGCAAGAAACGATTAATTTGAATTGAAATATGCAAAGATTGTCATATACTACACTCCTGGAAATGGAAAAAAGAACACATTGACACCGGTGTGTCAGACCCACCATACTTGCTCCGGACACTGCGAGAGGCCTGTACAAGCAATGATCACACGCACGGCACAGCGGACACACCAGGAACCGCGGTGTTGGCCGTCGAATGGCGCTAGCTGCGCAGCATTTGTGCACCGCCGCCGTCAGTGTCAGCCAGTTTGCCGTGGCATACGGAGCTCCATCGCAGTCTTTAACACTGGTAGCACGCCGCGACAGCGTGGACGTGAACCGTATGTGCAGTTGACGGACTTTGAGCGAGGGCGTATAGTGGGCATGCGGGAGGCCGGGTGGACGTACCGCCGAATTGCTCAACACGTGGGGCGTGAGGTCTCCACAGTACATCGATGTTGTCGCCAGTGGTCGGCGGAAGGTGCACGTGCCCGTCGACCTGGGACCGGACCGCAGCGACGCACGGATGCACGCAAAGACCGTAGGATCCTACGCAGTGCCGTAGGGGACCGCACCGCCACTTCCCAGCAAATTAGGGACACTGTTGCTCCTGGGGTATCGGCGAGGACCATTCGCAACCGTCTCCATGAAGCTGGGCTACGGTCCCGCACACCGCTAGGCCGTCTTCTGCTCACGCCCCAACATCGTGCAGCCCGCCTCCAGTGGTGTCGCGACAGGCGTGAATGGAGGGACAAATGGAGACGTGTCGTCTTCAGCGATGAGAGTCGCTTCTGCCTTGGTGCCAATGATGGTCGTATGCGTGTTTGGCGCCGTGCAGGTGAGCGCCACAATCAGGACTGCATACGACCGAGGCACACAGGGCCAACACCCGGCATCATGGTGTGGGGAGCGATCTCCTACACTGGCCGTACACCACTGGTGATCGTCGAGGGGACACTGAACAGTGCACGGTACATCCAAACCGTCATCGAACCCATCGTTCTACCATTCCTAGACCGGCAAGGGAACTTGCTGTTCCAACAGGACAATGCACGTCCGCATGTATCCCGTGCCACCCAACGTGCTCTAGAAGGTGTAAGTCAACTACCCTGGCCAGCAAGATCTCCGGATCTGTCCCCCATTGAGCATGTTGGGGACTGGATGAAGCGTCGTCTCACGCGGTCTGCACGTCCAGCACGAACGCTGGTCCAACTGAGGTGCCAGGTGGAAATGGCATGGCAAGCCGTTCCACAGGACTACATCCAGCATCTCTACGATCGTCTCCATGGGAGAATAGCAGCCTGCATTGCTGCGAAAGGTGGATATACACTGTACTAGTGCCGACATTGTGCATGCTCTGTTGCCTGTGTCTATGTGCCTGTGGTTCTGTCAGTGTGATCATGTGATGTATCTGACCCCAGGAATGTGTCAATAAAATTTCCCCTTCCTGGGACAATGAATTCACGGTGTTCTTATTTCAGTTTCCAGGAGTGTAATTCGTTGAAATAAGCGTGTCGCCTCGGTAAAATAACTGTAATTAGTCTCTTTGGCGGAAAGTGCAGCAAGTAAAAAGACACATAGATGCCTAATAATCGTTTACATGAAGTCAAAACCAGACATGACAATAAGGCCACAGTAGCTTGTAAGCACGAGAGACAGATTTACTTTGATGAAGCGTAACTGACTCCTGGTGTTTGTTCAGGAATGCGGTAAAAACCCAGTCTCAGTTACATAGATCATCTTGCATACGCGGGAGGAGGAGGAGGACAGTAGGGACTGGACGGGAAAAACTGACCGGTTGAAAACGATACCGGTATTTCAGTCCTGAATAAACAGTGTTTTTTAGTGTTTATCTGGTCTCTGTTATAACAGGTATCTTCTACTAACAACCGAGTAAAGCAAACCGAAATATCAATTAGCCATTGCAACAGTACTAAAATTAATAACTTTTAAATGAACCGTTTAAAAAATGAGTAGTGTTTGTTCCTAAAGTTTGGACTGGTTTGAACTGTCGTCTTGTTCTAGAAAATGGGGAAAGCGATTAGTGCTATTCTAACAGTGCGGACAGAAACGAGCGAGAAAATCGTGGCATAAGAATTGGTAGAGCGTAGCTGAGGCAGTAAGGTCTGTGTTGCCGTGTGTCGTGGATGACGGTACGCGTAGCATGCAGGTCTCGTCAGCACCTGATACGTACGGTAGTTTCTCGCTGTCGCCGCCGGACATCCGTTGTATTGCGGAATTGTGCGAACGTTAGTCTGTAAATTTTTTTACAAAGTGACATAGCAGTGAAGTACAATCCATCATTTGCTTTAAAACGTTAAAGATTTGTGTCATTTTTATGAAATGAAAAATGAGGAAGGAAATTATTAGTACAGTGATAAATTAAAACCTTAATAATAATAATAATAACAATAATAATAATAATAATTCATAGCGTACAATAAAAACAGAGTGTAGCTGATATGCTGCCTGTGTCAGCATAATATGCCTTTACTGCTTGTAGCCTTTGAGCCGGCCGGAGTGGCCGTGCGGTTCTAGGCGCTACAGTCTGGAACCGAGTGGCCGCTACGGTCACAGGTTCGAATCCTGCCTCGGGCATGGATGTGTGTGGTGTCCTTAGGTTAGTTAGGTTTAATTAGTTCTAAGTTCTAGGCGACTGATGACCTGAGAAGTTAAGTCGAATAGTGCTCAGAGCCATTTTTGTAGCCCTTGAAACCTTAAAATAACACGAAAAACGGAGTTCTTCAGCCTCGGTTTTTACCATTTAGCACTGACTATTCGTAGTGCCCAAATAGTGACATGATCTCCGATTAAAACATGGTTGAAGAACAGAATTTCAAAAGATCATTATAAGAATACGGGTGATTTTTTTTTTAATAATATTCAACCACTTATCACTTTTCGACAACAGCAGCGAACGGTGAACGGACTGTTTTCTTTTATTTGCCTATTTAATTTAATGGTTTGATTATATGTATCCTGAAAGGAGAAGTCGAAATTTTCAATCTTTGCTCCACTTATTATATGAAATAATAGGAATAAGAAAAAGAAAACAGGTTATTTCGGAACTATGTTATTTTGAGCGGTTTTAACGGTCAGGTTAAACTGGCGTGGAAAAAAATGATACAACCGAGAACTGGTTGTCTCTGGGAAACCACTATTCTTAACTGATAGTACTCTTGACAGGTCAGTGGCTCGCAAAACTTCGCACGAATATTCCAAGACGAATATTGTCTCGGAGATGCATTCTTTCCGCTTTCCAAGGAAACCTAGCGATTAGTGTTAACTGTTTCTGTCTTTCTTTCTGCTTAACCGACTCTCTCCTCTCTCTGGCTCTGTTGGTGTTGCGGTACGGGGTGTCGTTACGTACTACCCAGTTCAACAGTTCGAGAGCTAAAGCTCTACATCTACATCCGTACTCTGCAAGCCACTGTGTGGTGGAAGGTACCTTGGGTACTGAAGACAGCTACATGAATTGTCACGTTCAGTTGGTTTCATGTCCAAACGAGCGTTGTTTACATGTCTTCATTTCTGCAAGTTTCAGAAGTTATCTGCTTCGTAATGATGTATAATAAACGCCGTTTATGTATGATGAATTTGAGATAAATCTCCATCCGTGATTTGTAAACACGCAGTTTTATGTTACCACAGCCTGTTTAGCAATTTGTAAAAGTACAGCAGTTTCGTCATTTTGCATGCAATAAGTAAAGTATTACTCGCGTTACTTTGCAGAAACGCAAAACCAGAGCAAGGAGGAGGAACAGGCGGAGAGAAATATAAAACAGACAAAAGTGAAGAATGAACCATAGAGGGAGACTGATTGTGGTTAAGAACATACCTCAGAACAGTGTGTCACTGATACTTTATTTTGTCTTCGAGCATGTAACATTTGAACTGATCATGCTGCTGCTTCGTTCGGATGTTGATTTTTGTGAATCTGAGCTTTTTTCGTAGTTTCACACCAAGTCAAGCATAAGAACAACAGGGCGCAGAAGTCTGCAAATAACAGCCCAGTAAACGAATGAAATTTCGTTATGAACCTCGTTAGGCATCATGTTAAATGCTACCTCTCACCAAATCCGTGCATGACATGAAGCAAATCACATCCACGGTAAAATTTCGGCATTTTTGGTTAAGATTGTTCAACGTCCGGTACTTTCATTAAAAGTGCTGAATGCGTTATTAATATTAAAGTTTTAAAATAGTATACCTATTCATTACATTATCTTCAGAGTTACTTATCTTTTGAAATTACTATTCGAACAGAGAGATGAGAAAAAGAGCAGATCTTCATTGTTCTTTTACGCCATTGCTTAAGGGTGGAGAGGAAACATAATGGCTGCTCAGCGCAACAGGTTCTGTAGCTCTGGTACCAGGCTTACAAGATAGTAAGCAGACTTCCAATAGGTTCTCATTTTACTACTCGTGTTGAATATTTATTTCCTCTACGTGCACGTGTCTTTGCAATAATGAATGTAATCGAAGACCGTGAGATGCGGATTGCGATAGTCCATGATAAATCCAGAAGGGGAGACGGGGGCGGAATGGACTACCGGGGAAGAACGGTCGCGATGATGTACTTTCATCTAGAGACACCTAGTGCGCTCAGACTGACAAGTGTATACCAAACCTACATCCGTTATGTTTTAGTAAGGTTGCAACTGTTGTCGCGCGACAGTTACGTAATCTGCCTTGAAAAGTGAACGAATTCGCTATTCTGTTATAACTTACCAGACCGTTTCCAGCTATGGTTACTCTGTCATACTTTTTTTTTCACAATCAACGTTTAGCCCATATGAATCAGCATGTTCTTAACTATCTTCGTGAGCATGCAGTCCGACAAAAAAATGTTTACTGTGGTTGCTGAATATTTTTTCAATAGATATGCGTTTGGGACGGAATGCTCTACCGGTATAGTCCGTTTCGCCCCGGTCGCGTATTATTCTTCATTCGACGAACTGTGCCGCACGTTTTATCTTTTTGTTTTGCAGATGGTACGGAAAACGAAAAGGCAAAATTGCTTCACGAAAAATATGGGACAAGCTGTTGAACCGGTAATGAATAAAACGATGACCCACGAAAAAGCATCGAAACAATTTCTCGTGCCTTTGACATCTTTAAAACGATACATAAAAAGGGAGAAGCCCCTTTCAACACTGACAAATATGCGGAAAATATCAATGCGTTTTCAATAAGGAACAAGTTACAATTTGTTAAATATCTTAGAGCCATGAAAAAGCGAGTTTTTGGTATGATTATGAAATAACTGCGCAGATTTGCCTATAAACTCGCTCAACGAAACGGATGGCCGCATCCTTTCAACAATGAAACGGAAATGGCTGCGGAAGATGGGGTCCTTGGATTTCTGGCTCGCCATTCTGACTTAAGTTCCAGGAAACCAGAAGACACTCCCACGGCGCGTGCTTTGGAATTCAATAAAGTTGCAATAGCCTCTCGCAGTTTTTTTTGACTTACTGACTAAAGTTATAGATGAAAAACAAAAATAAGTAGAGGAAGAATTTGCAGCTGTGTCGAGACCGGTGTAACTGTGGTACCGGAACAGACTCAAAAATTATTGTAAGTAAAGGAAAGCGTGAAGTTCGAGTGATCACATCTGCAGAACGTGGAAGCACAGGGACAGCTGAAATTTGTAGTTCAGCGACGTTTATCTATCCTAGGAAAAGGAAACTGCAAGAATTTAAATCTGGTTTGCGACCAGTATGTTTGGCTGAACCTCATGTATATGGATGAATGACAAGCGAAACATTCTTAACGCTTATTCCCCAAATTTGTCGATTTTTCTAATGCAAAAATAAAAAATCCTGTTCTGCTACTCCTTGACGGGTATGCCTCTCATACCAAAATCTTGGAGGTGATGGAACTAGTTCAGAGCAACGGTGTTATTTTACTGTCCTTACCACCACATTGCTCGCATAAACTTCAGCCCCTGGATGTAACATTTATGAAACCCTTCAGGTTGTATTATGAAGACGAAATGAGAAGGTGATTAGGATCCAGTCCACGAAACGTTACCACTTCGTGCCAAATCTCAGCCTTCTTTTGGCAACCTCTTTATATATGCTGCGAACAGGAGAACTGCAATGAAAGGATTCCAGTTTTCGTCTTGTTAAGGGCAAACAAGATGAGAATCGGAAGAAAAATGTTCGGAATATGAAACATGCTTGTTTCGTAATTGGAGCAGTAGTGCAACACCCAGCACGTGACCAGATAAGAGAAAATGCAGATGCCAGTCACAGACTCGAAGAACTGTAAGTAATCATTTATTTACATAAAAAATGAGACGTCAGTTGTTTTATAATCTACAAATAACACATATCCAAACAAAACTGTATCATTCTAGATCCACTCATGATGACTTAAAGTGAAAAAGGCGAAATGCATTTGGGAGAAATAAAATACAGTGCAGCAAGAAAATGCGGCTTTTATGTACAGAACAAATATTTCTGTGCTGGCGCGCAGGATGTTCAAGTAAATAAAGTAGAACTTTACTGAACTCCTGTGTTCATCGTATTTCACGAATATTGGTAGCAGAGGCGAAAGAAGCTGTCTGTAGTTCAGTACAGTGAATACATTTGTTACCTCGTTCATCCACATCATTCCTTAGCTGAAACATGATTACTACACTTCCAGCTCAACCGACAACTTCCACAGAAATTTTAGTCTCCACAAATCCACTGGAAAGTCTCAATTTTTTTTTATTAATAAGCTGCAGCGAGGAGCTGTACACTAGTTCTTCCTGCATTCGGCATGATATTGTGATTGTTGCCTAAAAGAGAAACACTTAACTGTTCTTGCTGTTACTCTCAAACGGTACCTTCTCCTTTCGAATCTTTCTTTATTTCAAATGTTAGTTCATATTACAATTATTATTATTATTATTATTATTATTATTTGAGACATCGACACAAGTCGACAGCTTCTATCGTGATAATTAGGGATATACTGTCTCGTTAACTTTTACTGGGAGTATTTTGGTTTTTTTAAAAGTTTTAAACCGCATTTGATGACTAAGCTTACTGTCTAATTGTTTAGGGGCTCTATCCCGAATACTTCCAGTGTTACTTCGGCATTTAAGGACGCTTCCGGCATTGATACAGTAAGCAAGTGCCACCCCCTTTTGTTACATGATCCGTTAATCATCTTGTCTTCGCACGCAGAATTATGATTACCAGTCCTTAAGATATGCATTGTAATGTTTCAGTACTGTGAGGTATGCGTCCATTAAGTGTTCTAGTGATTACTGTCAGCAAGTGGCATGTTGCACTCGTTATGACATTGGCCTCCTATTTGGGTCTGATGGGATTTAAATCGCCGTCTCGCTATCATACTACATGTTCTCTGCACTTTCCCAGCTCAGGCGACTGGCTTGATGATTACTCCATAAAGGCAGATTTCTGTGGTCATCCTTGCCAAATATGATCTTCTGCTATGTAATGCTACCGCGGCTGACACGCAATTTTTGCGATCGACACTAAAACCCTAAAAAAATGAATATGTGGTAAAGTCCTCAGGCAGGATCGTTGACCTAGTCGACATGCTGGGTCCGCACCTGTTTCCATATTACGGTTGGTTACGATCGTTCCAGAACCAGTACGTAGCGGCTGTTCGTTCGTCTAAGCATCCGTCACAATTCACTACTTCTATCGGCATACGGCATATTGCCAACTGGGGTAACAGCTTACAGTCTAACGGTGCGAGAAGCGAGGCATTTGAGAGCTGGCTTCTGAGGGTGGGGGTGGTGGGACGAGCTGCGTTGGCGGCGGCCCTGAGCCGACGGTTTTACCTGTCGGTGACTCAGGGCCGGCCGCCGGCAGTTCTCTACTCCGTGCGTCGTGACGCGTCTTGCTATGGCCTGCTGCTCGTTCCGTGCTCCGTGTCACTCGCCACATGTTCCTGACAGCTTGACGGCTCCCAGCTGCCGCGGCAGGAATAGACTAGACACAACACCCAACACCGAGCTGAGATATGTCGCACAGTGTCAGTCTGGAAAGTGATTTGTAAACGTGTAACCATTCACGAAGTACTGCCGTCAGGTTTGACAAGCCCCACACCGCTTGGTAGTATGATTGGAGGAGGAATTTAATCTAGATACAGTGGAACCTCGCGTAGCGAACATAATTCGTTCCAGATTCTTACTCGTAGTGCGAAACACTCATTAAGCGAAACATTTTATCCCATATAAATTAATGTAAAATACGATACTGCATTCCATGCAGAAAAAATACTGAAAGTTTATCTTATTCATTCCATTTATTCAGAGGAAATAATACATACAGTATTATGTACTTTATTTTCACGATGCGTTACTGATTCTTTTTCACTAGGAAGCTATCTGTAGTTATTTGTTTCTGCTGCCTTCAACACTCGGCGAAAATGCGCATTATCGTCAAATAAAGTTGTAGCGTGCATAGCCACTGCTTTACTGGGGTGATGATTTTCATTGTACGATGCAACCGATTCCCAGGTTTTCAGCGTTACTCTTATTGCGACAGAAGATTACCCCTTTGCCGTTACCTCCATAAGCTATTCGGTGGTCATTTCTTGACTCTGACTTTCCACAGGCTCCTCGATATCATTGTTATCCACTTCTAGTCCCATGCTCTTGGCCAAAGACACAATCTCGTTGACTACAGGCTCCACAGCTACTGACTCAAATGCCTCATAGCCATGTTCCCCCCGCCGCGCGCGAAAGGTTGATGACGTCACACTAAATCGTCCTCGCTCGTTACGCAAAACGTCGCTCGTTAAGCGGAGGTTTTTTTACAATCTGTTTTGTTCGTTATGCGAATTGCGCGTTAAGCGAGGTTCCTCAGGACTGTGTTCTCCTATATTATCAAACAAGCTTTATAGCTTTATACACTGCTAGACAGTGGTTAAGCAAGAGACATTGTTGGGCGGGAATAATCGCAGACAATGATGGACGTAATAGAGGTGCAGTGGTATGTTGGTAACGACAAATGGTACGGATTTCACCACTTAAGAAAACAAGATAACAGACACACACAACATTTATGTTGGCACAGGTCAGACTCTTAATACAAATGTAGATATCGGAGTCTCGGTAAGAAAGATACCCTCCTCGGGCACTAATGAACATTTTGCACCTATTAATAGAGCTGCCTGCCTGCCTGCCTGCCTGCCTGCCTGCCGCTCGGGGTGGCCGAGCGGTTCTAGGCGCTACAGTCTGGAACCGCGCGACCGCTACGGTCGCAGGTTCGAATCCTGCCTCGGACGTGGATGTGTGTGATGTCCTTAGGTTAGTTAGGTTTAAGTAGTTTTAAGTTCTAGGGGACTGATGACCTCAGAAGTTAAGTCCCATAGTGCTCAGAGCCATTTGAACCATTTGATCGAGCTGCCTACTAAAATCGTTAGGAGGGGGGACTAAACGTCCCACTACTCTCTCAAGGCGGTTTTTACTTCTTTCATGCTTCAGGGAGGCGGTTTTCGATGAGAAACACGTCTGCCAAGACCATCCCCGGCATGCTTTATACGGTTTATGTCCGAGAAGTACGCAGGCTGTACCGATTACGTTCATGAACATTCTGTAATAGGAAACATGATTTCCTCTCTCCCCTCACGAACTGGTGGCCAAAAAACTTGCCACAGTGAAGCGGGATTCGCAGGAGAACATTACTCTGAAACACTGTTGCTGACACCGACCAACACGTTCCCTACACCACCGAACTTTTTTTCAACGATGGCGTGGTTGAAGGGGGATGCGTGTAACTACCGAGCGTCGAAACCGACCTAATTTAATCGCCGCGAAATGGTTCTGACAGACACGTGTACCGGTAGTGGTTGCAAGGTCTGCATCAATCTGCCTAGGAGTGAATGTCAGTTTTTTTTCGCTACCAGGGCTAGGTATCGATAGTCTTGCAGTGTGGCGGTCCGTCTGCGACCAACAGCATGCTTTTGTATAGCATTTCCACTTTCAGCAGCCTGTGTTAATACCGAGAAAACACCTTCGGACACACCCATTACTGTAACCACAGTGGTGACGCTTACCGGCTTACAACTGCCCAGCTGCTCGTAAGCATTCAAATGATGCCTCGCAGATATTTTGCCATACCACACGGAATGTTCAAATAAAAATCTGGACTGGGTGTTGCTTAACTTATCTGTGTTACCGGAAACAAACCACGTAATACGTAAATTGGAATTGGAAAATTTGTGGTAAGTTCCTACGGCACCAAACTGCTGATGTCATCGGTTCCTAAGCTTACGCTCTACTTAATCTAACTTAACAAACTTACGCTAAGGACAACTCTCTCTCTATCTCTATCTCTCTCACACACACACACACACACACACACACACACACACACACGCCCGAGGGATGACTCGAAAGGGGAGAGCCACGCGGACCGTGACAAGACGCCCTAGACCGCGCGGCTAATACGGAAATTAAAGTGGCCAGTGTATAAAAAGTGAAGTGCTTTCAGTTGACAGTTCTGGATTACTGCAGCACTAAATCCCTTTTCGGTTTTGTGAATTTCTTCAGTGGGACCAGATCTTGGCTGCACGTATTACTTTTTTTCTCCTTTCATTGTAATTGTGCATCTGATATCTTTCGTGCTACATCCAAATAGGTGGAATTTATTAACGGCAAGTGACAAGAGAAAGAAACTTAATACAGTTTTTTTCAAACACCAATAAACATTCAGGGACGGGTTCTAAATGTTGAGACTAATAAAGACGTCAGTTTTTTCTTTCATTTTGTTTATCTTTTTTAACAATATCCATTACCTTTGGACATCTTGTGAGATCTTTGCACCGCAAGGAATTTCCCTTCCATATCAGGTATATACGTCACATGTACATAACAATGCCATAAATGCCATAGAAGTTATTGGGAAACATACATACTCTTAACTGTCGAAAAGCTAATGAAGGGGCAGAAAATGTATGTCCATGACTTCGATTTCTTCCGTGTGATATGTCACACTTCTGCTAGTTTCTACCAAGGCTTACTAGAAGTCAAATCAGATTCGTAATCTTACTCCGTACACTGGACAGCTCAGCTAAAAGAAAAATTAATAATGTCTTCCATTGATCCACGCTCGACAGTGCACAGTACCAATAAATTCCAAAAAGCCGTGCGCGAAAACACGGTTTTTCAGGGCATTATATATCGGGTTCTGTTGATCACAGAACAAAGGGTCAAGTGTTTTGGAAAGCCCTTGTTCTAGCGAACAATTGCGTACCTATTCCGAAGAACGGGCATACTGCAGCCATCCTATAGTACAGGGACAAAATTTCGACATTACGTACTTCCTCCAACCCAGGAAAATTGTGAATTTTTTTTGGTTCTTTTGCATTATGTGTGGTCTAGCGTAGATCCTAGGTGGCTTATTTGTTTAAATAACGTTTCCTGAGAAAGCCATGGAAAAACCATGATTTTTGCATACGAAAAGTTGGGATGGCCACTTATGTCATTTATATTCATGGTAAATCGTCAAAATCTTTTCGATATGTTGTTAAGACGATTTTCTTGGAGACCGTTGAAACTGATTTCGAACTCATTATCCGTGACAGAGATCCATAAATTGAAAGCTGTCGTACTAAAATATGCACATAATATCGGGTCTGAGGCCTAAATATAGTTGTAAGTGACATATTGGACACATGGCAATGGTTCTAGGGTCATCGCAAGGATTCTGAGGTCACCAAACTAAGTTTTTAGTCGGAATTGTTTCACCAATAAAACTTTACGACGCGCAGTCTCTGCGTAATGAGGACTTCACTGCTATACAGATGTGCCCAAATAGGTACTGCAGTGACAAAAATGTGCTAAAACAGGGCTACACACTCCCGAAAAGCAAATTCAATAAAGTATTTCTAAGAACATTTTTATTGTTTTAAGACAGAAATCATAAGCCGGGCGTTTTCGACAATGAGCAAAGTATCCAGAGAAAAATGTGAAGCAGGCTATTGTGTGTTAACTTTCTATTATGAGTAGTTATTCGTTATTTGTATGTATCAAAGTTTATAACTGTGTCGAAGTATATAAATAAACTATAAAAACTTTATTGACCCGTAAAATTCGTTCTATGTAACCAGTACACCATACTTTAGCGGGGAACCAGCGCAAAATTGCTCGCATCGGAACACACAAAAGGCAAATACGTTCCTGTTTAAAAGACTATGACTAAAAAGTGGGGAATCAGTTGCCTCAATCCTCCTTCATCAAAAATTATTGTATGCGAACATATTCGCCCTTTTCTGTACTGAAAAAGAATAGCAGTAGACGGTGGCGGTGGACAAGAGGAGACAGCGCCATTGGGGGTGTGGAGGGGGATGGAAGAGGGAGAGGGAGACAAGATAGTGATGGTTGGAGATAGTAGAAAGTGCAGTGAAAGAGAAAGACAGGTAGATGAAGACAATAGTAGTGTATGCCAAAGAGAGAGGAGATAGGCGTATTGATGGTCAGTGAGAGACAGTGGTAGTAAAAAGAGAAAGAGAGATGGATGGAGACAAAATCAGAGGAAACAGTGGAAATGAAAAATACAGATGAGTGGAGACCACACACAGGTTTGGAATCCTGGACGCTCCCAGAACGGCGAACGTTAACCCTTAGATATAAGAGAGGGCACATTAAGAACTAAAATTTTAAACACATAGGTATAGATGGGCAATTTTTGAGTTCTGAGTTATAGTGGAGACCCTGGCAGTAGAAACGAAAGAGAAAAGGAGACCGTATACGTCAGAGAGGAGAAAATGGCTGTGGGATATAATGTAAATCAATGGGAGAAAACGGAGAAAGTGAGAGAGAGACATATTTATTCAGACAGTGGCAATGAGCGGGGGATGCAGAGTGTGAATGCTTAATTCGAAGAGAGGCTGAATAATATGATTGTGTGTTCCGTGTTAAAACAGTGCGAATATGTTCGCCTGCCATAATTTTTGGTGAGGAAGGCGGACTGAGGCAGCTATTTGCCCACCTTTCTGTCGGTGTGTTTTAAAGAGAAACATACTCGCCTTTGTTGCGCTCCGGCTGGAGCATTATTCCCGTGTTTTTTAACGACTGTGGAGCTAATGACAACAGTTAAGATGTTTGCCGTCAGCTGAACAGCAAATAAATGGCATGAACGGATAGTAGACTGCGTTTTGTCCCACATCAGTGGGTTTTTAATTGTACTGGACATGCATCCATTCAACGTCTAAGAACATCGATGAGTCCAGGTGCTTCGACGTACTTGCAGCTGCTGGTAGACTGCGTTTTCCTTAGAAGCTCGATATAATTAAGTAAAGTAAGCTGAGTCACATTTAATTTTTCTTTGTTTCGTTCGAATTTAGTCCGTTTAAACTGGCTGTTTCAACCAGTACGTCGCGATCACGATTCAGAAAACTCCGTGAGACTGGTCCGTTATACCGATTGCCTCGCAAAAATTTTAAGATACCTACCGCTTACTGAGTATCGCGAAGGTACGTGGAGGCGGCTTATACTTCAGGAAGGGTCATATGAACAGTTGGTCTTTTCACTCTCCATCAAGGAATAAAACTGGAAGAGTAGCTAATACGTAAAAAGCACTGAGTCATGCTGTCTGTTGGTTTTAGAATCTGTGAAGAAAACTTAGAAACGTGACTTTAAATCAGTTGTGATGTGAATAGTCCGCATGTTGCGTCCGTTAGTTGTACGTGCGATGCGTTTGAATTATCAAAGTGATGTGCGGGTGTGTTAGTCATTAGAAATATCTGATGACAATTAACTCGGCCCACTAAGCACGACTGCTACAAATGACTTCTTTTGAAAACGATCTCTGTTGCTACAAATGTTGATCGACACATTTTTGTTCGTGAAGTATGCATTCAGGGCTGATGATTTAGATTAGCTAGCCTTCTTTACGTTGTTGACAAATTAGACTGCATTTAGAAGGCTGCATCATATTGCATCTATTACGTGTTACACACGTTCAATCGAGGATTTAGAAAATTGGATTAGATAAAATATGCTTCACATAATCGAAAGAAGTGAAGAACAAAATATATGAATAAGTTTTGGTGTAGCAGTCGCGTATGCAGTCTCTCCCACTCTGAACAGTTGGCGTGGTCTTTGCGCTTCGCTTCTTCAGCTTCCGGCCGATCTCATACGGTCCCTGGCGTCTGCCGCTCTGGGATCAAATCAACGCCTCCCTCCGGTGCTGCCATCGCCGATTTCCTCTCAGCTTCTGCCGTCCCCTCGTCTGCTCCTTTGAACTTCGGTGAAGGCACCAGGAACGAATATTCTTTGGAGTATATCAGGCTTGCAAAAAAGTGAAAAGTACTGATTCTATTTTTTTTCTTCCACTTCGAAAACAAACGCAGCAGTTCTTGTGAAGTTCTTCGCTGAATTCTTGTAAGGGTAAAATACTTTCACCCTTCATTTAATACCTATGCTTCCGGCGGGGTCAGGGTTGTGGCGATCTCCCTATCGGGAGGTGTATGTAGAAATATGTTCTTACCCTGACGGCCCAAAGTAAGACCTTCCCGGCCATCGCCACACAGGAAGAGTTTGAACCACGTGCAGACGCCAGGAGAAGGAGCCTAGAATAAATCTCCAGTGAAAGCGCAATGTTCAAAATGCGTCTGAACTAACTAAAAACTTTTCTGACAGCGTATTGTGATGAACTTAAACACTGCGCGCTATCTAAGTTAGATTACAAAAATCCCTAAGAACAGTTAACTTGCATTGCTTCGTAATAATTTCTCCACTCTGAATTAAATAAAACTCTTCAAAGCTAGATTTCTGTAAACAATCACCACAGTATGATATTGCTTCAGTAAACACCAGATTACAAATAAGAAAATCACGAATTGCTGCCACTCAAGTAAATAAATATAAGTAGTGCACCTCTTGAGTCCTTCGCTATCTTTCAATCCAGTACTAAATACAGTTCAGTGATGCTTCACTGCCTGGCGCAATAGTCTTCCAGAATACAATGCAGTGCTCACCATAAAACTGAATGATAGTGTCTTTTTCGTAGTCTTTATTATTCGGCAATGGCGAAACTCTTTGGCGGTCGGGATTCTAGTCCCGGCGGTCGCTGTTCGCGAATCTTCTTGCCGGGTATAAGCGGCGATCAAAAAGTTTCCGCTGGAAGGCTTTACAGTCCAGAATCAGTATGGCAGTGAGGCCATCAGCCCACCGACACACAGGTTGAAGATACGCGTCTGGTGAAACACCGTGTCATGTTGCGGGAAGATGTCGTAAGTGACTGCTCGCGTCCTCTTGCGCACTCCATGGACTTTAAGGGCCAAAGTCGTTCTAACCGCATATGCAGAGTTCAGTACTAAAGGGTGAGTGCTCTAGTGCCTACACTTTGGCTTTACGTCATTTCCGATTTGCGGACGCGCGTTAACAAGAAGCAGCAGCACCCGAGCACAACGGCGGTTTTGACAGACGTGCTGCCCTTACATATTCTTCATTCTGCAATGGATGTCCAACGGCGTTTGCCCTTCGATAGCCAAGAAGAGAATAACGGCACGTTGTTACTATTTGGCGACGTTATTATCAAACGCCTCAATAGTTCGCGTTTCCCACTTTACAGCACGCACGTTGGGAAGACACAAATGCCACAGAAATCCCTTGCCTGCGTGTCGGTGTTCACATACCCGCATCGGTGTCGTACTGCGTTGCATACACGCTGCAGCAACGTCTTTAAACGGAAACGTTTTGATCGCCCCCTTGTACTGTGAGCTCCCTCGGTACATCAGGATGCTGCAAGGCCACTGTGAGACACGACTTCTGTAACGCTCGTAGCAAAGATTAGCACATGCTGTTCCCTTAACTTGTAGTCCATCTGGCTTCTCAGCAGCTACAGTCATTGAAAAGGTCCTACTTTTACGATATATTTTGGGATCAAAAAATGAGCAATGACGGTTGCACTGAGCGGAGTGTCGCGGTGTGCATTTGAAAATTTCTTTTTGGCATTAGACGACGTTGTTGTGTAAAACTGAATAGCGTTTCGATCGAATGTCAGCGGTAGTCTTCAGGATGCTGAAACATCTTCAGATGTGAAGTTGATGGTGTCTGTGCGTTTTATCATGTTCTGATCCTATCGTGACAGCGTACCTAACATTCGTAGGACGTCATTGGACTGGCTGAAGTTGAAACGCTTGTGACAGGGCGGTTATGCAGGAGACCACAGGTGACTGGCGAGTAACAGCGAATGCGGCTTCTACCCGGCAGTAGTGTTTTCCTACACGGCAGTTCTGTTGTGTCCACACGCGGTTGTTTGGACTGTGATTTATCAGCAGGCTTGGCCGAGCGGTTCTAGGCGCTACAGTCTGGAACCGCGCGACCGCAATGGTTGCAGGTTCGAATCCTGCCTCGGGCATGCATGTGAGTGATGTCCATAGGTTAGTTAGGTATAAGTAGTTCTAAGTTCTAGGGGACTGATGACCTCAGCAGTCAAGTCCCATAGTGCTCAGAGCCATTTGAACCATTTTTTTACCAGCAGGCAAGTCGTCGAGAGTTTTTTCCCATCCCTCCTGCTTTTGTTATTAGGTCGTTTAACGGTCTCGATACGGCTAGTTGGTGGAACGTGATTCAGGGTGGCCTTTCAGTGTCTCACAGAGTGAACCCCACGACGCATCGCAAACGTCATCGGGGAGAACCGGGGTACTAGATGCTGACAGCGTAATGGCGAGTCACACTCTTCTCTGGCCAAATATGTGAACTCCCTTTTTGCTGTGACACCAAGATACGACCGTACGAAGCATCTCTTGCAAATGCAAGGATCAGCAGCACAAGATCGTTCGCTGACGAAGCCTTTGTCTACGGGAAAATATCTTCGTTGAACGATCTTAAGAACTTCGAGAAAAGTAAGACAAAATTTCCATTGGGTTTACCCGACTGAATCCGATTGCAAGATTAGTGGTGAACGTCTTCAGCACGTCACAGTATATATTTATTTAGGCTAATAGTAAAATCGATGTGAAATGGGGTGACCACGTAAAGTCAGTATTAGGGAAGGCGACTGGGAGGCTCAAATTTATCGAAAGAGTAATGTATGTGTAAAGGAAATCGTAAACAAAGAAGCCGATGCAACCAATTCTAGATTACTGTTCTAATGCTGGAAGTGCTTATCAATTGAACGAATTCTGAGATGTGCTACTGGGATCGTAAGACGTCGGTATTGCCCATACGAAAGTGCAGCAGAAATGGGAATCCTTGGAAACAAGACGACACTTCTCGCGACACCTTGTTGGATACTTATTAAGAAAAAGTGCGTTCGAAGAAGAGTGTGCGACCATTATGCTGCCAACGTTGTATGTTTCGTGTGGGATCATAGAATGACACGAGGATAATTTTTTCCCACGCTCAGTGCGAGAACGAAATAGGACAGAAAAATGACAATAATGGTACGATACAACGTTTGCCTGTACACTGTAAAATTTCTTGCTGAGTACACAGGGTGTAAACGATAAGTTGTAAACGATATGTTTACAGCTTACCACGCTGGGGTAAAGAGAGTCGAAAGAGAGATTTGACATGGGACACTTACGGTTCATCAAGCAAATTGGCTAACAAATATCACATAACGTATAACGCATGCGCGGTGCGCTATATTTCCCATATCGTTTCGCTTTATGCGCTCATAATACTGGCCCTAGAGAAAAAAATGAATAGGACCTCTTTCGTAGGAAATTTAGTGTAGTTTTATTTTTTGCTGAGATACCTTTCCTGCACAGGCAACTTCTTTAGAATTATTAAAGGAAAGTCTTCAAAAGTTACTTTAAAACGCACACCCATCCCCACACGCATCATCCTACGCGTCATAACTTATATTAGGTATGTTGTTCGTGGCACTCCCTCATACCATTGTACAAAAAATTGCGATTACGAATATTATTTTCCCTATTCAACCTTTCTGGTCTTCATTGACTGGACCGAGCGAGATGGCGCAGTGGTCAGCACATAGGACTTGCATATGGGAGGACGATGGCTCAAATCCGCAGCCGGCCATCCTGATTTAGATTTCCCGTGCTTCCCCTAAATCACTCCAGGCAAATGACACGACAGATTTTTTCCTCATCCTCCAAACAGTCTGAGCTTGTGCTCAGTTTCTTATGACCTCGATGTCGACGGGACGTTAAACTCTAATCGTCCTTCTTCATTGACTGGGGTATTGCACCAACTGGTTATTCGGCTGTTTCGTTACAATTAGTGGCTAAACTTTCCCGTGAGGGTACTGAAATTAAAAAAAACTAAAGTAAACCTCAGGCGCAAACTCATTACGTACACAAATCCATCTCAACTTAATCCTTACAAGCACAGCAATTTTGAAGTAAGAAGTCCAGACAAGCAAACCGATTTCATTGTTAGTTTTATGCAGTAAAAATTCACAAAATTATAAGGTAAAAATTACACGAAGATCAGTTTCCACAATAGGTGGAAAACTAAGACGGTGGCGTAACTACAATGCATTCAGTGAAAATGAAACAAGCGGTAGGGGGGAGTGCAACGAACAACAAACCATAAATTCTGACCGTCGGAGGTGAGTGTATAGGTGGGGATCCGTTCGAAAGTCATTTGTGGACGTTTTTCGTGAAAAAAATTCGAGAAATGTTCTCTGGCTGAAACGTATTGAGGTACAAAAGAAAGTTTATTAAATTCCCTATCAAAAAGGTCGTATTCCTTTTTCTCTAGGAGCAATATTTTGCGCGTAGAGAGCGACAGGATATTGTGAATCCCATGCGACGCGCGTGCGCTGTAGCAGATGGTTTTTGTAAGCCAATTTAAGGTAGTTTCCTGGATTTTTGTACATCATAAGTGGTCTGTAAGCAAATGCTTGATATAGACTTTGTCTTCACCATTGTGGTACGTTGTAAACAGCTATCGTTTACAATCTCTGTATGTAGGTATAGATAAATGCCCAGATGATCACTGTATTGAAAAGGGACAACCGAGTATCCTTCTGCTTTCGCTTTCATTTTTAGTAGTAGTTTAGGCTTATGGAAGCCTTATAGATACGGAACTTCTTTATTGTGTTGTCGCTCAATGACAGCGAAGTTCCTCGTTTCAACGATAATGTACAATCATACATGAGGTAGTTTACTTTGATTATTGTGAGCCATTGGTTAAGGGTTCTTCAGCTGATAAATACATTTGTTTCCCACGTTCTCATACTGATCCACAAAGGTCCCTCCGGACCATTCCTCGAAGTATAAACGTATATACACTTACCTTCCAGCTCCTGTTAGTAGCGTATATGTTAAACCGAGTGGCGTCGTCACTTTATCAAACAGTGAGACAGAAGAAATATAATCCGCATATATCGTTTAAACGACGACAGGCCATCTACGTGTTTCGTTTCTACGACGATAAGCTTTCTAATGGCCTACGCACTGATACTCCAGAAACGCTTTCATAAGCGCTAAAAGTACTATAGTTAAAATGATTTATAGAACTCCTACCTAATAAGATGCCATATGTCGTACTCACCGTCACTCACAGAACACCGAAAGTGTTAAGTCACTTTGCAGAAATGTAGACGGAATTTTTATCCTGTTGCAGTCACCTCTGACATACAGATACGGCTGGATAAATTGGTCCAACCTTAGAAGCAGGCAGGACGCGATAACCACACTAAATGGTGTTTTAAAGTGATTTCCAGGGTCGTTATAAAACACTAAATCTTGCGTTTTGAAATAACCACGGGAAGTAAATATTACGGTGCACTCAACTGGTCAAAACAAAAACGTGGAATTATTGGAACAGATTTTCTATCGAGTGGACTTCAATTTCTGCAAAACGGTATCTTCACAGAATTCCATTCCTATCCTCCCCCACCTTTTGCAAAGGTGCAGCGTTCTCCGGAAAAAATAAGAATGAAACAGTTAGTTAAAAAATAATACTTATCGTAGTTACACATTTACATCTACATTATTACTCTGCAATTCACAGTTAAGTGCCTGGCAGAGGTTCGGTATAAAAGATCAAAATCTTCCCATCCGAGTTGTGAATTCCCTGATTTTATTATGATAATCATTTCTCTCTATGTTCGTGGGCGCCAGCAAAATACTTTCGAATTCGGAGGAGAATTTGAAATTCGATGAGAAGATCCTGCCGCAACGAAAAACGCCTTCGTTTGAATGATTGCCGCCTAAATTCGCGTATTATATCAGTGGCATTCTGTCCTCTGTTTTGCATAATACGAGTAATGGTTTTTCATACACGTAGAGCTAAATAACGTTTCATTGATATTACAAACAATTTATAATCATGATTTTGCAAAGTTTCTTCCCCGTTTCGTAACGGGGTGATTCGCCTGGCAAATTTCGATCACGAAGTTTCTGCGTGCCGACGGTTAAGCGACATCTCATTTTCACTGTAATGCATTATGTATTCAATTATAACTTTCACAGACTTTGCTTGGTGAATTTATACCTTGTTCTGCGCTTTGCACAGACGATGAGGAGAGGATAAAAAGAAAGGGTCGTTATGATACCAGTTGTGCGCGCCCAAGAAGGAAAGGCCGATGTCCAACATTGTAAGAGAAAGAAGGAAGAGGTGAATTTCTTAAAAATACTGCCAGTACAGGCAGGAAAATACACATTAAATCAAGAGATCCCAATGTACAAAATGTACATTGTACAAATATGTACAAAAAACTAAGCCTGCGTTCATGTACCACAGTATGGGATATCCATAGTTTCATAGCTACGTATCAGAAAACTTGCAGTTCTTCTTGAGACATTCAATATGGATTTTAGAGGACCTTAGATCCTAATCTCATAAATCCATTATCGGCAGAACAATGCAGGGCACATACGTGCTTGCACTGCTAATTTTAACGTATTCGCGGTGAATAACAAAACACTCCTAGAGCTTTAGAAAGATTTGACAAAGTAATAATGATAATTAGTGGGTAAAAGGCAAGAAGGCTGGAAAGAAGGAAGGTCAGCTGTAGTTCACGTCGAGGTGGTTGGGCCCGGCACAACAGACGAGGTCGTCGCAGCGGTACCTGCTTGTGGCACCCTCCCCTCCCCTCCCCGACATGAACGCAATGCTCCACCCCACTTGCTGTAGCCACATTAGCTTCGGCGCCTGTTGCTAAGTAAAGGGTAGCGGCAACTGTGAAACACATTTGTTGAATTTAATTTTATTCATATTTCGCAGCTTCAAACGTGACTGTATTCAATATGCTGGAGATATGAATTAAAAAAGGCCTTCAGTCACAACTTTACGTGTTTTATTAAGTACACGATGCATTTGGTAGTACTACATAACGAAGCCAAAGGTAAGACCCTATATCTGTTAAAGAAACTGGAGATACATCTCCACAAAATCAAAAAACCACAATCTATGTTAAATGAACGAACAGATTTTGCAGGCCACAGCTATTTCAGTGATTTTAAAGACCTATTCTGAAGTTATTTCCTGAATATTTCGATTACTTTTTGCATATTTCAATTGTTCAATTGTTCAATTGTTCAATAATTACATCTTTAGCACTACGAATAACTTCCTCTTTGACCACACCATGTACAGAAACATCTGTGCAGTCTGTATGCGAATGTGCCTCCTAAAGAAAGTGATATGTGCGGAAACGATGGAAAAATGAATGTATGCAGGTGCTAAAACGTTAAAAAACGCTTTTCTTGGATTATTTGGCAAGTTTACACTGTTCATCTTTTCCACTATTTCGCATATATTTTCCGCGTTTGACTTAGGAAATTCATAACCTTATGACAGGAATATGCATTTCACCTCATTCAAGAGAAAAAATAAAGCATATATTATGACGAATTACACCTGATGTTCGACCCACAGGGTTCGAAACGCATCGTGTACTTAACGAAACACGAAAAGTTGTGACTAAAATCGTTTTTTAACACATACCTCCAACA
Organism: Schistocerca piceifrons; assembly: GCF_021461385.2. Lineage (NCBI taxonomy): Eukaryota > Metazoa > Arthropoda > Insecta > Orthoptera > Acrididae > Schistocerca > Schistocerca piceifrons. The sequence continues at coordinate 701,331,734 of NC_060138.1, forward strand.
TTTGTTGAAGCATTTTGAAACTACTAAAGCACTGTGATGTGTGCTGACTCTAGCTGTCTAATTCATCAAATAGAATAGACAATGTAAGATCATAAAAATAATAAGGTTCGTGTTTAGCTGTAGTTGTCTAAGTGCCGGTTGATATTATTGCGACTTATGCTAAACATGTATTGTAGTTTAAGAACAACTGCAGAAGCCAAAAGTGTTGCTTGCTGTTCGTACATATCTTTTATCTGTTTCCAGTTCAAAAAATCCATACTATGACGAATGTTCATGTCAAGCAATGTCACTCGTGCCGAATCATTTTTTCAGTCTGTAGCAGAATGTGCACTGTTCTGAAATGGGCTGGGAGATCACAGCTCTTGACCGGACCGGCAAAGAATCCAAAATCTTCCCATTCGCTTGCGATTATCTTACCAAATGAGCCTTCCAAGAAAGACTCGCGGCTTAGCGTCTGAGTTTTACTTCTTCTAGTACTTCTTCCTTACTATCAGAGATTCATAGAAACTCAAGTGCCAAAAATTTGCCTGAGAAACTGAATGGAAACTTCAGAGATCAAAACATACTCGCAATGAAATTATCTCATTGAAAGTAAAATCTTCTACGTTGCTACGACTCGTCGTGTTGCTCTTCTGATTTCTTCTTCACAAGACGAAGTTTAGAACCCAGGGCTGGGATCTTCTTACAGGACTTTCCTGAGTGGGCAGCTTACTGGAAATATCACAAGTGTTGAACATCTCAGTAGAGAGGGTCGTAACGACTTGTGAAAAAGTAATTTGATGAGCAACACAACGCTTGACAACAACCTAGATGATTACGCTTCCAATGGCAACAGATGTGAAAGCCTACGGACTTAAAAAAATTGCTTACGTAAGTATAAGGAAATTGTCATTTATAATACAAAAACGAAACTGCCGGCGATGAAGTAGATTGCTATTAGTTGTGTAGCCCTCTGCGGTAGCAGTTCTCCTGAGACGTGTCCTCCTCCTCCTCCTCCTCCGCCGCCGCCGCCACTGGCTGCCAGCCGCAGCTGCCGCTATGTGGTGGGCCGGTCCTGTGCGTGGCCTGTTGCTATTGGATTTCTCGGTCAGTGATTTCTGACGTCCGGTGCAGGTTCGCTGCCGGCCGCGGAATATTACATACCAGTCAGGGCCGCCGCGTGCCACTGCGCCACGCAGCACGGCCTCCTAATTACATCTCCTCAATACTAACTACTAGCTCCATTAGACGATATTAACAACCAGTCCTTTTTTACAGAATCCGTTTTTTCCCAGTATCCTGACACAAAAATTGCCTGCCTGGAGGACTCAGTTTTTACAGCCACAGGCAAAAAAGGACGACGACAAGGACGACAAGAAATATGTTAAATATGCATACATATCTCAAAGCAATCGAGTCAGAAATTAACGTGTTGCTGCACAGTAAATAGATTCAGGCGCGAAATAAATTAATACGTAGCACGGTAAACGCAATAGGTGTCAATCAGAATTAATGTTACATCTACGCTCTGTAAGTCACTATACGGTGTACGGCGATGGGGTACTCAGTGTACGACTGTCCTCTCCTCCTCCCTCCACTCCTCCTCCTCCTCCTCCTCCTCCCTCCACTCCTCCTCCTCCTCCTCCTCCTCCCTCCACTCCTCCTCCTCCTCCTCCTCCCTCCACTCCTCCTCCTCCTCCTCCTCCCTCCACTCCTCCTCCTCCTCCTCCTCCCTCCACTCCTCCTCCTCCTCCTCCTCCCTCCACTCCTCCTCCTCCCTCCACTCCTCCTCCTCCTCCTCCCTCCACTCCTCCTCCTCCTCCTCCCTCCACTCCTCCTCCTCCTCCTCCCTCCACTCCTCCTCCTCCTCCCTCCACTCCTCCTTCTGCCACCACTCATCCTCCTCCCTCCCTTTCCTCCCTCCCCTCCCTTTCTTTCCTCCCTCCTCTCGCTCCACTCGCTCCCTCCCTCTCCTCCCTCCCTCCCTCCCTCCCTTCCTCCCTCCCACTCCAGTCGCAAATCATGTGCGGGAAGGATGGTAGTTGGTAAGCCTCCATGTGAACTAGTCTCTTTCTAATTTTTCCTTCACGGTCTTTTCGCTAAATACACTGAAGCGTTAGTTAGTGGAGGAACCATGTATTTTCGTTAATATTTTTAGAGAACCGGGCTTAAGTACATATAGAGCGATAATTACCGAGCAATATGAAAGAAACGTAAATTAGCTACAAGCACCGGCGTGCACACACTTTATTCAGCATGTAAACGTCACTACAAATACTCGGATTTAGGTTATGGCATGTTCGATATCGCAGCCATCATTGGCTAGGATGTTGCGCAAACGAATAGAGAAATTCTGCATGACCCACTGAAGTGTCAGAACATCGGTGCTGTAGATGACCTTCTGAATGGCTGTTTTCAGCTCAGCAATGGTTTTGACGTTATTTCTGTACACCTTGTCTTTAATATAAACCCACAAAAGGGAGTCACATGCATTGAGATCCGGAGAATATGGCGGCCAACCGAGGCACATGCCAGTGGCATCTGGTTCACCAGAGCTAGAATGCGGTCCCCAAAGTGCTCCTCCAGGACATCAGACATTGTACTGCTTCGATGGGGGTCGAGCTCCGTCTTGCATGAACCACACCTTGTCGAAATCAGGGTCACTGGATAACAAGAATGAAATCATCTTCCAAAACTTTCACGTACCGTTCGGTAGTCACCCTACCATCAAGAAATATCGTACCGATTATTCCGTGACAGGACACTGGACATCACACACAGTCACCCGTTGAGTGTGGAGAAACTTCTCGATTGCGAAATGCGGATTTTCAGTCCCCCAAATGCGCCAATCTTGCTTGTTGGCGATCGCATCCGAATGAAAGTGGGCTTCGTCGCTAAACCAAACAATGCATACGCATACTAATTCCCACCATGCCCCACGGCCAACCGTGCAGTTTGAACGTCCTAACGCAAACCGATCCAAAATTAGGACGATTTTATTTCATATAGTTCAATAATTGCCACCCTGTATATCCTTCTTCTGTAAGAGTCTTCGTGTATGGTAATAATTGTATTCTGTGACAGCGTACTAGAGCTTTATCGATGATCAGCGATATTGAAATGGTCTGCTGCTGAAACAGAATGGAGTGTAGAAAAATGTTCTCTCGGTTTTTTAATCCCCATAAGACTGCAAGTTATCTCATTTACTTTGTCTTCCTCTCGTAGTCTGCTTTACAAGTCAGATCTGCTGTGTAAGTTACGTAATACTACTCGTAATAATAATATTGATAATAATTTTTGTTCGGTGGTTTTAAAGTAATTACATGTAATAGCTGTTAAGAACTTTCGTATTAATTTTAAATTTGCCTTCTCCCAACAGTATAATTTTTTTTTTTTTTTTGCCGTGCTATCAAGCGGAGTGACACAATGACCGAACGCGTATTGCTTTCATTAATTCGTACTTGCTCACAGCAATCTGCGACGTTGAGATCAAATTTAATGTATCTTCCAATCATTCCAAGCAAGAGATATTACAAATGATTCGGTCATTCGTCTCCGAACAATGATTCTTTTGGCCATCGCCTTTGTCAGACATCGGTCGCATGTTCAACAATTGTGTAATTACCAATCTTTCATGGGTTGATCTCCAGGACGGTCACAAAATATTAAAAAAGGCTTACTAAGATAAAAATGAGGGTACAGCACGTCGGTATGTAGGAGGCAGCAATATATTGGATGATTCTTCAACGAATGTACGCTCTCGGAATTTTAACTGTAAACCACATCACGATATACAACGCCTCTCCTGTAGCTTTCTCCACTGCAGTTGACTGAACATCTTAGTGGCGCTTTCGCGCTTAGTAAATAAAGCAGTAAAATAATGCGGTGCTCTTCTCTGGATATTCCCTATAAACTCTGTCACTCCTGCCTGGTAAGGGTCACGGATTGACGACCTGTTCTTAAGTTACCTTTTCTAAGATGAGTTTCATGTGGTCGTTCCACTTCTAACTGCTCAGTGTGCATACTTGAAGACTGCTTCCAGGGACTCTTCGATAATCGTGTAATGATACATTACTGAATCGTTGTGCCTATTTAAATGAAATGCGTTAAATTTGTTTGTGTTGAAAATCAACTACCAATACAATACTAAGCGTCAACCCTTTCCACGTCTTTTGCATTTCGCTACAATTTGCTAGCCCTTTACCGTCTCTATATGCGGCAGCATCATTCGCGAACATTATAACGCATCTTGCTACATTATCTACTACGACATTTATATGCAGGTACGTACGTGGAAAAGAATGCTAGAAGTATTGCGCGCCAACATTACGTTAGGAGTATTAACTTAAAAGTTACGCCGAATACGACGTTCACATATCGCCCCAAATCGACCCACAAACTACAACTGCGATACGAGCTCAAATGCAAACAGCGTCGTCTCGATTTGCAACAGATAGACCTCTGATGAACTGTGCTTGACCGTACAGAATCACAATGGTATTCAATCGTTTCCTACTGACCGATTCAGAGAGATGTGATTTCGATAGTACTATACTTCACGAGCGCCTTCTGTTACCATTCACAATCGGAGATAGTGCGCACTGTCAGTTTCTCATACCAGGGCTTTGTACGTGTAGGCCTCTGGCATGCACAAGGTAAAAGGCCTCAGAAAATAACGGAAACAAATGTCACAAAAAACGAAAGGCATCGAAAGTAATGACCATCAGCTACAACACACATCTTACATCGATTGCTAAGCTTACGGAAACTGTCAGCAAACGCTTCTTCTGGAGTCGCTTGCGAGATGAAGGCGGAGCTCACCATCTGTAGCTTCGTCGATAGAACCGACTGCGGTCCTTCGATACAGAGTCGAGTGGAGGGTCTCATTCAGAGACTCAAACGGTTCCGCGACCGTGTGGGTTGCAGATTCCTCAACTTGAGCCATAGAATGGTGGGTTTCCAGGATCCGCTAAATATGTCAGGAGTCCACTACATGCAGGAAGCGGCAACACATGTAGCTACGGCTGTATGGAGGGGTCTGGGCGGTTTTAGATGGTCTCGGGAAAGCTCAGACAGGGCTTCAGTTTCAAAGGTTGCCGGACGAACACAGGATGAGTGTAGACAAAGAAAACCAATAAAATAGTTGTAAACTGCCGAAGCTTTGTTGGAAAAGAAACAGAGCCCCAAGCACTAGCAGAAAGCACTGAATCTCAAATCGTTATACGTATGGAAAGCTGGCTAAAGTCGGAAATAAATTAAGCCGCAGTGTGAATGGTTGCGAGAACATACTTGACCTCTTAGAAACAAATAATATTAACCAAATAGCGACCATCAAGACATAAACAGTTTCCTTTTTATATAGAAATGGGGGCGTGGAGAATAGGGCGAGAAGGGCAGAGTGGGCAGGGGTCTTAACCTGAGGCCTGGCCACAGTGGCCCCTTCGCCGTCAAGGTATTATGAACGGTGAGGGGAAATCAGTGGTGAGAACATTTTTTAATTTTTTAAATTTCTTTTTTAACATTTATTTGTGTTTTCCTCATACCACACCCAAAATACGTGTAAGTAGCGTCGCATCGTGCACGAAGCAAACAAAACAATCTAGGTACGCCTACACCGAGGCGCTATACATGGGGAAACGGAAAATATGCTTCGTACACGCTGCATACATTGCAATTGTGGCAAAATGAATGGGAGACTTCAAGGACTGGCAGGATAACATAGGACTTTCGACCTAACATCAGGGAGAGATGAAAAATGAGATTACTTAACCCATCGAGTGGACCGATACATTACCTGACCGGCCATGGCCCTTACGCCACGTATCTACACAAAATCAGAAAATAGATGACTAATAGCTGCGGCTGCGGCTGTGGCTGTGTGGGCATAACAGAACACACTTTGCGGAACTGCGCGCTCTGTTAAGATGCACCGGGTAACTGACTTCAGGTGTTAAGTATACGGTATCTCACAGCAGCACTAAGGAGCGAGTCGACCTGACGCGTCTTGTACGATACTGCAGCCGCTGTATCCGGAAAGACCAAGGAAGACTTTATGAGGCACTCAACCATAAGTAATCGTGCTGCCACCCAGGCTAGAAAACAGACTCTGCAGATTCAGAGAAGATAATTGAGGTCGGCGTCCACCGAATGAAATACTGTCCGAAGAATCTACATTATGTTGGTGTAAGTGATCATCGGAGCGTGGAATGTCAGATCCCTTAATCGGGCAGGTAGATCAGAAAATTTAAAAACGGAAGTGGATAGATTAAAGGTACATATGGTGGAAATTAGTGAAGTTCGGTGGCAGGAGAAACAAGACTTCACGTCAGGTGAATATAGAGTTATAAATACAAAATCGAATAGGGGTAATGCAGGAGTAGGTTTAATAATGTATAAAAAATAGCAGCGTGGGTAAGCTAATACGGGCAGCATAGTGAATGCATTATTGTGGCCAAGATAGGCACGAATCGAACGCCTTCCACAGTAGTACAAGTTTGTATGCCAACAAGCTCCGGAGATGACGAAGAGATTGAAGATATGTATATTCAGATAGAATAAATTTTTCAGATAGTGAAGGGAGACTAAAATTTAGTAGTCGTAGGGGACTTGAATTAGATAGTAGGAAAAGGAAGAGAGAGAAAAGTACTAGGTGAATATGGAAAGGAGGTAAGGAATGAAAGAGGAAGCCGCCTGATAGAATTTTGCACATGGAATCTTGAAGGTTCTATACGTGGGAGAGGCCTGGAGACCCCCCCCCAGGGGGTCCACAACTCTTTTGTGGATATGTGCGTAGCGAGCACTGGACCCCGAGCTAATGTAGCCCTCCTTCCTTTCCGGGCTGCATACCTTACTTTTCCGCATCCTTCCCTGTCCCCCATCTTCGACCCCCCTCCCCTCACCTCTGGCTCTTTCCTTCCCTTTCTCTCCCTCTGGGAGTGGTTTGTGCCTACGTCTGGAGACGGACGCTCGTAAATGTAACACATTCTTCGCCTTCTCTGCTTGTATGTCTTCATCCATCCTTTGTCCTTCTCTTTTCCTTACCTCTTCTCTTTACCCTTTTCTCCGCTGCAGCGTTTGAGACCTCTCTTCTTTCCTTTCTCTTTCTTTGTTTTTCCCTTTCTCTTTCTTCCCCCCTGTGCGTGTCTGAAGGCCGACCCACGCATTTTTGTGCGTAGCCGGTGACGGGGTAACGCGTAATTCCCCGCCCCGGGTAGACAGGTAGGACACGTACGTACCCCTGGTAACGGCCAGGCCCAGGGAGTAGTGATTACCAGAGCTGATACCTTCCGAAAGTGGCGATTGGTCCCTCCGTCCGTTTGTCGGGAGGTGTGACCTGAGGTGTGAACAATCACCTAAGGCGGGAGTGCCCTCAGAGAGGGCCCCCACAAGGGAGGAGCGCGCCATCGGAGACGCCGGTAATCATGGGGATTCTTCTGAAATGGTTTCCTCACCTTCCACTATGTCTCCTCACAAGCGTAAGTTCACTGAGTCTCAGCCACAGACAGTTCTTCCATCGTTGCCACAGTTCCTTGTTGTTTCTCGGTCTGACGAAGGTCACGACTTCTCCACGGTCAACTCTTCCATTATTCAGAAAGGTGTCTACGCAATTGCAGGTCCTGTAAAGTCTTGTTCCAGATTACGGAATGGCACCTTGTTGTTAGAAACAGTCAGTGCCTTCCAGGCACAAAAATTGTTGCGTACTTCACTGCTCCACACCTTCCCTGTCCGGGTTGAAGCGCACCGCACTTTAAATTCCTCGCGGGGAGTCGTTTATACACGCTCCCTCGATGGATTGTCTGACGAAGAAATTCAGCACTACCTGTCTGACCAGGGCGTAACGGCTGTTCATCGGGTTATGAAACGGGTTGACATCAGCATCATTCCAACCCGCACTGTCTTCTTGACATTTGACAAAGTTCAACTCCCATCGAAAATCAAAGCAGGCTATGAGATAATTTCCGTTCGCCCTTACGTCCCAAACCCTACGCGTTGCTATCGGTGTCAGCAGTTCAATCCCACCAGCCAGTCCTGTTCCAATCCGGCCAAATGTGTTGTGTGTGGCAAGGATGCCCATGAGGGTGCTTGTCCACCTCCATCCCCTCGCTGCATCAACTGTATGGGTGACCACGCTGCTTCCTCTCGAGATTGCCCCGTTTTTAAAGACGAAAAGCTCATCCAGGAAATCAGAGTCATGGAAAAGGTGTCGACCTTTGCTGCTCGAAAATTATTCGACAGTCGACAGCCCACCTTGCCTCAGACAGGAAAATACAGCACTGTCCTTGCTTGTCCTCGGCCAACAAAGGAGGCGGCCACGCAGACTTGCGACCTCACCTTTAGTGCCACGGTCGTCAGATCGGCCAGCGCAAAGATCGCCCGTTCAACCTCACCACTTTCGCCTGCCCGCTCTATGGCTCACCCTTCATCGGGTTCTGCTAAATCTCGAGCCCAAAAGTCAGACACCAAGATTTCGAAAAAGGAGCATTCTCGTGAAGATTTTTTACGTACCCCAACTTCACAACCATCGGTTCCTCCTCCATCTAAACATCAAATTTCCAAGAAGGCTACTAAGAAACCCAGTTCATCTCCTCCTCCGCCAAGGCGTGTCCCATCTACAGCACCACCTGGCGGAAATCGCCCTTGGCCATCTTCTGTGTCGCCGAGGCGCACTGCTGGCGGCCAATCAACCGGCCGATCGTTGGTGGCAGGAGCTGCTCCAGAACAACCTATGGATCAGGATCTTCTGCCTTCGGCTGAATGCCATTCCTTGCTGTCGGTCGCAAGCTCTGGGCAGTTGATGAGATGACAGCAACCTTGGTCACATTCCTCCATTTTCTGTTCACCCTATGTCCATTATCCACTGGAATATCCGCGGCATTCGAGCCAATCGGGATGAATTGTCGATCCTCTTACGATCCTACTCGCCGGTCATCTTCTGTCTTCAGGAAACAAAGCTGCGTCCCCATGACCGCTTTGTTCTCCCCCATTTTCAATCCATCCGATTTGATCTCCCTTCTGTTGAAGGCACTCCAGCCCATGGAGGACTCATGATTCTTCTCCATGATACTCCCCATTATCACCCAATCCTTCCAAGCTGTCGCTGTCAGTCTTTCCATTTCTGGTTATACCTTTTCTCTTTGTACTGTACACATTCCATCGTCCACACCAATGGCACGAGCTTACCTCCTTCATCTTCTTGGTCAGCTTCCACCCCCCTATTTGCTGGTTGGGGACTTCAATGCCCACCACCCGCTTTGGGGATCTCCACATCCTTGTCCACGTGGCTCACTATTGCTAGACGTCTTCCACCAAGCGGATCTAGTTTGCCTCAACACTGGGGTCCCTACATTTTTGTCTGCCTCCACGACAAATTTCTCTCACTTGGACCTTTCGGTCGGTACTGTTCCGCTAGCTCGGCGCTTCGAATGGTTCGCCCTTGACGATACACACTCAAGTGACCACTTTCCATGTGTCCTTAGATTGCAGCCTCAACTGCCATATATGCGCCCGCGACGCTGGAAGTTTGCCCAAGCCGATTGGACACTTTTTTCGTCTCTAGCGACGTTCGATGACCGTCACTTTCCCAGCGTCGACGATGAGGTCACACATATTACCGACGTTATTCTTACAGATGCGGAACGTTCAATACCACGCACCTCCGAATTGCCCCGGCGCCCCCCAGTTCGTTGGTGGAACGAGGCGTGTCGTGACGCAATACGTGAGCGGCGACGTGCTCTTCGCGTTTCCCGCCACCATCCTACTTTGGCCAACTGTATCCGCTATAAGCAGTTCCGTGCGCGATGTCGTCGCGTCATCCGCGATAGCAAGAAGGCAAGCTGGAAATTCTTTATTAGCTCATTTAACACCTTCACTCCCTCCTCGGAAGTTTGGAGTCGGCTTCGACGGTTCTCAGGCGCGCCTAGTTTCTCCCCGGTCTCTGGGCTCACTGTCGCGCATGATACATTAGTGGACCCCGTCGCAATTTCTAACTCATTGGGTCAGCACTTTGCTGAGATTTCGAGCTCTTCAAATTACCCGCCAGCGTTTCTCCCGAAGAAACGTGCAGCGGAAGTGCGACCTCTTGCTTTCTCCTCTCAAAATCGCGGAAGCTACAATACTGTTTTCTCCATGCGGGAACTCCAACATGCACTCTCTTCTTCTCGCTCCTCCGCCCCAGGACCGGATGGTATCCACGTCCAAATGTTGCTGCATTTACCAACCCATAGTCTGCGTTACCTCCTTTGCCTTTATAATCGAATTTGGACTGACAGTACTTTTCCCAGACGATGGCGGGAAGCTATCGTCGTTCCTGTTCCGAAACCTGGAAAGGACAAACATCTCCCCTCTAGCTATCGCCCCATTTCTCTCACGAGTAGTGTATGTAAGGTTTTGTAGCGTATGGTAAATTGCCGTTTAGCTTGGTGGCTGGAGTCCCGAAGTCTTTTAACACCTGCCTAATGCGGATTCCGAAAGCATCGTTCTGCAGTTGACCATCTTGTTGCTCTCTCCACTTATATCATTAACAATTTTCTCCGGAAACGCCAAACAGTAGCAATATTTTTTGATCTGGAGAGAGCATACGATACCTGTTGGAGGACAGGCATCCTCCGCACACTGTTCTCTTGGGGCTTTCGAGGTTGGCTGCCCCTTTTTCTTCGCGAATTTATGGCAGAGCGCACATTTAGAGTGCGGGTGAACACTACTCTCTTCCGTACTTTCTCCCAAGAAAACGGGGTACCCCAGGGCTCCGTGCTGAGTGTTGTACTGTTTGCCATTGCCATAAATCCAATTATGGATTGTCTCCTTCCTGATGTCTCGGGCTCCCTCTTTGTGGACGATTTTGCGATCTACTACAGCTCTCAACGGACCAGCCTTCTTGAACGACGTCTTCAAGGATGTCTTGATCGCCTCCACTCTTGGAGCATCGAGACCGGCTTCCGTTTTTCTCCCAGTAAGACCGTTTGTGTTAATTTTTGGCGACGTAAGGAGTTTCTTCCGCCCTCCTTACATCTAGGTCCTGTCAACCTTCCGTTTTCAAACGTCGCTAAATTCTTGGGTCTTATGTTTGACAGAAAACTGTGCTGGTCCTCCCACGTTTCCTATCTTTCGGCTGGCTGTCTGCGATCCCTCAACACCGTCCGTGTCCTGAATGGTACCTCCTGGGGAGCGGACCGAGTGGTCCTTCTCCGCCTCTATCGCGCCTTAGTGCGCTCGAAATTGGACTATGGAAGCATTGTTTACTCCTCTGCTCGGCCGTCTATTCTTCGGCGTCTCGACTCTATCCACCACCGTGGATTACGTTTAGTGTCTGGAGCTTTTTACACCAGCCCTGTGGAAAGCCTTTATGCTGAGACTGCTGAACCTCCGCTGTCCAGTCGGCGGGCAGTCCTTCTGAGTCGTTATGCTAGCCATCTGTCTTCCATGCCTGCTAATCCAGCCCATGACATTTTTTTCGACGCCTCCTTTGATGTAGGGTATGCAGGCCGCCCCTCCTCCCTACTACTACCGGGAGTCCGCTTCCGTCAACTGCTCCATTCTCTTTCCTTCCGATTTCCTAAAACCTTCTTGACAACTTGGGGTACAGCACCGCCTTGGCTCCGTCCCCGGATCTGCCTGCTCCGTGACCTTTGACAGTTTCCCAAGGATGGTACCCCTTCACTTGTTTATCGTCGGGCATTTTCTGCTCTATGTGCACAAATGACGGAAGCAACATTTATTTACACTGATGGCTCAAAAACATCGTTTGGTGTAGGGAGTGCCTATATTGTTGGCGACACCCCAAATCAATTTCGGCTTCCCGACCAGTGTTCGGTTTATACTGCGGAGCTTTACGCTGTTCTCCAGGCCATAAGCGGATACAGTATGTTATCTGCTCAGATTCTCTCAGCTCTCTCCTCAGTCTCTTAGCTCTTTACCCTGTCCACCCTCTGGTCCACCGGATTCAGGACTGTCTGCGCTTGCTCCACCTGGGGGGCGTCTCGGTGGCGTTCCTCTGGCTCCCGGGACACGTTGGTATCTGTGGAGATGAGGCGACCGATATTGCAGCCAAGGCTGCAGTCTCTCTTCTTCGGCCAGCTATTCAATCGATTCCCTTCGCCGATCTACGGAGCGTTTTATGTCGTCGTGTTGTTCATTTATGCCACACGCATTGGTCGACACTTCCCCATAATAAATTGCTGGACGTGAAAGCTCTTCCTTGTGCTTGGACCTCTTCCTCCCGAACGCGTCGTCAGGAGGAGGTAATTTTAACTCGACTCCGGATAGGGCACTGTCTTTTTAGCCATCGACATCTTTTAAGCGGCGATCCTCTCCCACTCTGTCCCCACTGCTCTCAGCTGTGGGCGGTAAGACACCTTTTAATTGAGTGCCCCTATTTTACTCCGTTACGCGCCCGTCTACAGCTGTCGCCTGATATATCATCAATTTTAGCAGATGACACGCGCTCGGCCGATCGCGTTCTCGAGTTTATTAGTGCCAGTGAAATGACGTCAGTCATTTGAAGCTTTTTTTTGGGGGACAACCAACCCCTTTCTGTAGTGGAATTTTAAGCTTTCCTTCTGCTTTTAGTTTCTCCGATTTTTTTAGTTTCGTTCCCATTGCTGCTGGTTTCCATCTTCGTTTTTTACTGTTTCCTAAGTAACGGACCGGGTGCTAATGACCATAGCAGTTTCGCGCCCTAAAACCAAAACTAAAAAAAAAAGAAAGAAAAGGCCTGGAGACACTGGACGGTTTCAGATAGATTATGTAATGGTAAGACAGACATTTAGGAACCAGTTTTTAAATTGTAAGACATTTCCAGGGGCAGACGTGCATTCGACCACAATCTATTGGTTATGAACTGTAGATTAAAACTGAAGAAACTGCGAAAAGGTGGGAATTTAAGGAGATGGTACCTGGATAAACTGAAAGAACCAAAGGTTGTATAGTGTTTCAGGGAGAGCATTATGGAACGATTGACAGGAATAGGGGAAAGAAATACAGTAGACGAATGGATAGCTTTGAGAGATTAAATAGTAAAGGCAGCAGAGGATCAAGTAGGTAAAAATACGAGGGCTAATAGAAATCGTTGGGTAACAGAAGAGATACTGCATTTAGTTGATGAAAGGAGAAAATACAAAAATACAGTAAATGAAGCAGCCAAAAAGGAATACAAACGTCTCACAAAAAGAGATCGACAGGATGTGCAAAGTGGCTAAGCAGGGATGGCTAGAGGACCAATGTAAGGGTGTAGAGGCGCATATCACTAGGGGGTAAGATGGATACTGCCTACAGGAAAATTAGAGACACCTTTGGAGTATCAAGAGCTCAGATGGAAAACCAGTTCTAAGCAAAGAAGGAAAAGCAGAAAGTGGACGGAGTATATAGTGGGTTTATACAAGGGCGATGTATTTGAGGGCAATGTTCGGGAAATGGAAGAGTACGTAGGTGAAGATGAAATGGGAGATATGATACTGCGCAAAGAGTTCGACAGAGCATCGGAAGACCTATGTCGAAACAAGGCCCTGGGAGTAGACTTCATTCCATTAGAACTACTGACAGCGTTGGGAGAGCCAGCCCTGATAAAACTCTACCATCAGATGAGCAAGATGTATGAGACAGGTGAAATACCATCAGACTTCAAGAATAATATAAAAATACCAATCCCAAAGAAAGTAGTTGTTGACAGATGTGAAAATTACCGAACTATCAGTTTAATAAGCCACGGCTGCAAAATACTAACACGAATTCTTTATAGACGAATGTAAAACCTGGTAGAAGCCGACCTTGGGGAAGATCAGTTTGGATTCCGTAGAAATGTTGGAACACGTGAGGCAATACTGACCCTACGACTTACCTTAGAAGAAAGATTAAGGAAAGGCAAACCTACGTTCCTAGCATTTGTAGGCTTAGAGAAAGCTTATGACAGTGTTGACTGGAATACTCCTCTTGCAAATTCTGAAGGTGGCGGGGGTCAAATACAGGGAGCGAAAAGCTATTTACAATTAGTACGGAAACCAGATGGCAGTTATTAAGGGTCGAGGGGCATGAGAGGGAAGCAGTGGTTGTGAGAAGGGAGTGAGGCAGGGTTGTAGCCTGTCCCCGATGATACTCAGTTTGTATATTGAGCCACCAGTATAGTAACAAAAGAAAAATTTGCAGTAATTAAAGTCCATGGAGAACAAAAAAAAAAGCTTTGAGGTTTGCTGATGACATTGCAATTCTGTCAGAGGCAGCTAAGGACCTGGAAGAGCAGTTGAACGCAATGGACAGTGTCTTGAAAGGAGGATATAAGATGAACATCGACAAAAGCGAAGCGAACATAACGGAATGTAGTCAAATTAAGTCGGGTGATGCTGAGGGAATTACATTAGGAAATGAGACGCTTGAAGTAGTAAAGCAGGTTTGCTATTTGGAGAGCAAAATAACTGATGATAGTCGAAGTAGAAAGAATATAAAATTTAGAAGGGCAATGGCAAGACAAGCGTTTCTGAATAAGAGAAATTTGTTAGCATCAAGTACAGATTTAAGTGTCAGGAAGTCGTTTCTGAAAGTATTTGTATGGAGTGTAGCCATGTATGGAAGTCAAAGTTTGGACAAGAAGAGAATAGAAGCTTTCGAAATGTGATGCTACAGAAGAATGCTGAAGATTAAATGGGTAGATCACGTAACTAATGAGGAGGTATTGAATAGAATTTGAAAGAAGAGGAGTTTGTGGCACAACTTGACTAGAAGAAGGGATCGGTTGGTAGGACATGTTCTGAGACATCGAGGGATCGCCAATTTAGTATTGGAGGGCAGCGTGGAGGGTAAAAATCGTACAGGGAGACAAAGACATGAATACACTAAGCAGATTCGGCAGGATATAGGTTGCAGTAGGTACTGGGAGATGAAGCTTGCACAGGATAGGGTAGAATGGAGAGCTGCACCAAGCCAGTCTCTGGACTGAAGACTACAACAACATTATCATTATTATCTTATGGCTGAGCAGCCTAGTGCAAGACTTTCAATTGGACGCCACTCCAGCAATTTACGTGCTCCTGACCCAACGGCACCCAGTGTTTCCAAACGGCCACCTAGCCAAGTAATAACCGGGTCAGTCGTTTCTTTACTTCGGTAATCACGCAAGAACCGGTGTGTCTATCGTGGCAAGGCTGTTGGCTTCGAAAACTGAAGTAGATACTTTACGCGTGCCCATTTTCGTAAACAATCGGTGTCTCACGAGACAGACATAGCCGAGAACTGCCGATGGTGATCGTTGTGCTCGAGAATCACAATGAGGAACAATTTCCATGTGATTCACCGGCTAATTTCTGAGCGTGGACCAGCCACGTTTAAAATCACGCTTTGCACGCTTCACGATGGGAACCCGTCCCGTGTGAAGACGGCTTAAGGGCTGTTTCCCGATATTCGCAGTTTTCGGGTTGATATTCTTAGTGTAAACAGAAACCCCGGTCGCTGGGGAGCAACTCGCCACTACTCTCATACACTGAAACCTACACCGGCACTGTTGGGACAATCGAGAATACTCTCAATAGAAAATGCTAAACAGTATCAGCTGCATAACTAAGTAATGTTAGAGCCTCGGTGGATCTTTCAGTTTCGTTGCCATGCGACACTTACGCTAGATACGCAGCCGACAGTTTCGTTACTCTGACAATTTGACACCAGTTGCTGTTGAAAGTACACGAAAGTGTCCCGACAGTGCTGATTGTAATAGATTTCTATCAGCTGGGTTGTAGTTAAGTTATTATGGTAAGCCTTCTGCAGCATGGATCCGAACGTCGAACTAACGAACATTGTTGCGTTGCTCCCCGCAGCACGGAAACGCCAGCCTGATGTTCACAGAGGAAGTACCTGTAGCGGCTGATTAACCCACCCGGTTGCGTCTAGAACGTCTCGGGAGGCGGGCGGCAGCAGCGCAGTAGAGTGACCACTCCAGCAGCGTAGCGCGGCGCCAGGCCTGCGGCTCCCGGCCACCCTTTAAGGGAGGCAGCGTTCTCCCACGACCCCTCCCACGAGCCCTTTACTGGCCGCCGCCCTGCGGTCACGACACGCTGCAAAGAGACCGGGCTGAAAGCACCGCCCTCCAGGGGCCGCCTCTCAGCCACACTCCACGCTGTGAGCAGCACATATCGAAGGCCGGGCTCTCCCTAGTGCCCAGTGCTATATAAACTAAGAGCGCAGACAGTCATTCAACTCAAAACCATAGTGACTTCCATTTTTTACGGTGTCGTTATACTGTCAGACTCTGTGTCTTTCTCGCGCGACAGTTTTCCGTCGTGTGTGTGGAATTAGAATACTGACACGACAAAGCAATTAGTTTACTTCATGTGGAAGCTTACAGACTTCCACAGGCTCTCTTTGTTGATCTTGGTTATTCTTACAACTTAGATGATTGATTTTCGGAATCCACATTCCATCATAAGATGTATCTGGGAAGCCTATCACACACACACACACACACACACACACACACACACACACACACACACACACATATATATATATATATATATATATATATATATATATATATATATATATATATGGTGAGTCACCTAACATTATCGCTGGATATATTTCGTAAACCACATCAAATAGTGACGAATCGATTCCACAGACCGAACGTGAGGAGAGGGGCTAGTGTAATTGGTTAATACAAACCATAAAAAAATGCACGGAAGTATGTTTTTAATACAAACCTACGTTTTTTTAAATGGAACCCCGTTAGTTTTGTTAGCACATCTGAACATATAAACAAATACGTAATCAGTGCCGTTCGTTCCATTGTAAAATGTTAATTACATCCGGAGATATTGTAGCCTAAAGTTGACGCTTGAGTACCACTCCTCCGCTGTTCGATCGTGTGTATCGGAGAGCACCGAATTACGTAGGGATCCAAAGGGAATGGTGATGGACCTTAAGTACAGAAGAGTCTGGAACAGCACATTACGTCCACATGCTAACACCTTTATATTGGTCTTTTTCACTGACGCACATGTACAGTCGTGGACAAAACGAGCGAGGCCCCTCGCCTTTCCGGTATGCTGATCCGCACAGCTTTAAAGTCTGCTACACAGCATAACAGGCAAGGCGACGAAGTGCTACCAACATACTATGCAAATTCGCTCAGCTGATGTGCTGATATAGCTAGCACTGGAGAAACTCACGCTTCGAAGACGCCACGGCATCGTCTGCTACCACTTCGTGGGAAACTAAATACCTCAAGTGTAAGCCAATGCGTTGTATTCGCATATCTGTGACTATGACTTCGATCTAACGTGTGGTTATGGAGAGCACGTATGCTCAGACTGCGAAGCTAACATGAATAAAGACAAGGGGAAATGAATTAGGCGTCCTTCCTCTTCCGTAACATCATATTTTAGTTATTCTTTCTTAAATGGACTGATCAGAAAATCATTCACCAGAAGTGAATAACTTTTTAGCATCGCTAGGCGATATTAAGTTTGCCGGCGCGGGTTAGCCGTGCGCTCAACGGCGTCATATCGCGGACAGCGCGGCTGCTTGCGCTGTCAGTTCGAATCCTTCCCCGGCCATGGATGTGTGTTGGGTTAGGTAGGTTTAATTAGGTCTAGGTCTAGGGGACTGATGACCTAAGCAGTTCGGTGTCATTGTTGTTAGAGCCATTCTTTGACCTTTCGCGTAAATTTTCTTTACATAAACGGCCGTATCTTTAGATTGCGTTGACATAGACGCTCACTTTTTAGAGCACCAAGGGACCGTCTACCGCAGGAAGTGCGATACGTTTCCGCTTATTATGTCTACCCGTACTCGAGGTAAACAGGTTTTAAGGTTTGGGTGTACAGACGGTCAAAAAAGTGAGACTAGTAGGGGTTCAATTTTTACCGCTTTAGTCGAAGAAATCCTAATAACGAAAATAGCTACGACAGTTACTGAAGATGATGACCGCGTAATAATTCCCCCTACTCTTTATTGGAAATGTACTAGATGCAGTCGATACATCAGCATATTAATCGTAGCTAAGCTTTCGATCCAAATCACGTTTACAGGAATGCAAATAAAATCCATTTGCCTATATACGTGGTAATTCAGATCCTAGTATTAATGCCACCGAGTTTTAGATGTGCGAGGATTCCCATTGCTAGCTACCTTAAGGAACACTTCGGCTAATAAACGTTTTCTGGCTGTAGCACGTCTTATGGAGAATTCGAAACATTGTGGAATACGTTTGGCAGCTACGTCGCCGTTTATTTCCTGGGGTGGTGCAGAACTATCCTACTAAATTTACTCGCTAATATCAGTTTTTTGTTATTTCGATAAACATCCCGAATGACTGTCACATGAGCGGTGGCATGAAGATAGACAATTCATGTTTTTGAGTCCAGAAAGCTCTATGCAACAGAAACTGCAGATCATTTTGCTATTTTCATTGCGAAATTGCCGATTTATTCATGTCTGGAGTAATAATAGAGTACTGTTTGCCTGGGTTGTCTGCTAGCGTAGTATCCGGCTACGGTCGCAGGTTCGAATCCTACCTCGGGCATGGATGTGTGTGATGTCCTTAGGTTAGTTAGGTTTAAGTAGTTCTAAGTTCTAAGGGACTGATGACCTCAGCTGTTAAGTCCCATAGTGCTCAGAGCCATTTTTTTTTTTTTTTTGAAGGGGGAAACTAAATGGCATACTAATTATCATTTCTTCTTTCACTTATATCTTATATTTAGGTGTTGTGGTTAACACACTAATCAGCATTAATTATAGTCTTACACATGACTGAAAACAGTTTGACAAATTTCGGATAGTTTTTCAATTTCACGCTTGTGCATAGTATGTTGGCAACACTTCGTCGCCTTGCCTGTCATGCTGTGTAGCAGACGTTAAAGCTGTGCGGATCAGCATAACGAAAAGGCGAGGGGTCTCGCTCGTTTTGTCCACGACTGTACATTACCATGAGGGGTGAAGTACACGTTCGACGGGCGTTTCATAGGACGTGGAGGACGCATAAATTGGCCAGCCCGTTCTCCTGATCTTACACCTCTGGACTTCTTTCTGTGGGGTACGTTAAAGGAGAATATGTACCGTGATGTGCCTACAACCCCAGAGGATATGAAACAACGTATTGTGGCAACCTGCGGCGACATAACACCAGATGTACTGCGGCGTCTACGACATTCATTACGCCAGACATTGCAATTGTGTGCAGCAAATGATGGCCACCACATTAAACATCTATTGGCCTGACATGTCGGGACACACTCTATTCCACTCCGTAATTGAAAACGGAAACCACGTGTGTATGTGTACCTCACCCCTCATGGTAATGTACATGTGCGTCAGTGAAAAAGACCAATAAAAAGGTTTTAGCATGTGGACGTAATGTGTTGTTCCAGTCTCTTCTGTACCTAAGGTCCATCACCGTTCCCTTTGGATCCCTACGTAATTCGGTGCTCTCCGAAACACACGATCGAATAGCGGAGGAGTGGTACACAAGCGTCAACTTTAGGTTACAATATCTCCGGATGTAATTAACATTTCACAATGCAACAAACGGCACTGATTACGTATTTGTTTATATGTTCAGATGTGCTAACAAAACTAACGGGGTTCCATTTTTAAAAAAATGTAGGTTTGTGTTAAAAAACATACTTCCGTGCATTTTATGATTTTTATTAACCAATTACACTAGCCCCTCTCCTCACGTTCGGTCTGTGGAATCGATTCGTCAGTATTTGATGTGGTTTACGAAATATATCCAGCGGTAACGTTAGGTGATTCACCCTATATATATATTCAACGAGGTTCGTCCTTGCATCGGTAGCCAATAATCACTGGAACAATGCCATACCTTCCACCACGTTCGTAAAATCAAGTGAATCTGTGCAATTAATTTTGTTTTGTTTTCTATTACAGCGCTTGCGACTCACAAATTGACCGTGACTGACTAGTTATAGTTGGTACGCTCTACGTTCAGTTTGTGTTTCATATGCACTGTTTACGTGATTTCACCGACGTGGTGTCCGCCCGCGGTAGCTGAGTGGTCAGCCCGACAGAATGTCAATCCTAAGGGCCCTGGTTTGATTCCCGTCTGTGTTGGAGATATTCTCCGCTCAGGGACTGGGTGTGGTGTTGTCGTAATCTTCATCATTTCATCCCCATAGACGCGCAAGTCGCCGAAGTGGCGTCAGATCGAAAGATTTGCACCCGGCGAATGGTCTACCAGACGGGAGGCCTTAGTCACACGTCATTAATAACCGACGTAGTAACGTAGTATGGTAGGATACCGGTGATTATCAGCTATCCGTTCGTGGACGTACTTCACTAAATCGATATAGATCTGATTTTGTTTTTTCCTCAGAAACATCTGCTGAGGGAACTTTCCTAAGTGGATAGTATATGTCATATGAGCGACCAGCATCATGAAAGTGGAAAAACAAATACAGCTGCGTGCCTCTACGTAGTACGGTCAGATGGAGAAATTATTTTTATCTTCCAAAATACTATGGTGAAGTGTTGCCGATCGTGGTAACGTAATAGTTAGTGAACTGGATTCGTATTCGGAAGCTGGCGAGTTGTAAATACCGTCGTACTATATTGAATTCTAGTGATGTCCCCAAATCACTTGAGGTGAGTGCTGGGTCGGTTCCTTAAAATAAGTATACGATATTTTGCAACGCGCTTGTCCTCCCATTTGTTATACTCAGTTTCTCATGATCTCGCTACCGAGTCGCCATTACACAAAAATGGCACTATTAAGTTAATTAGTATCATTAGAGAAAACTATCTAGCTTTGTATCTATCTGATGCTTTCTACAAACTTAAACACCTTTCTTGTTTCGTGTTTTGCAATTCATTTGAGGAACTGAATTTGAGCTTGTTAATTAGTATTAGTTTTAACAGTGGTCTACGCATGTCATGTTTATGGTGTTTCCATTTCCTTTGTAGCATTCTTTGGCCTAGTCTTAGTATGCCTAGGCAGTGTGAAAGTTGATATGCGATTTCCAGAATTTTACAGGCCCGTGAAAATTTGGTTGACAAGGATTTGCCGATAGTAATACCTTCACTCTCTTTTATAACCTCTCCCACACTGTTCCACCATACGCTGGAACTGTTCACTGTGCAACGTCGAACAGTACATAGTTGTTAGTCAGTGCACATAGTCTCAAATTTTGAGATGTAAACTCGAGAACACTGACCTGAGCCAAAAGTCATTCCCTTCCCAATTACGAATATATTTTCAAATGGTTAAGTTCTCTGTAAAATGACAATCCTTACACTCTGGAAAGAAGAAACACTAAATGCGCAGCTACATTTGAGTTCCGTATTGCGTTCTTTGGCATTGGTAATAATAATTGCAAGCAAAGTATAATCCTTCCAAGAACAGAAGAGCATCATTCGGATTTCATAAGATATCATCCTCTTCCAATATACGTATTTCGTAAACTAAATATATATTGACGAATTTGACAGTAACGCAAAATACATGTAAATCGCACTTCTTACGAGAATGTATTAAGGTACGTTATACAACCTCTTGGGTATTACGGAAGGGATCTACAGAGATGTTTGTAACACAACAGCTCCTTACCAACCTTACTTCCCGAATGGGAGCACGTTGCAGAGCATACATTGCTCTCCTTGATCACACACCCTATTAGAAAATCATTTCTCGCATTCTGTAATGTCCAGAGCACCATCACAAATCACAGTCATTTCAGTTTAATTGTCTTAGAAAAAAGTGTAATTTCTGTTCGTCTCATTGCGTTTTTCTTTCAATATTCTTCTGTACTTTACTGTAGGTACCCTCCGCCACGCACCGTATGGTGGATTGCGGAGTATGTATGTAGATGTAGCAGTTCTTGTATGTATACCCTAGTTTCATCGAGCGATGTTATTTGGCACTGGCACATCATGAGAAATTTACTTTCGTACGTAAGTTTTGCAGATGGTTACACAAGAGATGAATCACAAGTTTGTGAATGGAGCTGCCGCTGTGTGCCCGAGGGCCAGCTACGTCATCGCTTTGTGCCGTTCTTCCATTTTCTTTTCAACGCTGCCGTAGCTCTCGCATTTGTTCAGAACTGGACCTTTTAGCCTTTTGGTTTCTTTTGGTGCGAGGTTTCCTCTGTCTGGAGATTTCTATAATTCCGAGCATATTTATGACTCACATGAGGCGATATCTTCCATTATTTTTTTTTTTTTTTATTTTCAGTTTCATGCCGGTTTTCATTTATATTCAGACAAATATGTGTATATGACAAGCACATCAATGACCTAGCTGAATGCATTTATGCCTAACAAAAGTTTATAAATTTAGACAAAGTTAATTCGTAATAATCACGCTCTTGCGCGTACTTTGGTACGATGACATCACAGACAAAATAAATTCTTCGCAACAGTCACGTACAGGTCAGATCTATTCGTTGTGGACTCAACAGTCGTTTACCTATGGTTAGTCTCGTAGTTATTAGCGATTCATATCTGACGGTCGATTCATATCTGAAGGTCGTGCAACAAATTTCGACCGATGAGCGAATAGACGTTTTCACGTCAATAGAAACGGCTGTACTCAAATGTGCTACGTAGAAGGGGGAGGGGGCTGGGGGGAGAGAGCGTGTTGATGTACGCCAGCCCTGACCGAGAATCGATTAAGTACACAAATGTACTAAGATCAAACTCAGTTTCAGCACTCGTCCTGGTTTGTTTAAGCAGACGCGAAAAAAGCAGTTCAGTGCACTGAGGTGACAAAAGTCGAGGCAGAGCGATTTGCACGTATACAGATCGTGGTAGTATCACTCAGATAAGGTATAAAAGAGCAGTGCATTGGCGGAGCTGTCGTTTGTATTCAGGAGATTCATGTGAAAAAGGTTTTCGAGGTGATTATAGCCGTATGATGAGAATTAAGATTTTCAACGCGGAATGATAGCAGGAAGTAGACGCTGCGGCATTTCAGTATACCGCGATGGACAGTGTTGTTAGCGTGCCGAGAATACCTTATTTCAAGTATTACCTCTCACCACGGGCAACGCAGTGACCGAGGGCCTTCGCTTAATGACCGAGAGCAACGGAATTTACGTATATTTGTCGGTGCTGACAGACGAGGTACACTGCGTGAAATGATCGCGGAAATCAATGTGGGACGTATGACGAATGTATCCATTAGGGCGGTGCGGCGAAATTTGGCTTTTATGGACTATGGCAGCAGACAAGCGAAGCGAGTGCCTTTGCTAACCATCCCTGCAACAGCTCTCCTTGTCTCGTGACCATATGGGTTTGACTCTAACGATTGGAAAACTGTGGCCTGATCAGATGAGCCCTGTTTTGAGTTTGTAATAGGTGTTGGTAGGACTCGAGTGTGGCGCAGACCCCGCGAAGCCATGGTCAGTCACTTGTTTTCAACAAGGCACAGTGCAAGCTGCGGCCTATGTTTGCATGGGATGGACTGGGTCCTCTGATTCAACTGAACCCATCATTGACTGGAAGCGGTTATGTTCGGCTACTTGGAGACGATTTGCAGCCGCTAGTGGACTTCATGTTCCCAAACAACGATGGTATTTTTACGGATGACAATGCG
Source organism: Schistocerca piceifrons (assembly GCF_021461385.2). NCBI lineage: Eukaryota > Metazoa > Arthropoda > Insecta > Orthoptera > Acrididae > Schistocerca > Schistocerca piceifrons. The sequence continues at coordinate 701,355,240 of NC_060138.1, forward strand.
CCGTTTCACCGGCCCTCAATTGTTCGCGATTGGTTTGAAGAACGTTCTGGACAGTTCGAGCGAATGATTTGACCACCCACATAGCCCGACGTGAATCGCTTCGAACATTTATATACATAATCCAGAAGTCAGTTTGTGTTCAAAATCCTGCACGGTCAATACTTTAGCAGTTACGGACGGCTATAAGGGCAGGATGACACAATATTTCTGCAAGTCTTCTAACGATTTGTTGAGTCCACGTCACATCGAGTGGCTGCTCTACGCCGGGCGAAAGGTGGCCCGACAAGGTATGAGGTGGTATACCATGAGATGTGTCACCTCAGTATATAAGGACTCCGAAGTTCACCGTCTCAGCCATGCAATTACTTCTCTGTTTGAGAGACCACTTGCCCAGGAACTACTGTGCGCAGCTCAGCACTGAATCCGTTGCAGTTTGCACACCTTCACATCCTGCCGCTTCCCCGACTCCCAAATTAGTTTAAATCGGTAACGAGCCGTGGGGAACGATTGGGTTGTCGCATCACCGGGGCGCGACACGTGTTGTGCAGCGGCCGTGTGGTCGGCTAATCCCTTTACGCCGCTACCGGCCAACATTTAACACCGCGGGTCGAATTTCACAGCGCGGCCCGCTCTGGTGGCCGGTGCGGGGGCGGCACGCACCGCCGCGTTTATCGGATTATGCGGCGCATAATGAAGAGGCCGCTCCACCTCGCTCCGGTCGGCGCCCGTTACCTGCCGGCCCGGCTCGCCGCACTGCCCGCCACGGCTGACCGGCGCCGCGTCACGTTACACACTAGAGTTTTGTGCTCCGGGGCAAAAGAAGAGCTCTCACAGTTACAACTGGATTTTCTGTATCGATCTGGTGTGAACCCGGTCGCCGCGCGTGCTCGATGTGCTTAATTTAGTCCACGAATACATTCATCAATTTGAACGCCATGCTGTTCTTCTAGGCACGGCCTCATTCCAGCTGATATCGGTATATCTACATGAATACTCTCCAGTTCACAACTAAGTGCCTGGCAGAGGGTTCATCGAACCACGTTCAAGCTACTTCCCTGCCGTAATAATATCGAAGAGCACGCGGGGAAAAAACGAACATTTAAATCTTCCCGTGCGACCTGTGTTTTCTCTTATTTTATTGTTATGATTATTTATCCCTATGTAAGATCCGTGGTCACAAGCGTCTCGGTCTCTGAGAAATTTATTATATTCGAACTGGAATACGTTCAAATATTCTGCAGCGAACCGAAGTTTGCGCGACAGTCCTTTTATCCTTGGTATAGACTAGAGTCACGGGCGCCTATTTTCAGTCGTTTGGGACTTTGCGCTGAGCAAGAAATTTTGCGATAAATGCAAGCTAAGTAAAAGTACAATTTCGTAGAGTATTTTCTGTAAAAGCGAAGTGGGATTCCATCTGGACCTGGCGACTTATCTGTTCTCAATTCCTTCGGTTGTTCCTCCACGTCTGGGATGTTTATTAGTATGTCGTCCATATAGGAGTCTGTTCAATGGTCAAACGACAGTACGTTTGTACGATTTTCCTGCCTGAAAGATAGCTTGAAGGCAAAGTCTACAACTTCGGCTTCATTTTTCTTATCTTCTGTTGCCACACCAGACTAGTGAACGAGTGACGGGATGAAAACCTTAGACCCGCATAGCGATTTCATATACGAGCAGAATTTACTCGGATTCTCGGGCAGATCTTTTTCTAAGGTATGATGGTGGGGATGGTTGTATGCTTCGCGCGTAGACATTTTCACAGACACACGAATCTCTGCAAATCTTTGCCTGTCCGTCATGTGCGCGCTCTCTTCTGAACCGAGAGTGTAACTGCCATGGTGGGTCTTTTACGTCTTTAATCCACTTACTAGGGCCGCCGTTCTCCAGACCGCGAGTTGTATCTTTTTAAACTTTGCCCATAATGTCTCTACGTCCATACTACTGGAATTAAGTGAAGTCGATTCACTGTTAAAGTGAGATGCTGACAACTGCTTGTCCGGTTTTTCTTTCAGAAACACTCCCTTAACCTTCCTGATTTATTAACTTTCTTAACCATAGCTGCTTAATGACTTCGTCATCTCTAATACCCGCGTCTACACTGTCGCTGTCGATAAGGTCTGGCCCGTTTGTAACTGTAAATTATAAACATGTCCATCGCATACGGGATGCCGAACTAGCTGCTGAAGACAGTTTTCAGAAAATGAGTTCAAAAGTACTTCGTACGACTGTCTGGCTGTACCCCGCTATGAACTCGTAGACGTCCGAATGTACTCCCAGTAGGTTAAAGTCGCCCCCCTCTTCTATTGCATGATTTGGATCCTAGAAGTCCGCAGCTCGTGGTCGTGCGATAGTGTTCTTGCTTCCCGCGCCCGGATTCCCGGGTTCGATTCCCGGCGGGTTCAGTGATTTTCTCTGCCTCGTGATGACTGGGTGTTGCGTGATGTCCTTAGGTTAGTTAGGTTTAAGTAGTTCTAAGTTCTAGGGGACTGATGACCATAGCTGTTAAGTCCCATAGTGCTCAGAGCCATTTGAACCATTTTTGGACCCTAGAACCGTCACAGCAGAGTCGGATTGCCGTTGAAAGCATCGAACATCATGCTGCGGAGCCCTATATTCAGCAATGTTCGCCGGACCTCTGACGCGAAACTCTTGTGCCTACACCAGCATTGCACTCAGTCTTCAGATGTGCCACAGATCGCCACACCAAGCACTATTCAGCCTCGCGATGGGGACTGGTAAAAAATTGTTGCTCACCAGTGTATGTTAATGAATTAAATATACTACACTTACTTCCTTTTTTTGTGACATTGTAATAATTTCAAAAATTTCGTTAACACACAGCAACTAATTTTTATAAATCAGCCTTGTGTTTTTACGCGACCATGGCTTAGCACACAATAGGTCCTCCAAATGCATGAGGATTTTTCTACAGTGTTGAGTTTCAGCAACAAGCGGTTGACAAGAGCCTAATGTCTAACCACTGAAGTCGATGTCTGTAATATTGCTGCACTAAACTGTGAAGCGATCAGATAAGGATAAATACATCTGGTACGGACCAGGAATACTAGTTCAAACCATCTCTCCTCGCAGTGCTATGCTTCATTCTGAGTTCGCTCAAAGCTACAGGGCTTGGGCAAAAGTACGAAGATACCGAAAACACATCACATTACCATGCCTAATAAGTTGTAGTAAACCTGTTGGCATTCAAAACAGTTTCCAGTCATCTCTGAATAGATAGAGAGAGGTCCTGTAATGTTTCAAAAGAATCTCATAACAACTTTCCTGCAAAAGAATGATAACTTAAGATAAAACGGGGGTAGCGATCAAGCACCTTTCTTTCCAAAGTAGACCTTAAAGCTCAATAATAATATTGAGACCTGATGGCTGTGATGGTCAGGAGAGATGCTACACTTCATCCCCACGCTCACAGCAAGATTCCCGGACGATGCGAGCTGTGTGAAGAGGGGCACTGTCGTCTTGGAACGCATCACCACCACCACCACCACCACCACCACCGGAGAATTAACATTCTACCGCAGCATGGACTTGATCCTCCAAAATGGTCACATAATCCTTGGCATTAATGCGACTCATGGAATATCACGATATGGCTGCTGAAATCATCACCGTATGCTCTCCATGGTTCATTCGTGGGACGTAAACTCAGCCGTAAATTGCAAACAGTGTGAAACAAAACTCATCCGACCAAATGACATTCTTCCATTGCTCATTTGTACACGTTTTATAGCTTCGGCACCACGTTTTCCTGTTACGGACGTTTACATCACTGATCCGTGGTTTTTGAATTCCAGATCGTCCCGCATTTCCATTCTTATGGAACTCTCTTCGTGATTCGCGATTGCGAAATTCAGTTCAGCCGTGTCTTTCGCAGCTGTCGTCGTCGTACTTTTTCTCAAAATCCTCTTCAATGATCGACTGCGAAGATCACTCAATGCACGCATTCCTCTCCGTGGTGAGTTAGTTGATGATGTCTTTACACTTTCTCTGTATGCAGTACAAATCTTCGCTACGGTATTTCTTGAAACACCGATCACTGAGTAGCAACAATCTGCCCACCTTCGAAATTACTTCGCTCCGATATAATGCATTAACAACTACGTTTTCAGTTGTGGTTAGAACAGTGTTCTGCGCATTCAGGAGACTGCATAGGAAACATTGCTGGTCAAATGCAGCAGATAAACCTGCACGCTTGGCTAGCATTTGCGTTTTTGTTCAAGCAAGCATTTCTCGCTGAGTTCCGATATTTTTGTCCAACCTCTGCCCCTCTCGGTGTGGCCATGGTTTCCCGTAGAGACGGTGCCCGGAATTATCCTCCACGAGAAGCTCATGTCAGAGGCTGAGAGAGACGGCTCAGAAGATCACACAGCACTTCAGAGATTGTGAGTCCTGTTACACGAGCGCCGAGTCGTCTGTCCGCGCTGTCTGCGTAGCTCCCTTGCAGTGGCAGGCGTTCGAATTTCCTGCCTCCTTTACACGTCGTCGTCCTCAGAGTATCATGTTGCACACCTAGCAGTGATACGTCTCTGCAGTTCCTTTCGCGAGTGAATATATGCAACACGCCGTAAAACTTCACACGCCTCTCTCGATCGCTGCTTTCCGTACGTGTACTTCCTCGAACAACGGATCTGCAGTGTTCATTATCGGAATATGTGCTCCTACAATGAAGTGAAGTGTAACGGGGTTCCAACTTGAGCTACCTCACCCCCCCCCCCCCCCATACACACAGCGGGCATCTATTTATCTATTTTATACTTAAACCTGCATATGTATGAGGCGTAGGATCCATGCGTAAGCATGAAGTGGACAAAACGACTTCTATAAAGTAAGTGTATGACGTGTATGTACAAGGGGGAAGAAAACGATTTATGTAGTTCAATGTGCGCCTCGCTGTGTCTCATCTTTTCTCATGGCATCTACGTCATATACAGGGTGATCAGAAAGAGTGTGAAAAGCTTGAAGAATTTTGCGATGTAGGTTGTCCTAAGGTGTAATAGTGATGAAAAGTAAGTCTATACATCACGCCGTTTCCGAGTTAATTAGCATTGAATTTGGTCAGTCAGGCGGTTGCGCGCGCAAGTTCAGGCGGCCCGCCACAGATGGTGTCGCCAAACGTGTTTTTTGTTTGGTTTCCTAAAACGGAAAATGAGAACGATACAAGAAGTGGACATGGAGCTATGTTAAGGGTCTAACTTGAGCAAAAGCGCGAGCAGTCTCGTGCGCCACTACATACGCCGTGAGAACAGCTAGACACTAATTGTATCTAGTGGCCCGCTTGAATTTGCGTGCGCAACGGCCTGATCGGCTTGCTTTAATGCTAATTAGCTCGGAAATGGCGTGAAGTATGTAATTTTTTTTTTCTTGACTGTTATTTCTCAGATTGAGCTTACTCATTATATATGTTGGAGAATCTGTGAATGTTTGTTCTATATAATACGGAAAACTGCAACCAATAACTTTCTTGAAATAGTCCTGTATTCCATGAACCGGTTTCCAAATCTCGTCAGGCCCATCTTCAGATGGTGTACTGGAGGTTACATTGAAGCTCAACACTAAGCTTGTAATTAGATTTCCCTTTGCTGTTGACATTATCTGGCGTAGAACCACATTTAAAGAGTGTGAGTATTCGGCATACCATCCGAAATTCCTCTGAGTTTCGTTTAAAAGGAAAGATAAGTATTCAATGCCCCATCGACGACGAGATCATTAGAGACGGTGCACAAGCTCGAAGTGTTCAGAGGCTGGGGAAGGGAATCGGCCGTGCTGTTTCAAAGATACCATCTCAGCATTTTCCAGCAGCGATTTAGGAAAATCACGGGGAACCTAAATCTGGATTACTGGTTGGGGACTTGAACAACCGTCCTCGCGAATACGATTCCAGTGTGCTCCCCAATGTGCCACCTCACTAGGCGAGAGTGGGTCATATTTCTTTCCAGTCATCCAGCAAAGATACCAGGCAGAAAACGGAGTCATCAATAAACGACCTGAAAAAAAACTCTGACCCTTTTTAATGTATCCTTTATATATTTTGACTACGGGCGCATTATCGGTCCTGTCCTGCTTCCTACTGCACATCCGATGATACTTTTTGTTGAGTATTTTCCTTATAGTATAACGTACTGGGTTTTTGCGCTAAAATATTATTAACTCTGGTAAGGTGTTCGTGAAGTCACACCTTATAAATTGACAGCTGGACATTTCACCGAAGGTTGCCATCAACGTTGCTTCAGAGACTGGCGGATGATGTGGTTGGCGGTAGGGGGACGGGATAGGGGGGAAGGGGTGGCGGAGAGAGCATATAAATATTTTACCGCTGATGCGATTCGTGCTCGGTTTACTGTTACCATTTTGAAAGTTAAAAAACTAACTAAATTGTTGATCATGATGCAGAATTTATTATTAACTCTAATTCAAAGAGGAAGTGCCACTACATCTATGTTAAATGTAAAACTTCCCAAGTCTGTTCCTTCTCGCCGTCAACCAGAGAGGAAGACTGCGACAAATAATAATAGTTGTTAGTTGTCGTTTACGCTTTTGAGCTTAAGTGTTTATGCAGAAATAATATGTGCCGGTATATTAAACATACAAAATATGTGAAAGTGTTTGGGTGGGACTAAACGGCGGTTCTAACAACTTCTGTAAACCTATGAGCACGAAATATTCATATTCGCTTGATCACAAGAATCTGTTGTTTTCAAGCTATAATGTGTGAATAAAGCGAACTGTTTCACACTAGCGGTTTTTTTTTTTCTCTGAAGTTGTTGAGAAGTTTTTCCACCAATAATGTCATTATGTTCTCCATGTTTCTGCAAGAAATAGATGTTAGGAATACTGGTGTATAATTATGCACACGTTTTGATAACCTTCCTATAAATTTCACTGACTTTGCGTCATTCTCCAGTTACATGGGCTTTCTTCAGTGCGAGAGATGAAAGATAAACCCTATGCTAGGGTGGTTTGTTCAGCAAAGCTCTTGGTCGATTGCGTACATTATTCTTATCCAAATCGAGGCAGTGCTCGACCTCGGCGTAAAGGGACATTAAAACTCTAAACTTTGCGTTCTTCCCCTTTGAAAGGCTATGACATTATTTTACCGGGATCTTTGAAGTGGCACGCACAGTTACTTTCGTCAGTTACAGTTTTTCTTGGAACCTGACTTTGGGCTTTATTTTGGATTTTTGCAGTACACGTGTACGTGATTACGCGGCTATTCACAATAAAGTGCCTGGCAGAGGTTTCAGTGAACTACATTCAAGCTGTCTCTCTAGCGTTCCACTCTCGAACGGCACGCAGAAAAAACAAGCACTCAAATTTTTCTGTGCCAGCCCCGATTTCTCTTATTTTATCGTGATGATCATTTCTCCCTATGTAGGTGGGTGCCAACAATGTTTTCGCAGGATGACAGTTGGAAGCCTTGTAGTGATGGGCTGGAACTATTAAACTGCAGTTCATTCACTTCACTTTTTTTATCAGTTTAATGCACTTTTCTGGACAAGAACTGATCAAAACAAGCTATCAAATATTCTTAAAAACATGCGTAATCAGATAATATACTGCAGCTGTTTCGGTCACTGATAGTAGCTTAGCTTCAGAACAGTAAATAAATTACCCAGAAAAATAAACCAGATTTTTGTGTATGAAGAAAGCAATCAGAATTTATTATTTTTGTGCACTGGAGATCCTGTAATCTGTCTTCAAAGTTATTCATTCCTCTGGACACAACTTTCTGTCGCTTCACTTGACAAATTAACCAGAAGTCCGTTAGAAAATTTTGTTTTTTGTACATGTGCGTACATATATATTTTTTCAACATCTTTGTTTCTCTGACTCACACATGCAAGTTGTTAAGCTATTTTCGCTAAGTTTTCCTGGGTTTACAATAGGCGTTTCTTCAGTTCCATGTTTTCATTACTGAACTGCATCAAATATCTTCAGTTACCCTTTAAAGCAAGAAGAAGAGCAGAAATATTTTTAAATGTCCCCTCTTGATAGTTTCTGATACCGTGTTCTTTTCAACTGTAGCAAAAACGTTCGTACAGGAGTATCTTTACTGATTTACCATCTGCCTTCATCACTTTCAATTCCTAAATCAGGTGAACTAGAAGTATATTTATTTTCAGAAGAATTCGGTGGTTGTGCGTATGGGCCACATAACTATCCGCCTAGTCCAGGCATCACTCCTGTCCAGACATCACTCCTCCATATTCTTCTGATATTACTATATACATTTGCGACAAAATGGCGATAACTTCTGAATTTCTTTAAAATTGTAACTCTTCAGGCTTTCCCGGCGATCTAATGACATCTTGGGTTGTCGGGTGTTCTGCCGGATATCAGCGTCGTTTAAAATTGTTCAGCAAAGTGTTAAATGGTCTAAAATAAATTACAGGTGAAGTTGAAATTGATTTGCTGTGACACAAAAATATATAAATTGGTAATTGTATATGTGGAAGTTACTGATTGTAACCTACAGACCTACAAGTTATTAAACTTAGTATGAAATCTCTAATCTGATTATTATTGATATAAATGTCACAAAACAGCTGTTAATGGAAACATCAGTTAGGTCACAGTACTTACGAAGCCCTCAGCCACCGCCAACCGATTCGGCTCATATTTGCCAAATCGTTAGTGTACAACCTGAAATGGAAGACACTAAGATAACTTAGCTCAACCCCGTCCCCACCCCCACCCTCCTCCCGATTTTTAGAAAAACACCCCTAAAATTCATTACGCGAAATCGACTCAGAACAGATGAGACCGATAGATAATTGAAACTGTGCATTGTACATCGTTATATATGGGGTGCAAGAACGCGTATTTTTCTAGAAATCCAGGAAAGAAACTTTTTTGACAGTCGCAGTTACCGCTGTGCAACGAAAGCTCCGCTGCCGTAACGACCCAGGCATTCGGCTGATGAGCAGAGAACTTGATTCGATTTCCAAATACAGTTTTTTTTTCTTTCTCGAAACTGGTAGGAACTGGGGGGGGGGGGGGGTGTTAATAAGGTCAACAGACTAAATCAGGAGGAATAATAATAGGGAAATACCTTTCTCAAATTAGTAACGAATTAAAATTATGCTTCGTTGTATAAAAACAATGCCCAGTAAGGAGTGCGAAGATGAGCATTCGGTCACGTTGTCGCGCAAGGAAGGAAAAAGAGCCCGGGTTGCAGTGGTGGTATACATAAAATAACGCATTCCTACATAGCGCAATATTCTATCACAGCGTCGGGATGATTATTGCCTGAAGTTTTTCTGTACTTAACAGCAACTAATAATGAATTTAATCCTCCACGTGCAGAAGAGATTTATCGTTTAACCAGATTCTTAGAAAAGTTTGTGTCACTCGTTCCGAATCCGGTAAACTGACAAATTAAAATTAAAATATATCTTGAGAACATTATGAAACCTTACGTTGCTGACAAGTTTTTTTTTATTCTGCTACTGGAATCCTGAGATGGCCAGAATAATACTGTCATGTATGATGGCATGAGCATAGATGGCCCAGGGGCAGCTGACTTCCATGGTAGAAGTAATAGTGAAAAACTGCAAGTCTGTGTAACGGCCACATATGTTTATTTTTGTCGCCAAATTAAAAACTTTATTTTGAGGCTTACAATTTAAATCTGCATCAGCAAACGCAGCGGGAATTGCACTACCGCGCTGACCCATTAACGATTCACACCATAATTCATGATCAACTTTCAGCACCTGTTTTTCAGGCAATCCTATTACATGCGTGGTACACATCAAAATTAATTCCCAAAAAACAAATATTTTCAAATATAAACCAAGTTTTTCTGCCGAATCTTCGAAAGGAACAATGTAATGGCGCGAAGATGGCATTCGCTAGATGTTCTTGGTGTCACGAGTTTATTTGCTTTGAATGCGTGTATGGCAAGTATTATCCATCTAGTTGTTCGATGGAAATTGAGGACATGTAACACAGTGAGTAAATGAGACAATTGTGAAGCGTCCATGATTAAATTTTTCTTTACTAAACCAAGCCGTTCCAGAAATTTATTTGCGTACTTGGTTGTTATTATTTATTGATTTACTTACCTTATTGACCGTCCTGTTGCTATCAATTCCGAAACGGAAAAGACAAAAAATGAATGTACTTCGAAATAGAACACAGGTTCTCTGATCGCTGGGCAGATGCCTTGGTGGATCGTTACGCCAGTGGAGCTTTCATTGCACAGCGTTTACCTTACGGATACATAAGCGGCAGCGAAAAAAGAACTGTTCCTCGATTTCTATAAAAATATAAGTTTTCGCCCCATATGATAACGAAAAAATGTTCATTTTTCAATTATTTATCGATCTCGTCAGTTTTTAGTCGATTGCATGTCTGATCTTTAAGGGTTGTTTTCTCATAAATGAGGTGTTTGTGAAACAAAATATCTTAGCCTCCTTCTTCTGCTGTGTACAAGCTACCTGACACATACGAGCTGAATCGGTCGGCCGTGTCTGAGGCCTTCGCCTTATTGGTAGAAAATGGAAAATACGCTTATTTATGAAATCTACGGAAAATAAGCAGTCCAATAAAGTTACGTAACTTTTAGTACAAAATGTTACTGCTTCGCTCGAAAAATTTTGGAACGGACATCTGCTTTCCTCTTTTTTCCAACAAAGTGACTTCTACCACCCAATGCACACCATTGAGAGCTTTGTTGCTAGATTTCTCTGATGGCACTGGTCTGCCTAAACATCTTCTTCTGTTTTAGATGTGAGGTGGCAATGTTCCTTCGAATATCCTTGATACTTGTGGTCTCTTGCGATACGTTTTTGTCCAGTATGTCACAGCTATCTCAGCAATTGTAATGAAAATTGGAGTATACCATTTTTTCCCACGAACTACGGACATATGTTTTCTTCCAAACACAAGTCATGGTGGACTAAGTCTGCCATATATTTGCTTTACTGTCTCACAAGATATGGCTGTTGGGTGAGCTACTTGTATTTTTATTCCGTCTATCGTCTAGAAACTGATACCTGAGGCACAATTAGATCAAAATTTCTTGCCGTTGTTAAACAAGTGTTGTCATTCCATTTTACGCTGACTTGGTTGTGTATGTCGAACAGGCAGACATCTGCTCTGCTTTCGAAGGGCAGTTAGCGTTCTTGTTCTGTCTTCTTGTAGCTGCCGCACAGAATCGCATCGTTTACATTTTTAGTAGAAATGGCACGTCTTTTAGGTGAACGACAGAGTCAACCTTCGGGAACTCCACTGTGAAAAGAATACTTGAGATTTTTCAGGGACATTCTTCCTACAGAAAAAGATTATAACAATAGCCGTTAGTATCAGACAAAGTCTAAAATGTGACCTAAATCTGACAAGTTTCCTTTAAAAAATTGTCTAAGGAGGGTCGACCCTGTCATCATTTCATCGATCGAAAAATTTCCGCCTCGTGCAAGTTTTTATTCATAGTGACAGACACCTGAACTTGAATCTATGGTCACTTTTAATGACATTCGCTTCGTTGTTATTCACAAAATGAAACATTACATTCAGTTCAACATACTTAGGTGTAAGGCATTTTTTACATGCGACACAACTAGATTGTTATCTTCTGACATATAATCTCTCTAGCTTGGCAATGTGTATCACCACGTTGTTTTCGCACTGTTTTGCATATTTTTCAGTTTCTTTCATAACACTGTTTAGTGACTTTGGTGCCTAGTGACTATCACCTGCTCCCTAGGTTAAAAGAGCATTTGGCCGGAAAGCGATTCAGTTCCGACGACGATGTGAAAGAAGAGGTTCATAACATTCTGAACAGCATGGCGGCGAGCTGGTATGACATGGGCATACAAAAAGTGCCACGGCGTCTGCAAAAATGCATGGACAGAAATGGTGGTTATGTCGAAAAATGGCTAAATGTTAAAGCTGTAAACTGGTGTAAACCATTGTAGAAATAAACAGGTCTATGTACGTATAAAAAAATAGGAAACCTTACTTTTGGGATTACCCTCGTAAATCATGCGGAGAGATGAATGTCATGCAACAAGGTATTTGCGCTTCGCCCGTTCGAAGGACTTTTTATGTGAGGGATGTGGGAGACAAGCAGCGAAACCTAAACATTGGATTAGTGCAGAACAAATGGTGAACAGATTCGTCTACTTGAAGGAGACAGTCGTTTTGAGGGAGAGCTAAGGAGTATCTGCAGTCGATGCGATACGATGCAAGCAGGTGCTGCAGTGGCCGTGACTCACCACTCGTCATTCTCTGTCCACAGGGGGCCGTTCAGCGTGGTGCGGCGCTGCATCCACCGGCAGACCAGCCAGCAGTTCGCCGTCAAGATAGTCGACGTCGCCAAGTTCACTTCCAGCCCCGGCCTCAGCACCGCAGGTCAGTAACCTGAACCAGCGCGATTGGTTCTTTGTAGAGTAGTGGACAAGTCTTCCACGGTCCGTAGCATTAATCCCACTGTAACTTAAAATACGTACACAGTGGGTGAGTGAGCCTTGTAAGCCCGTTATCACCACTGACTGAAGAAATATTAACAATAATGCATTTAACAGCAGTTGTTTCACGTACTTCGAGTCAAATCACTTTTTTATCATCTTCCATTAAGTACTTTTCTCGTTACAACGAATCATGTATCCTATTCTTCTTCTTCTTCTTCTTCTTCTTCTTCTTCTTATTTATTATTATTATTAATCTGGTGCAGTTATTGGTGGAGCCTCAATAGTTTCCCATCTTAGCCGGGCGTGCTAATGCCGTTGCTCGACGGGTGCGCTCTGGTATGTAATTAAGCAGGCTCCTAAAAGTGTGTTCCTAGGCTTTCCCGGCAAATATGCCGCTTGAAAGCCTCTGTAGCATGCAGCCGCATAGATTAATGGTTGGAGAACGAATTTTCTACGGTGTAACGTGCCATCACTATCGTCAGGTTACTCCAGGTGACTGACGTCCTGGAGCAGTCGGTGCGGTATGTATACCGGTCGTCTTCCCGTCTTCCCCCCTTCATTGACCCCGTGTGCGGACCAGTTAGTGTACCGACCGCGGTACTGGGAGTAGCTAGCGCTCGGGGGTGGAGTTGCGGACCTCAGTATGTGCTCCCCCTTCGCCGGGCTCGGTGTTCAGTTTCCGTTGCGCTTGGATAATTTTCAGTGCCAGAGTCCCCGCTTGACTAAGTTGGAATCCATTTTCCTAGTTGATGAGGTTCTCAAGTAGTCGGATTTCGATAGCCTCCTTTGTATACGAAGTCCCAATACTGGGATGTCTTATACATCTTAATTACTAAATTTTTGTTTTTCTTCTTCGTATTTCACTTCGTTGTTCAGCAACTGCCGATTTTGTAGGCTGTGTAGAGGTTGGTGTGCCGTTCATGTTCCATGCACTTTCCTTCAACCGGTTGGAAAACTGAAACAAAGCGTCTATCAGAAGAAAAGCCACACGGACCAGTACCTTCTCCCCCCCTGGCTGTCATCAGCCATTTATAAATGGAAGGAGTGCTAAGCGAGCTAGACCACCGAGCTCGTGTGATTTCCGACAAAGAAAGCGTAAAACCGGCACTGGAGCAGTTCAGGGACGTGTTCCAGAGAACACATAGCGACCGCCAGATTCGATGTGCTTTCAAGCAAAAGACCACACCACAACCAACAACGAAGCCGGCAAAGACCAAATCCGATTCAGGGACAATAAAATACGACCTGGGACTCCTTAAATCTGGAGTGTATTACGTACTATGTGAGTGCCAGAACGCATGTGTCAGATAAACCATTCGCACAATTGAAGAAAGGTGCACGGAATACAAACGACACGCTGACTTCCGAAAGGCTACAAAAACTGCTAAACAGTGCCTTGAAACCAGCCACAGAATGAAATAAGAGGATACAAAAATTTTGCATAGCACATCCCACTATTGGGACTGTGTGGGCCTATACAATGAGGCAATCGAAATCTGGCTACATGAGAACCTCATCAACAAGGACAATGGATTTCAACTTAGTCAAGCGTGGGCTTTGGCACTGAAAACTATCCAGACACAGCGGAAACGGAACACCGAGCACGGTGAAGACAGTCCGCAGCTCATGGTCAAGTGGCTAGCTTTGCTGCCTCTGGATCACGGGGTCCCGGATTCGATTCCTGGCCTGTCTGGGGATTTTCTCCGCCCGGGGACTCGGTGTTTATCATCATCATCATCATAATCATCATCATTAGTGTCGGTTCTCGATTGGATTGTGTAAAATATTGGACTGTGTAGAAACTGGGACTTTGTACAGGCGCTGTTGACCGCGCAGTTGAGCGCCCCACGAACCAATCATCATCATCATCATCATCATCATCATCATCACGGCGAAGACAGAGCGCAGACTGAGGACCGCCAGTCGACTCCCCCATCACCATGGCCGGCACATCTGTCAGTCAGGAGCATCCTGCTGATGATGTCACGTCCACTGTCGAAACTTCGTTCTACAACGATAAATCAATCCGGCTGCATGCCCGAGAGACTTTCAAGCGGATTCCTAAAACTTTGAACTTCGATTTCTCGAAAACGCTTAGGAAGCGTATAGTACCAAAGCAGCATTCGTTACATTTATGTATGTACTATAGTCGTACGAAAGACAAGCAGAAATCTGTTACACGTTCGTTGTATGCTTCACTTATTAGCTGTGGGATAAACAGGAGAAAAAAAATGAGTTTTGAGATTTTTCCCTTAAGGACAATTTGTCGAAAGATTTCGTGTAACGTAACAATGTTTCTGGCTTAAAATGACCTAAACTGGACATCACTGAATAAGGATATCTGCACTGAATTTAGACAGTCGTCTGAGAGGAAAATTTGATGAAGGCTGTTACGATGGACTTAAAAATTAATTTGCCTTTTGGGCTTTGGAAATCATGAAGGAGTCATTGTATCTACAAGTGAGCTGGCAGGCCGTCCTCGACCAGCGACGGAATAGACAACTTGAATCGTGAAGATAGATAACAAGACAGAGGTGCTGTGGATTTACCAGGGGTCTCGAGTCCGGCACTGGACAAGGCTGCCTGCGGATTGCGATGTTTTATTACTGCCGCGTCCTCCCAGCGCGCTCCCCTTCAGATCTGGGATTGACCTGCCGCCAGGCAGCCCTCTGTCCGCCTTGAATAATACAGCCCTCTGCCAGGGATCGCCGCCTCCAGCTGCCGTGCTCTCAGCCTTTCACGTTCTGTAGAGAGAGAGAGAGAGAGAGAGAGAGAGAGAGAGACAGAGAGACAGAGAGAGAGAGAGAGAGAGAGAGAGAGAGAGAGAGAGAGCGGGGAGGGGAGGTGAGAGAGAGGGGGGGGAGGGAAGGAGGGAGGTGACAGAGAACTTGAGGCGTGTTTTGATTTGCCGAGAAGCAGAAACCCCATAAATCCATCAACCAGCCGCGAAAGCGATGCCCACACACACACACACACACACACACACTGGTCATACCGGATTCGAGAGTCCATTACCGCGGCAACGTATTTTCGCCATCTGCCCCTGTCTTGAGCTATTTCCTTCCATTCACCTTCAATACCTAAGCTCCTCAAATCAGCCTTAACATTGTCCTCCCATCTACGCCTCGGTCTCCCCACAGGACGTTTTCCCTCTAAGTGCCCTACCAGTACTCTGCGCGCTTCCCTGCCCTCATCCATTCGAGCTACGTGACCCGCCCCATCGCAGCCTACGTGATTTAATAATACTGATTACGTCAGGGCTTGAATAGAGTTCGTGAACTTCTTCGTTATGCAGTTTTCGCCACTCTCCGCTAATGTCATCCCTTTTTGCTCCGAAAATTTTCCTCAAAATTTTGTTTTCAAATACTCGAAACGGGTTTTTATTTAGCACAGTGAGAGACCAAGTCTCTCACCCATACAGCATAGCTGGAAGAATAATAGTTTTGTATATTCTAATCTTTAAATTCCTAGACAATATCCGTGACGAAAGTAATCTATTCAGTGAGAAGTAGCACCCATTTCCCGCCCGTAATCTCTTCTTCAGTTCGGATTCAATTTCATTTCTCGAAGTGATGTCCACGCCTAGATACTTAAATGTGTTCACTTTTTCAAATTGCATGTCTCCAACTCTTAACATTTCCTGATCTACTGCTGTTGTCATTCTAGTAGTAACCAGGTATTTAGTTTCGTCTTCACTTATCCTTAGGCCTGCATCTTCACTAGCCTTGATTAACGCATTCGCATTTGCTGTTACAGATTCTTTCCTATCGCTAATGATGATTAGATCGTCTGCATACCCTAGTATCTTAATATTTCCATTTAACTCCACACACTCTGAATCATCTGCTGCCATTCGTACAATATATTCTAGGACTAAATTAAAAAGTAGCGGAGACAGGGAGTGTCCTGCTTAAGTCCGTTCTTTATTACAAATTATTCTGACTCCAATTTCCCCACGCGTACACTCCTTTCGTGTTTTTCAAACTCGCTTCTATAAGTCTAACATACTTTTTTGATATTCCAAGTTCCAAAAGAATTCTGTACAATTTTGATTGCAATACTGAATCATATGCTTTTGTAAAATCTATGAACAGATTATGAACTGGTTTATTGTATTCCCATTTCTTTTCCAAAATTTGACGCAGGGTGAATATTTGGTCTACAGTTGATCTGTTCCTCCGAAAGCCAGCTTGGTAATCGCTCACAATTTCATCTGCATATGGTATGAGCCTGCTTAGCAGAATATTCGAGAAAAATTTGGAACATACTGGTAATAGCGATATCCCTCTATAATTACTACAATCTATTTTGTCGCCCTTCTTAAAAATTAGGATCAGAATCGACTTCTGCCACTCTTCAGGTATCATCTGAGTTCCATACTTCAGTTATCACTTTCTGAACTACTTCCACCAATTTTGTCCCCCATTTTTAACTAATTCTGCAGTTATGCAATCTGATTCTGGTGCTTTATGGTTTTTCAATTTGTTGATTGCATGTCTTACTTCGTTTAACGTTGGCTCAGGTATCTGGGGTTCTGCTGTATGTATTTCGTACGCCTGCTCGTTTCCTGCTTCCAGGTAAACATTTAATAGATGCTCAAAATACGCCCTCCATTTACTTAATATAGCACTGAGGTCTGTCAGTATTCCCCCGGCATCCCCGCGAAGTGCATTTGTCCTAGCCTTGAACCCCCTTCCTGTACCCATTTATGTCTAGGTAAAGTTCCCAAATGTTGGTGAACTTGGGCAACTACAAGAAAATGATCGGAATCGCAGTCTGCTCCCCTGAAAGTCCTAACATTTTCTATATTAGTGTGCCATCTCCGATCTACAAGAACATGATCAATTAGGTTCCGGGTGTGTCCATCCGGAGAGACCCAAGTTGATTTATGAATGTCCTTCCTTTTGAATGTGCTCTCAACACTCATGTCCTTTGAAACAGCAAAATTAACCACCCTTGTGCCATTATCATTCGAAATGTTATGCAAACTTTGTTTCTCAATTGTAGGCCGGAATGCTTCCTCCTTCCCTATCTTCGCATTAAATTCACCTGTGATCAATTTTGTCTCTTACGAGGAGAACTCATCCCACAGTTGATCTAGTTCTTCATGAAAGCCGTCTTTAACAAGCTCTTCAGTGTCCTCAGTTGGTACGTGTACATTAATTACGACTAGTCTATTCCACCTGCCGGACAACACTATAACTGATAGTCGGTCACTAATGAACCTTATATCTCTGATTGCGTGAAGCACTTTTCTCTGTACTGCGAAATCTGTTCCGAAGCTGTGAGCTTCCGCACCCCCATAGAAAAATGTATAGTTACCCGTCTTCATGCTACCCTCCCCCTGCAACCGAGATTCTTGAATAGCTGTAATGTCTACATCGTATATATCTAATTCGTCTAATAATGTCTGGTACGTTCCTGGCCTGTTCAAACTTTTAACGTTCCATGTTCCCAACTAGAAAGTTCCTTTCGTGCTGAATCTCTTCGAAGTAGGTTCCGCCCGGAGATGCGAATGGGAACCTGGTTTACCTCCGGAATATTTTACTTCAAAGGGACCCATGCCCATTAATGTTGCTGATTCTTGATGAACAGATTTGATAGTAAGAGGAGAAGAAACAGGGATGGTTCATCAAGCCATCGGCTGCTCCCCACCGGCTGTCCGCTACTGCTTATTTTTTGTATTCGCAGCTACCCTTCATATCTGAAGGCCGTATCCCCTATCCGCAACCTGGGGACGCGCTGTGCCGTGGTGGTAGGGGCCCACAAGACAGAATGCGATGCCCGCGGACAATTTAATGTGCCGTTAGACACAAAGGACTCCTTTAGTGAAGTAATATCTTCAACAACAGGAAGCTAACTCTATTGACTGATCACTTGGATCTCCCAGCTTGTATTCCAAAAAGCATTTTCGAAGCTTGTAGGAGGCGTGTGGCTGCACGTAATTGCACCGTGAACTATTGCCGCGGTTCTCTGCGAGCACCTTCCATTTATTACGGAGCTCATACCACCACCATAACAGCATCAAACATCACTTAATGTACGATATTGTCACTTTTAGTGATTTCTGTACTGACGTTGCGTGTAATATAATAATTTGGCATTTAGACGTTGAAATTTCAAACGTGTATCACATTCGATGTTAGACTATTCCAGTTATCATTTCTTGAGAAACAGTTTCATATAAAGCGCGATTCCGTGATGATGTTCCAAACATTCAGGGATGATGAAACGGGGAAGACATATCAAACTGAGGTAACGGACCCTTGTCGGGAAGCAATCGTGTTGGAAGCTAGAAGAGAAAACAGTTCTCATAGCTCTGACAGCAGAATCTATGTGCTGGTACTGCTGCTGCGAGGAAATGTTGCGTAGGCAACTTTCAGAGGACCAAAACAAGGAAAATGTTCTAGTAAACGTGGGCTCTAAACTGAACAACTTAAGAGCTATGGGTACTTGTTGAGTCGGAGAGATGTCTTTGACAGCGTGGAAGACGAACAAGTGTTCATAGCTCTTCAGTTATGCATTCGAGCACTGGTTTATTGGATTTTTCTTCTTCTTTTGTTCCATAATACCTCCTCCAAAAATACGGAAACTGAACAGCTTGCAGAAGAGGAGATACATTTCACAGTATCGAAGACGAATAAGTGCTCATGGCTCCTCAGTTACGCATTTAGAGCCTATGTTTACTACACATTTTTCTCTGTTTTGGCGCATATTAACACCTCTGAAAGGGACTGTGTTCTGCGAACAGAGGACCGAAGCATACTTTGTGGCGTCGGCAGCGTGCTCCTTGCCTGACGCCACACTCACGAACATCGCCTAAGGCGATAGCTGGCAACGCACGCGTAAGCGCCTTATTGGACCACTGTTTATGCTTCTGGCTACCGCTGAATAAATTCATGTGCCCAAAAACTGTCACTGTCGCTTGTCTTGTGTCCTTCATGCCACTCGTAATGATCGCTACTGAGGCGAAGTACTTTCATCATACCAAAACTAAAATTGAAGTCAATGTTAAATGTCCTGCGCACTTCCTGAAACGCATGCTAAGGACAAAGCCGGTAGCATGACGCTTCTGACTGGAGTTTCATTAGTTCTTCTCACTGCGCATCGTCCCGCCCCAAGTCCTCTTTCTAAGTGCGCATCACTGCAGTATTTAGTTGTCAGCTCGCTACCTATTGAATCCTTGATCCCGTAATGTTACGACAAATCAATATTCTGTCGATTTTGTTCTATACTTTGCCGGCATACAGCACATGCGCCATTTTTTATCTCCTCGTCGTGTTATATTTACTGGGTCTCTACCATCTGCTTGAAAGCCATTTGGATTTGTTCTCCGCCGCATCCATTTTTATCGAATACTACTTGGTGTGGCTAGGTTTCCTTGGCATGGTTTGTTCGTCAGGTTTTGCACGGACCCTATGGACCAGCTTCGTAGCAGACCCTCACGTTGTGAAAGATAACAGCTGGAGGTGACGAGATAAAAAGTAGCATGCGTGGCTTTCCTGTACATGCTGTGTCTCATAATGCCGTTCGATTTGCGCTTGACTTGGACGTTTAAAAGCGTAGTTGGCCATTCTATTTCTATAGTGAATTTTATGCTGGGATGGAGAGAGTTCAGAGGCTTAAACTCCTAGTCTTTCATTCCTGTGTAATAAAATCACAAATGTGTTATAAACGTGTCTGAAAAATCATGTGGGCTAAGTGCAGTTTTTTCAGAACCTTCTCTTCGAAATTTTCCACGAATAAACCTGCCACAACAGGTGAAAGAGGGCACCCCATAGCGACGCCACCAGTGCGTGCACAAGAGCAGCCGCTAAAGAGAGAGAGTGTAGATGTGAGAACGAATTCGAGAAGGTTAGTCATTTTAGAGCTGTATTTTTCGCTGATCGATTTGAAGGAATCAGAAAGCGGAATTCTGGTGAAGAGGGAGACGACCTGATAAGGTCCTGGTATTAATTCGTAGATCTTCGATCCAGTGAATGAAATTTACAGAGTTTCTGATGTGGTCCTGACATGTACCTAGGTGCTTAATACTGCCCTTAGATGATGTACCAGCTGGTACATAGCTGTACTTGAGCTGCTTACAATAGGCCACTAGAGGAATGTCTTGTCTGAGAATTTTTGGTAAGCTGTAAGGGCTTGGCGCTGCAGCAGCCAGTGTTTGTAAGTTTTTGATTATTTCCTTCACCAGGGACTGGAGTAGAAGATCTGTGGTCTTTCTTTTCACTGTTTTCGTCGAATCTTCATATAATTTCACATATGCTGGCTCCTGGAACGAGTTCTAGGAGAGAGTTACCTAAATCGTACCACTTGTCGGATTTTATTTATAAGGGGTAGTCAAATGAAAACGTAACACCGCATTCCTGGGCGTTTTGACTTCATGGCGCGCCGCAGTTTCTGCAAAGTGTCTCATAGCGCTGCGCACTGGTTGTTTGTGTCACGCTCGGGAAATAGGACGGAGGGCCCCTGCAGTTGAAAGAGGTCATCCTGACTTTGTCGGAACATATGTTAACAGCTCTGGATTTCTTTGGCTGGGTGATATGTGAGATGTTTCCACTGTTGGCTTTGTCGTTTGCGCTCTGGCTGTAGCACTGCTATCGGACGGAATCATCCAGTTGCACGATAATGCCCACCCCCTCACTGCCAATCGGACGAAGCGTACACCTCGGCGATTTGGCTGGGAAACTCTGAAATGTCCTCCATACGGCACGGATCTTTCACTCTGTGGTTTTCACATCTTTTGCTCCCCCAGGACAGACATCGTCGGTTTCAGCCGAACGGGGAAGTGCAAGTGTAGATGCGGCCAACTGCGTTCTATGGAACAGGAATTGATTGTCACGCCTCCCAGTGGGGTAAATGTCTTAACGCGTTTGGTGATGACTTTTGATTGGAATCATTCCATGATCCTGTTGTTTGACTGCAACTCATACTATGGCGGAAACACGAAGTTACAAAATTATTTAAACAATGCCATATTCAAGAACATAATGTTGTCCTTGATATCTGATAAGAAGAACGGAAATCCAGAGAAAAAAAGTCACTACACTTAATTTTCTAAAACTCTGCAAGTGTCACAAATTAGGAATCTGGTTTTCTAATTTGTACCACTGTGCGCGTAAATTGTACCACCGTTATGAATTACGTCCCTGTGTTTAAAGATACAGGGTGACAATGATCTGTATGAAATAAAATCGTTATAACTTCTGAACAGTTTGCGTTAGGACGTTCAAACTGCACGGTTGTCCGCGGGGCATGATGGGAATTATTATGGGCATGCGTGGTTTGGTTTAGTGACGAAGCCCACTTTCATTTGGATGGATTAATCAGTAAGCAAATTTGGCGCATTTAGGGGACTGAGAATCCGCATTTCGCGATCGGAAAGTCTCTTCACCCTCAGCGGGTGACCGTGTGGTGTGCAATATCCAGTTGTGGAATAATCGATGGGATATTTATTGAAAGCGCGGAGACTACCGAACGGTACGTGAAGGTTTTGAAAGATGATTTCATCCCTATTATCCGAAGGGACCCTGATTTCGACAAGATGTGGTTCATGCTGGGATACCCAGAGCCCACTGATGTGGGCCTCGATTGACCGCCACATTCTCCGGGTCAGAACACACGTGGCTCCTAGTAAAGACAATGTGTACAGCAATAACCCCAAAACCATTGCTGATGGACGTTTACGTGTTCAACAAAATGTGTGCACGCCGTAGTTCATAACTAAGTTACATTTTTTTCATATGGTTCCATAATTGCCATTCTGTATGCACCAGGATACGTTTCAGGAAATACTCCTTATTTTAGTTCTTACATCACTGAAACTTCCTGGGAGATTTAAATTGTGTGCTGGAACGAGACTCGAACTCGGGACCTTTGCCTCTCATTCTGGAAACATCCCCCAGGCTGTCCCTAAGCCATGTCTCCACAATATCCTTTCTTTCAGGAGTGCTAGTTCTGTAGGGTTCGCAGGAGAGCTTCTGTAAAGTTTGGAAAGTAGGAGACGAGCTACTGGCAGAAGTAAATTTCTGAGGACGGGGTGTGAGTCGTGCTAGGGTAGCTCAGATGGTAGAGCACTTGCCCGTGAAAGGCAAAGGTCCCGAGTTAGGCACACAGTTTTAATCTGCCACGAAGTTTCATATCAGTGCACACCCCGCTGCAGAGTGAAAATCTCATTCTCTTACATCATTATTTGCAGGCATTTTTCACTCCTTTCCTCATCCCTGCGTACTTCGGACGAATCCCCTCTCTCTCTCTCTCTCTCTCTCTCTCTCTCTCTCTCTCTCTCTCTCTCACACACACACACACACACACACACACACACACACACACACACACACACACTTCTTTCTTTATTTCATAGGCTACTTGTCAGCTGAAAGGCTCCTTGGCTAGGACATGACGTTTTGTTTATAGCATTCATCCTGCTCCCAGATTCGATGATATGTCTTGGCTGGATATCTGTAGTCCACATTTTGCTTGCCAGGGCTCTGTCTGTATTGAAAACAAAGGGGCAGTCCTTTCGATCTGTAGTATCAAAGTTTTCTTACGTCCGACATGGTTAAACAGATCATCATCCGTTCGAAATCAAGAACATGTTCTTCCAATTAGTTTTAAACTGCATTTCGGCCATGAATTTTTATATCTCCGTTCTCATTTTTACTTTTACATTTAGCATGCCTCTTAATTGTTGCTTTGGCACATTCTGCATACGTGCACTTTCATTTAATCCATGATCCCCATTTAGACATTATTTTAAAGCAAAAACAATTTATCTGTGCTCCACTTCCATAATGCCTTTCTCTTATCATATTGAAATACCAAATAATTATTTAATTAGTAACTTATGGAAGAGAATGGATTAGAAAATTAATTATATTATTTACATTACGTTGCGTTAATAATGCTAAATGCATGTTTTAATGGTCATCACACGAAGACGTTTCTTAAACTGTACCGGTACTATAAGGGAAACTTACACCACTACATTATAGGCAACTCGGCATTTTGTCTTCATCCATTTCCTACAATCGAATCACAACAAATAGAGACTTACGATTGTCCGATAACAAAGGTTATTTCAGTTATATTCGCTGGTCCCGGCGGAGGTTCGAGTCTTCCCTCGGGCATGGGTGTGTGTGTGTGTGTTTGTCCTTACGATAATTTAGGTTAAGTAGTGGCTGGTTCAAATGGCTCTGAGCACTATGCGACTTAACTTCTGAGGTCATCAGTCGCCTAGAACTTAGAACTAATTAAACCTAACTAACCTAAGGACATCACACACATCCATGGCCGAGGCAGGATTCGAACCTGCGACCGCAGCGGTCACGCGGTTCCAGACTGAAGCGCCTTTAACTGCACGGCCACACCGGCCGGCCGGTTAAGTAGTGTGTAAGCTTAGGGACTGATGACCTTAGCAGTGAAGTCCCATAAGATTTCACACACATTTGATTCAATTACAATTAGCCACAAATAAAACATTGTGTTGACACATGGAACATTAATTCTCCTCGCTACGTAATGCTAGATGAAAATTGCACCAAATCATCATAGTCGCCATCTGATATCTTCAACACACAGGTCTCACAGCTGACACTATGGCTCCAGGAAGCGCGCAGTTCACGCTGACATCACTAAATATTAGGTGGTGCAAGAGATACGAATTCTATAGAAGTGGTACAAATATGGAACCGGTACGAGATAGGCAACTCTTCCCTTCATTTTTCTGCTGCGCTCATACAGTGGAAGTAGCGCACATGAATTTTCTATGTCCACATGTAAAATGATTACTTGAGGATCATTCCACAGTTCTCTAATGGCAACTGTTTCAGCTTCCGATATGTTTGCCTTCGGTGGAAAGGCTCTGATGACCGCACGACACGTTCCCCGAGGTATCTCTTCCGCATCGTCGTAGGGAAGGGTGGAAATGCCTTTTTAGATACCACTGAAGAAATCTGCAATATATATAATAGTACGTGTTGGTGTAAAATTGAGTCTCCTTCGCGAGAACTGATCACGGCGCGTCATTGCGCTCTCTCTCTCTCTCTCTCTCTCTCTCTCTCTCTCTCTCTTCCCGCGAGACTGATTACAGTTCGTCGTTGCTCTTTTCACGGTGGTTGTTCTCTTTGTGTCAGATCCCCGAAATTGGATAATGTTTTAATAGTGCGTCACCATCGCTCAGCATTAGCACAAGAGACGTCGTCAACCTACTCCCAAGAACCAGGCAAGAGCAAACAAGCCTAAGTGGGGTACGAGTAATTGCTTTGTGTTCTGTCCAGTTGCCGACGGGTGTACCCAATCCTTCCACTCAGAAGGGCAAGACATGGTCTTTTTGTGATACAGTGGGCGGTCGCAGTATTAACGAGATTCAGTCGTCGCAAATGTTGATAATAGCCATGGCCACGACACCTCATAAAGAAGGTGAGAGGGATTGAGAAAATATTTTGTCACAAAGCTTATCTAGCTTCTTAAGTCTCTGACACATCTACTCCCCGTAGAGGACTCTGACATGTGATCATCGGCTTTACCGACGAATCAGATGTTTGTATTGCTCTCGGGTGACCAGCCGGGAGCCGTCGTTGGCGAAACACGATTTTTCGACAACATACCTTACCTCCATTTTCAGGCGATACTTGTAGAATGAGAGTCTTTGCCACATTGCCGCCTCTTTCCAATGTCCACTGTCCAAAGTTCGGGACTTCATATTTAAGGTACGGTGAATGTCGTCTTTTCGGTCAAATGTTAGAAACGAAAACAGATTCTAAGTCCACTGGTACGAAGTAAACATTGGAGAAAAACGCCGAGGCTATGTGATGAGAGCGCATGGGGTGCTTAATAGAACAATTATACTTTCTAGACTACTGAAACCGTCATAGAGGAATCACACCGATTAAGGAGAGGCAACAGGAGGCGTTCTTGAGAGGGTTTTATCTGCGGAAATCTGTGCTAGTAACAGTCCAGCACTATCTCGGATGAACGCTATTTGGAATAAATCATAGTGCCAGGCCGCCTTTTAAGAGAAATTGGTATTTTCTTTCAGACGTAATTTCATTTCAGCTGTTGCATTAACCGAAATATCTTCTTTTCATTTTACAACAGGAACTGTAACAGTTGTACACAACATTTCGCCGAAGTATCTGCTTGTATTGACAAAGATTGATCTTTGATGCCTCAACGTCTCCCACCTACTGACTCGACGTAATCACGTGCTGATCACCCCAGCTGCACTCGATTGGTTGATAATTCCATCATAATTTTAGGAGCTTTATGCAAGTGACAACTCTGACAGGAGTCGAATTCAGCTGCATTTACAACCACTGCGGCAACCTCATCAGTCGTAAATCACACATTTCTATTTCATAAACGCTGTCAATTTTTAGCACACAAAAACTTCAGTTGCCATAATTTTTTATTATGTTGCAAACTCTCGTAGTAGCAGCGGATGTAACTGACGAATTGTGCGAAGCGAATCTAATAATAGATGATCTTAGCTTTGAGACAATATTTTCCGATTGATCATAGACTGAAAATATGACATTGCTGTGCCTGTGTTACTCTGCATTACGATGCAATGCTCCTTCGAACATAGTAAAACGCATTGCGGTGACTACAGCCGTTATGAAATGCATGAAGTGTATTCGCAGTTGGGAATATGGAACGACGACAGTGAAAATTTGTGCCCGACGGGGATTCGATCCCGGATTTCCCGCTTATCGCGAGTGGTCGCCTTATCATTTGGATATCCGATCACGACTCGCGGCCACAGCCAAACTTCCATATGACGCCATCCATGCGTTTACAACTTGAACTCATCCATTGCGTATATTCCCGTACAGTGGCGACATTTTACCTGAGACTCGCTAGCCCGTTAACACAGGCACTGCAAAATCGTATTTATCCGCTGTTGTTTCAAATTTCGATGTAATGTTCCTTCGTACATGATGCGTGTTGACGAGACACGGAAGTTTGGTCTCGTCGCGAGCTGTGCTCGGATAAAAAAAAAACATTAAAAAAAATGGTTTGGCGACTGCTCGCGATAAGGGGGAAATCCGGGTTCAAGTTCCAGTCCGGGACACATTTCTATTTTCGTCTTTCCGTTATACAGCTGATGCTTGTCCATATTCGTAACTGCGAATACATTTCATTTAGAGACTGTATATGTTTATCTGACAACGTCCTTGGTGAAACGAACAGGATAAAAACAGCTTATGCTAAACGTGGACTAGCAAACTACATTGTCTGTACAGTATCTATTGTCTTGTTCGAACATAACACTAGACACAGTCTAAATATGTAAGCGTAAGATGCCACGTGTACAGCTTCTCTGAGGTACCCATTAGCTCATGCAGTCGCGGTCGATACTAATAATGACACTTATTCGTATTGTGCAATGGTGCAGAAGGCGTGCGAGAGACGGCACTGAAGAATGAGATGTTGCCGAAAATGTTCACTGTTCGCATAATGCACAAATGGCATCTGCATACTAAAGACTGTGCAACACACTCAAAACATCCAGTTTCTTTCACGAATGAAAGCAATATTCATCAAACGGCATCCTCAACAAGGTCTCTGGATATCACTTCATGGGCTCCTAGCGGAAAAAACTGTTGAACTGTGACATTTTTGTCACATACAAAATTGTTTATTTTTATCTTCTCTACACATTCTAAAATTTTGTGTACTTACTTCCTTTGAACCCTTCGTGCGAAGCGCTAGTGATGACAGCAGTATGTAACGCATACACATGAGAAAAAACACTGTGCGGAAAAAAAAATAAAACAGTACGCAATATAAAACTGAAGATGACGAAGGCGCAACGAGATACATACCTGTTTTCAAGTACACTACCCTGGAAGCACTCTTGAAACTCTGTTGCAGAAGTAACAATAAAATGCAACATGTAAAAGCAGAGACATGTTCTGGAGAAGCAACTTCTGCACATAGACTGATGGGCCAAAACATTATGACGACCTACTTAAAAGCGTGTTGGGTCACCTCTGGAACGCAAATCAGCAGTGATTCTGTGTGCCATGGAGTCAGTAACACCTTAATACAGGGGCGGGCAGGAATCCTGCACGTGTGCGGTGCACTTGCACGTGTGCAGTAAACAGGTGTTCTGAGTGCACACAGGGGCAAGCTGACCACCCGCTTCTCTCCCCTCCCCGCCATACCGTCTCACCGCTTCTTCCTCTGTAATAAGTTTGTTTCCTGGCCTGCTTTATTGAATGAAGGAATAAGGTCACTACGAGTGCTTGAAAGAAATCATGGTTTGAAAGAGTACCTATTACCTACGATACGTTGTATTTAATTCTCACAGGTGGAGTTTACAATACGTTTAACGTCTGGAACAAAATTTCTACATACAGAAAAACGCAAACAGTTACGTAAATTTTCATTACTGATGTTTGCTCTCAACCGAGACTTATTAATTTTCATAACAGAAAAAAAGCTCTCGCAAACGTATGTCGAGCCTAACATTATCTTTGCGGCTTCACGATGGAGACGAGGAAACTCTTGCTGTGGAAAGTCGTGATAAAAATCTATTACACGTCTTACCAAAAGGAACTTATGTATCATACAAGAATTACGCTGTAGAATCTACAGTGTAGATCTATTAATTCCATTTGCAAACTGGGATGTATATCATCTACAGAAACAGCAAATTGTCTCGAGAACTATTCAAAACCTTGGGATAAGTATGATATATCCCCAAATCGCTTGAGAAATTCCTCTTTTATTGCACTAAGTACGGGAACATACTGAAATTTATTATAATGGCGTTCAATATTAAACTTCCGCTGACAAGCGAGAATACTGTCACATATTATACATTTCGAATTTTCACGTTTTTGCTCAAAGAAAAAAATGATTCTCCCATTGCTTTTTAAAAGATAGCAAATCTCCACTTCTGCGTGTCCTTGAGTCACTGTGCATTTTCCGGTTCTTGAAATACAACGTTCACTACGTAGTGGTCCCTTCGCTTCAACGTCCGCAGCTTAGCCTGGTACTACACTGCCGCAACCTGCCGGCTGTCACAACTGTCCCGGTCGACGATTGGACGCGAGCAGCACACGTGCAGCGCTGTGCGCTCATGAGCCGCGTGCAACGTTTGCCCGCCCCTGCCTTAATAGGTTTCCAGAGGTTTGTGGCACCAGATCCCTACGCACTTACGTAATTGACGGGTGGTTGGTTTGTGGACGCGGTGCTAGCGCCCGATAGCGTACCAGTTGGAATTCATCGGATACAGGTAAACCGAACTTGATGGCCAATACATAAACTTAAATTCACTGTCATGCTCCTCAGACCAGTGTAGCAACATTCTGGCCTTGTGATACGGATAGTTATCCTGCTGGAAGATGACATGGCTGTTGGGGAAGACATCAAGCATAAGAGGTTACAGGTGGTCCCAAATAATGTTCGCGTAGTCCACAGCTGTCATGGTGACTTCGATTACCACCACAGGGTCCATGCGAGCCCAGGGGATTGTCCCCCACAACACAATGCTGCTCTCATCAGCCTGTGTCGGTGGCATGCTGAATGTCTCGAGCAGCTGTTTGTCTTGATGAAAGCGTGTCTGGACACGACCATCTACCTGGTTTAATAATAAACGGGATTCATGCGGTCTGCCGACTAGATTCCGCTGACCCGCGGTCCGATCTCGATGGATGATCCCATGCCCATTGTAATCGTAACTGACGAAGTTGTTGGGTCAACATGGGAACAAGTGCCGGCCGGTGTGGCCGAGCGGTTCTAGGCGCTTCAGTCTGGAACTGCGCGATCGCTACGGTCGCAGGTTCGAATCCTGCCTCGGGCATGGATGTGTGTGATGTCCTTACGTTAGTTAGGTTTAAGTAGTTCTAAGTTCTAGGGGACTGATGACCTCAGATGTTAAGTCCCATAGTGCTCAGAGAGCCGGCACGGTAGCTGAGCGTGTTCGGTCAGAGGGTTACATACCCTCTGTAATAAAAAAAAAAACCCTGAGTGAATCGATCATCAACGAACTTCATCGGATGTCTCACGACGTCCGCCACGAGCAGATACAACGAACAACAGCGAACAAAATGAGATTTAAAAAAATAAATAGAGCCATTTGAACTATTTTTTTAAATTATTCTAAGTAACACATAGGGAAAATATGTTTTGTGTTAATTCATTCTGCTTATTAAGCATTTATCGGAAGGTTTTTCTCTTGTCTGTTATGTTTCTCATTCTTCTTACAGATAAAGTGAACAGTCTATAAGTGGATCATTCACTGTTCACAGATTGTTCTTTATGTGCATCTACGTGATTACTCCTCAATTCACTATTAAGTGGCTGACAGAGAGTTCATCGAACGACCTTTAAGCTGATTCTGTATCGTTCCACACTTAAACGGGACGCGGAAAAATGAAAACATAAATCATTCCCTGCGATCTCAGATTTGTCTCATTTTATTATGATGATCATTTCTCCCGATGAATTGTTTTCGTGGTCTACCAAATACGTTAGAATCCTGAAGCTTTCAGGCAAATTAAAATTGTGTACCGTACCGAGACTCGAACTCAAGACCTCTTGCTTTTTTAACGTATACAAACTTTTATTTACAATTTTTAACAATTACAGATTTTTACATGAAATGGTGTGCTTGATTATTAAACGGTGACGTACATTTTATCGTTTCTGTTCTGATTGTTCTTTAAGTAGTCTTTTGGTTATCCTTCAGATAATTTTTCTTGTCATTACTTTTTTAATTACAAACTTGGGTTACTTTGAGATATATATATATATATATATATATATATATATATATATATATATATATATATATATTTCTGGCAGTTGCTTTATCGACTGAGCTAGCAAAGCACGACTCACGACCGATCCCCACAGCTCTAATTCCACCAGTATCTCATCTCCTACCTTCCATGCTCTACGCGAGTTCTGCTCTTGCACTGTAGGCGCGAGGGCTTCTGTGAAGACTTTTAGAACAGAGAAACGTTCTGTGTGAGACATAGTTTAGATTTGATACTGCTATCAGTATTCCATCAATCATAAATGTTAATTTAAGGCTTATTACGGGAGATGAATGCTAAACTAAGCTTTCTACCATTGGTGTGCATACTGTTCTGAATAATCAATGTATCATTTTGCCTTCTTGTGCAGCGACTGCCTTTGGAATCACCAACATGCGGTACTCTCTCCGATATTTAAAGCTTCGTTGGCCTAGGTTGCATGTTCTTATAATTGTTGTTGTCGTTGTTGCTTCTGTTGTCGTTGTTTTGTTGTTGCTGTTTCTTGAGTCCGAAGATTGGCCTGATGGACCCCCCAGCTCTACCAACTGAGTTACCAAAGCTATCCTGCACGAGCCTCTCCATCTCAGAGTAACTACATAATCAACATCCATTTGAACCTGCATACTGTATTCATCCCTCGGTCTCCCTGTACAGTTTTGCTCTCACATCCCCCTTCAGCACCAAATTGACAATTTTCTGATGACTAAGAATATGTCCCATCGACCAATACCTTCTCTTCGTCAAGTTGTGCCATAATTTTTTTCCCAGTTCGACTCAGTGCTTCATTTGTCATGCGATCTACACATCTGATCTATAGCATTCTTCTGTAGCACTACATATAAATGCTTCTACTGTCTTCTTATCTACATGGTTTGTCTCCCACCTTTCACTTCGTTACATACGAATATCTTCTGAAAACGCTATCTAACACTTAAATTTTTTATTTGATGTTAACACATATCTATTGTTAAGAAATACTTTTCTTGCTATTGCCAGTCTGCATTTTATTTCGTGTACACTTCCGCTGTAATCAGTTTCACTGCGCAAATAGCAAAACTCGTCAACTACTTTTACTTGCCTCAATATTTAATTCAATTCTTTCAACAGAGACAGATTTTATCTTTTCTTTCAAGACATATCCGTCCCTGTGCCGCATATAATTCTTTTAATGCAGTGATAAAGTTATAGTCAGACTACAAAAAAGCGAAGTAGTGGTATTAGGTGTGTAAACACAATCATTTACAATAAAAATTTTCCTTGTCCATCCCAAAACCCGGAAAGTGGCTCTTGAAAGTCGATGTGAAGAAACAAAAACTACGAGTATTACAACGCTTCATATTCCCTGACTCCCACAAGTGGTTGTGTCTCGGTATTAAGCAGCTAGGCGGTTGCATTGCTTGTCATTCCACCTCTAACCTAGAACGCATGCGACACGCGTGACGTGGTAGAGCGGTAAAGTTCATATGAGGGACAAGTAAGGTTCAAACTTCATACTGTTATTATGATGTAAGTTTCCCGTGTTGTGTATCTAAATAACCATAAAACGTCCCTGCTAATGAAACTATACACTTGCCTACACTTGTAGATGGTGTGCCTGTTCTAGCGTTTGCCTGTAACTGCATTAAGAACGTTTCTTTTCAAGCTTGTTGCACCTCATGAGAAACATCCAGTTTAAGATTTCCGTGGTTTCCTTAAAGCTCACAAGATGAATGCGGGGATGGATGCTTCGGAAAGAACGCCGCCGATTTCTTTCCGTGCCCTCACGCATCATGAGGCGTTTCTAAACTAGTTGTGACAGACGTCGTTATACATTTGTCCGCTACCCACTGGAAGAAAGGACGAGATTAACTGACCATTAGACACTCAGGTGCCACCACGTACTAATCACATAGGCCTCTTCAAAAGCAGTCAGAACGCCCCTATACCTGAGAGCGTGGCAGCCGTTAGAAACCTGGAGGGAGCACTGTGTCCAGGAGGCGGGCGGATCTGGGCGTGCAGAAGTGTGAGCAGGAGAGGAGGCGGCGGTTCTAAGGGCCGACCGCACTCGTTATTCGCCGCTCGCTCTCCACCTGCTGTTCAAACCCAAGGCGCGGTCGCGGGTGTCAGCCGGCACACCAGACGTGGGACAACAAAGCCCTCGTCTCCGTAGGCGATGTTGACACAATTCGCGCATTCTTTTATTTTTAGAATATCTCTTCACTTTTTGTGTTGTATTGCGAGTGTGCACATGTATAAACTTTTTGCGTGTGGGTACTTAACGTTTCCTTAATTGTTTCCAACACATTGCGTGTCGTAGTGAAAAGGAGTCATATGAATTGTTCAGATTTTGTCACTGATCCTCGATATCGTTTTATGATATTGTTCCCTTTCTGAAGCAAATCGTGCTTTTCATTTATCGGGTCTATTCGTCACTCTGCGCGTTCACTATCGAAACTGGATTATACTCCCGTATTTCACTTCATCAGTTCTCACTGATACCACCTACATGAGCTGCTACTTATTTTTAACGCGGTCGTGCAGAATTTCGCCTGATATTCACAGATAGATCGAAAGTTGTAATACATATCATTATGGATTTATAGTTTCATAACATTAGAGCCGCGCGGGATTAGCCGAGCGGTCTCGGCCGCTGCAGTCATGGACTGTGCGGCTGGTCCCGGTGGAGGTTCGTGTCCTCCCTCGAGTGTGTGTGTGTGTGTGTGTGTGTGTGTGTGTGTGTGTGTGTGTGTGTGTGTGTGTGTGTTTGTCCTTAGGATAATTTAGGTTAAGTAGTGTGTAAGCCTAGGGACTGATGACCTTAGCAATTAAGCCCCATAAGATTATACACACATTTGAATATTTGAACACAACATTAAGGACTCTTTAAGAATGTTCAGTGTGTGCTGTTTGAGACTTTTCCGACGTGGTAAGTGCTTCGTTGGTCCTCGGATGTTGTGGAAGCTGCACGATATTTCAACGAGACAACTGCTCTTCATTTTCGGTTGCTTACTGACATGTTGCTGCAGTGGCTCGCCAACATATATATCCTGACTCGCTAGAAAAGCGCATGCGCCAACGGGTGGGGCTAAAACGTCATTGTAGACGAAACGTAGAACACGCAAACATTCAGTGCCCCCTGCCGGAGAAAGGGAACACGGTCTTCGCGTTCGCTACGCGGGAAAAGCGTGGCCACAAATACTGGCCCAGCGCGCGCGCAGGCAGTGTTGGCGTCCAGTTTAACTGTGCCCACTTCGATTCTCCGTCTGTGTTGCCTCGGATACGTTCGTTTGCGGCCGACTATGCCTTAGTACCGCCAGTGCTGGTTCCCATGCCTTGCTAAGTTGAAATCATTTCGTTACTTACACGTATTTGGACGTCTTCTTTAATGACGGAGTCCCAGTACGTGGAAGCGGACGAAACGATCTTCGTCTCTTCGCAGTTCACGCTGTGCCCCGTCTCAAGACAGTGTTCAGCCACAGTCTGGTGTGACGTCTATGTTCAGCGCACCTATCCTTGGCAGTGTGACACGTCTGGCCAATGTATGATAGCCGGGCGGTGTGGCCGTGCGGTTCTAGGCGCTTCAGTTTGAAACCGCGTGACCGCTACGGTCGCAGGTTCGAATCCTGCCTCGGGCATGGATGTGTGTGATGTCCTTAGGTTAGTTAGGTTTAAGCAGTTCTAAGTTATAGGGGATTGATGACCACAGATGTTAAGTCCCATAGTACTCGGAGCCATTCGAACCAATGTATGATACCCCACACTGGCACGGGATTTCATATATCACTGGTCTCCTTAGACGTAGGTTGTCCCTAACAGAACCCAGCATAGTTTGCACTCGCACTGGGGAGCGGAAGACATATTTTATTTAATGTTTTTTTAAACAGCCTGCCGGTCTTAAAGAACACGCCACCAACATATGGTAGAAGAACCATCCTTGTGGAGTTCTCGGTTTCTTCTGGGTTTTACGGATCTGTTTATCAGAGTACCCGCTTTGTACAACACAGAGCGATGATAATTAAGCTCTGCTTATATGCCCCCTGTATCTGAGGTAATTCTAGTCCCGTGAACGAGAGTCCGTAATACGCCACTGCGTTGAGATGGGCGATGGCAGCTCGCAGATCGTAGATACAGGTGTGAGTCGGTTTGCGAAACGCACTGTGACCCAAGGAACTATCTTCTTTCCTGCTGACCAAGATATCTAGGAACGCGACGTCTCTGTTTTTCTCCGCATCAGTGGTGAATCAAAACGTGGGATGGAGGGAGCTAAGGTGTTCCAGAAATGCGGGAAGCGTTGCTGCTCTGTGGGGGCAAACTAGAAAAGGGTCATCCACGTATCTCTAGAAACGTTTAGATTTCAGTACCGCTGATGAAGTGTTTTTCCCTCGAAGTCTTCCATAAAAAGACTAGCCACTACGAGAGACAAAGCACTACCTATAGTAACACCGTCATTTTGCTCAAAATCTTGTTCATTAACTAGAAACTAAGTTGAGGTAAGAACATGCTTGCATAGATGTAAGATGTTCTCCTCCAACTTAGTTCCTATAAGTTGTAATCAATCCACCAAAGATGCTCGCGTGAACAGAGAGATCACATCGAAATTCACTAATAAGTTCGAGACGCTAAGTCCTCACTCGTTGTATAAAATCGTCTGAGTTTCGAATGTAATGATCACATTTTCTTACCAGTGGGCTTAGAAGACAACACACATGTATTGGTAGGTAATATGCTGGAGCTCCTATGTTGCTCACGATGGGGCGAAGAGGAACACCTTCCTTACGGATTTTAGGCAGCCTATGAAGTCGTGGTGGAACTGGCACTTGTTCCCTTAAGCTCCTCCTAAGATATCCAGAAGCCTGGGTGGATTTGAGGAGCGCGGATGTTTTCATTGTACTGCGTCAGTTGGATGTTTTTCCCTCCTTGTCAGCAGGTAAAATCACTATTTCTTTGTCTTCTTCTTAAGGAACGAAGAGCTTTCCTTTCTTTGGTGTTGATTCTGCTTCGGTGCGGACATCCTGGTTATGGCTCTGCAAGCCTCTCGGTCTATTTTCTCAACAGCCTCACCCGGAAGTTTCAAGACAACTTGCTCAACGGCACTGACAAAATGCTTGATGGGCAAGGTCTTCGGCGTGGGCGCAAAATTTTGTCACTTTTCCAACACCGATATCGCAGCGATTCTCAGTTGTTTACCTGTGAAATTGAACACAGTACGTCTACATGGTTTACGTTCTTGCGGTGACTGGCGTGTCAGGAGTTGGAACTTGGAAGTTTGACGCGCCACGGCCTGCTGCCGCTTCCATGTACTGGGACTCCGTCATTAAAGAAGCAGTAGAAATACGTGTAAGTAACGACCTGCTCAAGAGATACGAGATTCCAATTCAGCAAGGCATGGGAACCAGCACTGGAGGTACTAAGGCATCATCCGCCGCAGACGAACGAATCTGAGGCAACACAGACGGAGAACCAAAGTCCGCACACTTACACCGGGCGCCAACGCTCTACCCTCACGCGCGCTGGGCCTCTACTTGTGGCCGCGCTTTTCCCGTGTCGTGAACGCGAAGACCGTCGCCGTTTCTCAAACAGGGGGCACTGGATGTTTCCGTGTTGTATGATTCGTCTACGATGACGTTATAGCCCCATCCGCTGGCGCCTGCGCTTTTCTAGCGATTAAGCGTATATACTGGCGAGCCATTGCAGCAACACGTCACTAAGCATCTGAAGATGACGAGTAGTTGTCTCGTTCAAGTATTGTACAGCTTCCACAAGATTGTCGCAAGTGACGTCCGTGAACCAATGAAGCAGCGCTCAACGACTTTTTCAAAAGCCACATTTTAGATCCCACAATATTAGTGAATTTTGCAGAAATCTCCATAACTCTGGCAAACATTCCAGGAATTCACACAACATTTCAGATCTTCAATACGATTTACTTCGAAGTATAGGTTCATACCATTTAAACCCAGTAAGAGTACACACACACACACACACACACACACACACACACACACACACACACACACACACACAGGTACATACATACATATATATACATACATACATACGCACCTATATACGTACAATAGTGCAGGTAAATGGATGGGGAGGGACATATGGGTTTAATCTTATTTACGTACATATTCAGCTATTTTCATTTTTGCATTTAAATTAAGCTTCCTTCGTCCAATAATAACTACTGTCAGCACATGACAATTCGTGCAGGGTTAAACAATTTGTGTAATCTTTGCAGACGTTTGGCGTTCTCCTTCAAGGAGACATACATTGCGTGTCAACAAGTTAGCACTTACGTACTAAATCGTTTCCTTGTGTTCCCAGACCCTATAAATCAGGTAGTGATCTCACAGTGAAAAATTAAATGCCGACTCTTCATTTTTGAAGTGATTTGGCTTCTTAGTTATTTTTAATGAGTTGTGGCGTGAACGGAATTTGAGCCTAATGGTTGATGACTATACAGAATGTAATGAAAAGTTACGCCAAACATTATTTCCATCTTAGATCTCATTTTCAGCAACTCTTCATAGTACCTCTGTTATGGGAAACACGCAGAAACAGGAAGTACCTGCGTACTAAGACATCTTCCCCACACAAGCTATTAAAATGCTCTGTTCGTTACATCTGGTTGAGTTTTAATTCTTCGGTACACCGTTTCATGTTCCATTTCACCGAATATGTTGTTCACTTGGGATTCACTACATGGTCCCATTACTACTTAAGATGAACTGTATAAGAGATCATTACCAACTTGGTGAGCACACAGTTGTTAAACAATGCTGACCGCTGGCTTGGTTTGCATTCGCACACTGGCAGTGTACATAAATTGCGGTGTCAGCAGATGCCCGCTTGAAGTGTGGATTACACTATGGTTCAGCTTCGTCGCTCAGCGTTTGTATCGCAAGATACACTGGCGTACAAACTTTTGGGACGAAAACAACTTTCGCATGATGTGTCACGCTGAGTAACATAGCTCGACGAAAACTGAACCATACATAAACAGAATTACTAACGCATGGTAGAGAAGGCAACTGAAAGAAATACGCAGAGAGATGAAAAGAAATGACCCCTTTAATTCAAAGGGAACTATTACACTGAAGTCACCGCCATCTATAGTGATCCCGCTAGACATTACAAAAGACGGGATATTGTTCTCAGTAAGGTGTTTCACGCCACGGACGGCAGTACATGACCTGCAACGTGCTCCCAGGCTGCACACAATGTTGGTAACGGGATCTTGTGGCACAGCGTTCCAGTCCTTGTTAACAACTGCTGAATAGTCGTCGGTGCATGTGAACCTCCTGCAATACGACAAGCCAACGCATCCCATACGTGTTCGATGGGACTGAAGTCGAGGAAACGGGCAGACCAGTCCATTCTTCGAATATGAAAGAGCTGCACGACTTGAGCTGTTCGATGCTGTCGTGCGTTGTCATCCGTAAACGTGAAGTCAGAGTCTAATACACCTGTGGAAAGATGCACATGGGGAAGAAGTACAGCCTCGCAATAACACTGACTGATCAGTGTATCGTGGTCAGCGATTCGGAGGTCAGTACGCTCATGCAACATAATGCCTCACCACACCATAACAACTGAGTCATCAGCACGACCACATTCGACAGTGCAGTACTCAGTCTCTTATGAAGATAGTTGGGAACACGTAACGCACTCAGAAAAATTGTCGAACATGATTGTTTTGGTGGTGAGGCGTGAAAAGGCATAGTGCTGCATGGATCTACTGACCTCCATATCTTTGAATTTGATAATCTCACCTGTCACCATTATTGTGACACTGTACTTCTCCGCCATGAGCGTCTTTCCAAGGATGCATTCGAGTCCGAGATAATTTTTATGGATACTAATGCGCGAACCGCTTCGAACTCTGCTGGTGGAAGGCTCTTGGAACGAGAGTATCTTAGGCGAATGGACTGTTCTGCCCGTTCGTCAGATTTAAATCCCATCGAGCACGTATGCGATGCGTTGGGGATATGTGTTGCAGTACGTCCACGTGCACGAACGACGATCCAGCAGTTGTTAACCGTGCTGTTGGGCGTATGGTATGCCCTACCGTAATATCACCGTGCTGTCCTTGTGGCCAGGATGGGAGCAAGTTGCAGAGCACGCACTGCAAAACATGATGTTTAAAGGCCCTATTAAGAACCGTGTTCGCATTTTATAATTTGCAAGTGATCATAACAAATCGCGGTGACTTCAGTGTAATAATTGGCTTTGAAACAAATGAGCTTTGAGACGAACAAAAACGACACTTCTCTTCAGTTACCTCCTTTACTGTATTGTAGCAGCCCTTTCCATATATGGTCGTGGGTTCAACGAGCTGTATTACTTGGCAGTGACACATACGTGTACTTCGAGAACGAATATGCCTTCACCGGAGGGTGTCTGAAGAAACTGATAGTCTCTCTAATCCTGTATGTGTCGCATAATTATTGTAATTTAAAGGGTAGTAGAAAAAAAGTGATAACATAGAAACAAATCATTCATCGACTCGTGTCTATATAGCATACTTATATATTTGAGAAATGTATGTTCAGAGTTCGACCGCACTTTTTTTTGTAACACTCTGTGTTGTGCAGTTTTAAGTCTTTCTCTCCGTCTCCACAGCAACATCATTTCTACAATGGTAGCGAAGTAGTACCGGTGATGGCCTGGAATTGGTTTAACACCAGCTATTTGATAAAGGGCGAAATAATACTTTTCGCGTGAAAGACTATGTTCAGCTTCAAACGTACAGAGTGCGAAGGCTGGTGTTCAGAGAATGTCCCCAGCGTCTGCTGGAGGCATCTTGCTCCTTCCCTTAAGGCAGGGCCGGCTATGTCATGTCAAACAGCACGCAGGCCAGACTTGTGGGCCAGTGTGGCCGAGGCTCGGCTTGTCTCGGTTTTACTCGCTCCTTCTCGGAAGTTCCCCGTACAAAGTGACACTTCATTTCGTACTGCGGCGCAGCATTTTTCAGTCGGCACAACTCCCTTCATTTCAACAGAATCGTGACATCAAAGCTGTTTAATCCTCGCTGTTGGTTAGTGGTATCAAGGATATTTGCAGGTCCAGTGACTGACTGCACTAAAATAGACAGTCTAGCGATCTGTCTGTGGGGCAGTGGGTTGTTAATAATAATAATAATAATAATAATAATAATAATAATAATAACCCACTATCCAACATGCTAAATAATACAAATTATGGATACAATATTACTGGAACATACCCACACAAAATCACACATTTGCTATACATGGATGATCTAAAACTACTGGCAGCAACAAATCAACAACTCAACCAATTACTAAAGATAACAGAAGGATTCAGCAATGATATAAATATGGCTTTTGGAATGGACAAATGTAAGAAAAATAGCATAGTCAAGGGAAAACACACTAAACAAGAAGATGACATATTGGATAACCACAGCGACTGCCTAGAAGCGATGGAAAAAACAGATGCCTATAAATATCTGGGATACAGACAAAAAATAGGAATAGATAATACAAATATTAAAGAAGAACTAAAA
Organism: Schistocerca piceifrons; assembly: GCF_021461385.2. Taxonomy (NCBI): domain Eukaryota; kingdom Metazoa; phylum Arthropoda; class Insecta; order Orthoptera; family Acrididae; genus Schistocerca; species Schistocerca piceifrons. The sequence continues at coordinate 701,394,953 of NC_060138.1, forward strand.
GAAAAATATAGACAAAGACTAACAAAATACTGAAAACAGAATTGACAGCAAGAAACAAGACAAAAGCTATAAATACTTATGCTATACCAATATTGACCTACTCATTTGGAGTAGTGAAATGGAGTAACACAGACCTAGAAGCACTCAATACACTTACACGATCACAATGCCACAAATATAGAATACATCACATACATTCAGCAACAGAAAGATTCACATTAAGCAGAAAGGAAGGAGGAAGGAGGAAGGAGGAAGGGGATTTATCGACATAAAAAACTTACATTATGGACAGGTAGACAATTTAAGAAAATTCTTTCTAGAACGAGCAGAAACAAGCAAAATACACAAGGCAGTCACTCATATAAATACATCGGCTACACCACTGCAATTTCATAACCACTTCTACAACCCTTTAGATCACATAACATCAACAGATACGAAGAAAGTAAATTGGAAAAAGAACACACTTCATGGCAAGCACCCGTATCATCTAACACAGCCACACATCGATCAATACGCATCCAACACATGGCTAAGAAAAGGCAATATATACAGTGAGACAGAAGGTTTCATGATTGCAATACAGGATCAAACAATAAACACCAGGTATTACAGCAAGCATATTATTAAAGATCCCAATACCACAACGGGTAAATGCAGACTTTGTAAACAACAAATAGAAACAGTAGATCACATCACAAATGGATGTACAATACTAGCAAATACAGAATACCCCAGAAGACATGACAATGTAGCAAAAATAATACATCAACAACTTGCCATAAAACATAAACTAATAAAACAACACGTTCCCACATACAAGTATGCACCACAAAATCTACTGGAGAATGATGAATACAAATTATACTGGAACAGAACCATTATAACAGATAAAACAACACCACATAACAAACCTGACATCATACTCACCAATAAAAAGAAGAAATTAACACAACTAATCGAAATATCCATACCCAATACAACAAATATACAGAAGAAGACAGGAGAAAAAATTGAAAAATACATCCAACTGGCTGAGGAAGTCAAGGACGTGTGGCATCAGGATAAAGTAGATATTATACCAATTATACTATCAACTACAGGAGTCATACCACACAATATCCACTAGTACATCAACGCAATACAGCTACATCGAAACTTATATAAACAACTACAGAAATCTGTAATTATTGATACGTGTTCAATAACCCGAAAGTTCCTAAATACAGTGTAACATATACCGTACAGTTAAAAGGAAGTCACGCTTGATGAAGGTCCGCGTCACTTTCCATTTTTAACCAGACCTAAGGTCTGAGAAAAATAGAAATAATGATGATGATGATGAAGATGATGATGATGTCATAGGAGAAAATGTTTGAAATTTTAGAATATTCTTGAATTGCAGTAAATATTGGAATATTGTTCGCCGTCTTTTACGAGAGCCTGGAAACTATTTCTGTGGTCAGCCAGAAAGCGATGGAGAACATACTGACCATAGTTACCAGTCTGTAAATGGACATTCTTGTCCAGCCCACTAAATGAAATATTTCTATTCTCTATTTGCTCAGCAGGATCAGGACGATTATAAATGAAGATTTTGAGTTCTAATTGATAGATATATTTGATAAAGTTTCACATGCTCTACATTGTAATATTCATTATGTTCATACTGACAATAAATCTCTCTATCCTAAACAGCACCATGAGCAGTTCACAGGCGAACTCTACGGGAAGTTCCTATTAAATTGTCTTTCGCCCTGACTTCTGATGATAAAAAAAATGGTTCGCCACAAAAGTGGAAAATAATTGTTACCATTTGCCACGCCTATTTGTTAACATTACGGGCGGCACACTAACAGTTACTTTGGCGAAGTCTAATCGGTCCAGGGCGGTGTACAGACCTCGCGAATTCACTTTCTATTATTACTGCAAATTAGCATTTAGTAACAGCCTGTCTCTGACATCATCCGAGGCAGTGCGCACTCCGCGTCAGCGGCGTCTGACTGACGCGGCTCGTACAGTGGCTGGGTGCTAAGTGAAGCCTAGTCTTCTCTCTCGGGCTGTATTTATATATGTGGCGCAGCGGACGGCCAAAGGAACACCTGGTTTCATCCCCCCTTCGCTCACTGTAGCAGCCTCTAAACGGCCGCATTCTCGGACACACGATATTTTATAACACTGTTGTGTATTAATTTAAGATCTTTGTAATTCTTGTTTGGATGTAGTTAAGTTGGTTAAAATCACAGAAAAAGTTCTAGGTCGCCTGCATTCAGACTTTGCCCTCCAGAATTTTTAGAACGGAGCTGACAATAGAACCTGACCGCTGAACTACAAGTTTGAGACATTGTATTTGTTATTATTTACATCCAGGCCTTGAAACTTGTTATAGGTTTCATCACGTTCTGTAACCAAACTTTTGTAGCATTAATGTAACAGATACTTAACCTACTACAAATAAGGACGTTTTAGTTCCATATTTAGTTTTCTGCAAGTGACTCGAAAACTATTAGAGGTAGCGCAACGGGGTTACATAATTAATGTTTTTATGTTGAATTAAGCTTCACACAAATTTTCATATTTCTAAGTCTAATATATAGCGCCTTAATTTTTCTTTAAAATACGCCCATTCTGACCAAAATACTTATTCAATTACGTTGAGACTTGTACCAGTTAATTTTGACATACCTCTGCACATTATGACCAAATTTTGGGTTTCTAGCTTGATTATTTAGCGCCATTTATTTTTTTCTTAAAACGGTGTACTTAGGGAAAATTATTGACTTGATCATTCTGAGATTCGAGAGTTCACAAATTAATATACTAAAGCACATGCCAACAAAGTTGGGAAAAGAAACTTTAACTTTTAATTCCATTCTTAAATTATGGTGCATTACTTGTGTGCTACCCGCAGACGCGTTGTAGTGACGTGGCGCTGCTAGCAGTGAACTGGGGTAAGTCCCGGCACATGTGCATGAAGTGGGTTGCCTTCAGGGCGCATGGAAATTTTGGATACCTGACGTGCTACGAACAAGACTTCAAATCCTTTAGAAGCCACTGTAGCCTATCACGAAACGTATGACTATTTCAGTGAGAGTTTCTAGTAACACCACTAATCCTTTACTCTACCTTGTATAACAGTGTATTAAGAAGTTCACTATCATATTCGAACAAAAGATGTGGATGTAGTCTCTTCTTATGGTATATTGTTGATATTTTGGGATTAATCATTACAGGACTGAAAGCAATATTATGAGGAATACGAGAAAGTAAGGAAATATGAGTAACATCATATGTGATTTCGTGATTCTTAGGGTTCCAGTTTTAAATTTCTCTCGATAAATTAATTCCTGTGGTTTCTCTTCGAAAGTTAACATTGCAAGCTACACTTGCCGCCAGGCACGTACTTCGCAAACTGAGTACAGTTGGCGACGTTAGGTGGTTGGCTGTGGGGAGAGTCTCGTACTGCTTGCTTTAGCCGGCCAGAGTGGCGGAGCGGTTCTAGGCGCTACAGTCTGGAACCGCGCGATCGCTACGGTCGCAGGTTCGAATCCTGCCTCGGGCATCGATGTATGTGATGTCCTTAGGTTAGTTAGGTTTAATTAGTTCCAAGTTCTAGGGGACTGATGACCTCAGCAGTTAAGTCCCATAGTGCTCAGAGCCATTTGAACCATTTTTTTGCTTGCTTTAGTGGGTAGTTTGCTTCTGGCTCTTTTGATGGCTTCCAGCGAGTTAGCTGAATTACACTATGTGATCAAAAGTATCCGGACACAGAATGGGGCGCTCCGCGGAACTCACGGACTTCGAACGTGGTCAGGTGTCACTTGGGTCGCACGTCTGTACGCGAGATTCCTACTCATAAACATCGCTAGATCCACTGTTTCCGATGTGATAGCGAAGTGGAAACGAGAAGGGACACGTACAGCACAGAAAGTACAGGCCGCCGACCTCGTTTGTTGGCTGACAAGAGACCGCTGACAATTCAAGTAGGTGGTAATGTGTAATAGCAGACATCTATCAAAACCATCACACAGGAATTCCAAACTGCATCAGGATCAGCTGCAAGTACTATGACAAATAGGCGGGAGGTGAGAAGACTTGGATTTCATGGTCGAGCTGCTGCTCTAAGCCACACATCACGCCAGTAAGTTCCAAACGACGCCTCGCTTGGTGTAAGGAGCGTAAACATTGGACGACTGAACAGTAGAAAAACGTTGTGCGGAGTGATGTATCACGGTACACAATGTGGCGATCCGATGGCAGGGTGTGGGTATGTCGAATGCCCCGTGAACGTCATCAGTCAGCGTGTGTAGTGCCAACGGTAAAATTCAGGGGCGATGGTGTTTAGGTGTGGCCGTGTTTTTCATGGACGGGGCTTGCACCCTTTGTTGTTTTGCACAGCACAGGCCTACAATGATGTTTTAAGCACCTTGTTTCCCACTGCTGAAGAGCAATTCGGGAATGGCGATTGAATCTTTCAACATGATAGAGCACCTGTTCATAATGCACGGCCTGTGGCGGAGAGATTACATGACAATATCCACGTAATGGACTGGCCTGCGCATAGTCCTGACCTGGCTCCTGGAGAGCACCTTTAGGATGTTTTGGAGCCCCGGCTTCGTGCCAGGCATAACCGACCGAAATCGATACCTCTCCTCAGTGCAGCACTCCGTGAAGAATGGGCTGCCATTCCCCAAGAAACGTGATGATGAACGTATGCCTGCGAGAGAGGAAGCTGCCATCAAAGCTAAGGGTGAGCCAACACCATATTGAATTCCAGCATTCCCGACGGAGGGCGCCACGAACGTGTAAGTCATTTTCAGCCAGGTGACCGGATAATTTAGATCGCATCGTCTATATAGGGATGGCATGGTGGCTTAAGCGTAATGGCGTGGCAGCCTTATAGCCTAGTGTGTTAACGTATTCGCCTAGAAGGTTTGCTACCCGGCGCGCTTCCGTGATGTTTCGTTTGCCAGTATTCAGCAAGTAGGTGGGACTGTTTCTGTTCAACATGAACTGACACTTTTAATGCTGTGTTAAGCAGACCTAGCACTTCGGAGAATTGCCATACCCCTTCATACTCCACGATATCGTTGACTGGTACTACTTTCACACATTTTTGGTTCTTTCAGAATGTGTAAGTAATTTTCTTCGCATTGAGATGATGTGTCATAATGTTTGATTTTTTCACAGTACGTTGTAGCAGGACGATTGGAAGAACCATAAACCACTATGGAAGCTTACTGTTACTGTCCATGCAGTTTCTGTGTCTCAAAACACAGTATTGTAGCTGGAAGTTGTTTTTTAACTGTCGGCTAAGTAGATCGTGCACTTCGTTTTTTGGATGTTTCCCTTAAACATCTAGAAAAGGACACGGTGGATTTTTTGCTCTTCCTGAGGAAGTAAAGAAACATCATTTGGGATCTCTCTTTCACCCTCCAGATTTCTCTAAGCAATAGCATCATTGTGCTAATAAGAATGTCCTTTACACGTTTACATTAGAACATCCGATTCATAAATGGAACTGATTCAACTGCAATCCTTCTGACTTCCGCGTAACTTCACAAGTATCATTATAACACATTCGTTGCCGTTAGGTATCGGGACACGTTCAGGCTACTATGACGATACAGAAAAGCGCAGACATCTAGGTTTCTACATCTATATCTTCATCCATACTCCGCAAGCTGCCTGCCGGTGTGTGGCGGAGGGTACCCTGAGTACCTCTATAGTAGGTTCTCCCTTCTATTCCAGTCTCGTATTGTTCGTAGAAAGAGGGATTGTCAGTATGCTTCTGTGTGGGCTCTAATCTCTCTGATTTTATCCTCATGGTCTCTTCGCGACATATACGTAGGAGGGAGCAATATACTGCTTGACTCTTCGGTGAAGGTATGTTCTCGAAACTTTAACAAAAGCCCCTACCGAACTACTGAGCGTCTCTCCTGCAGAGTCTTCCACTGGAGTTTATCTATCGTCTCCGTAACGCTTTCGCGATTACTAAATTATCCTGTAACGAAGCGCGCTGCTCTCCGTTGGATCTTCTCTCTCTCTCTCTTCGATCAATCCTATCTGGTACGGATCCCACACTGCTGAGCAGTATTCAAGCAGTGGGCGGACAAGCGTACTGTAACCTACTTCCTTTGTTTTCGGATTGCATTTCCTTAGGATTCTTCCAATGAATCTCAGTCTGGCATCTGCTTTACCGACAATTAATTTTATATGGTCATTCCATTTTAAATAACTCCTAATGCCTACTCCCAAATAATTTATGGAATTAACTGCTTCCAGTTGCTGACATGCTATTTTGTAGCTAAATGATAAGGGAACTATCTATGTATTCGCAGCACATTACACTTGTCTACACTGAGATTCAGTTGCCATTCCCTGCACCATGCGTCAATTCGCTGCAGATCCTCCAGCATTTCAGTACAATTTTCCATTGTTACGACCTCTCGATACACCACAGCATCATCTGCAAAAAGCCTCAGTGAACTTCCGATGTCATCCACAAGGTCATTTATGTATATTGCGAATAGCAACGGTCCTACGACACTCCCCTGCGGCACACCTGAAATAAGTCTTACTTCGGAAGACTTCTCTCCATTGAGAATGACATGCTGCTTCCTGTTATCTAGGAACTCCTCAATCCAATCACACAATTGGTCTGATAGTCCATATGCTCTTACTTTGTTCATTAAACGACTGTGGGGAACTGTATCGAACGCCTTGCGGAAGTCAAGAAACACGGCATCTACCTGTGAACCCGTGTCTATGGCCCTATGAGTCTCGTGGACGAATAGCGCGAGCTGGGTTTCACACGACCGTCTTTTTCGAAACCCATGCTGATCCTTACAGAGTAGATTTCTAGTCTCCAGAAAAGTCATTATACTCGAACATAATACTTGTTCCAAAATTCTACAACTGATCGACGTTAGAGATATAGGTCTATAGTTCTGCACATCTGTTCGACGTCCCTTCTTGAAAACGGGGATGACCTGTGCCCTTTTCCAATCCTTTGGAACGCTACAGTCTTCTAGAGACCTACGGTACACCGCTGCAAGAAGGGGGGCAAGTTCCTTCGCGTACTCTGTGTAAAATCGAATTGGTATCCCATCAGGTCCAGCAGCCTTTCCTCTTTTCAGCGATTTTAATTGTTTCTCTATCCCTCTGTCGTCTATTTCGATATCTACCATTTTGTCATCTGTGCGACAATATAGAGAAGGAACTACAGTGCAATCTTCCTCTGTGAAACAACTTTGGAAAAAGACATTTAGTATTTCGGCCTTTAGTGTGTCATCCTCTGTTTCAGTACCATTTTGGTCACAGAGTGTCTGGACATTTTGTTTAGATCCGCCTACCGCTTTGACATAAGACCAAAATTTCTTAGGATTTTCTGCCAAGTCAGTACATAGAACTTTACTTTCGAATTCATTGAACGCCTCTCGCATAGCCCTCCTCACACTAAATTTCGCTTCGCGTAATTTTTGTTTGCCTGCAAGGCTTTGGGTATGTTTATGTTTGCTGTGAAGTTCCCTTTGCTTCCGCAGCAGTTTTCTAACTCGGTTGTTGTACTACGGTGGCTCTTTTCCATCTATTACGATCTTGCTTGGCACATACTCATCTAACGCATATTGTACGATGGTTTTGAACTTTGTCCACTGATCCTCAACACTATCTGTACTTGAGACAAAACTTTTGTGTTGAGCCAACAGGTACTCTGTAATCTGCTTTTTGTCACTTTTGCTAAACAGAAAAATCTTCCTACCTTTTTTAATATTTCTATTTACGGCTGAAATCATCGATGCAGTAACCGCTTTATGATCGCTGATTCCCTGTTCTGCGTTAACTGTTTCAAATAGTTCGGGTCTGTTTGTCACCAGGAGGTCTAATATGTTATCGCCGCGAGTCGGTTCTCTGTTTAACTGCTCAAGGTAGTTTTCAGATAAAGCACTTAAATAAATTTCACTGGATTCGTTGTCCCTGCCACCCGTTATGAACGTTTGAGTCTCCCAGTCTATATCCGGCAAATTGAAATCTCCACCCAGAATTATAACATGGTCGTGAAATCGACTCGAAATATTTTCCAAATTATCGTTCAGGTGCTCGGCCACATCAGCTGCTGAGCCAGGGGGCCTATAGAGACATCCAATTACCATGTCTGAGCCTGCTTTAACCGTGACCTTCGCCCAAATTATTTCACATTTCGGATCTCCGTTAATTTCCTTCGATACTATTGCACTTCTTATCGCTATAAACACGCCTCCCCCTTCACTGTCCAGCCCGTCTTTGCGGTATACGTTCCAATCTGAGTTTAGGATTTCATTACTATTTACGTCTGGTTTCAGCCAACTTTCTGTCCCTAGTACTATATGGGCGTTGTGACCGTTTATTGATGAGAGCATTTCTGGGACCTTTCTATAGACGCTCCTGCAGTTTACTATTAGCATATTAATATTGTTATTCCCTGTTGCATTTTGCCTACTCCTACCGTGCCGCGTCTCAAGAAGCGTCTTGTCGGGCCTAGGGAGGGAATTGTCTAACCTAAAAACCCACATATGCACTCCACACGTACTCCGCTACCCTTGTAGCCGCTTCCGGCGTGTAGTGCACGCCTGACCTATTCAGGGGGACCCTACGTTTCTTCACCCGATAGCGGAGGTCGAGAAATTTGCACCCCAGATCTCCGCAGAATCGTCTGAGCCTCTGGTTTAAGCCTTCCACTCGGCTCCAAACCAGAGGACCGCGATCGGTTCTGGGAACGATACTACAAATACTGATTCCACCCCGCGAGCGAGGCTTTCCGCCTTCACCAATTCCGCCAATCGCCTGTACGAACTGTGAGGATGACCTCTGAACCCAGACGGCAGCAGTCATTGGTGCCGACATGAGCAACAATTTGCAGTCGGGTGCACCAGGTGCTCTCTATCGCCGGCAGGGCCTCCTCCACATCTCAGATGAGACCCCCCGGCAAGCAGACAGAGTGAACACTGGCCTTCTTCCCCGAACCTTCCGCTATTTCCCTAAGGAGCTCCATAACCCGCCTAACGCTGGAGCTCCCAATAACTAATAAGCCCCTCCCCCTGTGTGCCTGCTCGGACCTTGCTGAAGGAGCGGCCACATGTCCACTCACAGGCAGAGCGGGCAATGCCACACGGCCAGCCTCCACATTGACCCTCCGCCTCGTGCGCCGCGAACGCCGCTGAACCCGCCACTCCCCTTGGGGAGAGGGTGGCCCAACCGCGCCCGGTACCCGCGAAGATGTCCCGACAGCGGGGACAGTGGATGAAGCGTGCAACACCTGGGGTACCTTGCGACGCACCCGACTCCCCACTGCCGCTACCCTCCGAGGCAGCAGCCTGAAGACGGCTGACCGCGGCCATCAACACGTTCAGCTGCTGGCGAACAGTGGCCAGCTCCTCCTGCGTCCGTACACAGCTGTCACTCATTGTTGCGTATAATTCTATTATTGTCTTAGCTGTACGCAGCCACGCGTTGTTGTGGCCCAGTCTGCTTAAATGCAAAAGGAGAAAAAGAGAAAACATACGTTTCTGCGTTGTATGGGAATTGGATATACGTCATAATCTGGCCTCGTTCTTCTCCTCCTCCTACTCCTCCTCCTACTCCTCCTCCTGCTGCTGCTGCTGCTGCTCCTCCTCTTCCTCTTCCTCCATCGAGCTCATATGACCCTTTTCTTTGTCCATGTTCTCCTGCCTCCTGTTCCAACACATCTCCTGCTTTCCGCTCTCTATCTCCATTTTCTACCACCTCTCTGTTCTCTCTTCACCCTCCCCCTCTCTGACCTTCAGCCTTTTTTTCTTGTTATTGCAAATTCCGATTCTGTAGTATTAGCGGATTTCTATGGAAACCTTCTGTGAGGAAGAAAACAAAACAGCAGAGTCTTGCGTGTACAATTAATGTTTACAAGTACATATAATGAGAGAGAATATATATGAGAGAAACAGTTTGTCTGGTGATTTAAATGTCCAACTATTATGGTAGAAACTGACTGCGACGAAGGAAACAAAACCGCACCTTTTTATAGCAGACCACTTTGTTTCTCGCAGTCCGTTTTAACAGAAAACCTGTACATTTTTGAGTTAATGTTCCGCTTGAAATTTGAAGTAAATCGGTAAAGAACTTTCAGAGATTATGCTAAAAAGGTTTAACAGATTTCATAATTATATCTTTTATGTTATATATATTTAGAGGTATTTGTCTCAGCCGCGCAGGGTAGCCGCGTGGTCTCGGGCGCCTTGCCACGGTTCGCGCTGCTCTCCCCGTCGGAGGTTCGAGTCCTCCCTCGGGCATGGGTGTGTGCACGTTGTCGTTAGCGTAAGTTAGTTTGTTAGGTTCAATAGTGTGTAAGCCTAGAGACCGATGACCTTAGCAGTTTGGTCCCATAGGAACTTAACATAAATTTCCAAATTGGTTTTACGTTACTCCAAACGTTCATTAGAGTTAGGTACAAAAATTCGAAGTAATGTGGTTAAGTACTTTCGCGATTTTTGGTAGCAATGTATCCACTTAATACACACTGCGACGATTATTGAACTACATGATAATACGTAAATTAGTTACTAACTGTGGTTTGCACACTCTTTATTCAACATGTAAATTTCACTACAGATATTCGGATTTAGGTTATGACATGATCGTTACGCTTGCAATAATTGGCGATGCTGTGGCGCAGACGAATAGCGAAATTCTGCATGACCCGCTGAAGTGTCGGAATATCGGGGCTGTAGATGACCTCATAATGGCTGTTTTCAGCTCAGCAGTGGTTTTGTGGTTATCGCTGTAAACTTTGTCTTTGATATGGCCCCACAAAAAAAGAGTCGCATGTGTTCGGATCTGGAGAATATGGTGGCCAATCGATGCCTATGCCAGTAGCGTCTGAGTATCCCAGAGTCAGAATGCGATCCCGAAAATGCTCGTCCTAGACATGAAACACTCAGCTCCGTTGAGGGGGTCGAGCTACGTCTTGCATGAACCACATCTTGCCAAAATCAGGGTTACTGCGGATAATGGGGTGAAATCACAAAAAATGGTTCAAATGGCTCTGAGCACTATGGGATGTAACATCTGAGGTCATCAGTCCCCTAGAACTTACAACTACTTAAACCTAATCTAACCTAAGGACATCACACACATCCATGCCCGAGATAGGATTCGAACCTGCACCGTAGCGGTCGCGCAGTTTCAGACTGTAGCGCCTAGAACCTCTCGGCTACTGCGGCCGGCGGTGAAATCATCTTCCAAAACATTCACATACCGTTCGTTAGTCACCGTGCGATCAAGGAATATCGCACCGATTATTCCATCACTGGACATTGCACTCCATACAATATACTGGTAACATCTGCAGCAGTAGCTGTAGCGTTACTTGTAACTGTTTCCATCATGGTGATGAATGCTATGGCTTTAGCTTACTTGTTATAAGCGGATTAGTTGTACGTCACCCGTAGCTGCACTAGAACAGCTTTATACTAAGAATGTTCTCATTTCTTTTTTTCGTTTGATATCCATTTCTGTTCAAATTTATCTGTACAGGTTGCAGTATCTTCAGCTGATTAGTGCAGTGGTGCTGTATTACGTAAACCTGTATGTAGATTCAGATTTGGTGAACGTTAGACATAATCTATTTCCCGCGAACAAGTTGAAATGTGCGCATGTGGTGCAATTGAGAATTTCGGAAAGTTTGCAGTAATCTTAAATGAAACAGTTGTAGCTTTTTGGAGCATAAACAGCACGATTACACTGTGTCAATAAATTGATCATATTAAGTTTGCCTCGTAATAACGCACAACGCAGTGAACTCTACTGCAGAGAGCCCACTCGTCATTAAGAGCGATGACACGGGCGCCCAGTAGTAGGCCCCTGCAGCGGATTCCCCCCGCGGCAGAGTGCCGTGGTGAGGCGTTAAGCAGCGACAGGACCCCCCCCCCCCCCCCCCCCAAGATATCTGAAACAGGCCGGGGCGAAAATCAGGCGCGGTGGTAGCCTTCCGCGATGGCGATGGTCCCTCCTGGGCTCACCAACAAAGGCGCTGGCGAGAACAGAGGGCCAGGGGAGGGGACGGCGGCGATCGATGGGGGTGGCGGACGCTCACGGCGCGCGCACGATCTGCTCTGCTCTGCCCGCTACACTCCAACGCCCCCCCCCCCCCCTCCCAGGCCCCCACCCATCTTCTCACCATACAAAGCCAACACTCACAGTATCGGCGCCACTCTCGGCATCGTCCGCGTAGCTGTGTCCACAGATATAACGACACGCTCCATTTCACAATGCCTGACTCGGCTCGCTGAAATCGGAAAATAGTTTCTTTCCAACATACGGGCAATCCAGTACCATCTAACGACTTACCTGCCTTTTACTAACCGCTTTTATTACGTGATAAACTTAATGAGATGACCGGTATGGTACGTTACGAGGATGGAAAAAGCTTAACCGTTTGCAAGAAAAGACCTGACATTTTGACGTAGCAGTATTTCCTTTCTTACAATATACGCAACCAGTTGACATGAAATCCGTTTTAAGGAAGAAATTAGTCTCTCATTACTGTTCGATTTACGAGGGCATCCGCTGGATGACGTCTGCTAAAATTTATAGGTAATAAACCTAGGCTACCTGAAGTCTAACAGGCCCAGTAAGCCTTCATTGGAAAATAGTGATATTTACAACTACGAGCCCCCGCTCTTCGTACGACCGGGAAGTGGCACATTAGTGCCTATTTGGCTGACAACAGTAAGATGTGGGAATAAATTGTGGGTAGTGTTGTGAAGTGATGACGACAGTCTTTTTAACTGTATTCGTGAACTACATTTGCTCCCAAGCTGTAACACACCATTTCGGAGCCAGCAGAAACGAGTGTTCGCAAGAGCAATTATTCGATCTGGATTTTAAATGCGCCGAGTATTTTGCCTTGTTTTTTGTCAGACCCAATAATCAGCTGCGGCTTTGCGGCTTGATCTCGGGTGTAAGTGACGCAAGACATGGCGTCCGACGAAGTTTCCGCGAGATCCGAGATCGCAGCGTGCTGCTAACGGATTGGATTCCCGTATCAGCATAAAATGATGTGTAGTCGAGGTTCACATAGCACGCCAATTGCTGTGGTGATCACTGATAGTCTCACTGAAGCGTTAGACACCTTCAGATGACCCAAGGTATTGTCCCAGCAGTATTATGTGGCAAATGCTGATGCCAGCATGCAGCATTTACCGGAGATATGCTATTCGCGGGGGAAAGTGGATGACCGATACGAATCCCAGTATTTGAGTAAAAACCGTAAATTTTGCACCTCAGCCCTGATTCTATGAGAGGCCTAAATGTTTGCACAATTTCACGAGTGGTTTGGAGCTCGCAAAATCCAGGAGTCGGTTTACTCAAGTTGCGGGTCCTTTACGAAGGAGGTGATGTAGAGATGTAATTTTTCTGCAATCTGAAGTTAATGATTGACGAAGTTAATATACCAGTAAACACAGATTACGAGAATTCGCCGGCTAGTCCGCGGATTTTTGTTTCACATAAGACTTGAAACGCCATGTCGACGAGCAATAATCGCTCCTGGATATCTTGCAGAACTACTGTTTGTTGTAATTTCGAGATTGACGTCGGATAACAAATGACAAAAATATTTTTTTATGGCGGTATATTTTCAGTGCACTGACTTGGAAGCGAACTTTTATTATACCGCCAAGGTACTGTAGACCTTATTGCATGACAGAACAGCTTGATAAGTCTACCTGTTTCTTTGAAAAACGGTTCGTCGTCGTTGATCGACACATACACTCTTTCTCCGTCCCTTCAACAGCCACGCATTATGGAGCCACCTCCATTGGACTGTATAATCACGCTTACCTCATGCCGTGCCACGTCCAGCTTTCTGTGCACGACTGGGAGACTCCGACAACACGCTCCCGCACTTTCATTCATTTACACCGATTTTTCAATATTTTATGTTACATCATCTATTTCGTCTGTAAGTTGTGCAGAACTGAGTCTCCACGATAGGTCCCCATTTGTTTTCCTAATTTCTACTACGTCTGGCACGCCCAGAAAATAGACGATAGTAGCAGGTAATACAGTCTCCCTTCTTTACCAATTACAACAGACGCTCAAATTATTACACGCTTACGCACTTCGGGTGATAATTTACTACTCGTAAGGCTTACCCTGTCAACGAAGTAACTGAAAAATTAATTTGAAAATAACTGGAAAAAGCTGTTTTCTTCTGAAACGAAATGTTATTTTGCCTTCCATCATCCAGCAGTTATGAAGACTTTAATTTTACGTCGAGATCCATACCTCTGATTTCAAGATACGATATTTTTTTATTGTTGCAGTTTCTGCTCGCTGCTTGGCCTTTTCTGTCAGCCCGTTACGCAAAGCTATCTTTGAAGCATTCTTCTTTCATGTTTTGCCTATTTCGTTGTACTATATATTTTTGTGTACTGTTAATTGTTTAACTCGTTGGATGAATTTAAATAGAATGGAAGACCATGGGTATGTCTTTTATTTTAGGTATTCATATTTTTAGTTAAAGCATTCAGAATGATCTCATCATTTGCTGTCGTTTAGTGAAACCCGCAATAACAGAGTTCTGTGACAATAGGACGCACACGATCTATGTGATCTACATAAAAAAATGTAAAGACAGTACTGTTTTGTTCAGAATCGTTTACCTCCGAAAGTTCTTCACCAACTGTTTTGAAATTTTGACACAAATACGCGCGTGTACTTGCATACCTTATATACATATGAAAGGGAAACATTTTAACAAACTATGTATATATGTACATGCCGTTAAATTGAACTATTGCTGCTATAAATGTTAACGCTTCGGGAACAGCGAGTAGAACAACTATTTAGGTTTTCTTCCTGACTTACCTTTTACCTGCCACGTGTATTTCATGTTAGGTCTTAATACGAAGAGTTTATCCGCTAAATAAGTTCATGTCAAATCTAAACACGTAAAACTACACATATATCAGTCAGACGTCGTGTCAGATTTATGGCTTTATCGTCCCAGAATTAAACGATAACAAGGTTAGGTCAGTAAGATGTAACCCCAGTCTGGCAGCAACACAGGACTCTATTCTCGCAAGTAGACGAGTATACCCAGCAATAAACTGTGCCAATATTTTGTACTTGTTGTGGTTGGGTCTTTAGACAGAGTTGGTATTAGCGCGGTATTAGCCGAGAGGTCTAAGGCGCTGCAGTCATGGACTGTGCGGCTGGTCCCGGCGGAGGTTCGAGTCCTCCCTCGGGCATGGGTGTGTGTGTTTGTCCTTAGGATAATTTAGGTTAAGTAGTGTGTAAGCTTAGGGACTGATGACCTTAAAGTTAAGTCCCATAAGATTTCACACACATTTGAACAGAGTAGGTTGGTGCCCTGGCCTTCTCCTTTCGTATTTATTGTGGAGAGGCAGAGGCGGCTCCTGAACTTAAACAGCCCTACGTAGATGCTAATCTTCCTGCTGAAACCACACATGGTTTTGCTGTCGGAGGAGCACGGGTTAACAGTCTGGCACACGACTAAACGTAACAAAGGCGAAAAAGTCAGCTCTCACATCCACAGTCAGCAACAGATGGATTTTGTATAGTCGACGAATACAATCTAAGCAGCAACATCACATGCATGTCGGCGGAGCCTGCTGTCATTAACAAATACCCTCCTCTATCATTCAGTTCACGACTTACCGGCACTAAAGGGCCTGGTCACAAGCAAACAACGTTTGCCTTCCGATTGTGAGCAGGTGATCTCCGCTAGATGCCGGCCGGTGTGGCCGTGCGGCTCTAGGCGCTACAGTCTGGAACCGCGTGACCGCTACGGTCACAGGTTCGAATCCTGCCTCGGGCATGGATGTGTGTGATGTCCTTAGGTTAGTTAGGTTTAAGTAGTTCTAAGTTCTAGGGGACAGATGACCACAGATGTTAAGTCCCATAGTGCTCAGAGCCACTTGAATCCGCTAGATGATTTTGAGGTAATATGTTGGCCTTGTACTATATATTACTTTTCTCGATGTGTGTCTGTACGATACGAAACGTGCTGTACATAGATGCATCTGTTCCACAGACCGCTGCTGGAGACAGCGTCACGCAACGGCTATAACGTGACCAGGCTGACAGGCCCGTCTGCTACACGCAAACCTGCAGTGCGGTGTCTTTCAAACGTCTGCACCATAACCGGAGCACGTAGGCGCCATCGTGTCAAGGCTACGTGTAAACTCGAATCTTGGCACAACACAGCATCAGTGTAGCGCATAAATCATCACTGAAGATACTCTCTCTGCTCAGAACTGTTCACCTCTCATGGCAGCACACTGACCGCCGGCAAAGCCTGCAGAGAGCACAGTGCACAGTTGCTGGCCTGTTTTGTGGCGTTTGTTACGCAGTGTATGCGACACACGAATAACCACAGCTACAACCCCTCGCTAAACACAGGTGATGAGTGTTCACAAAAATCTAGCAGTTTTTGCAGATCTCTCTCACAAATGAAAACATTTCGCATTTTTTGTAACGACTCTCATTGAGTGAGCTCCAAAGAACTACGTTTGCTGTGCCATTTACTGTATGTACATGTCTACTATTTGGCGCGAGACACTTGTAAACAATCCTAGGAATTATTAGTAAAATTCTCCAGGGTATGTGACTATATTGTTAATGTAGAACATTCTCAGACGTTTCGGCCACTGTTGTAAATAGCGTTCCTCAGGGTGTTTTCTTTTTCTGTTGTTAAAAACACCCAAATAAAGGCCATTTGCAACAGGGACTGAAACGTTGGAGAATTTTACACGTGGACTTTGACTGTGACAACGGCTGCAGAAGCCTACGCATACAACCGTACGCACCTCCGTCTAAGCAGTCAGTGTTCTCTAGCTTTCTTGAAGACAGGGTGGCAAGAAACGAAGTTTCACATAACCTGTAGAAATGAGAAACAGCCGCAGCTGAAGGTACCAATGTATATTGAAGAAATGATCGCATTTTTTAAATTTAACTCATCAATTGAAAACATGCTTCATGTTGCAATTCGCGTTACTGCTAAGTGGTAGAACAGTATTTACTGGTCTCTTTAGCCGACGCTGCAAGTCGAAAGGTAGCTGGTTCGATACATGTTGCCAGTAGTAATTTTAGTTTTGCAGTAATCCGGCGGCAAGGGAGTAACAGTAGTGCTTTACAGCATCTGACCGTCACACTTTGAGCTGTTTTGTCTTGGTAGGAGGGCTTGCAACTTAATTGGTGATAATCGTTCCTCTGTTTGTCTGAGCGAGACACTGTTGGTGATTACCCCCTTACTGAGTTTTGTTCCTTCCCTTCATATCCCCCCCAGGGGGTCCACAACTCTTTTGTGGATACGTGCGTGGCGAGCACGGGGCCCCGAGCTATTGCAGCCTTCTTTCTCTCCAGGGCTGCATTTCCTTCCCCTTCCCCTCCTTTCCCCTTCTTGCTCCTTTCCCGTCGCCCTCTCCTCTCCCTCTATTGGTGTCCTTGCTTATGTTGGCCCCCGCTATCCTCCTGGTTCTGTTGGTTTTACACTCCGGCTTTGTTGCGTAATAATCTCCTCCTTTGGCATTCCTTGGTCCCCCTCTGGGGTTTGACCTCCATTACAAAATTTCTCCTCCATAGTGTGAGCCATTTGGGGAAGAGCACCTTACCTAGTGTCTCCGACGTGCGCCCTCCTAGTACATTCCACCTTTTCTTTCACGTCGTTGTCTGATGCTAGGGTGCATAGCCAGCACGGTAGCCAGCCCGTGTGGTGGGCTCGCTATGTACCCTTTTAGTTGAGCCCCCTGAACACACAGGGATCACATTTCTGATACCTGAGCTGTGACCACCTCATGCATGCCTTGGAGTGGTTGCTCGTCATCCTGGAGCATCGGAACTCCCGGCAATGGCCGCCGTGCCAGACGGCCCTTGCTGTGGCTGGGTGGCGCCTCTGAGGAGAGCCCCTGATCGGAGTGGGTGGTATCGGGGCGGACGCTATGCAAATGAAACGCATAAGAGTCCAGAACTCTGGCCGTTCTTCTGCGTCCGTCTCTTTGCGTGGAACTGATTCCTCAAGTGCTGCTTCTCTTGCCCCTTCGGCCTTCCCTTCCATGGCTACCCCCTGGGAAGAGGGTCAGGCCCGTCGTCTAGGGGCAAAACCTTTCCCCCGTTATCTAGTTTGCACCAGGACTGATGGAGATACTTTCACCAGTGTCAAACCTTTATTCTTTGTGGAACACATTGAAGACAAGTTTGGCGAAGTGGACTCCTTGAGCAAGATGCGGTCGGGTTCGTTGCTGATAAAAACTACTTCAGCTGCCCAATCTGCGGCCCTTCGTGCCTGTACCCATCTTGGCACAATTTCTGTGTCCATTACCCCCCACCAGTCTCTAAATATGGTACAAGGTGTGATTTTTCACAGGGACCTCATCCTTCAAACTGATAAGGAACTTCGGGACAATCTCGGATGGCGGGGTGTTCACTTTGTTCGGCGTGTTCAGAAGGGTCCTAAAGACAATTGTATTGATACTGGTGCCTTTATCCTGGCCTTTAAAGGGGATACCCTTCCTGAGAAAGTTAAGATTATGGTCTATCGCTGTGATGTGAAGCCGTATATCCCACCTCCTATGAGGTGTTTTAAGTGCTTGCGGTTTGGTCACATCTCTTCCCGCTGTTCCCAGGCCCCTCTCTGTGGTGACTGTGGACGTCCACTCCATGAGGGGAGTCCCTGTGTTCCCCCTCCTGTATGTGTAAATTGTCATGGTAGTCATTCTCCACGTTCACCAGATTGCCCCGTATATAAGAAGGAAAAAAGATACAGGAGTGTAAGTCCCTCGATCATTTAACCTACACAGAGGCCCGTAAGAAATATGCAAGACTTCACCCTGTGTCCACGACATCTAGTTACGCCTTGGTTACATCTTCACCCCTTCCTCCCCCCTCCTCCCCCTTCCTTACCCCATCCTGGACCCCTCTCCTCCCCCCCTCCCCTGCGGCTACCACACCTTCTCCTATGGGCGCTGCTCCCCCTCCCCAGCCGGAGAAGTGTCCCACTCCTTCGGCGTCTGCCGTTCAAGGGCGCCTCTCTCGGGATGCCCCTTCCCGGCACCTTCCAGGACAAAGGTCTGCTGCCGCGCGACGACCGCGAGAGCCGCGGTCTGTCGGCCCCCAGGTCGCCTGGTCTCTTTCTGTTCCTGATCTAGCTGCAGCTGGCTCCTTCATGCCACACAGCCCTCCTCGATCTCAGCCTGAACGGAAGAAGAAACATAAGTCCCGGGACAAAGAGCCTCTGGTGTCACCCGACTTCACAACCGGATTCTGACCTGTCGTTCATGGATGTCGCCCCCTCCTTGTCGATGACGGGTGGGGACCCGGCGGTATGACTGGATTTAAAGTGTCAGCCCCCATTCAAACCATCGTTCTGTGGTTCTCCAATGGAATTGTAATGGATACTATCGTCACCTTCCGGAATTGAAATCCCTTCTTTCGTCCTACTCTGTGGTTCTCCAGGAATCTCATTTTACTGATGCTCACTCACCGACCCTCCGTGGGTTCCGTGTTTTATGTCGAAATCGGTTCGGACCCCTGCGGGCTTCTGGTGGCGTTTGTACATTGGTCCGTACAGACATTGCTAGCACGTGGATTCCTCTTCAAACTACATTGGAAGCGGTTGCTGTTAGGGTCCACTTAGACTCTGCAGACACAGTTTGCAATCTTTATCTCCCTCCTGACAGGACTCTTACACCTGCTACCTTAACCGCCCTCTTCAGTAACTTCCTCCTCCCTTCTTCCTCCTTGGGGATTTTAATGCTCATCATCCTTCGTGGGGCAGTGCCTTTCCATGTAGACGAGGTTTTCTTATAGACCAATTTATTGCTGACCACGACCTGTGCCTTCTTAATGATTGCTACCCTACTCATTTTAGTGCCGGTCATGGTACCTTTTCTGCCATTGATCTTCTCTTTCTTCTCCCTCTCTCCTCCCTTCATTACACTGGTCGCCACACGACGACCTTTGTGATAGTGACCATTTCGCATTGATTATCACGCTCACTTCCCGTTCCCCGATGGCCAGGTTGCCTCGTTGGTCTTTCCAACGCGCCGATTGGCCTCTATACACTGCACAGGTCGAGTTTTCTCCCTCTTTGTCGGGTTGTATTGATGACGTCCTCCGTGACGTGTCTGACGCGATTGTACGCGCTGCTAGCCTTGCTGTCCCGCGCTCATCTGGACCATTTCGTCGCCGGCAAATTCCGTGGTGGAGTACGGCTATTGCCATTGCCATCCGTGATCGCCGTCGAGCTTTGCAACACTTTAAAAGGCACCCATCCATAGCCAGCCTTACTACCTTTAAACGCCTTCTCGCTAAAGCCCGTTATTTAATCAAACAGAGCAAGCGGATATGTTGGGAACGATTCGTTTCTTCCCTTGGTTCCACTGTCCCTCTGCCACGGGTTTGGGCTACACTTTGCTCTCTCTATGGTTGCCATCGGCAGTCCACCCTCCCAGGCCTTCACCTCCCAGATGGCATTTGTACGGACCCATTAGTTATTGCAGAACATCTTGCGACCAATTTTGCAGTGGCATCAGCGTCAGCCTCCTATCCAGCTGCTTTCCTTCATCAAAAACAGCAGGCTGAAGCTCCCACCTTATGTTTCACCCCTTGTGAGTCAGAATCTTACAACGAACCTTTTACTGAATGGGAATTTCTTTCTGCTCTATCTTCTTCTCATGACACGGCCCCTGGCCCAGATTCCATTCATAACCAACTGCTTCAACATCTCAGTGCTCCACAACGGCAACATCTTCTTCGGGTGTTTAACCGTATCTGGCTCCAGGGTGACTTCCCTTCTCAGTGGAGGGATAGCATTGTGGTTCCTGTCCTTAAGCCTGGTAAGAACCCCCTATCTGTTGACAGCTATCGGCCAATTAGTTTGACCAATGTTGTTTGTAAGTTACTTGAACGGATGGTAGCCCGTCGGCTCAATTGGGTCCTCGAATCTCGGGATCTATTGTCCCCTTACCAGTGTGGCTTTCGAGAGGGACGATCTCCAATCGATCATTTACTTCGCTTGGAATCCGCAGTTCGGCAGGCTTTTTCCCACCGCCGCCATTTGGTTGCAGTGTTTTTTGACCTTCGAAAGGCCTATGACACGGCCAGGTGCCATCACATCTTACTAACTCTTCATCAGTGGGGTCTTCGGGGCCCACTCCCGATTTTTATCCGCCAGTTCCTGTTCCATCGGTCATTCAGAGTTCGAGTTGGTACTGCTTTTAGTTCTCCACAGACCCAGGAGACGGGCATCCCACAGGGTTCTGTCTTGAGTGTCCTTCTTTTCCTCATTGCTATCGATGGAATTGTGGCCTCTGTCGGTCCCTTGGTCGGCCCTGCCCTGTATGTGGATGATTTCTTCATTTGGGTTAGTTCCTCCTCGATGGCATCTGCAGAACGGCAGCTCCAGGTGGCTATACGGCGTGCCTCTGCATGGACCCTCTCACACGGGTTTCAATTCTCTCCTTTAAAATCGCGGGTGGTCCACTTCTGTCGCCGTACTACGATCCACCCTGATCCAGAGCTCTATCTCGCTGCATAATGATTGCCTGTGGTTCCACAGTTTCGTTTCCTGGGTCTTCTTTTCGACAACAAGCTCACTTGGCTGCCCCATATCAGACTCCTGAAGGTAGGATGTTTCCGTAAACTCAATGTCCTTCGCTTCCTTGCCCACTCCTCTTGGGGTGCGGACTGTTCCCTCCTCCTCCGTCTTTATCGTGCTCTAGTTCTGTCTCGCTTGGACTATGGTTGTCAAGTTTATGGTTCAGCTGCTCCTTCCACACTGCACGTGCTGGATCCAGTCCACCATCGTGGTATCCGTTTGGCCACCGGTGCCTTCCCTACTAGCCCTGTTGATAGTCTCCTGGTTGAAGCTGGGATCCCCCCCCCCTTTCTGTTCGGCGGTCCCAGCTTCTGGTGTCTTATACCCTCACTATCCGTTCTTCTCCCACTCATCCTTCCTATTCTATCCTGTTCCGAGACTATGGACGTCGCCTACCCGACTCCCACCCTCGGGCGGGTTTACCGGTTGGGCTCCGCCTTGTGTCTCTTCGCCGTGATTTTCAGCTTCCTTCTTTGTCCTGTCTTCCTCGCTCCCTCCCCTCCACCCCTCCTTGGTTAGTTCCTCGGCCTCGAATTCGGATGGATCTCCGCCGAGGTCCGAAAGATTCCATCCCCCCGGTGGTGTTCCGTTCCTTTTTCCGCCAAATTTTATTGGAGTTTCGGGACGCTGTTGTTTTTTACACTGGTGGCTCTAAATCTGCTGATCATGTTGGGTATGCCTTCACGTCCTCTGTTGGAACAGAAAGTCATCTGCTGCCACCTACATGTGGGGTGTTTACTGCGGAATTGATGGCAATTTCCCAGGCCTTTACCTTTATTAAACAATCCCAACACAACCGCGTTTTGTTATGTACGGACTCGATGAGTGGCCTTCTTGCTATTGACCGGTGTTTTTCGCGCCATCCCTTGGTCTCTGCCATCCATGACCATCTCGATGATATTCACCGTGCTGCTTGTTCCATTGACTTCCTTTGGGTCCCTGGCCATGTGGGTATCCCGGGTAATGAGCTCGCTGATCGTTTGGCTGGGGGAGCAGTTACTTACCCCCCATTTTCTGTAACCCCTCCTGCAGCGGATTTACGGCTTCACATCAAATCCCACTTCGCACAGTCATTGGCCAATTCTTGGGAGGCTACTCCCCTGTCTAATAAACTTCGTGCAATTAAGGTGACACCAGGCCCATGGCGTTCTTCCTTTCGCCTCTCCCGAAAGGACTCGACCACACTGTGTCGTCTCCGCATTGGCCATACCAGGCTGACCCATGGTTTTCTTTTGCATGATGAGCCACCCTCGCTATGTGGTTGTGGAGTCTTCCAGTCAGTGGCCCACATTTTGGTTGAATGCCCCCTTCTTTTGGCTCTACGTGCTGAGTACAGACTTCCCCACACTTTACCTTTGATGTTGGCTGACGATTCCCGGATGGTCTCTCTGGTTCTCGGTTTCCTCCGGGAGAGTGGTTTTTATTCTCAGTTTTAAGGTTTTTAATCTCTCTCTGGTGTTGGGGCAGGGCGGTGAGTGTTTGGGTGTCTCCCACTGTAGGCAGTGTTCAGAGATTCCCGATTCACCTCCCTGACCGGAATCCTCTTTTCTTCTCATTTTACTCTGTTTTTACCCTTTTTTTAAGGCTTGGTTAGTCTTTTTACTCCCATACGTACTTTCTGCTTTATAGCAGTTGTACCTTTTAAGTCACAGGTGGTCTTGCCTATGCTGCTTCAGCATTGTGTTGGGTTCGTTCTCTTGCCGACTTCCCTCATTTTGTTTTTTTTACCAGTGACAACGTGACTGCCCTTTTCCGTTTTTCCCTTTTTCCGTTTTATTGTTCTGACTTCTCTGAGATGTCCCATCAGCAGAATGGAGTATATTTGAAACAAGGGACTGATGACCTTGTTGTTTGGTCCCTTAAACCTCAAACAACCAACCAACCAACCAACCCTTCCTATCGTTTTGTTATCACTCGTAACATTACAAGCAGAATTTTCGCTTCACACGCACCTGTGGAATGTCCTTAGTTACATCGATACTTGGTGGTAAATACCAAAATCTAATCACAACCTAAGAATCTTTCCCTTATTTGCAATTTGGAGAAGTGAGGAAACATGTACCGGGGCGTATGTACGGGTGTAGCAGTCTAATTTCCCTTGACCAATCCACTGCTTTCCTCTTTGTGTTCTATCACTGTACCTGGAGCCTTTGATAGTTTGCGCAATGTATGTTTCTTCTTATTTTTTTTAATTGCTTTGTCAGCCAAATTATAAACACATGACAGGCAACAAGCGAAAAATACATAGTGGTCTGTGTTGAGATAAAATTGAGTTGGCTGTAGGTACAATTCTGGGGAGAAGGAGGCGAAATGAAAGGAAGATTAGTATTAAATTGTCGTCCCACCGACGACGAGATCATTAGAGATGGGGGCGAAGTTCGGAATGGACAGGGACGTCAATGAAATGAGCCGTGACGTTGATCAGTTGACACAGGCGCCGATGAGAGAAATTTCATAGGAAGGACGAAGGTGTGTTCTGGGTGAGGAACTCTTCCGGCCGTTACAATGCATGTAATCCCAACCGGAATGTCAGATCTTTGCGTCTCCGGATCTTTGGCGGCACCGGGCGATTCACACGACGCAATGCCAAAAGTCTGTCTTGACTTCCTACGATTCGCCTAAGACTGACATGACCAATTTACAGTCAAAGACAAGTTGTCAACAGTACTGCAGGTCGTTCAGAAATTCAGCGCTGGAAGCGAATAACAAGTTTTTCGTTAACGGGACAGAGACGCAAACGTCGCACGAGAGATACTAGACTTGGAGTGATGTAGAAAGACAGCTGTAGCGCCGGCCGCTGTGGTCAAGCGGTTCTGTGCGCTTCAGTATGGAACCGCGCGACCGCTACGGTCGCAGGTTCGAATCCTACCTCAGGCATGGGGGTGTGTGATGTCCTTAGGTTAGTTAGGTTTAAGTACTTGTAAGTTCTAGGGGACTGATGACCTCAGATATTAAGTCCCATAGTGCTCAGAGCCATTTGAACAGCTATTACAGTCTGGATGTTTGGAAAAAAAACTTCAGGTGAAAACAGGAAAAAGGCTCGGGTACAGTGTGGGAAGGTGGATAGAAAGACTGAAAGAACGAACAGTTTGCTAAAAACATTAATATTTTAACATATATCGCTTTCCTAATTACTCAGCTGCGTTTCCTTGAATGAAGTACCATGTAAATTTCGAATCGCTAAAAATAACAAGGATTCTAGAAAACGAAGAGCTATGTTTACTTTTAATTTAATTTACTTTCCTAAGAGCTAGACCGCGTGCATAGGTCTGTGGCCTGCTTGGCTGCAGAATACACTCCACCCAAAAGCGGCCAGGCTCACTATAGCTGGTGCCAACAACAAATCAGACGCAGTTCTTGAAACCATAAGTACAACGGACAAACCACAAGGAGCTGAGTAACGCAAGACGGAAAGACGGTCCACTGAGAAAAAAATGATAGACCAAATTTCGTGACCGAAGGCGGAAACGACTAAAAGAAGCAGAATTTGCCCCTTTTATGCGCCTGCGTAGCCACTGACTCCAAAACTCTATTCAAAATACAGATAATTGTTTGCAAAGTGTGATGTCAAAGTTGTGGGTGTTCGTTGCTGTTACGGTTATTAAAAGAAGTAGACGGCTAATTTAGGTCTTCAGTTTTCGTACGAAAGCGTTACAAATGATGTGTGTCTCTGAATTACAATTTTTTTGATGTATTAAGTTCAAAATCGTTCAAATGGCTCTGAGCACTATGGGACTTAACATCTGAGGTCATCAGTCCCCTACAACTTCGAACTACTTAAACCTAACTAACCTAAGGACACCACACACATCCATGCCCGAGGCAGGATTCGAACCTGCGACCGTAGCAGTCGCGCGGTTTCGGACTGAAGCGCCTAGAACCGCTCGGCCACCGGGATACATTAAGTACTGACTTAAAAAATTATTGCTATATTGAAATAGTTCATATGTTTTGTTGTTATTATGGTTTCTGCTGTCGTTGTTAAAATCCGAGGCAGCAGTGGTGCTATAATGAACCCAAAATGGAACCTGGCTCCGCACGTTCCTCGATTAGCGTAAAACAGCCATCTACAATGTTAAAGCCGTACTCTGCAGCGTGAGAGCAACAGGTTTGTAACCAGAACAAGCTGCCCACAGCGCTGCAGCTCGCTTGTCTGTTCAACTCTGGACGAGGAAGACAACCGTTTCTTTACGGGATTCTGAAGTAACTGTCACAGTAACAATTTTCCTTCAAATCCTCCGCCATCAAGTACAGTTATTTTCACGGACATAGAAACACAGCAACCCCAGCCGCGAAGTGTGCAAAACGAGCTTTCCGACAGATGAGAACAAAGAAAATGTGAGGTGAGGTGAAGTGAGGTAAGGTTTTCACTGTCAGGGCGGTGACAACTGAACGGGTAAGAGCAGGAGTGCGGTACCCACGACACGACGCGGCAGTAGCTTACGGAACGTGACGTACTGGTGTGGGAAGCGGTGTTTAGTGAGGCTCGCGCAGCGTTAGGCGTGCGCCAGAGGGCGCAGGATCCGGCTCATTCACTGGCCGCCGCCCACGCCGCGTGTTTTATCTGTCGCGGCAAAATAAATAACCGGCGAGCGGCCGCACTTCAAAGTCGGCGCGCCACCGCCTCACATCAAAGCGGCCGGCCGGTAGGTAGGTAGGTAGGTAGGTAGGCAGGCAGGCAGGCAGGCAGGCCGCGTGTCCTGGCGGAGAGGCTGTCACTGCAGCTGCCGTCCTGCCGAGGGGGCGTGGCTCGTTCACCAGCCTCTGGCGGTGGGAATACGGCCAATCTGACATCCACAGGGACACCCGTCTACTGCCAAGGGCCCCCTGTGTACTATAAGGATAATTCGCGTTTCATTTCCATACCTTGCTTACGGGATGTAGTTCAAATGTGTGTGAAATCTTATGGGACTTAACTGCTAAGGTCATCAGTCCCTAAGCTTACCCACTACTTAACCTAAATTATCCTAAGGACGAACACAGACACAGACACACACACACACACACACACACACACACACACACACACACACACACACACACACACACACACACGCCCGAGGCAGAACTCGAAGCTCCGCGGGGACCAGCCGCACAGTCAACGACTCGGGATGTAGTTCTCGTTCCTAGTTGCTACCGACAGCGATTATTACCCACGGTCGATGACAAGAAAGAGAGGTTTGCGGGATTAATCATGCAACTTGTAGCAATCTGATGGAGAGGTCTGAGTTTGGCGAATGCCTGAAGGTTACCTGCCATCATGTTTAGTGTCAACTGTCCAGTGTGGGGGAGATGGTGTTACGGTATGAAGATGGTTTTCGTAGTCAGAATGTGGTCTCCCCTTAGTGCGCTTAAGGATACACAAAATTCTGAAGGATATGAATACATTTTACAGCACTGTGTACAGCAGAGCAACAGGTCGGAGACAGTGACTGTATCAGGATAGTAATGCACTGTGTCATAAAGCAGCAACTGTGAGGTAAAGGTTCGTAGATATTAACACTGCAGAAATGGACTGGCATCCCCGTAGAGCCGACCTGAATTCAACGGAATGCTTTTGGGATGAGTTAGAACTTGGACTTTGCTCCAGGCCACCAGCTTCCGACATCACGACCCTCTGTGGTTTCTGCTCTTGAGGAAGAGTGGATTGCAACTCCTCCTCAGATACGCAGACTTCTCATGAAAGTGTCACCAGCAAAGTTCAATCTGTTATAAAGCCCAAGTGTGGTTACAGCCCATACTTTTCACCAGGTAGTGTATAAGAGTAGTCTGAACCTAAAATAAGACGGAAGCAAGACTGTACTCACTTTCACTAAGCAACCCTGCATACTGTGTCACTACGAGAAGGCCTCCTTAGACCTTTTTTCACGGTGGCACAAGCGTGCAGTGCAGTTGCAAATCATCGCCCCTAACAATCGCTTAGAGAAGGAGGTTCTAGGGATTCTTCGGCTTTTTAATTTCTTACGCACAATTAAAGCAAGCAGGCCGTTCCCTGTAGTGTACTGGTTACGTTATTGTACAACTGTCAACGGCAACGAAACCTTTAGCGAAGAAGCGTATAGCGTGTTGATATGCTTTGATCCAATAATCTCTAACAAATTATTTTATAATTATTGTAGAAGAATATCATATTTTAGTAAAAAATTAAATTTTTCACTGTAAACTTTTTGGTATATAGTATGTTCATTGTGTCCTCCTTGCTGCCAGTTCACTGTAGTACATACCAAATCAACGAGTTGTTACTAAAAATCATGTTATTACACAATAAAAATATCCACATTAATCATTTTATGTCTTTCTCTTATAATTGTTTAATGATATACTGTGTTATTTAAATGTTTGCTTGTGTTATTACACACATCAAAAAAAAGTTTTGCATCACCCCGGTTCCCAGAACTCCTGAAGATAGACGTCGACTGTGGATATTGTATCACAGACACAGGCGCTTTGACTGTTCAGAGACGTCACTAAACCCGCCCAAAGATGACAACAACCATGAATGAGCAGCGCCTATTAGACGGAGTGGGTCCGACAGCCAATCAGTTCCACTCATTCCACCAGGAAGGAGGTACACGGCTAGTGTTGTCTGTAGTTCAGCCATGCCTAGACGGTCAATACCGCGATTTGATCGCGTCCGCATTGTTACTTCATGCCACGAAGGGTTCTCAACAAGGGAATTGTCCAGGCGTCTCGGAGTAAACCACAATGTTGTTGTTCGGACATGGAAGAGATACAGAGAGACGGGAACTCTCGATTACAGGCCTCGCTCAGGCCGCCCAAGGGCTACTACTGCAGTGGATGACAGCTACCTACGGATTATGGCTCGGAGGAACCCTGACAGCAACGCCACCATGTTGAATAATGCTTTTCGTGCCACCAAAGGACGTCGTGTTGCGACTCAAACTGTGCGCAATAGACTGCATGATACCTAACTTCACTCCCGACGTCCATGGCGAGGTCTATCTTTGCAACCACGACACCATGCAGTGCGATACAGATGGGTCCAACTACATCCCGAATGGACCGTTCAGGATTGGCATCACGTTCTCTTCAACGAGAGTGTCCCGTATGCTTCCAACCAGACAGTCGTCAGAGACGTGTTTGTAGGCAACCCGGTCAGGCTGAAAGCCTTACACACACTGTCCAGTGAGTGCAGCGGAGTCGAGGTTCGCTGCTGTTTTGGGATGGCATTATGTGGGGCCGACGTACGCCACTGGTGGTCATGGAAGACGCCGTAACGGCTGTACGATACGTGAATGCCATCCTTCGACCGATAGTGCAACCATATCGGCAGCATATTGGCGAGGCATTCGTTTTCATGGACGACAATTTGCGCCCCCCCTCGTGCACGTTTTGTGAGTGACTTCCTGGAAGATGACATCGCTCGACTACAGTGGCCAGCATGTTATCCACACACGAACCCTATCGAACTTGCCTGGGATGTATTGGAAAGGGCTGTTTATGGACGATGTGGCTCACCAACCACTCTGAGGAACCTACTCCGAGCCGCAGTTGAGGAGTGGGACAGTCTGGACCAACAGTGCCTTGATGAACTTATGGATAGTACGCCACGACGAATACAGGCATGCATCAGTGCAAGAGGACGTCTTACTGGGTACTAGAGGTATCGGCGTGTACAGCAAACTGGACCACCAACTCTGAAGGTCTCTGTATGGTGGTACAACATGCAGTGTGTGTTGTTCATGGGCAATAAAAAGGGTAGAAATGATGTTTATGTTGATCTCGACGGCCGCGGTGGCCGAACGGTTCTAGGCGCTTCAGTCCGAAACCGCGAGACTGCTACGGTCGCAGGTTAGAATCCTGCCTCCGGCATGGATGTGTGTGATGTCCTTAGGTTAGATAGGTTTAAGTAGTTCTAAATTCTAGGGGACTGATGACCTCCGATGTTAAGTCCCATAGTGCTCAGAGCAACCCGATCAGGTTGAACGCCTTATACACACTGTCCAGCAAGTGTAGCAAGGTGTTACAGTGTGTTCAACATCTCGTGGGCTCAGTAGTATCTGGAGGCAGATTAAGAATGGCAAAGGAAAACGGCAGTGTCCTTATCGTGGAAGAATCGTGGCGTTCGCCTCAAGTAGTGTAGACGTTTGCTTTCTACGTGTATGTGCTTGTGGCTGTGGCCTGTATTTAGCAGACACAAGAGACGCGGCTGCGAAAAAGCCGCCCGGCGTGGCTGCACGCGTGCTGCGGGTGAGCATCGACCCCGCCGCCGCCTCTCACTCCCCCTCACTCCCCCCCCCCCCCCCACCCCACCCTCTCCCTCGCATCACGCACTCCTGCCCTGCTGCCTGCACCCTTTTTAACACCTGTGGCTGCACCAGAAGTGTTGTGCCAATCCTTGTAACTCCTGTGCTGTTGCAGTCGGAACGGGCTTGTTCTTAATCTTTCGTGACTCTAGGGCTGACCGGTTTTCACGAAACAGTTGCACAGAGACGCATGCGACGTGGCAGTACTGTGAAATCGCAGGACCGACAGCTCCACAGTTCTCGAGTCCTGTTTTTTCGCCTTGTTTTATAGAACTCAGGTCGAGTATTGAAATACCGGTCCGGAGAATGAACCTCCCGCTCGACATTGCGGATCGACTAGTTTCTGCAGCACTAGAGACCAAAACGAAACTTGCGCTACTATATTACCGCATTGCCCTGTGGGGCTGGAAGTCACCTGTTTCCCACTCATAATTTCCTTTTTCTTCCTCCTCTGTTTCATTTGAAAACTGAGACTTCCTCTCGAAAAGTTTTCGGTCCTTGGATGAGTTTACCATTTCATTTGTTTCCATCTGCCTCATGCTACGGAAACTGTTTTACAATACAAAAAAGACCATTGCATTGAAGAATGTATTTAAAAAAATTCAGTACGCATACTTCACATTTGCGTCAGTATAACACATGGAATTTCTATAAGAACTGATCCTTTGATTATAAAAAAGATACACAAGGTTGAAATATTTTGAATGAAGATTCTGAAGAAAACACCGAATTTGTTTGGTTCCCACTTTAACTCTAAAGCTCACAAAAATTCTGGAATATTTGTTGCTAACGCGATTACATTTTCCACAACAGAATCTTCGAATTACGTGAAGTGCGTTAGTTGATTTCGGAGCTTCATAATAACTACGACAAACATCGGAAATTCAACAAACGCTGACTTCACTAGCAACGGGCGTAGTGTCGGATACGAATTACCTTATCCGCGCGGTGTGGCGGTGTTGTCTGAGGCGCCATGTCAGGGACAGCGCGGCCTCTCCCGCCGGAGATTAGAGTCCTCCCTCGGGTATGTGTGGGTGTGTTATTCTTAGCGTAACGGGGTTTAAGTAGTGTGTAAGTCTAGGGACCGATGACCTGAGCAGCTCGGTCCCTTGAGAATTCACACACATTTGAACACATTTTGAATTAACGTACAGATAAACCGCCACAGGTCGCGTATTACTGTTGGTTCTCCTTACCAGACGCGAACAATTTTAGATTCCGTCACAGCAATGGATATATGATCATTTTTGTGATTGATGAATGAAACGAGCTAAACATGAAATAATAATCCACCTGTGGCTGTTTCATCTGTTCACTAAATATTGGAAAGATAGCCAGTTCTTTATATGTGGTGGGAGACGATATTAACCGAAACTATGTTTCTTTAACGAATATTTTTCTTAAAGTCGCAGGAGAAATGCTGAATAGCAAAAAGAAAAACTAATATTTTTTTTAATTCTGTAAAATGTTGGCTGAGTAACTAACTTCAAAAACTTTGCTTCATTTACACAAAACTTTTCTTTATATGACATGAAATCTCACAATATCGACAGTACTGACATACGTGTACAGTGGGCTGTGTGGCGGTGCCTTGAGATGAGAAACGAAGGGAGCAGGACTGTGCGGCTGATCCCGGCGGAGGTTAGAGTCCTCCATCGGGAATGTGTGTGTGTGTGTGTGTGTGTGTGTGTGTGTGTGTGTGTGCGCCCTCAGGATAATTTAGGTTAAATAGTGTGTAAGCTTACGGACTGATGACCTTAGCAGTTAAGTCCCGTAAGATTTCACACACATTTGAACATTTTCTTGAAGCGAGCAGGGGTCAAATGTTGTTGATATTGAGTGTTGATGGATATCGAATGACTGATGGCGGTGATGGTGATCATTCAAATAATGAAAGAAGGTGCTTCCCATGACCTGTCCACGGATAAAAGAATTTTGTGTGTTCCTTACCTTGAGATACGCTATACAGCAAGGCATACGATACGAATGCTACAGTCACGCCTAGTGAAGATTGGAATAAATCCACTGCAAACGGTGGAACATTTGAAACAGAACAAAAACAAAGAGGAAAGTTCATCATACAAGGGGAGCCAGGAAAAACTTGTGGATTGAAAATTGATGTAGATGAAAAGGAACCGTCTAAATCGTATGAAGTGTATGCAGAGCGACGATTTTCAAGAAACTTGCGTGGGATAAAACATAAATCTTCTGTAGGACGGAATGAAAAGCTTGATAATTTGTGTTACTGTCTCATCGTAATTTGGAAACCCCAGCAAATGGAGACCCAGTGGAGGCTGGTAGATCTTTGCTTCATATTGGAATAATTCCATCATTTATTTCAACAGAATTTTCACGATTTGGAAAAGATCTCATACGTGAGATGTAGTGTACTTGATTACAGTTTGTCTTCAACAAAAACCGTTTAGCATAAGCAGCCGAGGCTTACCTGGTGCAGAGGTCGTGAAGGCATACCATTAGCAATTGAAGTTTGCGCTCTGAAGTACCTTCGTGTACAACCCCAAAGTGGACTAACGTAACACTCCCTAGCAAAAAAAAAAAAAAAAAAAAAAAAGTCAAGGAACTACCAGCTCCCGACAGATATGCGCACAACACAACGTTTCTCTTTCTTTTCTTTACCGTCCCACTAGGAGCCCTCGTTACCACAGGTGAATAATGGAGCTTCTGAGAATCGACTGTGGCGTTGTTAATGGAACCAGTCCGCCATTTCGGTGAAACAACTGGTAGAATTCAAGGAAAAAAAGATCAAATAGTCGAACTCAGGATCGGATGCGACAGTAGTTCCTTCGATCGCAGGACATTATAATAATCTATACGTTAATTTGGCTCATTTGATTTCGATCGTGCTGCAGCAGGAACTAGATTTCTTCACCCGATGTTATGACCGTACACCAAGGCTACGGCACTGCTCGCCTCTGCCAGTTAAAAAACCGGAGCCGCGCTGCTGCGCTTGCGACTTCAAAATACAAAATGACGACGCCCGATTCATGCTGGTATATCGATGCATCAGTAGGATCTACACTGCAGTGACGTCTTTGAGTTCATCAGAGAGAGTCCGATTCCATAGTTATTGCTGACTCGAACCACTATCTCTCTAAATCGTTCTCCAAACGCATTTACATGTTCCTTCATCGCCGCGCTGCTGAATGATGAAGTCGACTCTAGAACTTGAATGTTATCGTACAGTGTCGATTCAACATTCTGCAACAGCTGATTTATTGGTTTGTTGTAGCTGGTGTGCTTTCAGTATTCCGTGAATTTCTCTTCACAGTACGAGTCATCTTCTCGATATTTGAAAGTGACACTCTCAAGGGATCTTCTGGATTCCAGCGTTGAAGTGCGTCATATCGTAGTTGACTGAACCCAGGCAATGGTGTCTTAGTTGCAGTGCATGCTATAAGTACAGTAAGAACGGCAGTGGAAGGGGCACTCAGCAAGAAACTGACTATGGCTAGTATTTATTGATCCAAAGAAGGCTTTTGATTGCGTGCCTCGGTTGCTGAAATGATAGGCTCTGAGACCACACAATGTAGACTATCTGAATATCGTGTAAACATTGTTGAAGAAACGTTCAACAACGCCCAGATACGTGTCAGCAGAGTGTGAAGTTAAGTGTTGGGACATATACAAGCGTCGCTCTCAACACAAAAGCCCACGTCCTGGAACATCGTATACGGTGATGATACGGCGTCAGTATCAAAAGTCAAACATTAAATTGGAGAAACCTTGAAGCAGTGAGCAGTGGTAGAACGTTGACATGGATGTCAATAGAACTAAATCAGAATTCGTGCTGTGCGACTTGGATCCTTCCTAAAGGATATGAAGAAGATGGATCTGGTCGAACAAGACGCATACCAACTAAGAAAATAGTGTAACGAGATTAGGAAAGCTGACCGCCGTGTAGCGGAATTGAGCTCTAAGTTTTCTTTTATACACCTGAAGTAACATTCTTGTGTTCACAATTACCAGATCGTCGGTATAAGCAAAGGACGGTGTACCATTAAAAGAGCTTGGTCCTTGGCATACAAAAGCAAAAGCACTACTACTTAGGAGTGTCACTGCGGTTAATAGGCGTTGTGTCACCCTTGTTACAGAATCACGACGTCTTCGTAATTATTTATTTACAAGAGTGGATACCATCGATTGATCAGATGCAAATTTTATATTTCTGATACCAGAAGCCGTGAAACTATTGAACTTAGTTCGCTGACATTGTATTGCACGCCATTCCGAAGTACTGTGAAACACGATTACGCTATAACATTCCTTTCCAACCGCATTTAATAAACGTTTGTATGAGTTTCAAGCATGTGTTGTAGGATGTTATCTCTTCGCGGCCGGTATCCGTGTCAACGCTACAGACGTCACCTTCAAATCCTTAGCGTGTTCAACTTCATTGGGCACTTGCATAGGTAACAACCGCGTTTGTCGATTGAACCACAGCCTTCTAATGACTTCGGTCTTCTCGTTGGAACCAGGGAAGGTATTCTGCATTGACTCGTGTATAGTTAACTAGTAGAGGGTAAAACTGTAAAAGACAGAAATTGAAATACATCCAGCATATAATTAAGAAAGTAGGTTGCCATTGTTACTCTGAGGAGAAAAGCTTAGCACAGAAGATGAATTCGTGGTGGGCCACATGAAACACCCAAGCCTTTTGGCATACCAATTCATACGTACATCTTGGAGATGTTGTAACCTCCCCCTCACTTCTCGACCTTAATGACAGTGAAAAATTAAACCGCGTGCACCTAATGGAAATTTGGGAAAAGCAATCGTCACCGAAGTTAATTTGTCGGTAAAGAGGGAGGAAAGGGTTACATCTAAATGAAAGGAAAAATGCAAATGAAAATGGTGGAAATTAATTTTGAGAAAAGGATAAAATTAATAAAGAAAGTAAATGTGCGGTCGTTAGGTTAACAAGTAATAGGCGTTAATTAGATATTTGAGTTTTGGGGAAAATCACGGTCGCCATTCCTATGGACAACTACTATAATAACTGAAAATGAAAGATTAATGCACATATAATTAGCACTAAAAGCGTGGCAACTGAAGGTTGACACGTGCTGTGTGAAAACTGAATGTTTGTCAGAGTAATAAATTTCGCTACACTCTGACTTGATTTAGCAAAAGAATTAATAAAACCGGAAAATTGGAAGTTAATTTAGTGACTGAAATTAATAGTGAACTTTGTTTCTGAAGCACTACGAAATTCAATAAAATAAGGTTAATCTTGGACTACCTCAACAAACATTTCAAAAGCTACTTGAATCTACACAATTTAGAAATAAGAGATTTAACTTTGAAATTGAATTTAATGATTCTGAACAATTAACAATAGTAAAATTTAGTACGTACCAAGCTGAGCTGTAGTCGCAGGTAAGCTAAAATATGGTAACAAAACTCGCACTCATAATTTGTGCTTGTGTAACCTAAATATTGTAGCCAGCTATGAATACTTTAACTGAACTTTGAAATTAAAGCAGTGAAATCGAATGATATTACTTTAATGCTGGCGTTTGAATTTCAACGACAATCGGGTTCATTCCAGAAAAGGAATGAAGGAACCCTGCTTGGTAATGCAATTGGGACAATGAGCAACAAAGGTTCATGCTAAGTTGCTGTAATTTTGTGATGCAACAATTTTAAAAGCTGAGGTCTGCCATACAGTTCTAAAACTTTACGTGCTTCCAGTCTTCCTTGTTTGTTGATTGAAGGTTTGAAGCCGTCGGTTGAGGAGGTGGCGACAGTCACTCATTGTCGGCCGTCGCTGTTGCAGAAGCTGGATGTTGGCGCGCCTTCTTCTCGACACGGTCTCCATCCGAAACGGGCTCTTGATGTGTGCCAGCTAACGCTCCCGTCCGTGACACTGTCAGAAACTATACTTAGCAAGTCGAGCGCAATTACATGCTGCCAAACCCCGAGAGTGCGGCAACTCGCGGGAGCGTCACACAACACACCTGCTCTACCGCCCTACTTCAGCCATACTCTGCTCTGCCCGCGCTCCACGCGGCCGAGTTCACACCACCAAAGATCCTAAACACTTTGGTTCTCCACACGACCTATCGATGTAATCGTTCGATAGCATAGTTTTCCCTAGGCCAGACCCAGCGTAAAATCAAATATTATTTACAAAACAAACCAATTATACATCGACATGAATGCATATATATATATATATATATATATATATATATATATATATATATATATATATATATATATACAAATAGGAAAAAAATTACAATATATAAAGACACAGAAATGTAATATCTTCAGGTAACAAATAAAGGAAAAGAATTTATAGTACAATAGATAGAAATAGGAGGATATGTATTTCCGGCGTTACAATGTGCTAACTGAATTTGCCTCCCAGTGAGAGCGTCTTCATTTTTTTATCATTGCATCTTACCGTCTGCGTGGAAGAAGGCTTCATACGACTTCCCTGATATAGCCTACGTAAGAAGAGGTGCACTTTTACGGCAGAATGAGCTGTGTTATCGGCAAAGTCGTTCTTAATCCCAAAGGACAATAACACGCACAGTAGCTGTCACACAAGGAAAATCCATTCTCCACCCTGCCTTACCTAATACGGGCACAGGAAACCAGAGAGAGAAAAAAAGACAAAGAACAGAGCGGCTGTGAATGCAACTGAAAGAACACGAAGTCTCACTAAATGAAAAGAAAAAGAGAAGCTCGGGGAATTACAGCTCATACAATTTAAATAATACAGTATCCGTTCTCCACTTTCCTCACTGCCTCTCTGGAGGGTTGCTAAAATTGCTACGGAGTTAGTTATCTTCAGCAGCGTCGCATCTCTGCTAATTAAAATTCATACTGACATAAAATAGTCCTTGAGAATCACGTTTACATTGCAGCACTAGTGTCAGCGTTTCTTAAGTGAGGTAATTTGCATATCTGTAAAGACCCGAAGCACCTAGGCCACTGGAGTTAGCCGTGAATGTCCAGTTCAGCGAATACGGCTGAGTATGGACAGTAGTTCTCATCGTATCGCATAATATTTGTCAAATGTCATGCGTTCTTCTACGGCTACGTAGATCCTCTGCAAAACACTATGAAGTGCATGGCAGGAGGTACTTAGTACTGTGCTACATGATACGGTCGTTTCCGTTCCAGTCGCAAATTGAGCATTGGAAGAACGAAAGCATTCAGAATCTCCCTGCGTGCTGTAATTAGTGTAATTTGTTTTCTTGGCCCTTAGAGATTTGTAAGTTTCCGAGCAACCGTTTTTGTTACGGACTGCAAACAAAAGTCGTAGTGGAATAGGACTAAGCACACAGGAAGAAGTTCCCCTTTTTCTATGGCAGATAAGTTACTCAAGCTTCAGTTTGGTCTTCCTTTAACCAGTGATTTAACGCAGCTTCTGGAAATAAATCTTCAAGAGAGGGCCAAATCCAGAAGAGTTTCAGCTCATAAGTGCCGCATTCCATGGTAATATGCTCATTTATGTATCAAAATGTGTCGTACATTTAAGATCTTGTAAAGCTACTTCATCCAGTATAATCAGGGCTGAAGTCTGGTGTCTAAAGCAGCACGCCACGCTGTGTCATCGGCATGGGGGGGGGGGGGGGGGCGCCCACCTCTCCACCGACATAAATCAAAACTAAAGCCAACGTATGAGCCCGGTCCCCATTGAAAACTTCGAGGGCTACATCTTGCTCACTTGGAAGACTTTACACCATAGGCTTAGAGCGAAAAGTTCTTTTCACTTTACACAATAAAGCACATGGCCGGTTTCATAGGTACATCTTTGCCAATTATATGCTAATTGAACATATATTTATGAAGTCTGGAAGCAACCACTGTAGAAGATACTGAAAGAGAGTAGATATAAACGGCGATTAGCTGTAAGGATCAACTTCTGTTCCGTAGATTGTTTAAAGCATAGTAGAACATTTATTGTATGCAAACTGTGAAACTATTTTAACAGCGGCAACAGCTTTCTCCTACTTGCTGAAGACGGCGTATTGGGTCAGAATGCTATAATTGCGAACAGGAAAAGTTATACAGGGTGGTCCATTGACAGTGACCGGGCCAAATATCTCACGAAATAAGCATCAAACGAAAAAACTACAAAGAACGACTCGTCTAGCTTGAAGGGGGAAACCAGATGGCGCTATGGTTGGCCCGCTAGATGGCACTGCCATAGGTCAAACGGACATCAACTGCGTTTTTTAAAATAGGAACACCCATTTTTTATTACATATTCGTGTAGTACGTAAAGAAATATGAAAGTTTTGGTTGGACCAATTTTTTTGCTTTGTGATAGATGGCGCTGTAAAGTCACAAACGTGTAAGTACGTGGTATCACGTAACATCCCGCCCGTGCGGACGGTATTTGCTTTGTGATACATTACCCGCGTTAAAATGGACCGTTTACCAATTGCGGAAAAGGTCGATATCGTGTTGATGTACGGCTATTGTGATCAAAATGCCCAACGGGCGTCTGCTATGTATGCTGATCGGTATCCTGGACATCATCATCCAAGTGTCCGGACCGTTCGCCGGATAGTTACGTCATTTAAGGAAACAGGAACTGTTCAGCCACATGTGAATGTCGTTACACATATTGCCAAATGCATTGAGGTTGACGGACATCATTTTAAGCATTTATTGCGTTAATTTGGTATTTACAGGTAATCACGCTGTAACAGCATGCGTTCTCAGAAATGATAAGTTCACAAAGGTACATGTATCACATTGGAACAACCGAAATAAAATGCTCAAACGTACCTACGTTCTGTATTTTAATTTAAAAAACCTACCGGTTACCAACTGTTAGTCTTAAATTGTGAGCCATAGGTTTGTGACTATTACAGCGCCATCTATCACATAGCGAAAAAAGTGGTCCAACTAAAACATTCATATTTCTTTACGTACTACACGAATATGTAATAAAAATGGGTGTTTGTATTTTAAAAAACGCAGTTGATATCCGTTTGACCTATGGCAGCGCCATCTAGCGGGCCAACCATAGCGCCATCTGGTTTCCCTCTTCAAGCTAGGCGAGTTTCGTTCTTTGTAGTTTTTTCGTTAGACGCTTTTTTCGTGAGATATTTGGCCCGGTCACGATCAATGGACCACCTCGTATATCCACAGCAACACTGGTTAAATAAGTCCATTTATTTGTTACCAGTTTCCAGGTTGGTAGTTAATTTCAGATGTTATCGATACTATCATTAAAGATACGTACACGAAAAGAGAACAAATCATTAGAATTTGCGCGTATTGTTGGTCTTACACGTTCATACTCATCAGACTTTGACACCTAATTTGGTGTTCGCATTTTGTGTGCATCTTAATGTGAAAATCTAGCTTTTAGTATCCACTTACCTGGTTCGGATCCAGTGCGTTGTCTTCAACAACTTGGAGAAAGTTGTTGTTGATCTTAAAATTTTTCTGAGTTTATGTACAATTAAGGTTCTACGATGTTTGACAGTCAACGTAAGATACGTTACCCATTATGACTTACACACTTCCAGAAGTTGTAGAGGAGACTTTTTGTATCGAACTCATGTCCGGAAACGGTTCCTTAACACGTTACAAGGAAAACAAGAGCTACTCAGTTTCCTACGCATTTCACCTGTTAATGTAGGCTGCCCACATACATGAATGAATGGTACAGTGACGTGATGTCACGTATCTGCCGATGTTTTCATGCTGCCTGGTGATGTCAGTTGACATTATGGTGACTAGTACTGCAGTAACAGGGTGCCTGAGTACACGTTCGCAGAGCACACCGGTATGTTGTTAATTTACGGTGAAGCTCGCTGTAATGGAAGAAAAGCTCAACGTTTTTACCACAAGTACTTTCCAAAGCGTGTGACTGCGTCTCATCCCACCCCATGTTTGCCAGAGAAGAATAACGACTGCGGTGAAAGTGGGAAATTATGAAGCGATGGAGCAAACTGCGGTTTTCCAAGAAGGTGCACTGTCATATTGGAAGAGGAAGTGCTTCATGAAATTGAAGAGAACTCATTGACGAGTACTCGAGCCATTGGACGTGACTTGGATGTGCCTCACTCGTCTGTCAGGCGCGTCATGCATGAACAGTAACAACATACATCGCATACTCAGAAAGCACACGCCAATGTCCCGGCGGAATTTGTGCCACGGGTCAATTTCTGAACTTAGTTTCTACACCACTGTGCAAATTTTCCTCAGTTTTCAAGACGAATTTTGTTCACTGACGAAGCGCATTTCAACAGAAAAAAAGTGTTCTGAACGCCCGAAACAGGCACATTACAGATCAAGAAAACCCCAAAGCCACATGTACACGAAGATTTCAGCATACCTTCGGCATCAATGTCCGGGCAGGTATCTGCGATGGTCGTATGATTGGTCCGTACGACTTTCCTCCCCACCTAACAGGTACCAAGTAGTTGAAATTCCCGTAACAAGTGCTGGCGAAGTTTTAGGAAGATGTACCACTGGACATTTGGCACGAATTGTAGTTGCAGCATGACTGCAGTTCGCATCCGAAACCATCTGACAGTAGTCTTCGGGGACAGAGAGATCGGTCGAGGTGGACCACATGTTTGGCCACCAAGACCCCCAGATTTATCACTGTTGAGCTTTGTGGGGCCACATTAAGATTCTTGCTTAAGAGACCCGAGTCCAGTCGGAGGAAAGTCTAACTGGACGGATCTTAGCGGAGGCAGAAGTGATTAACCATACACTACGCGTACTAGACAGAGTTCATGCAAACTTAACTGCGTAGGTACACTGTGTGCACCGGATTTCGTTGTCCTCTTACCGAACAGTTGTTATAATACCAAAATAAATAGGAGTGAAATGTGTAAATTTTGTTTTTCTTGAAACATGGAAACGTATAGTTTCCAGACATGAATTCCTGTGTAAAACGTCATCTACGAAGTCCCCTCTACAAATTCTAGATATGTGTAACTTGAATTGTCAAATGCCCCGTATCTACTCTCTTGCAAAATCTTCTACAGTGGTTGCTTCCAGACTTCATAAGCGTATTTTCTACTAGCATACAATTGTTAACCCTCTGGTATACAGTCGTTGTTGTGAATAAGATACCGGCGTCAAAAGGTTTCTATGGGGCTCGGCTGGTGCGCTGGCTTTAGTTTTAGTTTACGTCGACAGGGAGGTGAGCGCTCGCCATGCCGTGCTGTTTACTGAGGAGAGGCCGCCTGATTAACAAGCGGAGGGCCGCGCTTAGCGCAAAGGGGCCACGGCGTGCAGCCACTTGCTGGCGTGCGCGGACCAGTCCCCCTCCGGTCGGCGTTTTAATTGAGCGGCGCCGGGCAATCAGGCGACGCCTCCCACTGACGTCGCTAATTAAAACCGCCGGATTACCGCTGACCGCATCCGCCGAGACTCGCCTGCTGACGCAGTCCAGCTTCTCTCGAAAGATGAGCGCCAAAACTACCCCGTCTTGGCGGAACAGTAATCACTGACATCTTCATAAGTACCATAAGTATATATTTAACTTCCTCTTTCACGTTCTGCGATAAAAAAAAACTGGTTACTACGTTAATGGTGGTTTCACTGAAGTCCTTCAGCACTTACTTAGCAGAAAATGGCTCTGAGCACTATGGGACTTAACATCTATGGTCATCAGTCCCCTAGAACTTAGAACTACTTAAACCTAACTAACCTAAGGACAGCACACAACACCCAGCAATCACGAGGCGGAGAAAATCCCTGACCCCGCCGGGAATCGAACCCGGGAACCCGGGCTTGGGAAGCGAGAACGCTACCGCACGACCACGAGATGCGGGCTACTTAGCAGAAAACTTACTTGGAGAAAACTTGTGCAACACTACACAAGTTTTGCGACATGCACGTTTATTGAACACTAGACACAAGAAAACTTTACGCAAAGTACTGATCAAGTACACGTAATCAAGTCCAGCGTCCACCCAGGGGGTCCACAACTCTTTTGTGGACACGTGCGTAGCGAGCACGGGACCTCGAGCTAATGTGGCCCTCCTTCCTTTCCGGGCTGCATACCCCCCCTTTCCGTATCCTTCCCCATCCCCCATCTTCGCCCTCCCCCCTCACCTCTGGCTCTTTCCTTCCCTTTCTCCCCCTCTGGGAGTATGGTTTGTGCCTACGTCCGGAGACGGACGCTTGTAAATGTACCGCACTCTTCGCCTTCCTTGCTTGTATGTCTTCATCTTTCTTCGTCCTTCTCTTTTCCTTACCTCTTCTCTTTACCTCTTCTCTTTACCCTTTTCTCCGCTGCGGCGTTTGAGACCTCTCTTCTTTCCTTTCCCTGTCTCTTTCTTCCTCCCTGTGCGTGTCTGAAGGCCGACCCACGCACTTCCATGCGTAGCCGGTGACGGGGTAACGCGTAATTCCCCGCCCCGGGTAGACAGGTAGGACACGTCCCCCTGGTAACGGCCAGGCCCAGGGAGGGGTGATTACCCGAGCTGATACCTTCCGAAAGTGCCGATTGGTCCCTCCGTCCGTTTGTCGGGAGGTGTGACCTGAGGTGTGAACAATCACCTAAGGCGGGTGTGCCCTCGGTGAGGGCCCCCACAAGGAAGGAGCGCGCCATCGGAGACGCCGGTAATCATGGGGGATTCTTCCGCAATGGTTTCCTCACCTTCCACTATGTCTGCTCACAAACGTAAGTTCACTGAGTCTCAGCCACAGACGGTTCTTCCATCGTTGCCACAGTTCCTTGTTGTTTCTCGGTCTGACGAAGGTCACGACTTTTCCACGGTCAACCCTTTCATTATTCAGAAAGGTGTCGACGCAATTGCGGGTCCTGTAAAGTCTTGTTCCAGATTACGGAATGGCACCCTGTTGTTGGAAACACACAGTGCCCTCCAGGCTCAAAAATTGCTGCGTACTTCTCTGCTCCACACCTTCCCTGTCCGGATGGAACCGCACCGTACCTTAAATTCCTCGCGTGGAGTCGTTTATACACGCTCCCTCGATGGATTGTCTGACGAAGAAATTCAGCACTACCTGTCTGACCAAGGCGTCACAGCTGTTCATCGGGTTATGAAAAGGATTGACACAAACATCATTCCAACCTGCACTGTCTTCTTGACATTTGACAAAGTTCAACTCCCATCAAAAATCAAAGCAGGCTATGAGATAATTTCCGTTCGCCCTTATGTCCCAAACCCTACGCGCTGCTATCGATGTCAGCGGTTCAATCACACCAGCCAGTCCTGTTCCAATCCGGCCGAATGTGTTACGTGTGGCAAGGATGCCCCAACTGTATGGGTGACCACGCTGCTTCCTCTCGAGATTGCCCCGTTTTTAAGGACGAAAAACTCATCCAGGAAATAAGAGTGAAGGAAAAGGTGTCGACCTTTGCTGCTCGAAAGTTACTCGCCAGTCGACAGCCCACTGTGCCTCAGAAAGGAAAATACAGCGCTGTCCTTGCTTCTCCTCGGCCAACAAAGGAGGCGGCCACGCAGACTTGCGACCTCACCTTTAGTACCACGGTCGTCAGATCGGCCAGCGCAAAGATCGCCCGTTCAACCTCACCACTTTCGCCTGCCCACTCAATGGCTCACCCTTCGTTGGGTTCTGCTAAATCTCGAGCCCAAAAGTCAGACGCCAAGTCTTCCAAAAAAGAGCATTCTCGTGAAGAGTTTTTACGTACCGCAACTTCACAACCATCGGTTCCTCCTTCATCTAAACATCATACTTCCAAGAAGGCTACGAAGAAACACAGTTCATCTCCTTCTCCGCCAAGGCGTGTCCCATCTACAGCACCACC
This sequence comes from Schistocerca piceifrons, assembly GCF_021461385.2. NCBI lineage: Eukaryota > Metazoa > Arthropoda > Insecta > Orthoptera > Acrididae > Schistocerca > Schistocerca piceifrons. The sequence goes on from NC_060138.1 coordinate 701,438,604, forward strand.
TGGCGGAAATCGCCCTCGGCCGTCTTCTGTGTCGCCGAGGCGCACTGCTGGTGGCCGGTCAACTGGCCGATCGTTGGTGGCTGGAGCTGCTCCTGACCAACCTATGGATCAGGATCTTCTGCCTTCGACTGAATGCCATTCCATGCTGTCGGTCGCAAGCTCTGGGCAGTCGTTGAGTTGACAGCACCCTTGGTCACGTTCCTCCATTTTCTGTTCACCTTATGTCCATTATCCACTGGAATATCCGAGGCATTCGAGCCAATCGGGATGAATTGTCGATCCTCTTACGATCCTACTCGCCGGTCATCTTCTGTCTTCAGGAAACAAAGCTGCGTCCCCATGACCGCTTTGTTCTCCCTCATTTTCAGTCCGTCCGATATGACCTCCCTCTGTTGAAGGCACTCCAGCCCATGGAGGACTCATGATTTTGCTCCACGATACTCTCCATTATCACCAAATCCCCTTAAACAGTTCCTTCCAAGCTGTCGCCGTCCGTCTTTCCCTTTCTGGATACACGTTCTCTCTTTGTACGGTATACATTCCATCGTCCACACCAATGGCACGAGCTGATCTCCTTCATCTTCTTGGTCAGCTTCCACCCCCTATTTGCTGGTTGGGGACTTCAATGCCCACCACCCGCTTTGGGGATCTCCACATCCTTGTCCACGTGGCTCACTATTGCTAGACGTCTTCCACCAAGCGGATCTAGTCTGCCTCAACACTGGGGTCCCCACATTTTTGTCTGCCTCCACGACAAATTTATCTCATTTGGACCTTGCGGTCGGTACTGTTCCGCTAGCTCGGCGCTTCGAATGGTTCGCCCTTGATGATACACACTCGAGTGACCACTTTCCATGTGTCCTTAGACTGCAGTCTCAACTGCCATATATGCGCTCGCGACGCTGGAAGTTTGCCCAAGCCGACTGGACACTTTTTTCGTCTCTAGCGACATTCGAAGACCGTCGCTTTCCCAGCGTCGACGATGAGGTCACACACATTACCGACGTTATTCTCACAGCTGCGGAACGTTCAATACCTCGCACCTCCGAATTGCACCGGCGCCCCCCAGTTCCTTGGTGGAACGAGGCATGCCGTGACGCAATACGTGAGCGGCGACGTGCTCTTCGCATTTTCCGTCACCATCCAACTTTGGCAAACTGTATCCGATATAAGCAACTCCGTGCGCGATGCCGTCGCGTCATCCGCGATAGCAAGAAGGCAAGCTGGAAATTCTTTATTAGCTCATTTAACACCTTCACTCCCTCCTCGGAAGTTTGGAGTCGGCTTCGACGGTTCTCAGGCGCGCCTAGTTTCTCCCCGGTCTCTGGGCTCACTGTCGCGCATGATACCTTAGTGGACCCCGTCGCAATTTCTAACTCATTGGGTCAGCACTTTGCTGAGATTTCGAGCTCTTCAAATTACCCGCCAGCGTTTCTCCCGAAGAAACGTGCAGCGGAAGTGCGACATCTTGCTTTCTCCTCTCAAAATCGCGAAAGCTACAATACTGTTTTCTCCATGCGGGAACTCCAACATGCCCTCTCTTCTTCTCGCTCCTCCGCCCCAGGACCGGATGGTATCCATGTCCAAATGTTGCTGCATTTATCAACCCATAGCCTGCGCTACCTCCTTCGCCTTTATAATCGAATTTGGACCGACAGTACCTTTCCCAGGCGATGGCGGGAAGCTATTGTCGTTCCCGTTCCGAAACCTGGAAAGGACAAACATCTCCCCTCTAGCTATCGCCCCATTTCTCTCACGAGTAGTATCTGTAAGGTTTTGGAGCGTATGGTGAATTACCGTTTAGCTTGGTGGCTGGAATCCCGCAGTCTTTTAACACCAGCCCAATGCGGATTCCGAAAGCATCGTTCTGCCGTTGACCATCTTGTTGCTCTCTCCACTTATATCATGAACAATTTTCTCCGGAAACCCCAAACGGTAGCAATATTTTTTGATCTGGAGAGAGCATACGATACCTGTTGGAGGACAGGCATCCTCCGCACACTGTTCTCTTGGGGCTTTCGAGGCCGGCTGCCCCTTTTTCTTCGCGAATTTATGGCAGAGCGCACATTTAGGGTGCGGGTGAACACTACTCTCTCCCGTACTTTCTCCCAAGAAAACGGGGTACCCCAGGGCTCCGTGCTGAGTGTTGTACTGTTTGCCATCGCCATTAATCCAATTATGGATTGTCTCCTTCCTGATGTCTCGGGCTCCCTCTTTGTGGACGATTTTGCGATCTACTACAGCTCTCAACGGACCAGCCTGCTTGAAAGACGTCTTCAAGGATGTCTCGATCGCCTCCACTCGTGGAGCATCGAAACCGGCTTCCGTTTCTCACCCAGTAAGACCGTTTGTGTTAATTTTTGGCAACGTAAGGAGTTGCTTCCGCCCTCCTTACATCTAGGTCCTGTCAACCTTCCGTTTTCCGACGTCGCTAAATTCTTGGGTCTTATGTTTGACAGAAAACTGTGCTGGTCCTCCCACGTTTCCTATCTTTCGGCTCGCTGTCTGCGTTCCCTTAACACCCTCCGTGTCCTGAATGGTACCTCCTGGGGAGCGGACCGAGTGGTCCTTCTCCTCCTCTATCGCACCTTAGTGCGCTCGAAATTGGATTATGGAAGCATCGTCTACTCCTCTGCTCGGCCGTCTATTCTTCGGCGTCTCGACTCTATCCACCACCGTGGATTACGTTTAGTGTCTGGAGCTTTTTACACCAGCCCTGTGGAAAGCCTTTATGCTGAGACTGCTGAACCTCCGCTGTCCAATCGGCGGGCAGTCCTTCTGAGTCGTTATGCTAGCCATCTGTCTTCCATGCCTGCTAATCCAGCCCATGACCTTTTTTTCGACACCTTCTTTGATGTCGGGTATGCAGGCCGCTCCTCCTCCCTACTACCCCCGGGAGTCCGCTTCCGTCAACTGCTCCATTCTCTCTCCTTCCGCTTTCCTAAAACCTTCTTGACAACTTGGGGTACAGCACCGCCTTGGCTCCGTCCCCGGATCGACTTGCTCAGAGACCTATGTCAGTTTCCCAAGGATGGTACCCCTACACTTGTCTACCGTCGGGCATTTGCTGCTCTATGTGCACAAATGACGGAAGCCACATTTATTTACACCGACGGCTCGAAAACATCGTTAGGTGTAGGGAGTGCCTATATTGTTGGCGACACCCCAAATCACTTTCGGCTTCCCAACCAGTGTTCGGTTTATACTGCGGAGCTTTACGCTGTTCTCCAGGCTGTCCACTACATCCGCCGCCATCAGCGGATACAGTATGTAATCTGCTCAGATTCTCTCAGCTCTCTCCTAAGTCTCCAAGCTCTTTACCCTGTGCACCCTCTGGTTCACCGGATTCAGGACTGTCTGCGCTTGCTCCACCTGGGGGGCGTCTCAGTGGCGTTCCTCTGGCTCCCGGGACACGCTGGTATCTGTGGGAATGAGGCGGCCGATATAGCGGCCAAGGCTGCAGTCTCTCTTCCTCGGCCAGCTATTCAGTCTCTTCCGTTTACCGATCTACAGAGCGGTTTATGTCGCCAAGTTGCTCATTTATGGCATGCGCATTGGTCGACACTTCCGCATAATAAATTGCGGGAAGTGAAAGCCCTTCCTTGCGCTTGGACCTCTTCCTCCCGAACGCGTCGTCGGGAGGAGGTAATTTTAGCTAGACTCCGGATAGGGCACTGTCTTTTTAGCCATCGACATCTTTTAAGCGGTGATCCTCCCCCACTCTGTCCCCACTGCTCTCAGCTGTGGACGGTCAGACACTTTTTAATTGAATGCCCCTATTTTAATCCGTTACGCTCCCGTCTACAGCTATCGCCTGATCTATCGTTGATTTTAGCAGATGACACGCGCTCAGCTGACCGCGTTCTACAGTTTATTAGTGACAGTGAAATGACGTCAGTCATTTGATTTTTTTTTTTTTTTTTTTTTTTTTTTTTGGGGACAACCACCCCCTTTCTATAGTGGATTTTTAAGCATTCCTTCTGCCTTTAGTTTCTCAAATTTTATGACTTTGTTCCCATTGCTGCTGATTTTAAATTTCGTTTTTTTCCTGTTTTCTACGTCACGGGCTGGGCGCTAATGACCATAGAAGTTTTGCGCCCTAAAACCACAAACAAAAAAAAAAAAGTCCAGCGTAGTACGCTGAGGTGACAAAAGTCATGGGATACCTCCTAATAGCGTGTCGGACCTCCGTTTGTTCGGCGTGGTACAGCAACTCGACGTGGCACTGACTCAAGAGTCGTTGGAAGTCCCCAGCAGAAATACTGAGCCATGCTGCCTTTATAACCGTCCATAACTGCGAAAGTATTGCCGGTGCAGGATTTTGTGCACGAACTGGCTTCTCGATTATGTCCCATAAATTTTCTATCAGATTCATGCCCGGCGAAGTGGATGGCCATATCATTCGCTCGAATTGTCGAGTGTGTTCTCCAAACCAATCGCGAACAACTGTAGCCCAGTGACGTGGCGCATTGTCATCCATAAAAATTCTATCGTTGGTTGGGAACATGAAGTCCATGAATAGCTGCAAATGGTCTCCAAGTAGCCGAACATAGCCACTTCCAGTCAACGATCCAGTTGGTCCAGAGGACCCAGTCCATTCCACAAAAACGCAGCCCACATCGTTATGGAGCCACTACCAGCATGCACAGTGCCTTGTTGACAACTTGGGTCCATGCCTTCGTGGGGTCTGCGCCACTCTTGACCCTTACCTTCAGCTCTTACCAACTGAAATTGGAACTTACCTGACCAGGCTACGGTTTTCCAGTCGCCTAGGGACTAACCGCTATTGGTCACAAGCCCAGAAGAGACGCTGCAGGCGATGTCGTGCTGTTAGCAAAGGCACCCGCATCGGTCATCTGCTTCCATAGCCCATTAATGCCAAATTTCGCCGCCCTGTCCTAACGGATACTTTCGTCGTACGTCCCACATTGACTTACGCTGTTATTTCTCGCGATGTTGCTTGTCTGTTTGCACTGCTAAATCTACGCAAACGCCGCCCTTGTCGGTCGTTAAGTGAAGGCCATCGGCCACTGCATTGCCCATGGTGGGAGGTAACGCCTGAAATATGGTACCTTCGGCAAACTGGCAGTACATTGATTTCCCTGACAATTTGCAAAATGGAATGTCATATGCGTCTAGCTCCAACTACCATTCCGCGTTCAGAGTCTCTTCATTCCCATCGTGCGGCCAAAATGACGTCGGAAAACTTTTCACATAAGTCACCGGAGTACAAATAACAGGTCCGCCAATACACTGCTGTTTTTTACGTTGGGTGCGCCATCTGTATATGTGCATATCGCCATCCCATGACTTTTTTCACCCCAGTGTAGTCGCTAAGCAGCAAACAAGAATCTGGCTATCACGATAATTCGTAGCGAGTCCGTGGGCGTGCAGCCGGGGGCCGTGCCCGCCTCCTGGAGCACAGCGGCGCGATCTGACAAGCTGCGTCGTCAGAGTCGCTATAGCTTCTGTTGGCGGCTGCAATAACCTGTAAAGTCAACTTGGTTATTATTAATAACCATCGCGCTCGTTTTTGATGCAAAGATAGTTTCGACGTGGTCTGCCGCAAAATAATACCTTCCTTATGCACTTAAGCTTTCAACGCATCTTCGGCGGAACTACGCGTATGTCAGCTTGTAACTGTGTCCTCCTTCTTTTCATTTTCTTCTTCCCTGGCGCTACTGTCCCGCCTACGGTGAGTACATGTGTTCAGATATTTTAAGTGCCTTCTGTAGTGCCCAGTTTCATAGCACAAGCATCAGTCGAGCTCGTATTCTTTCTCGAATGTGACAGTACTTTGACACATATTGGGAAAAGGCGGTCGAACGTACAACCAAGATCAATTTTTTGTTTCCCATTAGGTAAAACTGACAAGCAAACGTACGAACTGATGAAAAAATGTATACTGCAGTGACCTAACCGCTGTACCATCGTAACAGCAGGGAGGATACGAAAGCTGCTGCATGATAGCTCAAGTTGAGGAAAAGCCGCCTCGAAAATAATGTGTGAAATTTGGCTGAAATTCTTTGTGATCAATGTGTTCCGGAACATTCGTCAAGGATCCTTTAGAAGTACCAAAAACTACTATGCATCAAAATATGGCTGATGACAGGAGAAAAGGAGAAGTTCTCTCTGTGATTTGTACTGTAAGCTTTGTAAGACAACAGAAATGCACCGCTCCGTAGTACTGTACGAATGTAATTGTTGATTGTCGTCGCTGTTGCAAGTTGGTAGGAAGATAGCAATCTTAGGGGTGCTCGACCATCTGCATACTTGCGATCGTCACAGGGTGTGATTCGTTGTATTTTTCTACTGTAACTGAACACTTAGTCATGACCACAAGACTGAAAATCTTAAAGTAGACCAAAACTTGTTCTCACAAATGACGTGCCACCGTCGCGATAATAAACTATTATTATGAGTTAAAAGTAGGTGATCTATAGCAAACATATCTCCATTAATGATTGTAAAGACATGTTACGTCGATTAGATGTCAAATAAAACTATCAAAATGGAATGTGACGGGTAACGAGAGAAGTTTTCCGTGTGATTCAAGAGGCCTGAGACATTAAGACACAAGACTCGTATTTAGGAGAAACGGTTCATATCTCCATCCGCCAAGCCGGATTTTGGGTTTCTGTCGTTCTGCTAAATCGCTTAAGACTTCACAATGGTTCCTTTGAAATGGCGTGACTGATTTGCATTTCTGCCCTTTCCTAGTCCTAGTCCGGGCTTGTGCTTCATCTATGGTGACCTCGTCGTCGACAGGGTGTTAAGCATTAATTTTTATCTTCCAACAAAGCGGCAGAACTGCGAATGTGTGATCAAAAACGAGGCAAAACTAAAGTGAATGCACATGTCAGGAGTCATGTCAAATTTGTGGCTGCTATGCCGCTCGTTGAGTTCTGCAGATGGGGAGCCAACAAGTGGTAGGAAGATAATACAGATGATGGTAGAATCAGCGTTCAGGAATAACAATTACTAGCGTCGCACTGCCCACGTGAACTGTAAATGGCAAATGATTCATGAGAAGCTAGCAACTCACAGACAGACTACTGTTGTGTCTTTAACATTTTAGATCATAGATGATCTATAAAACTTGGAAATTTTTGGAGCTCTTGCAGGGACATTTCATGATTATTTTCATGCGAGGGGCTCGTAACGGCGTAATGATATGTTGGTTTATTCGATTTATTAATCCAGTTACCATCATTTCTCTGAAAATACTCAATGCAAAACCTAGAACTCGTAATGTGTAGTCATCAAAACATGCAAAACGAATCACAGAATAATGGAATAACCTTCAGGCAGAAGCAAAATGCTGTGTGGTGATGGCCGTCAACGCGGAAACAGCTCAAAAAAGTTAATGTGCCAGAAGTTGAACCCGAACAACTTCCGTTACGATGTCTGTACTGATTTCAGTTGTTTATTAGACAGACAGACCATTCAACGCGTGAATCAACAGGTCCCTCTTTATTGAATCGACACCTTCAACAATTAAATTTCTCAGATATTGAACAATAACAAGGTGTGAGATTGGTGACCTGGGGGGGGGGGGGGGCCAAAAACAATGAACAAGATGTTGTCCTCCCCTTCCAATCCAACGTTCTAGGATGGTGTTGGTGAGATAGCGCCGTACTCCAAGGTGAAAGTGAAGCGAGACACAGTCATCATAAAAATTAAATTGTTGGAATCTTCGTGAAGTTGACGGAACGACCAATATTGCAGGATGTCCCGGTATGACATTCTTGTCACAGTTTCCCTCGCAAAATTGAAAGACCCATAATCTTTGTAAAGAGAAACGGTTAAAATACATCGTTTCAATGCGTCTCTTTCATGTTCAACGACGACGCCATGAATTGGTGACGGCCAAATCTTACCCTGTAGCGGGTTACTTCACGCTATGCATGAAATGTTGATTCGTCCGAAAAGGTGGATTGTGTCGCAAAAGTGTCCTCTGCCATATCCTGGAGAACTGAAATGCAATATTCCTACCTTCTGTTACGGTCGCAGGGATGCAATTGTTGCAGTAGCTTCAAATGCAGGCGTCGTTTCAGAAAACGCCATACCCAGTTTGAGGAAGTTGAATTTCCTGGCCCGCTCGTCTTGTGGATTTTCGGGGAATTTGTGTGATCGCATCTCGCATACTCTCAACATTTTCATCAGACGAGCGTGGCTGACCATTGATCTTCCTTAGCATATACAACCAGCTTCCAAGAATTTTGTATGCCAGTCATAAACCTGCTTATGCTGGAGTGGGTTCCTGCTGAATCGATGCCGGAATGTACGTTGCACATGAACAATGGACTGACTTCGCGCAAATGCCAACACACACAATGGTTTCTCTTGCGTTGTAGCTGCCATGTTGGCACAAACAAACAGCAGCTCAGCTGCGTCAAAACGTTGGACCTTCCTCCATGCAGTCACATGAAAAATGTGTTTTCTATCTTTTATCGTTTGTCTGTAATAAACAACTGAAGCCTGTTCGTTCTTTTTTGAAGCACCCTGTATAGATGAGAAATCCAAATAGATTTGTCGGTATTTTAAATGAGTCTAATTGTGTAAATTGTATACAAATAAATTTAAGTCAGTTCTGGTTGTGTGCTGAGGAGGCAGTTTGTATAGAAACAAGGAAGGCAGTAAACTATTGACATCCTGTACTGAGACAGACTGAAAGAAACCTGGACATAGCGTCCATTATGACAGTTTGATGCATGCAGCACACACGTCAAGGGCTCTTTCGCTGCCAGTGTCTGCAGGGCCTCGTTCGGGGCACTAATTGAGACGTGTTCGCGAGCTGCCTGATATTTTCTGCGTGACATCGGTGCAGCAGCGACCGAGATCTTCGTGGGAGGGACACTCGACACGATGCGTCGATATCGATGTACTGGTCCAGGGCTAGGCCTGGGCCGGGTGAGAAGTGGCGGCGGCGGCGGCGGCGGCGGCCAGTCCCCTGCCGCGGTTCGCGGATCGGGTTTCTCCCAGCGGACGGCGCAGCGCAGGTCCTCTGCCAGCCCAGGGGCGCGCGCCGCCAGCAGGCTCGGTGCTACATTCCGGTTTAGCAGGCAGCAGGCGTAAGCTCTCGCGCCAGCAAGCTCTCACAATAATTGCGGGACGTCTATTACGTTCCCGTACGATGCACCGCGTTACCCGCCGTATCTGAGGTTCACACACGTCGCTCCTACAGCCGTATCGAGAAAAAATGCAACGCAAAATGGAGCCAACAGTGTCCAGAACAGCCCCTTAGAAGGCGACGCTTCAACTGTCCACTAAGAAACAAAGTAGACGACACGTCTATTTTTACCATGATGTAAAACCATTCATCTTAATTGTCTTAACTACCCTATATATTACCACAATTCGTACGTCGATTTACAATTTTTACTTATTTGTGTCATATTGATCTGGTAATTTTGAACCTATATTTCAGCCTCAGAGCCAAGTAATCTGTAGGGTGATGGCAATCTGTAGGTAAGAATCAGTAAGACTTTTACGTGATAATACCTGTAAATAACTCCTCATAGGCACACCAAAGTTCTTACTACGATGTAATTCTGCTGCACTGTAATAGCAATGTAGCAGATGCTTAAATCACATTTTTAGTACGTCGGCATGTGAGACCAAATAGCTGTATCTGATTCTTCCCATAGTTTCTCCTATAATATGCTCAGTACTGCACAGTGAGTGATTAGCTGATAAACTGAAGCTAATGAACCACCCAAATAACGTCATTATAATAAGTGACAAAGAAGTCGAAGCTTCAAAACGCGCCGGATCGAACCAAGAAAATAATTTCTGTGCCTGGCGATGACGTCTCAGTAACAAAGATATTACTATCCTAAAAGTTACAGTCAAGGAGAGCCCCTTTAGAAATGTCTGTTGTTGTTGTTGTCTTCAGTCCTGAGACTGGTTTGATGCAGCTGTCCACGCTACTCTATCCTGTGCAAGATTCTTCATCTCTGAGTAACTACTGCAACCTACATCCTTCTGAATCTGTTTAGTGTATTCATTTCTTGGTCTCCCTCTACAATTTTTACCCTCCACGCTGCTCTCCAATACTAAGTTGGTGATCCCTTGATGACTCAGAACATGTCCTACCAACCGATCCCTTCTTCTAGTCAAGCTGTGCCACAAACTCCCCTTCTCCTCAATTCTATTCAATACCTCCTCATTAGTTGTGTGATCCACCCATCTAATCTTCAGCATTCTTCTGTAGCACCACATTTCAAAAGCTTCTATTCTCTTCTTGTCCAAACTATTTACCGTCCATGTTTCAATTCCATACATGGCTACACTCCATACCAATACTTTCAGAAATAACTTCCTGACACTTCAATCTATACTCGATGTTAACAAATTTCTCTTCTTCAGAAACGCTTTCCTTGCCATTGCCAGTCTACATTTTATATCCTCTCTACTTCGACCATCATCAGTTATTTTGCTCCCCAAATAGCAAAACTCCTTTACTACTTTAAGTGTCTCATTTTCTAATCTAATTTCCGCAGCATCACCCGACTTAATTCGACTACATTCCATTATTCTCGTTTTGCTTTTGTTGATGTTCAACTTATACCCTCCTTTCAAGACACTGTCCATTCCATTCAACTGCTCTTCCAGGTCTTTGCTGTCTCTGACAGAATTACAATGTCATCGACAAACCTCAAAGTTTTTATTTCTTCTCCATGGGTTTTAATTCCAACTCCGAATTTTTCTTTCGTTTCCTATACTGCTTGCTCAATATACGTATTGAATAACATCGGGGGGAGGCTACAACCCTGTCTCACTCCCTTCCCAACCACTGTTTCCCTTTCATGCCCCTCGACTCTTATAACTGCCATCTGCTTTCTGTACAAATTGTAAATAGTCTTTCGCTCCCTGTATTTTACCCCTGCCACCTTCAGAATTTGAAAGAGAGTATTCCAGTCAACATTGTCGAAAGCTTTCTCTAAGTCTACAAATGCTAGAAACGTACGTTTGCCTTTCCTTAATCTAGCTTCTAAGATAAGTCGTAGGGTCAGTATTGCCTCACGTGTTCCAATATTTCTACGGAATCTAAATTGATCTTCCCCGAGGTCGGCTTCTACCAGTTTTTCCACTCGTCTGTAAATAATTCGCGTTAGTATTTTGCAGCTATGACTTCTGAAACTGATAGTCCGGTAATTTTCACATCTGCCAACACCTGCTTTCTTTGGGATTGGGATTATTATATTCTTCTTGAAGTCTGAGGCTGTTTTGCCTGTCTCTTACCTCTGGCTCACCAGATGGTAGAGTTTTGTCAGGACTGGCTCTCCCAAGGCCGTCAGTAGTTCTAATGGAATGTTGTCTACTCCCGGGGCTTTCTTTCGACTCAGGTCTTTCAGTGCTCTGTCGAACTCTTCACGCAGTATCATATCTCCCATTTCATCTTCATCCTCTTCCATTTCCATAATACTGTCCTCAAGTACATCGCCCTTGTATAGACAGATCCTCTATATACTCCTTCCACCTTCCTGCTTTCCCTTCTTTGCTTAGAACTGGGTTTCCATCTGAGCTCTTGATATTCATACAAGTGGTTCTCTTTTCTCCAAAGGTCTCTTTAATTTTCCTGTTGGCGGCATGTATCTTACCCCTCATTAGATAAGCCTCTACATCCTTACATTTGTCCTCTAACCTGCTTAGCCATTTTGCACCTCCTGTCGATCTCATTTTTGAGACGTTTGTATTCCTTTTTGCCTGCTTCACTTGCTGCGTTTTTGTATTTTCTCCTTTCATCAGTTAAATTCAGTATCTCTTCTGTTACCCAAGGATTTCTACTAGACCACGTTTTTTTACTTACTTGATCCTCTGCTGCCTTCACTATTTCATTCCTCAAAGCTACCCATTCTTCTTTTACTGTTCTTTCCCCCATTCCTGTCAATTGTTCCCTTACGCTCTCCCTGAAACTCTCCACAACCTCTGGTTTAGTCAGTTTATCCAGGTCCCATCTCCTTAAATTCCCATCTTTTTGCAGTTTCTTCAGTTTTCATCTACAGTTCATAACCAGTAGATTGTGGGCAGAGTCCACATCTGCCCCTGGAAATGTCTTACAATTTAAAACCTGGTTCCTAAATCTCTGTCTTATCATTATATAATCTATCTGATACCTTTCAGTAGCTCCAGGATTCTTCCAGGTATACAACCTTCTTTCATGATTCTTGAACCAAGTGTTAGCTATGATTAAGTTGTGCTCTGTGCAAAATTCTACCAGGCGGCTTCCTCTTTCATTTCTTAGCCCCAATCCAAGTTCATCTACTACGTTTCCTTCTCTTCCTTTTCCTACTGTCGAATTCCAGTCACCCATGACTATTAAATTTTCATCTCCCTTCACTACCTGAATAATTTCTTTTGTCTCTTCATACATTTCATCAACTTCTTCTTCATCTGCAGAGCTGGTTGGCATATAAACTTGTAGTACTGTAGTAGGTGTGGGCTTCGTATCTTTCTTGGCCACAATAATGCGTTCACTATGCTATTTGTAGTAGCTTACCCACACTCCTTTTTGTTTATTCATTATTAAACATACTCCTGCATTACCCCTATTTGATTTTGTATTTATAACCCTGTATTCACCTGACCAAAAGTCTTGTTCCACCTGCCACCGAACTTCACTAATTCCCACTATATCTAACTTTAACCTATCCATTTCCCTTTTTAAATTTTCTAACCTACCTGCCTGATTAAGGGATCTGACATTCTACGCTCCGATCCCTAGAATGCCAGTTTTCTTTCTCCTGATAACGATGTCCTCTTGAGTAGTCCCCGCCCGGAGATCCGAATGGGGGACTATTTTGCCTCCGGACTATTTTGCCTCCGGACTATTTTGCCTCCGGACTATTTTGCCTCCGGACTATTTTGCCTCCGGACTATTTTGCCTCCGGGCTATTTTGCCTCCGGGCTATTTTGCCTCCGGGCTATTTTGCCTCCGGGCTATTTTGCCGCCGGGCTATTTTGCCGCCGGGCTATTTTGCCGCCGGGCTATTTTGCCGCCGGGCTATTTTGCCCAAGAGGACGCCATCATCATTTAATCATACAGTAAAGCTGAATGTCCCCAGGAAAAATTATGGCTGTAGTTTCCCCTTGCTTTCAGCCATTCGCAGTACCAAAACAGCAAGGCTGTTTTGGTTAGTGTTAAACGGCCAGATCAGCCAATCATCCAGACTGTTGCCCCTGCAAATACTGAAAAGGCTGCTGCCCCTCTTCAGGAACCACACGTTTGTCTGGCCTCTCAACAGATACCCCTCTGTTGTGGTTGCAGCTACGGTACGGCTATCTGTATCGTTGAGGCACGCAAGCCTCCCCACCAACGGCAAGGTCCATGGTTCATGGGGGGGTTAGATACACCATGTGATTAAAATATCTGGACACACCCAAAATCATAATTTATCGTATTAGGTGTATTGTACTGCCAGGTACTCCATATCAGCGACCTCAGTAGTCATTAGACATCATGAGAGAGTAGAATGGGGCACTTTGCATAACTCACGGACTTCGAACGTGGTCAGGTGGATGGGTGTCACTTGTGTCATATGTCTGTACGTGAGATTTCCACACTCCCAAACATCCCTAGGTCCACTGTTTCCGATGTGATAGTGAAGCAGAAACGTGAAGGGACACGTATAGCACAAAAGCGTGGAAAAACGTTTTGTACAGTGACGAATCGCGGAACACAATGTGGCGATCCGATGGCAGGGTGTCGGTATGGCGAATATCCAGTGAAAGTCATCTGCCAGCGTGTGTAGTCCCAACAGTAAAGTTCGGAGGCTGTGGTGTTAAAATTTGGTCGTGTTTTTCATGGAGGGGGCTTGCACCCCTTGTTGTTTTGGGTGGCACTATCACAGCATAGGCCTACATTGATGTTTTAAGCACCTTCTTGCTTCCCACTGTGGCAGAGCAGTTAGGGGAAGGGATTGCAGCTTTCAACACGATTGAGCACATGTTCATAATGCACGGCCTGTGGAGGAGGGGTTACACGACAATAACATCCCTGTAATGGACTGGCCTGCACATAGTCCTGACCTGAATCCTATAGAACACTTTTGGGATGTTTGGAACGCAGACTTCGTGTCAGGCCTCACTGACCGACATCGATACCTCTCCTCAGTGCAGCACGCAGTGGAGAATGGGCTGCCATTCCCCAAGAAACATTTCAGTACCTGATTGAACGTACGCCTGCAAGAGAGGACGCTGTCATCAAAGCTAAGGGTGGGTCAACACCATATTGAATTCCAGCATTACCGATGGAGTGCGCCACGAACTTGTCATTTTCACTCAGGTGTCAGGATATTTTTGATCACATAGTGTATTACATATCACCATATACACTCAAGCGCTAAAGAAACTGGTATAGGCATGCATATACAGATACAGAGATACATAAACAGGCAGAATACGGCGCCGCAGTCGCCAACGCGTATATAAGACAAGTGTCTAGCGCAGTTGTTAGATCAGATACTGCTGCTACAGTGGCAGGTTAATGAAAGTTACGTGAGTTTGATCGTACTGTTATAGTCGGCGCACGAGCGCTGGGCGATGGCATCTCCGAGGTAGCCATGCAGTGGAGATTTTCCCGTACGGCCCTTGAACGAACGTTCCGTGAATATCAGGAATCCGGTAAAACATCAGATCTTCGACATGGCTGCGCTCGAAAAAGATCCTGCAAGAACTGGACCAACGACTGAACAGAATCGTTGAACGTGACTGATGTGCAACCCTTCCGCAAATTGTTGCAGATTTAAACTTTGGGCCATCGACAAGTGTCACCGTGCGAACCATTCAACGAAACATGATCGATATGGGCTTTCGGAGGCGAAGGCTCACTCGTCTACCCTCGATGACTGCACGACACAAAGCTTTACGCCTCGCCTGAGCCCGTCAACACCGACATTGCGCTGTTGATGACTGGAAACATATTGCCTGGTCTGATGAGTCTCGTTTCAGGTTGTATCGAGCAGATGGACGTGTACGGGTATGGAGCAACCTCGTGAATGCATGGACACTACATGTCAGCAGGGGACTGTTCAAGCTGGTGGAGGTCCGCAGCTCGTGCTCGGGCGGTAGCGTTCTCGCTTCCCGCGCCCTGGTTCTCGGGTTCGATTCCCGGCGGGGTCAGGGATTTTCTCTGCCTCGTGTTGACTGGGTGTTGTGTGATGTCCTTAGGTTAGTTAGGTTTAAATAGTTCTAAGTTCTAGGGGACTGATCACCATAGATGTTAAGTCCCATAATGCTCAGAGCCATTTGAACCATTTGATCCAAGCTGGTGGAGCCTCTGTAATGGTGTGGGGCGTGTGCAGTTGGAGTGATCTGGGACCGCTGAAAGTCTAGATACGACTCTGACAGGTAACACGTACGTAAGTATCCAGTCTGATCACCTGCATCCATTCATGTCCATTGTGCATTCCGACGTACTTGGGCAGTTCCAACAGGACAATGCGACACCCCACACATCCAGAATTTTTACAGAGTGAGTCCAGGAACACTTTTCTGAGTTTAAACACTTCCGCTGACCACCAAAATCCCCAGAAATGAACATTATTGAGGATATGTGGGGTGCCTTGCAACGTGCTGTTCAGAAAGATCTCCACCCCCTCGTACTCCTACAGGTTTATGGACAGCCCTGCAGGATGCATGGTGTCAATTCCTCCAGTCCTACTTCAGACATCAGTAAACTCTATGCCACGTCATGTTGCGGCACTTCTGCGTGCTCGCGGGGGCCCCACTCTATATTAGGCAGGTGTACCAGTCTCTTTGGCTCTTCAGTGTACAAAAGCAATGTCCCGACTGATTGGCTGACTGGTTGACTCACTCACTCACTCACTCACTCACTCACTCACTCCCTGAACCATCAGCGCCCAGCCCAAACTACTGAGAATAGAAAGTTGAAAGTTGCAGAGAGTGTTGATCTTACATTATAGGCTTCGTTTAAGAAGGGATTTTTCAATATTCCGTCCCTAATGGGGTGAAATAGGGAATGAAAAGCTTTTTAGAAAATGTGTTTCTATTAAGGCAATTTTGAAGTTAGAAATTCGAAAATTGGAATTGGTTTTTCGGTAAGAAATAAAAAAAATTACTTGCTTCAGCGTGTTACGAAATTCAACCACTTCAGGGGGTTAAGATAATGAGTGAAAGTTTATTTTGAAAACGGATCAGTATTAAACTACTACAAACATTTTAAAAGGTGCATCTGTGGAAACTGATATGTGACATCTCAGTTAGAAATACACATCTTTCAGTGTTTATGGAAAGTCAACCCGTAAGGGGAAAACAAGAGATGAAAATATTTACGAAAATATTTCTTTATATTAAAACACTTTTAAAGCGAAGTCTATGAGAACTGGTATTTTATTTCTAAAGAAATGTGTGTTAGGGGATGAGTTTCTATGGAAATGTCACCAAAAGAATTCAAAAGGCAGGATTAACGACGACCTGCGACTCCAGCTTGAAGTACATTCGCAAAAGTCCATGCTTCTGTGGCCTTCATGAACGTGAAAAGTTTAAAAGACGTTGCAATTTGTGAACAACATAACAATTCAATTGAAGACAAACAAAACAATCCAGGCATAGCATGCAGTCTACACGAGCGAAGCAGTGGGTGTTAACCTAGTTTATTTTTTATTACATATACTCAAAAAGAAAAAAAACAGGTATACAGAAACATGCGCGTATGTGAATGCAACGTTGTACCAAAATTTCAAGTCAGTCGACCGATTACTTTTCTAGTTTTTCGAACACAAACATACGCAGTTATTTCTGTTATCTGGGATTCGTTTACTGTAATATAAGACAAAGGTGAATAGCTGAATTCATCTATTTATAGTGGATACATTCTAAATGTTTTTATTAATTATCATGTATGCAGTGGAAAATTCAAATGTACAGGGCGATTTTAATTCAGTGTGTATTGGATATCAAACACGATATGTAGCTTTTCCGCTCTCGCGGTGAATTCGTTGTGCGGTGAAAATCGCGGAATGTCAGAGGTGAAGCGCAGCAGCAGCAGTCCAAAGCAGGCTGTCGATCGCCCCCACTTTGTTCCACTCCATTTCTCTCGTTACATGCCGCAGTGGGTTTGTTTTCCTCGAAGCGATATGTTTGTTATGGCACAGTGTGTTCCAGGTCAGCCGGAGTGTTGTTAATGATGAGGTGGACACTGATCACAGGTCATGCGCTCTCTCTCTCTCTCTCTCTCTCTCTCTCTCTCTCTCTCTCTCTCACTCACTCACACCTACACCTACACCTACCTCATAGGTTTGTTCCTGCCAGTCGCTGTTGCTCTTTTCCCTCTTATATAGCGTCACGGCAAATATAACGAGAAGTTGGCACGCCATTCGGACTCTGAAATTGAACAGTGTTATTGGCCTTGAGGTTCGGAAGTCTTTCTTTGCAATTATATAGACACGACATGCTGTTCTAGAATTCATAAGCCTCTTGGAAACAAAAAATGTACCGTGATTTTTCTATTGAGCAGCTTGTGTCAGCACTTACGGTCATAAAATATCATTCAGTAAAAAAAAAAAAAAAATCATCTTATAAAATTACTCTTTCCTACGGGGCCAGGATGTTCAGCAGAGACGCTGATCGATATGACATTGCAGTTTTTGCCGCGCTGTTCTTGTGGATTGCTCAGGCATTCACCTCTATAGTTCGCTCGGCAGTAAGACTTTGTTGCTCTGCAGTAGCGTTTTATGATGCATATACCTTGCTAAAATGGCAGACTGCAAGAAACAGACATTGGACGTGAGGGAAATGGCTACTGGTGAAAAGAATAAAAAACTGAAAGAGTTAAATACTCTCCAACGGATAAAAATAAATTATACATAAATGTGGATGGTTCTGGTGCAAAGGGTAAAGAAACCTTGTGCTACTTGATTTCTATTTGATAACACGTACTACCATATGGCAATATTGCTTCGGCATACCGCTGTCAAATCTCTAGGATTGACGAGCGGGGCGAAGCAGTAGTTAAAACGACATTGGTCTAGTGTCCCGGAGGAACTAGTTGATCCCGGCTACCACGATTCGATATCAATTCCGATTCCCACTTAATTATCAATGCCTGTAGCATAGCTTACTTCTAGGTTTAATCTTCTTGCCGAACGGGTTTAAGACGATAAGACACAGTCTATCATGATGAGACGTGATGTTTCTGTGTAATAGGTTTCATTAAAATGGATATGCAAATACTCAGACAAAACAAACTCAGTTGTCTCGCAACTGTCTTTCTTTGGAGTTACAGGTAAGCATCAACAGACTACTTGAAAATTTTAAAGTAGGCTTCGGGTATCTTCGTAGCTCAGTTAACTATAGTATTAGAGCTGAAAAGATGTTTACTATATCAGACAATAGCATGTACATAAGGAATATTATTATAGAGTAACATAAACAGTTAAGTTTCCAAAGAGCCAACAGTTAACATCTCCGTATCAAGTAACACTGAAATCGTCATTTCTGCAAATTTGATAAAGCTGTTTTCGTGAAACAGCTGCCAGATATGTATGTTTCGTCCAAGTAATTCCCTTTAATGTGGAGTTGTTTCTTTGACGCGTTGTTGAACAGCGCAGCTCTGCATTCCTTTTCTACTTGGTTTAAAAAGCCATTGCGCCTAACTGACTTTACCTAATTCCTCGATTCACTGGCGCCTTCTGGTGTAATTCTAAAAGACGATACTTCACTAGCCAAAGTGTTTAACACTAAGTTGTAAGTCATCCTTCCTCATGCATCGGTATTAATTGAAAGTGGAGATGATAAATGCCTTATTGTTCATTTATGTGACGTATGAAATTAGTGTGAAAACCAGTAATATTCCAACCGTTCAGCCAACGTGCTATGCGTTATTGCCACGATCGACTTCTGTTGGCCTTGCGCACTAGCGAGGCTGCTGGTTTGGATCGCTGCCTGCAGAGTACATTTCAGCTTTTATAAAACTGTAGGAAGTGCAGTTTCTCACCATCAAAATGCTAGTTGGAGGCTACTGATTGTGTTAAAGTTGTCCTGCAGAATATTCCGTCGTATAAGCGATGGTCGTCTTAAAAATACTTCGAGGCAACTTTGATACAGATGCATTGTGGATGGAAGGATAATAGAAGCTATGTTCTGTTGTGAAAGGCTGGGTACCTTCATTGATGTTGTGAGCTCAGTAGGCTGACAGTAGCACTCTAAAATCGATGAACTAGCAGATTTGAAAAAAGTATTGTTGTGAACTGGCGGCTGTCTCTGAGTCACCGTATAGTTGGATATCGTAGGTGTCCAAAATTGATGAAATTTACAAAAGATAACTGTTCGGTGATGGGTCATCATGGAGGATCCTCTGAGCATGGTCGGCACGCCTAATAAACGAAGTAGTGCAAGGAAGCCCAAAATATAAAAACCTCAGTGTAGTACGTGGGAGAAGGAGGTGGATTTGGCGTGGGTAGTTCAAGGGGTGGCCGGATGCCTTTCCTGTTGTCAACATATTACCTACCGAGAAGGAATTCGTGTACCCCAACTGTCTGCGTGTGGTGTTACTCACGTGAGAGAGAGTAAAGTTTTCGAAATGTTTGAGAATCGTGTAACTGAGGCGGGTTTGGGTGGCAACTCTGTATTCACCTAGTGGGATGCGGGAAATAGCCTATAAACCGCATCTAAGATGGGCAGCATCGAGCATCCCGACCCTCGTCGTTTATCCACCTGGATGGTCGATCCGGTTCTGGCGCAGCTCCCCGTCCCGTAAGCGGCCTCTCCGGACGGGTCGGAGGATGCAATGCGTGAAGGCGCCCAGGTGTTTGTCGTGGTGAGTGAGAGTGGCTCTTGAGAATCATGTTATCGTGCAGTACGTACGCAAATGGGTGTGTGCTCCTCTGTGAATTTTATAGGAAAGTGTTTTACTCCATTTGGCAATGAATCAGCGGATCCTAATCTGTGTCAACATGTGCATCATTGTAGACGAAATTGCCTCGGAATTCACTTTGAGTCGTCGACTATAGGAAAGTGCGCAACTGACTGGCAAACGATGGCTAGTGGGCGTGAAAGAGACTATTTTCTCTATCTGTTATTGGGAGGAGGCAAGTTGTTCGTGCACTGTTTCGAACCAGAGAGTAAGAGGCAACAGTTAAAGGGGAAGCGCCCGTCATCTTCGTGTTTGCAAGGCAGTTAAGTGTCATGATGAAGCCGCTGGAGCCTTCAATCACAAGACTGCATTTTATTTCCAAAATCAGCGATTCTGTTAGTAGAGAAAGGCAGTAGTGCAATGAAGCCCAAAGTATAAAAATCTCAGCGTAGTACGTGGGATAAGAAGGTGTAAATGGAACGGCACTAACTTAGGACTCACAGCTGGCGTTCAGACTACAGGTGGCGCAGTAGTCGTACTATGTTAGCCGTATTAAGTTCACACTCAAGGCTCTAAATGCTATCTGTGTCTTGTTAATCAAGAATGAAATTTGTTGATGCTTTCTAGAAAAAACAGTTGAAAAGAAAATCATATTTCTTGTTAATGGTATATCGAAGTAATTATTATGGGATTTAAATCATCTGTTTCGAAAAGTATTCCAGCCTACCTAAATAAAATGTTGCATTGTCTCTAACGACTGAGACATCGACAGTAGCTTAAACGCTAACCTCCGTTGGTATGAAATAGATGAGGTGATTTTATCCTGTTACTTTTCTTCGTACCACAATACACTTTTCAAGTAGTGAAGTCCCCGCCCTCTTCCTTTCTGCATCCTATAAGCCTGAGCATTCATTTCACGAAATTGTACTTCAATACATACAGTACTTGAAAATTTACGTCCATTACCGCGAAACTTAAAAAAGTTATCGTTAAGGTGACATCTAACTGTGTCTAAACCATAAATACAACAGTGAAAAATGAACATTTTACTTTTTTCGACAGAAGTACACTGAGAAATTTCATCATTCTCCACGCCACTAATTTGTTACAAATGAAACAAAATTAACTTTCCATTTGTTTTAAACAGTGTAAATAATACACTACTGGCCATTAAAATTGCTACACCAAGAAGAAATTCATTGGACAGATATATTATACTAGAACTGACATGTGATTACATTTTCACGCAGTTTGGGTGCTTAGATCCTGAGAAATCAGTACCCAGAACAACTACCTCTGGCCGTAATAACGGCCTTGATACGCCTGGGCATTGAGTCAAACAGAGCTTGGATGGCGTGTACAGGCACAGCTGCCCATGCAGCTTCAACACGATACCACAGTTCATCAAGAGTAATGACTGGCGTATTGTGACGAGCCAGTTGCTCGGCCACCATTGACCAGACATTTTCAGTTGGTGCGGAGATTTGGAGAATGTGCTGGCCAGGGCAGCAGTCGAACGTTTTCTGTACCCAGAAAGGTCCTTACAGGACCTGCAACATGCGGTCGTGTATTATCCTGCTGAAATTTAGGGATTCTCAGGGATATAATGAAGGTTAGAGCCACGGGTCTAACACACATGAAATGTAACGTCCACTGTTCAAAGTACCGTCAATGCGAACAAGGGGTTCAAATGGCTCTGAGCACTATGGGACTCAACTGCTGTGATCGTAAGTCCCCTAGAACTTAGAACTACTTAAACCTAACTAACCTAAGGACATCACACACATCCATGCCCGAGGCAGGATTCGAACCTGCGACCGTAGCGGTCGTGCGGTTCCAGACTGTAGCGCCTTTAACCGCTCGGCCACTCCGGCCGGCGCGAACAAGAGATGACAGAGATGTGTAACCAATGGCACCCCATACCATCACTCCGGGTGATACGCCAGTATGGCGATGACGAATACGCGCTTCCAATGTGCGTTCACCGCGATGTCGCCAAACACAGATGCGACCATCACGATGCTATAAACAGAACCTGGATTCATCCGAAAAATGACGTTTTGCCATTCATGCACCCAGGTTCGTCGTTGAGTACACCATCGCAGGCGTTCCTGTCTGTGATGCACCGTCAAGGGTAACCGCAGCCATGGTCTCAGAGCTGATAGTCCCTGCTGCTGCAAACGTCGTCGAACTGTTCGTGCAGATGGTCGTTGTGTTGCGAACGTCCCCATCTGTTGACTCAGGGATCGAGATGTGGCTGCACGATCCGTTACTGCCATGCGGATAAGATGCCTGTCATCTCGACTGCTAGTGATACGAGGCCGTTGGGATCCAGCACGGCGTTCCATATTACCCTCCTGAACCCACCGATTTCATATTGTGCTAACAGTCTTTGGATCTCGACTAACGCGAGCAGCAGTGTCGCGATACGATAAGCCGCAATCGCAATAGGCTACAATTCGACATTTATCGAAGTCGGAAACGTGATGGTACGCATTTCTCCTCCTTACTCGTGGCATCGCAACAGCGTTTCACCAGGCAACGCCGGTCAACTGCTGTTTGTGTAGGAGAAATCTTTCCTCATATCAGCACGGTGTAGATGTCGCCACCGGCGCCAACCCTTGTGTGAATGCTCTGAGAAGCTAATGATTTGCATATCACAGCATCTTCTTCTGTCGGTTAAATTTCGCCTCTGTAGCACGTCATCTTCGTGGTGTAACAATTTTAATGGCCAGTAGTGTATCCATAGAAATAACGCAGGGCTGTGTAGGGCCGTATCTGTACAACAGACTACAAACTAAGACATGGTTACAAAATTATTGTAAAATTTCTGCCAGTTCTCGCACTATACGTTACATTTCTAAGCATGTTGCAGTATGATGAGACTTGACTCTACAGTTCTGTTGATTTACTCATGCTCCCGACTGCTATAATAGTGTGTATGACACTTAGCTGGTAGTGATCATTGACTTACATCAATGAGGAAAGCTGAAAATTTGGCCGGACTGGGATTCGAAACCGGTCCTCCTGGTCATCAGTAGATGCTCTGACTGCTAAGCCATACAGACACAGTGGTCATCGCAACTGCACGGACTATCCTAGCACGCCTCCCGTCAGACCCAAATTTTGAACTTACCCACACACTACCGGTAGTGATGTTGCGTCCCTGCCCATTATCTTCATTCCTCGCGGCCTTCCGCCGATTCCCCTAAGAGTTCGAGAATGGTGTGTACATAAGGATGTGTGTCGAAAAGTTGAGAATTTGTGTCTGACGGGAGGCGTGCTAATCACTGTGTCTGTCTGGCTTAGCAGTCGGAGCATCTACTGATGACCAGGAGAACCGGTTTCGAATCACAGTCCGGCCAAATTTTCAGCTTTCCTCATTGATGTAAATGAGTGTCCGCCAGATGGTAAACGTCATAAGTTCCTTTGTGCCTTGTTTGATAATGGCTGCAGGTTCGAAATTGTGTCTGTTCTTTCGGATATGTCCGAAAGAAATGACACGACATACGTTACAAATGCGTACAAGTTGTATTAGTATGTTTTTTTGTACAGTTGGGTAATGGCGTGATGTTTGTGTTGCAGACCTGAAGCGGGAAGCGACCATCTGCCACATGCTGAAACACCCGCACATCGTGGAGCTGCTGGAGACGTACAGCTCCGAGGGCATGCTCTACATGGTCTTCGAGTAGTAAGTACACAGCCTCACAAAGTTCGCCCTCTTTGGTGGCAGGCGGTGACAGAGCTAGTCGGTAGGCACACCCCTCACCAAAGCAGATTGCATTAGCTTGTCTAATACCGTTAACAAAAAAAAATTGATCGTTACCACACTCTGCCAGAGGGAGAAGTCCTCTACAGCACAAACGCAAATGAAACGCAACGCGTAACATTCCCATTTACATTGAGATTAACGTTGGGCTTATCAATGTTCTAGAGTTAGTCCAGGAAGATACAAATATTATACGCTCTCACTACCTATACTTACACGTCATAGAAACTAAATAGAAAAAGTTCCGTCAGTGTTCTGTATCTGATGGTCAACATCCGGACTCAACGTGGGTAGGGTATCAAGATCAACACCTGATTAGGTGGCGTTTTGTTTCTCTAATTGTTCTCAACCAGAGACACCCTCTTCTGGCTCTGTATTGAGTGTTAGATGCCCTCCTCTTCATTTGACGAAACGCACCGCTCCGTTATTATGGTGAGCTGTTAATTTGCCTCTGGAGATACAAACGATGATGATGATGATGATGATGATGATGGGTGCTACGTCACGTCAGTGGTAATAAATTATTATTATTGTTACTATTATTATTATTATTATTTCTTTCTTGTCTCAGACGTTATGTCTGGTTAAAAATGGAAGGTGACGCGGACCTTGATCAAGCGTGACTTCCTTTTAACTGTACGGTATATGTTACATTGCATTTAGGAACTTTCGGGTAATTGAACATGTATCAATAATTACAGATTTCTGTAGTTGTATATATACATTTGGATGTAGCTGTATTGCATTGATGTACTGGTGGTAATTGTGTGGTATGACTCCTGTAGTTGATAGTATAATTGGTATAATGTCAACTTTATCCTGATGCCACATGTCCTTGACTTCCTCAGCCAGTTGGATGTATTTTTCAATTTTTTCTCCTGTTTTCTTCTGTATATTTGTTGTATTGGGTATGGATATTTCAATTAGTTGTGTTAATTTCTTCTTTTTATTGGTGAGTATGATGTCAGGTTTGTTATGTGGTGGTGTTTTATCTGTTATAATGGTTCTGTTCCAGTATAATTTGTATTCGTCGTTCTCCAGTACATTCTGTGGTGCATACTTGTATGTGGGAACGTGTTGTTTTATAAGTTTATGTTGTAAGGCAAGCTGTTGATGTATTATTTTTGCTACATTGTCATGTCTTCTGGGGTATTCTGTATTTGCTAGTATTGTACATCCGCTTGTGATGTGATCTACTGTTTCTATTTGTTGTTTGCAAAGTCTGCATGTATCTGTTGTGGTATTGGGATCTTTAATAATATACTTGCTGTAATATCTGGTGTTTATTGTTTGATCCTGTATTGCAATCATGAATCCTTCCATCTCACTTTATATATTGCCTTTTTGTAGCCATGTGTTGGATGCGTCTTGATCGATGTGTGGCTGTGTTAGATGATACGGGTGCATGCCATGTAGTGTTTTCTTTTTCCAATTTACTTTCTTCGTCTCTGTTGATGTTATGTGATCTAAAGGGTTCTAAAAGTGGTCATGAAATTGCATTGGTGTAGCTGATGTATTTATATGAGTGACTGCTTTGTGTGTTTTGCTAGTTTCTGCTCGTTCTATAAATAATTTTCTTAAATTGTCTACCTGTCCAAAATGTAGGTTTTTTATGCCAATAAATCCCCTTCCTCCTTCCTTTCTGCTTAATGTGAATCTTTCAGTTGCTGAATGTATGTGATGTATTCTATATTTGTGGCATTGTGATCGTGTAAGTGTATTGAGTGCTTCTAGGTCTGTGTTACTCCATTTCACTACTCCAAATGAGTAGGTCAATATTGGTATAGAATTAGTATTTATAGCTTTTGTCTTGTTTCTTGCTGTCAATTCTGTTTTCAGTATTTTGTTAGTCTTTGTCTATATTTTTCTTTTAGTTCTTCTTTAATATTTGTATTGTCTATTCCTATTTTTTGTCTGTATCCTAGATATTTATAGGCATCTGTTTTTTCCATCACTTCTATGCAGTCGCTGTGGTTATCCAATATGTAATCTTCTTGTTTAGTGTGTTCTCTCTTGACTATGCAATTTTTCTTACATTTGTCTGTTGCAAAAGCCATATTTATATCATTGCTGAATACTTCTGTTATCTTTAGTAATTGGTTGAGTTGTTGATTTGTTGCTGCCAGTAGTTTTAGATCATCCATGTATAGCAAATGTGTGATTTTGTGTGGGTATGTTCCAGTAATACTGTATCCATAATTTGTATTATTTAGCATGTTGGATAGTGGGTTCAGAGCAAGGCAGAACCAGAAAAGACTTAATGAGTCTCCTTGATATATTCCACGCTTAATCTGTATTGGCTGTGATGTGATATTATTTGAATTTGTTTGGATATTAAGTGTGGTTTTCCAATTTTTCAATACTATGTTTAGGAACTGTATCAATTTAGGATCTACTTTGTATATTTCCAATATTTGTAGTAACCGTGAGTGGGGTACACTATCAAAAGCTTTTTGGTAACCAATGTATGCGTGGTGTAGCGACCTTTGTTTAGTTTTAGCTTGACATGTCATCTCTGCATCTATTATCAGTTGCTCTTTACATCCTCATGCTCCTTTGCAACAGCCTTTTTGTTCTTCATTTATAATTTTGTTCTGTGTTGTATGTGTCATCAATTTCTGTGTAATGACTGAAGTTAATATTTTGTATATTGTTGGTAGGCATGTTATGGGGTGATATTTAGCTGGGTTTGCTGTGTCTGCTTGATCTTTAGGTTTCAGATAAGTTATTCCATGTGTAAGTGTATCAGGGAATGTGTATGGGTCTGCAATGTAACTGTTAAATAATTTAGTTAGATGTGAATGTGTTGAGGTGAATTTCTTTAGTCAGAAATTTGCTATTTTATCTTTTCCAGGGGCATCCAATTGTAAGTAGAATTAATTGCTTGGGTGACTTCATGTTGCAAAATTATCACTTCAGGCATTTGTGGTATCATCTTGTATGTATCCGTTTCTGCTTGTATCCACCGTGCATGCCTGTTATGTTGTACTGGGTTTGACCATATGTTGCTCCAGAAGTGTTCCATGTCTCTTATGTTTGGTGGATTGTCTATTTTAATGTGTGTGTTATCTATTGTCTGGTAAAATTTCTTTTGGTTTGTGTTGAATGTTTGGTTTTGTTTCCTTCTATTTTCACTTTTTTTTGTATCTTCTAAGTTGTTTGGCCAATGCATGTAATTTCTGCTTCTTTTCATCTAATTTCTCTATCGCTTCTTGTTGTGAGATTTTACCTAACCTTTTTCGTTTTTTGTCTGATATTTCATTTCTTATAAATTGTGTTAGCTGTCCGATGTCTTTTCTCAGTTTTTCTATTCTGATCTGTGGCCTGTGTTGCCATGCTGGTTTTGTGGGTTTCTTCTGTGTGTTGGTTGGTTCTGATCGCTGCCTAGTGTGTATATTTAGTGTAGTGAGTGCTCCTATATAAACCAGTAGTTGTAACTCTTCTATAGTTGTGTTTTCATTTATTTTGTTGTGTATGATTGTGTTGATAGTTGTTATTGTTGTTTCGACTTGTGGGTTATTTGACGGTCTATGCAAGAATGGTCAAATGTCTGTATTTGTGTCTTTGTATTCTATATATGTCAGCTGAAATTTTTCTTCTATATCTAACATGTGTGTCACTTCGTGATCTATTTGTGCTTGTTCTGGTGGCTGTCTTAAGATTTCATTTTCCTCTGATTGTTTAATTGATGCGTGTTGTTCTTTGTTTGTTTGCTCTGGGATGATTGAGTACATTACTGTATTTTTTTCTTCTTCTGATTTCACATTTTTTGTTACAGTATTTGTCGTACTTGTTGTTTGATGTTTTCTAATTCTGACTGGGGTATCCTGTTATTTTTGGTTATTACACGGATCTGATCAGCTAGTCGTTGTTCTGTTAAAAATTTTAATTCTGGGTATCTGGTAATAAATGTTGTGTATACTTGTGATCTGTATCCAGTTGTGTTGGTTCCTAGGTTTGTTGCTTGGTAATAACAGAACATGAGGTGTCGATTAACTTCATCTGACCATCTCATCCTCTGTCTTTGTTTCCCTTCTAGGGTGGTTGCAGGAAGCATATCCTGCAAAACACCTCTATTTGGATTTGAATCATTTTCCAGTTGGCTAGCAGTGTGGTTAACATTGTGGGCGGGCATAGGGTTCAAGCATCGTCCCCGACCATGACGGCGCTTGTCCGAGGCTTCTTTAGTTCCGTCCTGAACCAACTAATCACACTAAAAGGAGGGTTGGCCCTATTAGTGGTTTGTTCTTTTCGTCGCCTTTTACGACTGGCAGAACATACCGGGGGCCTATTCTTTTCCCGGGACTCGACGGGAATTATTATTATTATTATTATTATTATTATTATTATTATTAAGTCCCTCACAGTGTAGTAGAAACTTAAGTTGAATGAAACAACATACTTACTATTACCAGTCACTGGTTACTTGTATCCACAACGCGTTCCAAATGTTTAAACCTCCATCAGGTGGACTTACATGTGTTGATACAGCATGGGTGTGTGTTTTGTTATGATATGCGGTAACCTGTGGCACTGTGTAGTGGAGAAACAGAACAGGGCTCTTTGCAGATTTTCGACTAAAAACTGAACATAAACGTAAATGTGAAAATAAAACAACTAAAATAGAATACTTCCAATGGTCACAGACGCCTTTCTCTGTCGTAATACATCACATATAAACTGTCACACTTCATAAAAAAAAAATTGTATTTGGAGACTAATACGTCCAAAGAACATATTATAGCAAATACAGGAACACTGTTTCAAAGTACAAAGACCATTTAGCAAAACTCGACATTATTTCAGAGTTGTCTTAAAGCACTGTGGAGATCTTTGGTTGAGTTGATGAATACACATGTCAAAGTAAGTATTTCAAATTGTGTACAGATCCTTTTCTATCAATATTATATAATTTTCGTATGTGCGTGTTTTATTTGATATTTTTCATGTGAACAATTGACTTGCCCAAATCGCGAAAAACTCAATAGGTCCAGCAAAGTGGAACCAAAAGTTTGTACCAAATGTCAGCCTGATACTACATGTAACGGTTGATATTATTAGAATATACCTACCTGCATATCTTTAATTCAGTATCAGTGTATTACTTAAACATTTGCTTAGTTGTAACATACAACAAGTGTAACAATTTTCACAGCTGTATCATATCCAAAACTTGCCTCTCCTTGACGCGCTCGTTTTATTCACTGTCTCTCTGAATGTCAGCCAAAATTGTTATTAACGTAAAATTTTGCCATTGTTGGCAACATAATTATTGCAATGTGTTCGGCATGTCACCTGATAAACTAAACGAATATTGAATTTAAGCTTTCGTGGATCTGACAGAAAAGGAATTTTATGCCACTTCTGATATTTCTCCAACATACGTGTTCATCAACTCAACCAAGGATCCCCACAATGCTTTAAGACTTAATCTCTAAAATAATTTTGGTATTTTGATATGTTTTTTGTACTTTGAAACAGTGTTTTTTTTTCTCTCTATATGTTCTCTGCCCCTAGCAGTTTGAAGACACAGTCTTCATTTACAAAGTGTGACAGTTTGTGTGTGATGTAGTGTATAATGGCAGAGAAAGCAGCAAGAGAAGTGCTCTTTTTTAGCTGTTTTATTTTTACATTTACATTTACTTTTTAGTCAAGACCTTCGAAGAGCCAACATCCGAAAAAGGGTCTTGTTTCGCCACAAGACAGTGCCACAGTTAACCCTAAGGTCGTCACACAACAAAAACGTGTCTTATTAACAAATACTCCTATAAATCCACCTGATGAAGCTTTAAACCTTGGGAACACACTGTGGATGTTAGTATGTAGTGACTGCTAACAGTAAACTTGATGTATCTTCAGATACCAATAAAATTCAAGATGAAGCCTAACTTAAAATCAAGCATTTGAAGGAAGTTGAATATTACGAAGAACTGATTGTTTCGTTTATGTAACAGCATTACCGTTGACGCTTACTGAATTTCTGAATTTCGTTCTCACTTGTGTGACTGGATTATAGAAAACGGGAAAAACAGACTCCAAATACTAATACTGCAGTGAGTTTTGAACTGACTTAAATGACGAGAGAGACACTTGTAAGTCAGCGACACACTGGGGCTTGGAGGGCTCTCGTATTTCTATAGTGGTGACCAAGGCGTATGGTTCGCAACGTTTAAGTTAACCACAGCTATAACTTCGATGTAGAACGACATTTGTACAGACAAAAAAATGAGTCTCAATTATGTGTGTTCTTTACTATCGTGAACGGAACTGTACTCCCTCTAGAGCGACGGGTAGTTCACCTTTCAACTCTGATTTTTTTTTTTTTTTTTTTTTTTTTTTTTTTGTGCTATCAAGTGTAGATCCACTGTCTTAGCACAACAAGAATTATGCAGTAAGAAGTCGAAGGTTATCGACGTCAACACGCTTAGCAGTTCCCAATACTGGGAATGCCCTTCATCTTCTGTTAGCGGTTTATTCGCTTGCAGTGGGCCTGTGAATATGAACAGCGACATTTTCACTGGCATCAGATAGTCTTCTACAGCTTATTGTGCCTTGCCTTGTGCAGTGATCGTCGTTACATACATTCCCGCACACTTTCCGGTGACTGAAAGTCGCCTTGTAACAGGAAGAGCGTACCAACTGCAGACGCGCGCAAAAGATTTCAGACTAGTTGGTATTTACATAGTGCTAGTTGGGCACTATATATCTGGTTAGATACAGAGTGGGATCATATCGAAAATTTCATTTGCAAATCTACGGTGAAATGCAAACTGGTGGAAATATTTAATCTTCATGTTGCTGTTCATGCTGGTATATTGTTACCAAAATAAAAAAAACTGAACAGCGAAGAACGCAGTAATGCTGCTGTTTCCGATAACTGAGCCACAAACAGTAAGAACTGTAAACGTAGCAACCACAAACTACAATCTGATTGCAGTCCAGGAAGCTAACACACACAAGGCCATTTCTCAGAACCTCTGTAGAAAGCGACTGTGTTAGTTTCTGAAATAAGTTGTGAAAAATATAATCATCAAACTGGCAGGATAACCGGAAAGATGCCACGCCACCAACGAGCTACAGATTTGTCGCGTGACTGGAATCGGGTCTGAAAAGATGTTGGGAGCTGATTCCTGAATGCTGCTAATACTGTCAGCAGTAAAATAAGACAAGAGTGTTTTTATTTGGTTAATTCTACAGGATATAACTAAATTCTCTTCTATAGCTGGAGAAATTGTAGTGGGGTTAAGTTTAGCATAGGATCTCATGTTCCGAAACATCGTTTTCCCTCTTCACGAAAAACACAACAGCAGATGTTGCTCATTGACTCCTGCCGCTTGATGTCTAGTTCACTTACAAGTAGGGTCTGTAGTGATACGACCACCGATCCCTGGTGTCCCAGCATCCGCCGCAGCCATAACCCGCGCCAGTAGGTAGCTCTTCCTCATATGCCAAAGGCACCTAGTGCATGAAGAATTTCATGTGACCTCTTAGGTAGCAGTGCAGCAAGGAGAACCGGGAGAACATGCAGGCCAGGGAATCGTGCCACCATGACCTATCTACTGTTGCCCAAATCTTTGGTCCAGGTGATACTGGACCGCACGTGAAAAATGAGGTGGTGCAGCACCCTGGTGGAACCACATGTTTTGACACACTTGCGATGAAAAATCTTCAAAGTCCCTATGCAGCATGCTTCGAGGAATCGCAAGTATGCGGCATCCGTGGGTTGTGGTGGAAGAAGATAGGGCCCATTGACAATCCATCCAGGAACTCGTCGATATGTCCAAATTGTATTTCTCCTGAAACCATTGGGGCCGCGCATCATGCCGGTTTTCATCAGCCCGCACATGACTGCTGTGGTGAAATTTGCTTCACCCGTGAAAAGGATGCACCGTGGGAAGTCGTGCTCGTCCACACAACGGTGCAAAAACCGTCTGCAGAAGTAGGCTCCCGACACAAAATATCGTGGTTGCCTGCTGCTCATGCAGAACACGCAACCAACCGTCAGTCTACTTGCTACGTTTCCTGTACTCGTCGTCGCGTCCTCTTCCACTGCGTCAAGTTCAGACGCTTCAGACTAAGGTGTGCAGCCGTGGAGCACCACTGTCGCCATGCAGGTGGTGAATGTGCCTGTCCCATAGGCCCGCTGGTACACCGTAGCAAAGGAAAAGTGCGGTGATGTCTGGCGGTGTGGAAGACGCTCCGCACACAACTGACGAGTAGCCCTCCCATTGCACAAGTCTTCGCCGTACAGTAACATCACGTCGGCGTATTCCGAAACTTGTAATTCACCGTGGTCAACAGCAACACACTAAAAATGAAATGAACGTACAGCTTTCATCTGTAATGTAGTGTATGGTTACAACGGAACAGCAGTATAAACAAAGACCACAAGCGCAACAGCAGGTACAAACCTCTCTAGGCAGATCAAATACTCATCTGAATGACAGGTAAACAAATCTGTAGTAGGTGTGGGACATCAGATGATCAATGAATTACGTACGTAATAGCCTAGTCAGTGGAGCCGAAAATGCAGGAGATCAGTGTGTGGTATTTTGCGTGTAGCGGAAAAATGGTATCTTCTCTGTCGTGAGTTTCTATGCTAATCTTAACCGTCTAAGTCCCCACTAAAGCCCTTAACGTCAGTAAGGGGAATTTAGTTAATACTGTGTATTCGCTAGTATTTGGAGCGTATGAAATAGTTGGACGACAATCTTAGTAGGAAATTCGCTTCTGGCCGCGTTGGTAGTTGCCAGTGCCTTATGTATCAGTTACTGATGCGCAAATATAATGCTAATGACCACTGATGACTTTCTATTAACAGAAACTAAGCCCTTACTACACACTATGCAGGCTCGACACATCAGGATGACGCCCTGCTCCATTTTCCCCAGATAGTCCGTGAGGTTTTCTTTTACAATAGACATGCCTTTACGCATTTCTGCTTCGAATTAAATATCGCCAGCGTGCCAAGCTAGTAGTAACCAACTGACAAAGGCCATCTATACTAAACAACCGATAAAAAAAAATTATCAGGATGACTGTCTTTGTCCCAGGAAGAAAACAAAGGACAGTGGCTCGCCGAGCATAAACTTACGTAGCTGCAGATTAAAGCTCTAACAATCATTAATTTTCTAAACGCTAAGCCTGCCTCCTTTTCGGAAATCTGTGAGCATAGTTATTTACATTTCCTGATGCTTGCTATTTTGATAAACCCTTCCATTTTTTCATCCTGACGTCGAAATTTTTATGAAACGTTGTAGCAAGTCGTTTTTATCGATTAAGTCAGGCAACACATCATGTACTTGCTGCCTGTGATGGGTTTACAGCACAGGAACACTGCACATGAAAGTGTCCTATTCTGGAACCAGTTTTCCATCCAAGTTGCAAGCATTGTTCTAAATGTATTTATTGAGTTTTCCCTATCAACTATGCAGAGATGCGTGAGACATGCATGCAGTCAAGCATCCCTTTGCAACAGATAACAAGGATTCCTCTTGATGACCGGTTTCTCCAGTTATTGATTGAATCGTTAGAGCCGCCATTGTTCCTGCAAGCCACCTGTTACACAATTTAAATTACCATGATTTCTAACATTTATTTTTCCTCTTATGTGTGACGAAGTGGCACCCAATGGAAAGACGAAGAGTCGAACGTCCCATCGACGATAATGCAATAGAGGCGGGGCACAAACTTGCATTCGAGCAGTATGAGATAGGAAGTCGGCTATGTCCTTCTCAACCGAACCATTCAGCCGCTAGGAAACTAAGGAATGGATGGTCTATCGGGGTTTTGTGCCTTGGTTCTCCCAACAAATCTGAGTCCAATGTGGTAGCCACTGCGTCGTCTCGCGACAATGTCTTACCGGAAGACCATTTCAGAGTAAATGACACGAAGAAAGGACTGAACTCGCTTCATTTATAGAGATAACGACTGAAAAGTAGTTACTGAAGTAGAAGAAGACAGACGAAGATGAAGCAGATGAAGACAATGAAGAGCCACAGAAAACAATCTATTTATGAAACTAGGAGGAGGAGGAGGAGGAGGAGGAGATGATTCATGATGATGATGAAGAAACACACAAGGCTCTCTTACAAGAACCATGATGTTCGGCACGTCACCTACACGTTTAACTAAACAACCTTCTACCCCACAGACAACTTGTATCGATCACTTATCCATTACTTTTTGAGCTAACCCTTTTTTGTAGCAAGTTTAGTCAGTTCCTGGTTACGTGTCTCATGGGATAATTTGAACTCCTTGATAGTTGAAAGTGTCAACGTGTCCTGTCCTAAAGTGCTTTACATATCTCGACTTCTTTTGGATGAAAATTAGATGAAGCCAAGTTACTTACATTGGTAGCATAAAATACATTGAAAAACTCAGGGTCCTTAGCAAGAAAGATTTAAATGTGTTTACAAAAGTTACTGAACCATTTTACGACAGTATTATGAAAATTAAAAAAAATTTCAAATGTGTGTGAAATCTTACGGGACTTAACTAGGGTCATCAGTCCCTAAGCTTACACACTACTTAACCTAAATTATCCTAAGGACACACACACACACACACACACACACACACACACACACACACACACACACACAGTGGTAATTGTTCAAACATTAAAAGTCTCATATTTGCAATAATCTATAAGTGCCTTATGATCATCTTGAAAACTGATTTTACATTGGGTAGTTGGGAGACACAGAAAAATATTTGAAACTGCATTCCCCATTTCTTAGCCATCAAATTCATTTGATCCAAACACATACTATGGTACTGGACGTCAGGTTTGCATTCACAATTAGCAGGAATTTTGTAAACATTTGATTCCACATATCTGTAGAAACATACCAACTGTTACTGCACAGACTGTGGAACAACATGCTGTTAATGAGAATTCCACTTCGGTTATCCATATTATCGTACTCTCCTTGGGTATGACTACTGCTAAAATTTAATTCCCACCAAATCCTACATAGGACAGAAAAATGACGTTAGTTAAAGAATAATAATTTCATGTAACAAAAGAAGTGTGTGGTCATAGCAGTCCATATGTGATTTCTGTACAGGAGTTTCATCCTCCTAAAGTTTATGACCAAAGTGTATGGAGATCTATACAAAAGAAACATGCTAGAGATACTTTGTCTGGGTGCTGGAACGTTAATAACGCCTCATTCCTGTAAATATTTCAGATAAGTAAGAAGCCAGAACCTTTCTAGTCTTAAAATTAGACACTGTTTAACTGTAAAATCATGTAGTCTTCACAGTGCTTCTGAAAGCTGTGTCGGTTCACATCAGCTGTGGCAGGGGCGCACTGCCTTAGCAAACAACAGAGGACAGACAATTGCCTGCATTCCTAACTGATCACACAACTTATGAGCTCTGATACACATGTAAAAGCTGTCTCCCTGTAGCAGAGCATTGAGTGTGATGTCAAGCACTCAACGATGGTCAAGTGCCAGGGTCTGTTGACAGTTCAATGTTGGCCGTGGTGAATGGCACACTGCGACATGGCTTCTGGTTGCGGATAGTGCAGTGCGGTGTGCGTGAGGCAGCTGCCGAGTTGGGACTGTGAGCCTTCAGCTTACTGTGGCATGGCATGGTGCTTAAATAAGACACAACTGCATATCTACCCCAGTCCCGTTCTACTACACACAACAGTGACAAGTGTCCATACATGCTTCACCAGTGAGCTCTGTGGATGAAAGCCGGGACAAGTGGTCAAGTTCTGAGAATCAGAGGGCTGCCCGCCATATTACATTTAAGGTATGTGGATTTCTCGCCATTTCGAACTTGGTGCAAACGAGCTCTTGGGTTCCAAACTTAAGAGAACTGTGGTGGGAGACTTTGTTTTTAATAATGTCAGACTTGTTAACAACCTATCATACTGTAAATATTAACTGTT
This sequence comes from Schistocerca piceifrons, assembly GCF_021461385.2. Classification (NCBI taxonomy): domain Eukaryota; kingdom Metazoa; phylum Arthropoda; class Insecta; order Orthoptera; family Acrididae; genus Schistocerca; species Schistocerca piceifrons. The sequence goes on from NC_060138.1 coordinate 701,474,100, forward strand.
AAGTATGAGCCTAGCATAAATGAGCTTAGGGTGACTGTTGTGCGAATTACGGTGACAGAAAAGTTTGGGGAGGGGGGTAAATTATTTAAAGTTTGGACATTTTGGCTAGTGACACTTTAGACTTGCAGCAGGTGCATTGTAACATGATAGGTAAAAGATGATTTACGAAGTTCCCATCATTTTAAATTTAGCACAAGGAACCTGTGGAATAATGCATGATGCACCAATATTCACAGATCCACCATACTGGTTTCTGATGTCATGAGGCTGGAGAAATCTGACAACCATGCAGGCTGCACCTGTATCTGCAGAGCCACCATTGTAGATCGCCATGTTTTTTGACTTCACACTAATAGAACAATGAACAATCTTGGATGTTTTTTTAATTTCCTGGCATTTTACACTTAGGACAAGTGCCCTACTTCCCCACTGACATCAGAGTGGTGGGGGGAAGAACCTGTAGCACAACTGGCTTATTTTGAATTTATCAGTAAATTTTGAATTTCCTGCCACTTCATACATAGAGCAACAGAAATGTGGAGGGAATGGGAGGGGAAAATGTGGCAACAATGCAGACTGAATCCATACTCTGTTAGCCCTACTACTAATTCTGTGTGGTCTTGTAAACATCTGACTCGATCCTACAGTTGTGGATCAAGAAGTCAATTTGAACATCGATTAATCGAAGTTTATCGTGGAGACGTACCTGAACAGGAAGGACTGTACCACAGTCATAACAGTGGGAGGAACCCAAACATGAGTTACCAATTAGAATGTATTCTGCATTTGATTCACAAACAGGAAAACTAATATTCCTCAACGAGTTACATAGACAGTAGGCGATGATTGTATACTGTCCTGTGAATCCTGTAATGACCCCAACAGGAAGCGTCATACTAGTTTCTCACATGCTCTTATGAGTTTGTGAGGGCGTACAGCCACACTTTCGTCAACCTGGCGTCCACCACGAGATCCTCTTTGGGGGACAGTGAATACGCGAGCACTATGTTTTGACTGCTCCAGTACACTAACAAAATTGAGCCTGGATCACGCTACTCGGTGCCATTTAAAAGGTCGATCACGAAAAGAAAATAGCGGGCTGTCACGGTTGCTATTATTTTATTTTGCCACTTTAAAGTGGACTTTCAACAAAAAAACTGTGTCTGACTTACAAGCGAGTTCTGATGGAAGTCTGCAGATGTGTCAGGTTGTCATTACCTGGATGATCCTAACCGCCAGCTACATCCCAGGAAGGTAGACATGCACTTCTAGCGTCCTCCCACAACACCATTGTCGTAGGGACCATCAATAAACACAGTTTGGAATTTGTTGCGTTAAAATTAACCTGACCCAGAGTTACTCTTGTACAGTACGAGTGATAAGTAAATTCTGTCTCACTATTGTCTTCGTCGAGATGGGAGCCAAGATTTTTATTTTTATTTGTAATTTAACTCCTCAATAAAACAAATGTATCACACACTGTAGTCTGTCCCATGATTCATTTATTTATATTCTTGTCTCAGACATTTCTAACTTTCTCCTTCTCTCAGAACATATATTTTTGCTAATCAATACAACAAGACCATTTATTCTTATTACCACTAAAGGGCACTCCTTGACAAAAACAGGTTTATAAGCGTTCGTCAATATATATCAATCTGATGCAAGAGTAGTTCCTTTGTGTGGTGAAGTTATGGCTGTCAGTGTAACCCTTCACAGTAAAATGACATCTAAGAAGTTGTAGAAACAGCTCTCTGCTTGAGATCTGCGAGGTTATCTTCGTAAAGTACGGTCTTTCACGGAGTCAGTATTGTATATTACGCTCATCCTTCGTCCGCATATAGCAGATATATTTGCCATCGCCAGGGTGACTAAAACCAGCAGGTTTCTGAACTTAAATAAGGTATACGCCGTTCGGTTCGAGATAATCACGAAAAGCCGATAGACCGTTGCTGCGTTCTCTGCCTTAGATCAGTAAATGTCTATACTCATACATCATAAGGCGTGAGAAGCTAGCTCAGTTATCGCGAGCATTCAACCGCGAAAGCAAACCGTAGTTGCCTAGAAGCGCGGCAGCAGTGAAGCGTTACCGTAGAGATGTAAACGATATCGTCTCCGTTGTTGAGTGTGCTAGACGCCCGAAACATCCGCGTCAAGCCCACTTCAATTGTCAGTGTCTCAGGCCGTACGGATATAGCGACTGCAGTATTGAGTGGCGGTCAGCACACTCCTCTGGTTATCGTAACTGCTTCTAAAGAACTGACGGGGAAGGCTATCTGGACTTCGTGAGCAGCAAATGTGAGTACGTTGCAGACATTAGCTTAAACACTAGTATTTCTGCAGCTGAATGTTGCTTTACTGTGTGGCTAAATAGCTACTGCATTCCATCAGCTAAAGTTCAACTGCGAAACATAGTAAGAATCACATCTCTGTTGAATGGTTGTATATTCTGAGCAACATTCAGCCGCCTCACGTCAGACGGCAAAACGGCCTTGCCAGTTACGGTCTAGGTAACTGAAAGTAGTGTTCCCTTCCCATCCACGAAGAAACGGAGTGAACTACTACAATGAATGATATTTCATAAACCTTGGCCGCGCGGAGTAGCCGCGCGGTCTAGCGCGACTGCCACGGTCAGCGTGGTTCTCCCCGTCGGAGGTTCGAGTCCTCCCTCGGGTATGGGTCTGTGCGTTGTACGTAGTGTAATTTAGTTTTAGTTAGATTAAGTAGTGTGTAAGCCTAGAGACCGATGACCTCAGCAGTTTGATCCCATTGGAATTTAGCACAAATTTCCATAACTTTTCTGGAAGACGGTTACCGAGCGAGGTGGCGCAGTGACTAGCTCATCCGTGCACCCAGATTTAGGTTTTCTGAGATTTCCCTAAATCGCTCCTTGCAAATGCCACGATGGTTTCTTTGAAAGGATATCATCGATATCCTTCCACATCCTTGAAACAATCAGTTAGTGCTCCGTCTTTAATAGCCTCGTTGTCGACTGGGTGTTAAACCCTGATCTTCCTTTTTTTTTCTTTTAAAAAAAGCGGGCTCAAGAATTATGACGTCTTCTACTCCTGATGAAGCACTGAGACAAGGATGGTCTCATCCATACCGCTATAGCCTTACCATCATCCGTGATCAGTGTGTAAAACTGGCTGGCTTTAACCTTCGTCACCCACTTGGACGAAACAAGGGGAGATCCAGTGGTGCCTGTAGAAGTGTTAATGCTCTGTATCTGTGGGGCTGGTTACAGTCTCATGTTCGTAACTACGCTAATGAAGCTCAAACCATCAAACACACCACAGAAGATTGACCTTAGTGGTTAGATGGAAGCGATGAATAAAGCATTTAATTCTTTTCTTGTTCTGGATGTTGTGTGTCCGTGATACAATTAACTCGGCTAGAAGAATTACACTTTTGTGTATGAGAGACCGACGTAGAGGGCGAACCCTCTATATTTTATCATTTCTTGCTGTCTCAAATTTTATTTCCTGATAAGTATATTTGTGTGTACAACCTTTGTTGAAACTAATTGCTACTGCAGCGTTACAAAAATGTTTCTTTCGAATCTGAGTCAATTTCAGTTGTTTTCACAGTCTGAAGTGACTCGTCTCTAGTCCTTCAGAAAAGGAAAATTCTTGTAAATCTGACTGATCAAAATAAATTTCTTGGTTTAAGTGATTTGGCGCATTGACAGCCACAAACACAAAACAGGAAAGAGAATCATACGCAGCGAAGATAATTCCGTATGTGTTAGCTATATTGAGTCCAGCCAGACGATAATATTTTGATGGAATCCTTTTTTTGAGATGTATAACTGCTCTGGGGATTGCGATCTGTGATTGTTATTGGATTTGGCTAGGCATGTTATTGTGCTCTGGATAGTTCATTGTCCTTCTCTATAAATTTTTTGCTGTTAAATTACCTTAGAACTTCATGTATTCCCTTTTTTTCAGTTTTGAGGACTAGAAGTTTGTATGCAGTTTTTCTTTGTTTACTGTTCTTTTTTTTTCTTTAAGCCCTGATTAAAACTTACTCCATATTTTTTTCACATGAAATGCAGGACATACCGAAGACAGATGCAGTACCTATTCTAGGGCTTCATTTTGTAAGTGTTCGGATTACATTATGATGTTGTGTCCGGCGGTTTCTGAAACTGCATTTGCGTAGTCCATAAATGGCATAATGCGTGTATTATGGACACGAAGACCACAGTTTATGGCTAGTGGCCGACGCTGGGTATCGAACTTGACTATAAATAGCGGCGCGTGGCCGATAACTCTTCAGGCGGGCTAGAATCCAGGCAGCGAACATGTGTAGCATAATCGCTCTGGACGCCGTAGACCAGGACTAGAGCAGCCGTCGGTATACGGTGCGTAAAAATGGACCAACGATTCCATTTTACTCAAAAAATGTTTCCTTTCATCAGTTGTCTAGATCTACACAAATAGAGGAAATCTTGAAAAACGCATACGATGGAATCTTGCGACTACAAAGATTTGCAAAAAAGAAACAAAGACGAATTCAAAAGAGTATAAACAAATTCAGCATTTAAGTTAGAACTGTCCTCAGCAACTTTGAGTTTCATTTCGTCCAATGCCAACTCCCCCACTGTTACTCTCGAGCGACAGAGGAGCTGAAGTTTTGTTGGAAGTGAACGTCAGTCGGCAGGCGCAAATTGTGCATTATTTGTGTATGATGTATTCCGAACTCTGTAAGCTTCCTCTACCGCTGCTTCGTTGCATTATATTGGCCTTTTGCCTTATTTCAACGCCTTGCAAATAAACCAGCTCGTTAACAGAACTGCATGGTTACTGACTGATTATATATTTCATACGAAATACCAACTACATAGCAGATTTCACAACATCTTTCAGTATTTTAGTACATGGTTTATAAATATTATTTTCATAATATGGTGTGCTGACAAAATTAAAAGAAAAACAAAAATATTGTAATATCACATATATTCCAAACGCGTACACCTCTTACGCTACGATCTCTCAGTGTAACTGCTAAATTTTTATATTTACTGAAGCATGCGTATAGTTATTCCTTGAATGTTCTTCTCTGTGAAGAAATACAAATTTGCACTACAATATAGCTGTACTTTGCTTCTGTGTAAGTCATTTATTGGAAAGTATGGCAGAACAGATGCACTATTGTAACTGTTGGTGAGAACTGAATTAAAAGCATATTTGTTTTATTCGCAGCACCCGAGTGTTTCTTAATTGATGCTGATATAATACTCCGAAAACTAAATTTTTCTTTGCCTAAACTGTGAAAACATTCCCGGTACAGTTCTGACGTGAAGGAGGATAGAAAATAATAACATTTTGCACGATGTTCTTATACAGTGAAGCAGAAAATATATGATCAAATTTGTACGAGGCTTGCGGGGACAGAGTATGCGAAATTTAGTAAACATAGCAGCATTTTGTGGCAACTGCAACATCCCGAACGCCGCTGGGTATCGTGCCAAAGTGGGCATGGGTCAGTCACGGATAAAAATTAACGATCATGCGGACCAGAGATGATCGTGTTGAGTACCCAGTGGCACCCCATACCACCACGCCAGGCGCTGGACACGTATGCCGATGAGGAAAGCAATCTGGCACAGCTCGTTCTCCAAGGATACTACAGACGCGGATACGTCCATCCTGGTGTTGTATGCAAAATCGGGATGGTACAACTCCCGTAACCAGCGTTGTCGATAGTCACACCACTGTTGGGACCGATGACCTCCTGTCTGGTCTCCTCCGCCCCCACCCCAACCAACCACACCACTGTCGGTGTGATTATTTCAGCGGTTTCGTGTGGGGAAGGTGCAGCAATGGGCACCGTGCTGATAGCACGTGGTCCTCCAGACGTCTTGCATCCGTATGGATACTTATCTTGCAACAAACAAGCTCACTTTTGTTTTTCGACTAAAGTACATGACGTGACGGCACGGTCGTGCTTCCCCGAACGAACAATATTACGTCCTCTTGGGCGCTAATCAGCTTGAGGCCGCTAAGATTCTGCATGGTCTACAGTAGACATTTGGCCTGCTGAACCCGTAGATCCCATATTCGTATAACAGGCGTTGTACACGATCAACGCGACCAGAAATATCGCGGAACGATAAACGGAAGTTTCACTAGGGCTCGATGCTGCCGCTGTCGAATTACGACACGTGCTGCTAGAGCGTTCTTCTTCCTACGCGAGTCATAACACACCCTTGTTTATAACATCTAACATTTCTTTTTTGTAAGGCGCCACCCAGGTGATGGAGTGCCATGAGGCGGTATCTCTGGAAAACGGTAAGTGGCCGGAAAGAGACAGAGTGGATAAACCAAGAGGAAGGGAAATGTGAAGTCAAGAATGTGAATAGCGTACGAACAAGGAGAGAAAAATTACACAGAACAAGTGTGTCACTGAGTTAACAGCAACGGTGGCGACCGGAAAGCTTCGGACACACCAACACAATTAGCCGAGGAACGCGCTCACTCTGCTCCTAGCCCACGCCGCCACAGGGTCTTGACAACGGACGTTGTGTTCGCGCCGCCCGCAATGTGGCCGCGAAACAATATAACTCGGGGCGGCCAGTGCTGCTGCATTCATCTCGATATCGACTTCCGAATCCGGCGACGATGCTGAAATCTCCCCTTGCAGAACGCAAATGTCCCCACTACTCCCATCTTTCTGTGGCTGCGCTCAAACGCTAATAATTTGCATATCCTAGCATGTAGAACACAGCGTCTCAATCGGAGGGTTACTGCATGTCATCTTCGTGCTGCTACAGTTTTAATAGGTGACAGTCTTGGTTTTGTGAGACAAGAAGCAGGGAAGTAGGACTAGCAAAGTTGCCAATGGCTGCAGTCTTGGTTAGTCTCTTTTCCTTAAGAAGGCAGTGTTACCGTCCAGCACCTCTCGTGTGCATCTGTATTACAATCTTAGAACACACTTTCACTTCAAACGTAACCAGATACCTCTTACAGAATTTTTTCGGAGACATCCAACATGGATTCTGAAAACAAAGGTCATGTGTAGCCCAAGTCGCGCTTTTCTCGTATGACATCCTGAAAGCCAAGGATCAATGCCGTCAAGTAGGTGCAGTATTTCTTGACACCTGAAAAGCTATTGACCCTTTTTAACCGAAGTATGAGCATGTTGGTTATGAAGCGACATTCCTGATTGAAGACCTCTTGATAGGGAGGCTGCAGCATGTCCTCACAAATCTAGAGTCACCGCAAATGTTGAAATAACTTCATGTGTGCCCCAGAAAGGAGCGTGAAGACCCATACTGTTGTGATCTATACTAGTGACCTGGCAGAGGATACTGATACTGATCTCGGACTTTTCGCAGTTGTTGTTGTTGTTGTTGTTGTTGAGTCCTGAGATTGGTTTGATGCAGCTCTCCATGCTACTCTATCCTGTGCAAGCTTCTTCATCTTCCAGTACCTACTGCAACCTACATCCTTCTGAATCTCTTTAGCGTATTCATCTCTTGGTCTCCCTCTACGATTTTTACCCTTCATGCTGCCCTCCAATGCTAAAATTTTTATCCCTTGATGTCTCAGAACATGTCCTACCAACCGGTCCCTTCTTCTTGTCAAGTTGTGCCACAAACTCCTCCCCAATTCTATTCAACACCTCCTCATTAGTTATGTGATATACCCATCTAATCTTCAGCATTCTTCTATATTCGCAGATGATGGCTATTTATAATGAAGCACTGTTCGAGAAAACTACACAAATAATCAGCTTTAATATTCATACATATATAATTTTGAATTTCAGAAAAGCCAAAATCGTAACGTTCCATGATTACAGTATCTATGAATCACAATTAGAATGAGTTATGTGATACATCTGTGATACATGTACCACGCTGTAAAAATTTGTGGGGATGTGGAACAGAATGGTCACAAAGGCTCAGACGTAGGTAAAGCTGGCGGCAGATTGCGAGATTGCTTACAAAACACTTCTGCGACGCTTAGTAAAACATTATTTAAGTGTGTGGAACCGATATCGAATTAATAATGATGATGAACGTATGCAAAGAAGTGCAGCACAAATGGTGACATTTTTGTTTGACCCTTGAAAGTGCATCACGTAGATGGTGGTGGAACACCTGTCCTGGCGGACACTTGAACATAGGTGACAACTGTCCCGCGAAAGCCAATGTACAAAAGTTTCAAGAACTATTACTAGGGGAGCAATCGAGGAAAGTGTCCGTAAGGATCACGAAGACAAGATTAGCCAAAATGCAGCACGCATAGATGTAGTTAACCAATCATTCTTCCTGTGCTCCACACGCGAATGGAGTGAGAAGAAACCCCAGCATGTGATATGATAGGCAGATCTCTGACAAGCACTTGTCGGTTGAGTGCAGATGCAGATACAAAAGTCACGTGGGCGAAAACGTAACATTGCTGTCGGGTCAGACGCTCAGGGCGGAAATTGCGTGACATGCCAACCTTAAGGACGCGTTTATACGACATGAATCCGTATGTATTTGTATCAGCTTCTCTTGCTGACAGTTTGTTAAACCCATATAACAACAGAAAAACCGATTATCGATGGTACACATTCCCAGTTGCCAACATTACCGGCATACGAAAAAAACTCTGTTAGTAAATGTGCTCCTAGTTACGAAGTAAAGAAGTCGCATACCTAGTTTGATTCAGCAATCATTATTTCTCTTCACTAGACAAACTCTATTACACTTTTCGTCTTATTAATCATATTCGAAGGCAATCGAGCTGTGTGTGACAGTACATGGTACCAGTATATTCCAAAAAGCCTCGCGCGGAACTGTGATTTAACAGTAGATCATAATTCGGATTCTGTTGACCTCGCAGATGAGGTGTCAAGTGGTTTGATAGCTCTTGGCCTAGCGACCATTTGTGCGGGTATTTCCACCGGAGGAATGGGCACACTGATGCTATGCTACAGCACAGCGTTAAAATTTAAACATTACACACTTCCACCAGGCCAGGCAAGTTGGTTCTTGAGTATCACGTGTGGTATAAGGTGGACCCTAGGCGGCTTGTAAAAGCATCATTTGTTCAATGTACGATTCCTGAGAAAACCTTGAGTAAGCATGATTTTTGAGTTCCAAAAGTACCAATTGCGGGGATGGCACTTCCATAATTTCTGTTCATGGAAAATCTCAGAAATTTTTTGCCGTATGTTTTTAAGCTGATGTTCTAAAATTTTTCGATAGCATTATCTGTTACCGAGATGCAGAGGAGCAAAGTTACCGTACGTATACACGTAAAATATGCACGTAATGTCCAATCTGAGGCGTGAACGTAGATTTACATCTACATCTACGTCGTTACTCTGCTATTCACAATAAAGTGCCTGGAAAAGGGTTCAATGACCACCTTCAAGCTGTCTCTCTACCGTTCCACTCTCGAACGGCACGCGGGAAAAACGAGCACTTACGTTTTTCTATAGTGAACGCACGGTTAGGGTGTTTGTGGCAAGCAAGGCTTTGAGCTCACCTGTTTTCAGTCGCCATTTTTCACCGACTGGAAAGACTGCAAATTCAGTAAAATAACTTCACTAAAAGAACATTTCTACTATTCCAAGATACAGATCACAAGTCAGGCGTTTTCGATGAATTGCGATGTGGAAAGTGCCCAGAAAAAAGTAAAGCAAACTATTTTCCGCTAACCTTACATTACACGTTCATATTTGTTTCTTTGTGTGTCAAAGGCTATAAATGTGTCGAAGTAGATAAATAAACTGTGAAGACTTTGTGGAACTATGGACAAGGCAGCAGAGCGCCAAGACTGGTCTCGGGGCAGGACATGTGGCTGCGCCCCATCTCCAAATAAAGCAATCCAATTTTGTTATTTTAAGGAAGGTCTGACTTAATTTAAACATAATTCGGGGAATGTTGGTGATTCACAAAAGATAGTCATTGGGATGAAACATAGAATAACTAAATTTCGTATTAAACTCTAAACATTTCTTCACCAATGTAATGTATACTATCATACTATACGTTGCACGAGATATTACCGGCAAATGACAATTGTTCGTGGCGCACTTAGTTGAGACAGTGGTTGCGACAGTATTAATAGGTGTGTTTCCAGCAATAAGTTCGGTTGCATGTTGAAAAAGTTTTGTACTACATTACAGAGCCTGTAAACATTTGAGGAAATTATAAAGACATATCTGACACTGCACTGTATTAGAAAGCAGGTGCCCCCGAAGAAATCGCGCTAAGCGTTCCGACGCAGAGCAGAAAGTTTATATTCAGGTGTACCAGAGTAACTGTTACTAATTTTGTGATGTCGTAGAGGACATGAACATTACTTGTCAATAATTTAGTGTCAGCAAATGAATCGTGCTCATCACTCAGATTTTAGATGTTGTTGTTTCAGCTGCTATTGTTACCATGGAAACATTGAACTGCTCAATATCTTCTGTGAAATTTGTTTCCTTAGTTTCGGGTAATAAAATACGTAACATGGTTTTTCTGCGAAAGGATAGAAAGACAAACTTCTTAATTGAAGAAATGACACTGAAAATTATATTTCCTTCTCCGAGAATATAATTTTTTCCAGTAGCATTTTCTGCAATCATATTTATGATTTTCATGCACATTTTGTGTCAAATTAGAATAGATAGGGGGTAGCTACTGATTTAAATAACAATTATAACATATTTGCAAATGTCATTATATTTCATTATAGTAATTTCCTCGAAAGACAACAATTCGTAACATGCTTACTTGATGTGCCATTGCCAATATTGTGCTCTAAATGTCACTCTAATTCTGAAGTGAAATCCTTCCAGCACTGTCATTACAATACACAGTTTCCTTCATGCCAGTAGAAGTTCAAAACGACGCATTGTTGGACTCTGCTTTATCAAGAAAAATGTTTAGTTCCATGCCCTCTACTGTTTCAAAAAACTAGAGATATTTAATATGAAACACCTGTATTATGTCCTATTACAATCAAAATGATTTGGAGTGTAGTGGAACAAAAAATAGTCGTAAACTGTGTCTCCGGTATCCGACTGTACTGTGAAAAAACTAACAGACTTATGAGATGAATCATGAATGAGTGTGAAAAGGTTAAATACGTCGAGAAACAGTACCACCTCCATGACGTTTTCGTGGAGTAGGAGACTGAAAGAATAGTATAAGGGGGGCAGCAAAAAGAATTCCATTTGAAGGACTTACAGACTAGAACGGTACGCCCGTCAGACATAGTCGCCGTGAGCGCTGAGGGAATCATCCCACCGACCCAGCGGGCTGAAGACACCCGTTCGGTAAAACTCCGTGTCCTGCTGCGTGAAGAAGTCCAAACTGCCTGCTGGACATCCTCGTCCGGCGGGAATCGTCGACCCTTACAGACTAGTTCAAGGACCTGAAGGCGGTTAATCTGATGGGGAGAAATCATAAAATTCTATGGACGTCTACGGGTGTTTTTCCTTCGGCAGCCAAGAAAAGATCAACAGCACTTTGGTCCTATTTGGACGCATTTGGTAATAACGTCACCTTATTTAACGTTTTCGCATTTACTGCAATCACTCAGAAAGACGCGAATTCCACCGAGCGAGGCGGTGCAGTGGCTAGCACACTGGACTCGCTTTCACGAGGACGACGGCTCAAACCCACATTCGGCCATCCTGATTTAGGTTTTCGTTGTTTCCCTAAGTTGCTATAGGCAAATGGCAGGATGGTTCCTTTGAAAGGGCACGGCCTATTTCCTTCCTCATCTTTCCGTAATCCGATAGGACCGACGACCTCGCTCTTTAGTCCCCTCCCTCCAAATCAACCAACCGACCAACCACTCTAATTCCTGGCCATGTCGGTGCTTATATACCCACGTCGGAGTCGTGGTACGTTGCATATACGCTGCAACAACGCCCTCAAATTGAAACATTTCGATCACTCCCTTCTAATAACTATTACTTTGAACAGTAGTGGTGAAGACAGTTATCAGAATCCCAGGATCACCACAGCGAGGGAAATGGAAGATAGCTATTCCAAGACGTACAGGGCTAGACAGAAAGCTGATACGAATGAAGTACTTAAAAGTTCGACTTCAGATACTGCTCAATATCCAATTACTGTAAAATGTACATATACGCACCATTTAATTTAATTTTTTCATTGCTTTGGTTTACTTTCAGTTCACTTTAAAACCAAAGGCTAACCATTACACTAATTTCTGCACTGCAGCAATGTTAGGTGTCAGTAGGGCTGCGTTATTGAGTGTTCTGTCCCCACTCGTTACCAGGCATGGCCACATATCAGTGCACTCGCATGTAAATTGCAATGAGTTGCGCAAGGGGGTAGAATATTATAACCTACTTGCTTACAAAATTGTCAACGGTGCTTTGCGAGCCCTTCGTTCAGCAAATGATTGAGATACACCATGAAAATCTAGTTGCCCTGCCAACTTACATTCAGTTGTCAAGTTACCCAAAAATGTGAGACAGTGATGAAGCTTAGTTAACCTGAGACAGTTCTTAACGTGAGCTACAGTGCTGAATGATAGTCCTCCTTGAGCTACGATCATTTGAAAAGTGTAAAAGACGCGTATAGCTACACATACGTTCAGAAATAAGCTTGAAATTTAAAGATCGTGCATCTTACTCAAGCGGTTCCAATATTTCCGAAGTAATGTATTGAGTGTTCGAAGTATGAATTGTTTCCAGATATTTCATTTTTTCTCCTAAATATCTTGTGACATAATTAGGGTATTGCCGGCCGGAGTGGCCGAGCGGTTCTAGGCGCTACAGTCTGGAACCGCGCGACCGCTACGGTCGCAGGTTCGAATACTGCCTCGGGCATGGATGTGTGTGATGTCCTTAGGTTAGTTAGGTTTAAGTAGTTCTAAGGTCTAGGGGACTGATGACCTCAGCAGTTAAGTCGCATAGTGCTCAGACCAATTATGGTATTCAGTGACAAATAACTTGCATGCCTCAGTGATCTAATCGTCAATCGCTCTTCAGTATTTCCAAAACAACCCAAATGTTTCACTAAAATCTTCACTTTTCCATATAGGTTTTTCAAACTTCCTAGCAGATTAGAACTGTGTGCCGGACCGAGACTCGAACTCGGGACCTTTTTGCCTTTCGCGGTCCGTCACACAGTTTTAATCTGCCAGGAAGTTGCATATCAGCGCACACTTCGCTGCGGAGTGAAAATTTCATTGTAGGGTTTTCAAGTTCGATACTATATTGTCAATGATGACAAGAAACTTTTGTCTCGAATAAATCTTCTACATTGACACGCTGATGACCTTGATGTTGAGCGCCCATAATCCCCCCCCCCCCCCCCCCCCCCCCGAAATTGGCTGCCGCGTGGTTTGGGGTGCCATGTCACGTATTGCGCTGCTCCTCCCGCCGGAGGTTCGAGTCCTCCCTCGGGCACTGGTGTGTGTGTGTGTGTGTGTGTGTGTGTGTGTGTGTGTGTTTTGTTCTTAACATACGTCAGTTTAAGTTAGTTTAAATAGTGTGTAAGTCTAGGGACCGATGACCTCAGTAGTTTGGTCTCTTAGGAATTAACACACATTTGAACATTTTTCTAAATTCACATCTGTCATTCCTTCCTGGTTTCAGCATGACATGATTCATTATTTTTAGTATGCACCTCCGGAAAATCAGGATCGATATTAATTGCTCTGGCAACAACTTTAGATTGAGAGAGAATGGTGTACCAAATTTCGCGAAGATATCTTAAGTCATTTAATAAGTTCTCAAAGTGTCTTACCTCAATATCAGTGGTAGTATTTCGCGGTTTTAGAAATTCGCTTCTGCTGTCAGTGGGCACCAACTCAAGCCAAACGCTTGAAAGGTCTCACGTGCTCCAAAGCAGCTAGTACCACAGAACGTGATTTTAGATGACAAAATTAACTTCCAGAGTTTCAACAACAATGAAAATCTTTTCCAGCCGAGCAACAGCTGGTGTTAAAGCGCCAATCCGAGCTCTCCAACAGGTATCAGGCATGGAATATAAGCAACTTTCATCACATTTTATCAAACGAACAGGTTGGAAAGTTGCTGAATCACTCCGAAAAAGTACTCGTATCATGACAACTCTCCGCTTCAGCTACTGCATATAATGCTATGACGAACACACAGAGAGAATTTTGCAAGAGGATTCCACTAAATAAAATGTGTTTGAGCTGCTTTAAAAGACGCTCTCATATTACCTCTGTTATAATATTCTCGTCCGCGGAATTCACTGATACGAACTGAGTGTTTCTAATGTATTGATCGTACTAAATGTGTAATGGCAACTCCTGTTTTCTGATCACAATCCGCTAATTCCAAGAACCGTTCATGTTTTTCGTGTTTATCACTTCCCTTATCGAAGTAAATATAATAAGATTTGTATCAGGAGTTCCATCAACAATACTGTAATTGAATAATACTTCCTATTTCTCTCTCTTCCAAGATCCCGCTTCAGATATAGTGGGAACAATCGGAGATAAATTAAGTCTCAGTGTCACTTGACAGATAATAAAAGATAATAAACTTCTAACGATTTTGCACCTTCTTATACGTCTCTGACCGTGCAAATGTGTTTCGCAAGAACTGGATCATATTGTCTCAAGAATTCCAATATTCCGAGCAGATTTTCTGTATTTGGCTCTTCAGTTTTGTGAGATGAACCTCTGAGGACCAAGCCTCTTCGACCAAGAAATAACGTCGCTTCAGGTAACATGAAAGCTCCCCTGTAAGTTGGCTATTATACGGACGAATGAAAGAAGAAAATTTCCACCTTAATTCCGACCAACAGCATAACCAGTACACCTCTTTCATGTCTCCCCATTTCTTCACTTTTACGATTCTTCCAGGACACCTACATGGAAATAGGTATATCTTAATTCGCGTTCTTTAATGCAAAATATTTTCTGTATATTTCGTTGAAAATCACCTTGTGATGGAATCAAAAGGGACAGGTCTTTGAATGTTGTTAACGTTCTTACCAAAGTATAACAACGTTTCACAGCTGTTGCCGTGTACATTCATCGAGGAAACGTTTTGATAGGATTTCCAACAATATGGAAAGAAAGCGCATTTTCGACTCCATCACAAGGTGTTTTTAGGCACCATGTCTAAATAAAATACTGTGCATTCAGAGTTAAACACGAAGTAGAATTGTGTGAGGGTATAGGGGAGGCCGCGTTTTGTACCGAAATTGTAAATTCGTGGGTATAGCGTAAAAGTAACTTGGACCCCGTCCAGAATTTTTGAGCTGCCAAGGTATGCTGGAGACTGGCAGTGTGAAAGAAAGACAAGAGGGACCAATGTAAGAGAGAGAAGACACAATCGCAGTGGGATATACTGTCAATCAGTGGATGAAAAAGGAGACAGTGTCAGTGACATACGTATAGACATATGTGACAGTGAAAGAGAGGTGCTGAGTACGAAGGCTTAACCACAAAGAGAGTCTGAATAAAAGGATTTAGAATGTTCTGTACTAAAAGAGCACGAATATATTCGCATGCCAATATTTTTGGTGAGGAACGCGGAATGGAGATTGAGGCAGCCGGTTCCCCACCTTTGTGTCAGTCTTTTAGTGAAGAGCATCGATATAGGTTCGTGATGCGTCCAGCTTTGGCAAATAGAGTTCATGGTTCCCATAAAGTGTGCAACGAGCAGGTAAGGCAACTATTTTAAGTTTATTGGTATAGTTTTGATAACTTATTGTGCTTTAGACTCTGCCAGCCCCTACCACACCAGCTTCCTTTTCACGTTTGAATATGCAGAATGTGTGGACTGTCTTTCACTCTATACGAAGTAGCTAGCCTGCTTCACCGTGACTGAAACAACTCAACCTATTGAATTCATTGATGACTGTCGTCTTCATTTAATACATTGTAAAGCCTGGTAGACATATTTTGATTGGACGTCGTTTTATACT
This sequence comes from Schistocerca piceifrons, assembly GCF_021461385.2. NCBI lineage: Eukaryota > Metazoa > Arthropoda > Insecta > Orthoptera > Acrididae > Schistocerca > Schistocerca piceifrons. The sequence continues at coordinate 701,489,983 of NC_060138.1, forward strand.
TACCTGCAAGGAGAGTTTAAAATGTTCCAAGTAGAACTCGCTGCTGTGCGAAGTCTTCCGGCTATTGCCTTTTCGCAGACCTCGTTTTATGAATACTGCCTACTGTGTAGAGGTCCACTATCAAAAGTATCCGGACACCTCGCAGAGACCGTGGAGCATTGCGGAGGATGGTTGTGAAAAATCGCATGAAATCAGCGAAAGGAATAATTCGTGAGTCCAAAGTGCCACCAGCAGTCCAGATAGCGCTATGGCTGTGCGCAGGATTAAAAAGAATGGGGCAAAACGGATGAGCACCTCCGCATCAGCCACACATTTCTGTAGTCACTGCTAATCGCCGGTTGAGGTGGTTTAACCAGCGATGTCGCTAGACAGTGAACGACTGAAGAAAGTGACTTGGAATGAGGACTCATGCTTTACCCTGTGACAGCCCCGTGGAAGGGTTTGGGTTCGGGTTGTGCAAATGGGTGGAGAAAGCACTCTCCGTCATGTATGGTGCCAACAGTGAGGTATAGAGGAAGCGGCGTTAAGGCATGGGAGCGTTTTTCGCGGTCGGGATGCCGTCTTCTTACTGCAGCTAAGAAAACGCTTATGCGAAATGACGTGGACGTATTTTACTGCATAGTGTACTGCGTACAATAGAGGAACAGTTCGGAGACGATAATTGATTATCGGTATGACAATCCACCCTGTCGTAAAGCAGCATTGCCAGGCAGTGGTTTGTGTGCAATAATATTACTGAAATCGACGAGCCTGTCGAGTCCCGACGTCATCTACACCTACATCTACGTTATTACTGTGCTGTTCACAAGAAAGTGCCTAGCAGTGGGTTCAATGAACCACCTTCAAGCTGTCTCTCTACCGTCCCACTCTAGAACGGCACGCGGCAAAAACGAGCTCTTAAATTTTTCTGTGCGATCCCTGATTTCTCTCATTTTATCGTGATCATTTCTCCCTATGTAGGTGGGTGCCAACAGAATGGTTTCGCAATAGGAGGAGAAAACTGGAGATTGAAATTTCATGAGGAGATCCCATCGCAACGAAAAACGTCTTTGTTTTAATAATAGCCACGCCAATTCACGTATCATGTCTGTGACACTATCTCCCCTATTTCGCGATAATACAAAACGAGCTGCCCTTCTGTGTACTTTCTCGATGTCATTCGTCAGTCCCACCTGATGCGGATCCCACACCGCACAGCAATACTTCAGAATAGGGCGGGCAAGCGTGGTGTAAGCAGTCTCTTTAGTAGACCTGTTGCACCCTTCGAGTGTTCTGCCAATGAATCGCAGTCTTTGGTTTGCTGTACCCACAATATTATCTATGTGATTGTTCCAATTTAGGTTATGTGTAATTGTAACCCATATGTATTTAGTTGAATTTACAGCCTTCAGATTCGACTTATCCCGTAATCGAAATTTAGCTCATTTCTTTTAGTACTCATGTGAATAACTTCACACTTTTCCTTATTCAGGGTCAATTGCCACTTTTCGCATCATACAGATATCTCATCTAAATCATTTTGCAATTCGTTTTGATCATCTGATGGCTTGACAAGACGGTAAATGAGAGCATCATCTGCAAACAATCTAAGATGGCTACTCAGGTTGTCTCCTATATCGTTAACATAGATCAGGAACAATAGAGGGCCTATAACACTTCCTTGGGGAACGCCGGGTATTACTTCCGTTTCACTCGATGACTTTCCGTCTATTGCTACGAACTGTGACCTTTCTGACAGGAAATACAGTCGCACAACTGAGGCGGTATTTCGTAGGCACGCAGTTTGGTTATAAGACGTTTGTGAGGAACGGTGTCGAAAGCCTTCTGGAAATCTAAAACTATGGAATCAATTTGACATCCCCTGTCGATAGCACTTCTTACTTCATGAGTATAAAGAGCTAGTTGAGTTTCAAATGAAAGATATTTTCTGAAACTGTGCTGACAAGGTGTCAATACATCGTTTTCTTAGAGGTACTTCATAATGTTCGAATACAGTGTACGTTCCAAAACCCCATTTCAGATCGATGTTAGTGATGCAGGCCTGTAATTCAGTGGATTACGCCTACTTCCCTTCTTGGGTATTGGTGTGACTTGAGCACTTTTCCAGTCTTTAGGTACGGATGTTTCCGTGAGCGAGTGGTTGTATATGTTGTTGTCTTCAGCCCTGACACTGGTTTGATGCAGCTCTCCATGCTACTCTATCCTGTGCAAGCTTCTTCATCTCCCAGTACCTACTGCAGCCTACATCCTTTTGAATCTGCTTCGTGTATTCATCTCTTGGTCTCCCTCTACGATTTTTACCCTCCGCGCTGCCCTCCAATACTAAATTGGTGATTCCTTGATGTCTCAGAACATGTCCTACCAACCGATTCCTCCACAGACCTTTAGACATCTCATCGAGAGTCTCCCAGGAAAGTCCAGCAATCTTGAAATTCACTATTAGGTGTCCGGATACCTTTGATCAGACAGTGTATTCAGATTTGGTGTTGCTTCTTGACTTCCGTAACACGTACTTTAATTTCTGCACTATTGTCTAATGAACTGAAAGTGAGTGTCAGGGACATCAGGCTGCCTTTGTGATTCGCCAGAAGAGGTCCTATGAAATAAAATACAACATGATTTTCTTGAAAGAAAGAGATTCTCAGACGTAACAGTACTTTTGAAGTTACCACAAGGTAACGCTGTAGGACCGTAATGTTCATTATATATGTAACCGATCGAATGGGTAACGTGGAAGTTCCGTGGGACTGTTGCTTTATGGTCCTGTTGTATTTAGAGGGGTTGAAACGCTAGGAAATTTTAGCGGAACGTAGATAGCCCTGCAGAAAATCGACGATGATGCAGCTGATCCCCGACATACACGATTGTAACGTAGTGGGCGTAAATAGGCGGAAAGGTCGAATTCTATTTGATAACACGCTTGGCGAACGATCACTGGAACCAGCCGTATGAATTAAATATGTAGAATTTGTGCGCAGCGAGCGGTTTAAAGTGCAAGGACCATATAAAAGTAACGGATGGAAGGGCGCATGCCGGATTGCGCTTTATTGAAATAACCTTCATGAAGTGTAGTCCACCTAAGAACGAGGTATGGTACAAAACTCTCGTTCGACCGATACTTACGTATTGCTCCTCATCTTCGGAAGCCATTTTATATGGCTCTAAAAATTCCGAGGCAGAGTTGTTCTTCCTGCGCACTTTTCGTGGCTTGAATAAGAACGGGATGGCTGACAATGGTACAGGACGTATTCTCTTACGTAGTATAGACGTAGCAGATAAGATAGCAGGAGATTGTAAGTAGTTGCTACATTATTAATCATATTGTCAGTTCACTTCCCTGAAGGTCACAAATCTACAGGGTTAATTGAGGCTGCCGCTGTTTTGAAGGGTGTAACCTCCCCACACGTAATTTTATATAAATATTAATTTGAAATGGAGCCAAGTGTAACCTCCCAACAAAAATAAAGGAATGAAAATTGACCATAAACCAACAATAATATTGATTAAATAATGAACCATATAGGAAATGTAACTTCCTAACAGAAATAATAATGTCTGATAAATTTTATAAGGACAGCAGCGCTGACCTTCGGCCCTGTATTCTGAATAAAACAAGCAAAAATTCTTACCTCAATAAAACTGCACTTATATCTGCTCTTAGTTATACATTCTTCGACACAGCTTCGTGCAATGCTGCCGTATATATATATATATATATATATATATATATTGTTTTGGATTATTGAAAGGAGTGATTATCCATTGAAAATGTTCTTTAAATTGAAATGAATGTTTTTCTTTAAAACAGTTACTTTATAAAAAAATTATTATTGGGGCATTTTTTGAACAAATTAATTACAATTAACATACATTATTAGATATGCGCAATGCTGCTGCTTTACCTTCTATAACAATAATCATCGTCCAGAATCCTGACCAGAGTCCCGGGCAGAGCACACCGCCGACGCATGCCGACTCCCGCAGACTACAACCGTCCACTCGCTACTAAAGCCGACCGACGACTACTGTATCCGACTGACTACTACAGACTCGCGCAGACTGACTTCTACTGTCGACTCGCGCAGACACGCGACGACCCCCCAGGGGGTCCACAACTCTTTCGTGGATACGTGCGTGGCGAGCACGGGGCCCCGAGCCATTGCAGCCTTCTTTCTCTCCCGGGCTGCATTTCCTTTCCCTTCCCCTCCTTTCCCCTCCATACCCCTTTCCCCTTGCCCTCTCCTCTCCCTCTCCTCTCCCTCTATTGGTGTCCTTGCTTATGTTGGCCCCCGCTATCCTCCTGGTTCTGTTGGTTTTACACTCCGGCTTTGTTGCGTAATCATCTCCTCCTTTTGGCATTCCTTGGTCCCCCTCTGGGGTTTGACCTCCATTCCAAAATTTCTCTTCCGTAGTGTGAGCCATTTGGGGAAGAGCACCTTACCTAGTGTCTCCGACGTGTGCCCTACTAGTACATTCCACCTTTTCTTTTACGTCGTTGTCTGATGCTAGGGTGCATAGCCAGCACGGTAGCCAGCCCGTGTGGTGGGCTCGCTATGTACCCTTTTGGTTGAGCCCCCTGAACACACAGGGATCACACTTCTGATACCTGAGCTGTGACCTCCTCATGCATGCCTTGGAGTGGTTGCTCGTCATCCTGGAGCATCGGAACTCCCGGCAATGGCCGCCGTGCCAGACGGCCCTTGCTGTGGCTGGGTGGCGCCCGTGAGGAGAGCCCCTAATCGGAGTGGGTGGTATCAGGGCGGACGCTATGCAGATGAAACGCATACGGGTCCAAAACTCTGGCCGCTCTTCTGCGGCCGTCTCTCTGCGTGGTACTGATTCCTCAAGTGCTGCTTCTCTTGCCCCTTCGGCCTTCCCTTCCGTGGCTACCCCCTGGGAGGAGGGTCAGGCCCGTCGTCTAGGGGCAAAACCTTTCCCCCGTTATCTAGTTTGCACCAGGACTGATGGAGATACTTTCACCAGTGTCAAACCTTTATTCTTTGTGGAACACATTGAAGACAAGTTCGGCGAAGTGGACTCCCTGAGCAAGATGCGGTCGGGTTCGTTACTGATAAAAACTGCTTCGGCTGCCCAATCTGCGGCCCTTCGTGCCTGTACCCATCTTGGCACAATTCCCGTGTCCATTACCCCTCACCAGTCTCTAAATATGGTACAAGGTGTGATTTTTCACAGAGACCTCATCCTTCAAACTGATGAGGAACTTCGGGACAATCTCGGACGGCGGGGTGTTCACTTTGTTCGGCGTGTTCAGAAGGGTCCTAAAGATAATCGTATTGATACTGGTGCCTTTATCCTGGCCTTTGAAGGGGATACCCTTCCTGAGAAAGTTAAGATTATGGTCTATCGCTGTGATGTGAAGCCGTACATCCCACCTCCTATGCGGTGTTTTAAGTGCTTGCGTTTTGGCCACATGTCTTCTCGCTGTACCCAGGACCCTCTCTGTGGTGACTGTGGACGTCCACTCCATGAGGGGAGTCCCTGTGTTCCCCCTCCTGTATGTGTAAATTGTCATGGTAGTCATTCTCCACGTTCAGCAGATTGCCCAGTCTATAAGAAAGAAAAAAAGATACAGGAGTATAAGTCTCTTGATCGTTTAAGCTACACAGAGGCCCGTAAGAAATACGCACGATTGCACCCTGTGTCCATGACATCTAGTTACGCCTTGGTTACCTCTTCATCCCTTCTTCCCCCTTCCTTACCCCCATCCCGGACCCCTCTCCTTCCCCCCTCCCCTGCGGCTCCCACACCTTCTCCTCTGGGCGCCGCTCCCCCTCCCCAGCCGGAGAAGTGTCCCACTCCTTCGGCGTCTGCCGGTCAAGGGCGCCTCTCCCGGGATGCCCCTTCCCGGCACCTTCCAGGTCAAAGGTCTGCTGCAGCGCGGCGACCGCGAGAGCCGCGGTCTATCGGCCCCCAGGTCGCCCGGTCTCTTTCTGTTCCTGATCTTGCTGCAGCTGGCTCCATTATGCCACACAGCCCTCCTCGATCTCAGCCTGAAAAGAAGAAGAAACATAAGTCCCGGGACAAAGAGCCTCTGGTGTCACCGGAGGTCCCTTCCCCGGCTTCACAACCGGATTCTGACCTGTCGTTTATGGATGTCGCCCCCTCCTTGTCGGTGATGGGTGGGGACCCGGCGGTATGACTGGATTTAGCGTGTTCAGCCCTCATTTAAACCATCGTTCTGTGGTTCTCCAATGGAATTGTAATGGCTACTATCGTCACCTTCCGGAATTGAAATCCCTTCTTTCGTCCTACTCAGCAGCTTGTGTGGTTCTCCAGGAATCTCATTTTACTGATGCTCACTCACCGACCCTCCGTGGGTTCCGTGTTTTCTGTCGCAATCGGGTCGGACCCTTGCGGGCTTCTGGTGGCGTTTGTACGTTGGTCCGTACAGACATTGCTAGCACGTGGATTCCTCTCCAAACTACATTGGAAGCAGTTGCTGTTAGGGTCCACTTAGACTCTGCAGTCACAGTATGCAATCTTTATCTCCCTCCTGACAGGACTCTTACACCTGCTGCCTTAACCGCCCTTCTTCAGCAACTTCCTCCTCCCTTCCTCCTCCTTGGGGATTTTAATGCTCATCATCCTTTGTGGGGCAGTGCCTTTCCATCTAGACGAGGTCTTCTTATAGACCAATTTATTGCAGACCACGACCTGTGCCTTCTTAATGATGGCTCCCCTACTCATTTCAGTGCTGGTCATGGTACCTTTTCTGCCATTGATCTTTCTCTTTCTTCTCCCTCTCTCCTCCCTTCATTACACTGGTCGCCACACGACGACCTTTGTGATAGTGACCATTTCCCGTTGATTATCACGCTCCCTTCCCGCTCCCCGATGGACAGGTTACCTCGTTGGTCTTTCCACCGCGCCGATTGGCCTCTATATACTGCACAGGTCGAGTTTTCTCCCTCTTTGTCGGGTTCTATTGATGACGTCCTACGTGACGTGTCTGACGCGATTGTTCGCGCTGCTAACCTTGCTGTCCCGCGCTCATCTGGACAATTTCGTCGTCGGCAAGTCCCGTGGTGGAGTACGGCCATTGCCATTGCCATCCGTGATCGCCGTCGAGCTTTGCAACACTTTAAGAGGCACCCATCTGTAGCCAGCCTTTCTACCTTTAAGCGCCTTCGCGCTAAAGCCCGTTATTTAATCAAACAGAGCAAGCGGATATGTTGGGAACGATTCGTTTCTTCCCTTGGTTCCACTGTCCCTCTGTCACGGGTATGGGCTACACTTCGCTCTCTCCAAGGTTGCCATCGGCAGTCCACCCTCCCAGGCCTTCACCTCCCAGATGGCATTTGTACGGACCCATTAGTTCTCGCAGAACATCTTGCGACCCATTTTGCAGTGGCATCAGCGTCGGCCTCCTATCCAGCTGCTTTCCTTCATCACAAACACCAGGCTGAAGCTGTCACCTTATGTTTCACCACTTGTGAGTCAGAATCTTACAACGAACCTTTCACTGAATGGGAATTTCTTTCTGCTCTATCTTCTTCTCATGATACGGCCCTTGGCCCAGATTCCATTCATAACCAGCTGCTTCAACATCTCAGTGCTCCACAACGGCACCATCTTCTTCGGGTGTTTAACCGTATCTGGCTCCAGGGTGACTTCCCTTCTCAGTGGAGGGATAGCATTGTGGTTCCTGTCCTTAAGCCTGGTCAGAACCCCCTATCTGTTGACAGCTATCGGCCAATTAGTTTGACCAATGTTGGTTGTAAGTTACTTGAACGGCTGGTAGCCCGTCGGCTCACTTGGGTCCTCGAATCTCGGGATCTATTGTCCCCTTACCAGTGTGGCTTTCGAGAGGGACGATCTCCAATCGATCATTTGCTTCGCTTGGAATCCGCAGTTCGGCAGGCTTTTTCCCAGCGCCGCCATTTGGTTGCAGTGTTTTTTGACCTTCGCAAGGCCTATGACACGGCCTGGCGCCATCACATCTTACTAACCCTTCATCAGTGGGGTCTTCGGGGCCCACTCCCGATTTTTATCCGCCAGTTCCTGATCCATCGGTCATTCAGAGTTCGAGTTGGTACTGCTTTTAGTTCTCCACGGACCCAGGAGACGGGCATCCCACAGGGTTCTGTCTTGAGTGTCCTTCTTTTCCTCATTGCTATCGATGGACTTGTGGCCTCTGTCGGTCCCTTGGTTGCCCCTGCCCTGTATGTGGATGATTTCTGCATTTGGGTTAGTTCCTCCTCGATGCCATCTGCAGAACGGCAGCTCCAGGTGGCTATACGGCGTTCCTCTGCATGGACCCTCTCACACGGGTTTCAATTCTCTCCTTTAAAATCGCGGGTGGTCCACTTCTGTCGCCGTACTACGGTCCACCCTGATCCAGAGCTCTATCTCGCTGCACAAAGATTGCCTGTGGTTCCACAGTTTCGTTTCCTAGGTCTTCTTTTCGACAACAAGCTCACTTGGCTGCCCCATATCAGACTCCTGAAGGTAGGTTGTTTCCGTAAACTCAATGTCCTTCGCTTCCTTGCCCACTCCTCCTGGGGTGCGGACCGTTCCCTCCTCCTCCGTCTTTATCGTGCTCTAGTTCTGTCACGTTTGGACTATGGTTGTCAAGTTTATGGTTCAGCTGCTCCTTCCACGCTGCACGTGCTGGATCCAGTCCACCATCGTGGTATCCGTTTGGCCACCGGTGCCTTCCCTACTAGCCCTGTTGATAGTCTCCTGGTTGAAGCTGGGATCCCCCCCCTTTCTGTTCGGCGGTCCCAGCTTCTGGTGTCTTATGCCCTTACTATCCGTTCTTCTCCCGCTCATCCTTCCTATTCTATCCTATTCCCAGACCATGGACGTCGCCCGCCTGACTCCCGCCCTCGGGCGGGTTTACCGGTTGGACTGCGCCTTGCGTCTCTTAACCGTGATTTTCGGCTTCCTTCTTTGTCCTGTCTTCCTCGCTCCCTCCCCTCCACCCCTCCTTGGTTAGTTCCTCGGCCTCGAATTCGGATGGATCTCCGCCGCGGTCCGAAAGATTCCATCCCCCCGGTGGTGTTCCGTTCCTTTTTCCGCCAAATTTTATGGGAGTTTCGGGATGCTGTTGTTTTTTACACTGATGGCTCTAAATCTGCTGATCACGTTGGGTATGCCTTCACGTCCTTTGTTGGAACGGAAAATCATCTACTGCCACCCTCATGTGGGGTGTTTACTGCGGAATTGATGGCAATTTCCCGGGCCCTTACCTTTATTAAACAATCCCAACACAACCGCGTTTTGTTATGTACGGACTCGATGAGTGGCCTTCTTGCTATTGACCGGTGTTTTTCGCGCCATCCCTTGGTCTCTGCCATCCATGACCATCTCGCTGATCTTCACCGTGCTGCTTGTTCCATTGACTTCCTATGGGTCCCGGGCCATGTGGGTATCCCGGGTAATGAGCTCGCTGATCGTTTGGCTGGGGGAGCAGTTACTTACCCCCCGTTTTCTGTAACCCCTCCTGCAGCGGATTTACGGCTTCACATCAAATCCCACTTTGCACAGTCATGGGCCAATTCTTTGGAGGCTACTCCATTGTCTAATAAACTTCGTGCCATTAAGGTGAATCCAGGCCCATGGCGTTCTTCCTTCCGCCTCTCCCGCAAGGACTCGACCACACTGTGTCGTCTCCGCATTGGCCATACCAGGCTGACCCATGGTTTCCTTTTGCGTGATGAGCCACCCCCGCTATGTGGTTGTGGAGCCTTCCAGTCAGTGGCCCACATTTTGGTTGAATGCCCCCTTCTTTTGGCTCTGCGTGCTAAGTACAGACTCCCCCACACTTTACCTTTGATGTTGGCTGACGATTCCCGGATGGTCTCTCTGGTTCTAGGTTTCCTCCGGGAGAGTGGTTTTTATTCTCAGTTTTAAAGTTTTTAATCTCCCTCTGGTGTTGGGGCAGGGCGGTGAGTGTTTGGGTGTCTCCCACTGTAGGCAGTGTTCAGAGATTCCCGATTCACCTCCCTGACCGGAATCCTCTTTTCTTTCCCTTTTACTCTGTTTTTACCCCTTCTCTTTAAGGCTTGGTTAGTCTTTCTATTCCCATACGTACTTTCTGCATTATAGCAGTTGTACCTTTTAAGTCACAGGTGGTCTTGCCTACGCTGCTTCAGCATAGTGTTGGGTTCGTTCTCTTGCCAACTTCCCTCATTTGTTTTTACTATTGACAACGTGACTGCCCTTTTACGTTTCCCCTTTATCCGTTTTATTTTTCTGACTATACTGAGATGTCCCGTTAGCAGAATGGAGTCTATTTGAAACAAGGGACTGATGACCTTGCTGTTTGGTCCCTTTAACCTCAAACAACCAACCAACCAACCAGACACGCGACGAGCAACAACTAACAATAAACTACCCTCTGGTCAGAGATTCTGTCATGCCTCGCCCATCGCCGTTGAAGCATACACCTTACAAAGGCAACCTCGGATGCGGCCGGTGCGTTGCCGAAGCGGACTGTGGCGCTGGCGGCTCGGGGCATCAGCCAGGCAGGCAGGCAGGCGCGTTTTCACTGTGAGACGCCGGTGGCAGCGGCAGCGGCAGCGGGTCGCGAGCCCTCGCGAGGCACGCCCGCGGGGCTCGCCACCCCTTCCACCCGGCACTCGCCAGCCGCCACTGATATGCAAATGCGCCGCGCCGGATTACAGGCAGCCCGGTCGCCGTGCGCTCTCCTCTCCTCCCCGCCCCCGCCACTCGTTTTAACGTGGTTTGTCGCTAACGCGATTAACGGCTAATCCGGCGCCAGTTAAGGGCCCCCCAGCCGGCTGTTTGCGTCGCGCCATCTCCCATTTTTGTTTCTCATTTGCGATTAACTGCTAAATTGCGTGATCCTGTCTAACTTGATTGCAGGCTGCCGGCTTTTATTTTATGGTTTCAATCAAACTGACTACTCCGTGTCAAAGTGTGTAAACGTATTGGTTGCTGTCAGTTTTTATTTTTCGTTTTGAAACGAGTCATCGTTTCGTTTGTACAAGATAGCTAACTAGGCAGCATATTAACCGTCACTTTCGTGTGATAACCTGGTTCATGTATTTATATGACATGTGTGATTCTCGATAGCAAAAAAAGGCTTCTTTCGTTAGTTGTATTAATATAAGTGTCCGTTCGACAGAGAGAGAGAGAGAGAGAGAGAGAGAGAGAGAGAGAGAGTTGGGTGCGGGAAGGGAGAGGGGGGGGAATGAGCGCTATTGGGCATAAGTGCCACAGCCAGATCTCCTGAAAACGTTGCTCAGTGAAGGAGTAGTCAAAGTAAGCGACCATGTTGGAACATGTACGTTTGAAACAAGATTGAAATTACGTAACTGACAATACACCAAGTGAAACACAACTATTAGAATGGGAATGGCATGCGAACGTGTAGTTTATCTCGTCACTTATGCGCTTTGCCCTGTACTGAACTTTCCTGACTGCGAGAATGTAAACTGTCAATAACTTCAAACCAAAGCAAAACTGCATGAATTTACGTAACACAAAAACTGTATCTGATGCAACTCTATTGATTTGAAATTGGTCCTGGTAATAAAAGAAAACTTAATCAATTTGAAAATAATGGTCCTTGTGCTAAATAATTGCTGCATCTGAAATAGCAAAAGTTCTTACCTTTATCTGCGCAATGATATCGGTTTTCGCACTGCTCTCGGTTAGTACTTTAAATTGTTTAGTTGGCTTGTAAGCTATTGTGCGAGGCTTTTGCCTGGCAAACGTTTTAATTAAATCGAATGTGGCTGAGACAATAACTTCCTGAGCAAAATAGTTAATCAAAAACGGCATGTATCTAGTATTGACTTGTAACAATGTGGCACCAACTTAGTATTTTGACTCTTTGAAAATTAATAATGCTCACAATTAACACACAATAAACTGATTATACATTAACAATTAGTTTTACAAGATCATTGGATGTGAGTGCTATACACACCTTGAACTAGCGATCGCTGTCGAGCAGCGATGATGATGATGATGATGATGATGCTTGGTTTGTGGGGTCCTCAACTGCGCTGTCAACACCCGTACAAAGTCCCAATTCTTACACAGTCCATTTTTTTCACATATTAATCTAGACCCTTAACAAGTGATCAAGATGTCCCCGGGCAGAGAGAATCCCCAACCTGGCCGCGAATCGAACCCAGGACACCAGCCACTAGACCACGAGCAGCGGACTTGAGCAGCGACGCTCCTACACAATCCATACTACATTTGATCATCTGGTTCAATATTAAATTTTCTTGCAAAGTGTTTACTCTGCGTATATACCTTTCAATGTGTCTCAGCTCATCCGTGGATACACTACATATGCCTTTTATCGGGGAAATAGATCATTCGAGGCGGTGGCACCGTGGCTGCTGACACTGCAGTTTTGCGCCCGTGTTCGAAACCCGATTATCATTATTTCAGTTTTTCTTTTTCTGTCCATGCCCCTACACAATCTATATTGAAATAACGTTGTCCTTATTCGTCGGCTAATGGTATGTCTGGAGAATAAATTTAAAAAAATAATGAGAAAAGTGTGACACTTACTGTGAAACCCAGTTGTAATTTTGCAACTAATATAACGTCCTTGGATCCCATAAGTTCATAAGAAACCTTCTTGTAGTATCCTTCTAGTATTTAGATACATCAATGACTGGGCGCGAAAGTGACAGGCCACAATGCTAGCGACTGCACCATAATTCCGGCTGACATTATCACGCGTAAGAGGCAGTTACACTGCGTCGAAAAGTTTCCTCAGAAACTTCGGAGTATCTAGAAATTGCCCTCTATCTACGTATAAGCCGAGACACGTGTTCGCTTACTTTAACTGCTCTTGCACTGAGCGAAGTTTCTGAGAAATCGGGTTATGGTACTTGCCGTGTTCTCCTTGTAAGAGTTACAAAACTGCAAAAGAAGTCGAAGCCTATCGTATCATGGATAAGTTTAGTTATGTAAGGAAAGAACAGCTGTTCGATGATTTAGTAGCTCGCGCGTAGACCTTTCTTGGTCCCGTGTACCTAACCCCATTGCTTGGACTGTGGCAGGTGTACCGGCTTCAGCCGATAATAAAAGAGACGAGTTGGGAGTGACCTCAGAAATGTCTCCTTAAGCAGTATAGACTGATGTGTCTGTAGCGCCTTTGCCAAACTCACTCTGAAACCTTTACGGCAGTGCATCGATTGATCAATTCGTATAACTTTTGCTCGACGTTAGTTCTGCAGCTGGATATCACAGTCCGTCCATGACAGAGAGCTTAATCCTGAAATGCTCCTTTTTTTATGGTTCAGTACGACTGCAGTTATCGCAGTACGTGAACTCGCGGAACCATCTATGTACTTTGGCGGTCTGAAAATCCTCAGTAGTGAATCATGAGCCCATGTACGAAGAGGAAACAACACTGCGGTTTGCAATTTGTGCAGCACAAGTTCCTGGACCATCCCTTTTCGACCAAACCATAATATTCAGTGGTTGTATGAACAATTTACTGCAACCCTGTTTCAGACACATGCTCAAACATATTAGGTGAACATGACTTTGGGCGCCTGCCAATGTTTTCGAGGTATCCGTACGACACTGCAACGCAGAGATGGCTAGATGTCGGTCTTCCAGTGGGGTTGTAATGCGTCAACGACCTTGGTCAACCCACCTTCTATACTGGCCTGTCTCCCTTCAGTGTGTCCACAACCAATGGATGACTCATGGAGAGGCGTTGGCATCTGCAGCAACACGACCGAAAGTCCATTCTTTTTTTATCAAACAGTCCGCTCTTGCAACTTGCATGCGCTTGGTTGAATACACCTCCACCAATGACAGTTGGCATCTTCGTTCGTCACTAGAAAACGCTGGGACACCGGTACTCACTTTATTATGAGGGGTCACTTGACACTCTAATGCACAACACAGTCAATAGTGGGGAATGATTTTAATTTTTTGCCTACATTGGAAGCGAAGATCTCAAGCCGTGTAATAAGACAACAGGTACGACCTATATCAAATTAAATGAATATACCGGACGTTGATAAATGTGTTCCCCTAATGCTTTTGGACAGTGTAGCTAACAGTTAACGAAAATACCTACCTTTATGTGATCAACGACAGTGCAAGACCACAAATCACTAACGTCTATGATAGTATTACATGTTTTTTTTATGAAGGGTGATTGACCGGCATGTTCGCTCCTCACATAAATACGGTACACATGATTCTTAGGGAATCTTAAAGAATTAGCAGACAGCATTCGATTTGTAATTTCAAGAATTTCGTCTGCCTGAATTCGACCAGTGTTTGAAAATATGTTCAGTTGGTGCCAGGCTGCTCTTGTCGCAGAGGCCATTCTGAGGACTTGCTGGGGTAAGTTTACTTCAGTCGCACTGGATCTTTCTTTTATGCTCAGCTACCGAGCGGTCAAGTTGGTGCACATCCCGAGCAAACTGTGAGGGTATGCGCGAAATCAGCGAGGCTAAAAGAGCTTCTCATCCCAATATTGAGAGCCAGCTTAAGAAGGCAGAGCCTTGGAACTCCGCTGAAATCTCCGCCCAGCGATCCAGATGCTGATTCTGCATGGTTTTTTCTAAAACATTTAAGACGATCGATAGAATCGTTTCTTTCAAAAGATACGACGGATTTCCTCCTCCGCTCTTACATGATCAGAGCTTGCACTCCTTTGATGACCGTGCCGTCTGGGGGACTTTAAATCCACTTCCTGATGACCTCTGCGTTGTTGCGAGGACAGTGTATCATAGTAGATGAGCATTCTCACTGAGTCCAGTCTTGCAGGTAGTTATGAGGGTCCAGTCGTAATAACTTCATAGTTATCAGTTTAGCTGTTATGATCCAATGGTCGAATCGATATTCCGTTGCCAAAATGATGTATTTATTTTTTTGGTTAACTTGCTTTCCAGACACAAACGATAATTGAAAATAGTTTTATACGATGCCAGTGCACCTTTTAATAAGCCTGAGAATGGTCACGTTATATTTGAACACAGCGGAAAAGCCTCCCCTGCACAAAAAAAGTACGGCAGCGTATGCAGAACTGCATTACGATATATTTGCAATCGATTACTTGTACAAAGTTTGAGAACTGCCAGTGCATTCGAAAGTCATGGAAAATACGTAAACAGTCGTTGATTGTTGGTTCATGAAGGAATTCATGTCTTACGCAAAATTCCACAAATGGCAGAATGGCCAAAAGAATAATTTAGCCTTATGATTTGCTGACAGTCGCCATAAGAAAATAATATAAAGGTGTTCGCCGTGAGTAATACAGATGTGTACAAAAATACATCACAAGTGATGTATGCTAGAGGCTATATGACATAAACATTTTGGCAATAAATACGCAACTGACCTAGCTAATGAAAGATGATGATAGTTGCTCCTGGGTTGCATTAACAAAAAATACAGTTCACGTCACAATGTTTGTTGTGGTCTGTGTTGACACAGCGCTCCATACTACTCTATCCAGTGTAAGCCTCGTCATCTCTACATAACTGCTGCATCCTACGAGCATTCGGATCTGTTTATCGCCAAAGCCTTGGTCTCTCTCTCTCTCTCTCTCTCTCTCTCTCTCTCTCTCTCTCCCCACAGTTTTGCCTCCATTACCAAATTACTATTCCTCGATACCTCAGAATATGTCCTGTCAAGTAATTCCTTCTTTAAGACACGTTGTGCCATTATTTCCCTTTTCTGTTCAGCTTGATTCTGTGGCTCTTGATTAGTTATAAGATCAACATATGTTTTAGCACCACATTTAGAAAGCATCCATTATCTTAAAGACTGAAATGTTAATCGTCCACGTTTCTCTTCGACACAGGGCTTTGCTCTTCACACAAATACCTTCATGAAATATTTCCTACCACTTAAATTTATATTCTATGTCAACAAATTCACTTTTTCTTTCTATTGCGTCTGCATTTTATATCTTCTCTACTTGGGCCTTCTCAACTAATACTTTCCTTCCAAATCCTCTGCAGTTTTGTTTCTGTACAAGTTGTACATAATCTTGTGTCCGTGTGTTTTATCCCTGGTACCACTAGAACTTTGAAGAGTGTATTTCAGTCAACACTGTCAAAATTTAAAAATGCTACGAACGCAAGTTTGCATTTCTTCAGACTTACTAAGCCAGGTGGTAGAATCAGTATTTCTACACGTGTTCTCTCATTTCACAGGAATCTAACATGGTGCTCATGTTATTTTGTAGGATATTCTTTCGAAATTTCAGCCTTTTCCTTTCTGGTTAGTTCTGGCTTCCCGTCTTAGCTCTTGATATTCGTACAGTTGCTTTCCTTTGCTCCTTTTTTTAATTCAATATCGTCATCTATCTTTTCAAAGTGAAAAATCGTAATTTTGATTTTGGACTTTGCGTAAATGTCATTTTTTAGACATCTGAGTCGCTATGGCCTACTTGTTTTGCTGGATTTTCATAGTTTCTCGTGTTGTCAGTTAAATCCAATATATTGTGTGTTATCTAAGGATTTCTACTGTACCTTTTTCCTAATTACATCTTCTGCTGCCTTCACTACTTGTTCACTCAAAGATAACCATTCGTCTTGCAGTAGATTCATTCCTCTGTTTCTGTCAGTCGATACCTAACAGTCGGTTTAAGATGATCGAAAAACTTAAGATCTTAACTTATTCATGCTTCATCTCCTTAATTTTCTATCTTTTTCTATCTCTTCAGTTGTAAACCGCAGTTCATAACCAGTAAATTATCATCATTCTGCATCTGCATCTGGAAATGTCTTACAATTTAAAATATGGTTTCAAAAAACGTTTGCAGATACGCATCCTTCTTCCGTGATTCTTAAGCAAGGTGTTGGCGATGATTAAATTATGCTCCATGGAAAATACTAGCAAATGGCTTCATCTTTCATTCCTTCCCATGAGCCCTTGTTTTCCTACTATTTTCTCTTCCTATCCTTCATACCGAATTCTAGTCTGTCATCATATTTTAAATTTTTGTTTAGCTTAATTACCCGAATAATTTATTTTATCTTATCGTAGATGTTCATCATCTATGTACAGGGCGACAGTTATTAAACTACATGAAAAAAAGTAAATTATTTTCAAACTACGGCGTGCACACACTTTATTCAACAAGTAGACGTCAGTACAGATATTCGGATTTAGGTTATGACATGTTCGATATGCCTGCCGTCATTGGCGATGATGTGGCGCAGACGAATAGCGAAATTCTGCATGACCCGCTGAAGTGTTGGAAAAACGATGCAGTCGATGACATTTCGAATGGTTGTTTACAGCTCAGCAATGATTTTGGGATTATTGCTGTACACCTTGTCTTCAATGTAGTCCCACAAAAAGGAGTCTCGTGAGTTGTGACCTCTGGGTATCCCAGAACCAGAATGCTGTCACCAAATAGCTCCTCTAGAACATCAGACATTCTCCTGCTTCGATGGGGTCTACTCCGTCTTGTCGATATAGGTTCACTTCGTATAATGGGGATGAAACCATCATCCAAAACCATCACGTACCGTTCGTTAGTCACCGTGCCATTAAGGAATATCGCCCCGATCATTCCGTGGTTGGACATTGCATACCACATAGTCACCCGTTGAGGGTGAAGGGACTTCTCCTTCGCGAAATGCGAATTCTCAGTCCCCAAAATGCGCTTATTTTTTCTTGACAAACTCCTGCAAATGAAAGTGGGCTTCGTCGCTATACCCCTGCGCATGCACATACTAATTCCCATCATGCCCCGCGGCCAAACATGCAGTCTGAACGTCCTGACGCAAACCGTTCACAAGTTACGACGATTTTATTTCATATAGTTCAGTAATTGCCACCCTGTACATTTTGTACCACTGAGGTGTGGGTGTTAAGTTTCTCTCTATCTTGGTTATGATTCATGTGTGCATTTCTTATGCACTTGGCACGTTCCACATCATAACAGTTACCGTAAGACTGATCAATGGAATACATAAGTAACTAACTAACTAATGTTAATGGTTGATTAGAGATGGAGCAGAGTGTTATAATAATACTTCATTGAGTGTTTCAGTAGCTAACACATAGTAGTAAAAATACGTGATGTTGACACTACAAATACTGAGGCTCAACTGTCAGACATTTTCATTTATAAATAAATGCATACCGCATAACAGTTAATGTAGTACCAATTTAATAAACTGTGGTTAGTTACTGCAATTAGCAACACTACAGGTTTTTATGAGAGTCACAGCCAGTTTTTGGTAGGGGACGATCTGTTTTCTAAATTTGTCGACTACGTAGTCAGGTAGGGAATAATAATAATGAATGGTAATCTTCAGATCTGTTTGTGGTGAAGTAAGAAAACATGAGTAACGAGGTAGGTGAAAGAACATACCGTAAAGAGAATAAAAAATTGGTAGGCTACGTCTTCACCCAACTTCATCATTCTTTCGTGGTTGACGGTACAGTTAGTCAAATGTACCGCACTTTTCAGTGGGTGCCGCCCCATATCTCAGTGGTGGTTCGTCGTTGGCTAGCGCTAGCGTCTGCCGCTTCCAGGTGGGAACGCAAATTCCGCAAGCCACCGCTGTAAACACTCGCGCTGGCGTTGCCGCGCTGTAGTGGGGATCAGCTTTTAAACCTTAAATGAGCGCGCCGCACTACCGGTGTGGAGCCACACCAACCTCTACCGCTTTCACCACGGTTATTCTGTCTAAGGGAACTGTTTGGTACACGTGGGAGCACTCTAGTGGGTGGCGTCGCAGTTTACAAAAGTGCGGAGAGACGCCTTCTGGGCCTCCATTCGACCGCAGTCGGTTGCAGATTTCAGACTGTCTCTTTGCTGACAACAGAAATGAGAAAGTTAGAACGCTTGCGGTGTTTTCCAACCATGGGAGAAGCTTTGTGTGAAGATTTGCTGGTATCGTACAGTATGATTCGTGGTGGGAAGCTAGCAATAAGTACGAGGGTCAGTCAAAAAGTAATGCCTCCTATTTTTTTTTCTACGTTTAATTGTCAGGAAATTTAAATGCAATTACATAGGTTGAAAACCACAACATTGAGGATCATTTTGTCATTTTTCAATGTAATCTCCGCCCATCTCTACAGTTTTGGTCCATCTTTGAACAAGGGCATGTATCCCAGCACGGTAAAAATCACAGCTCTGCTTCCTAAGCCATTGACGCACGGATGTTTTGACGGCCTCCTCATCTTCAAAATGAATCCCACGATGAGCTTCTTTTAGTGGCCCGAACAGATGGAAGTCTGATGGTGCCAGGTCAGGGCTGTATGGGGGATGAGGCAAAACTTCCCATCCAATTTTGACAATCTCGTCAGAGGTGTGACGACTGGTGTGTGGTCTTGCATTGTCATGCAAAAGAAGAACATCTGCCATTGATTTTGTTGAGCGAACTCGCTGAAGACGTGCTTTAAGTTTGTTGAGGGTTGTGACGTATTGAACAGAATTTATTGTGCATCCCTGCTCCAAAAAATCAACCAGAATCACACCCTCTGTATCCCAGAAAACTGTTGCCATAACTTTCCCTGCCGATCGCACAGTTTTGAATTTTTTCTTCCTCGGCGAGCTTGTGTGACGCCACTCCATTGACTGCCTCTTTGATTCGGGTTCAAAAAAATGCACCCATGTTTCGTCCCCGGTCACAATTTTTTTCAGAAACTCATCTCCCTCCAAACGGAAGCGCTGCAAGTGTTGGGAGGCTATTGTTTTCCTTGCCTCTTTATTCTGATCGGTTAACATTCTTGGAACCCACCGTGCACAAACTTTTGAGTACCCCAATTGTTTAATAATCGTGATCACACTGCCTTTACTAAGAGAAATAATGCGACACACTTCATCTGCAGTCACCCGACGGTCACCACGAATGATGTCATCAACTTGCTGAATGTTGTGTGGAGTCACTGCACTCACCGGCCTGCCGCTCCGCTTTTCGTCAGTCAACGGTGTTTGCCCTTCAGCTTCCTTACAACGACGAACCCATCGTCTAACAGTACTGACATCCACTGTCACAACACCATACACCTTCTTCAGTCTTTCATGAATGCGTATGGGCGTTTCACCTTCTGCATTCAAGAATTCAATCACACAACGCTGTCTCAAACGAACATCGATGTCGGCCATCTTACAAACTTCTGCTGTGCTGCCACCTGTTGACACAGAAAGTTACTACTGCAGTGGATTGCAGAAGAAGGTTTGAGGAATGGCGCCAAATTCAAATTTTTCACTTAACTTAATTTCTTTAAGTAGAAAAAAAATGGGAGGCATTACTTTTTGACCGACCCTCGTACATTGGTTGCTACCGTGCAAATCACGCCGACTGTACCGCACACGTTCAGTATCACGACTACACCGGTGAAGTTTCTACAAGCCGCTCATGCCCTTGTGATCGCTTCAGTACTCATGTTTCGCAAGTATCCTTTTTCATGATTCCTCTCTTTTAATCGGTTCCTCTTCTCTCTCTCTCTCTCTCTCTCTCTCTCTCTCTCTCTCTCTCGGGACTGGGCTAAATTATTATTCGCTCAGTGTGAATCTGATACTAGTTTCTTGTCTAATTATCTATCCTGCGGTAGGATGCTAGCTCGAAAAGGCACTTAAAATTGTGAGTGAGCTAGAAATATCGTGTAACATAGCTACCTATCAATGGTGTTATTTTTTGAGTTTCAGTATATTCAAGTTAATTTTATTTGTTGCCTGTCATTGACTGTAACTTTCCCACTGTTATTGTTCTATTAATTACTTCATTAACTCTACGAGAAACACATGCAGTACCTGATGAACACAGACGCCTTCACAGTTCAGGGAGACCAAGTTTAGCAGGTCAGTAATCCTCTCTGACCGTTAGGGATATCGTGTTCTGGAGTAAATCATCCGTTTTATTCCCCATCGTGCAGACGTGGCGACAGCTGAGGTCCCTCATATCTTCTTAAATTCTCCAGTCGCTACGCACTCTATGTACTCTGTACGCAGTGAGGCTGTGTTGTTACTAGGACAACGTGTCTAAAGGTGGTTTACAGCAATTCATTGATATCCTGGGGCCAATTTCCACGGCATATGGAACGATTAACCAGTCACCCCATTCTCTTCCCCTGCACGTTTTTCGCTATATCGAGCATAGCTGCTACACACTAAAAGACGAAGTTCTACTTTCATAAGCGCGTTGTTTTCATCAGCTAGCCATTTTGGCCTGTGAGATGCAGAGTATTTGTCTGTTAAGGTATTGCCGGGCCGCGCGGGATTAGCCGAGCGGTCTCAGGCGGTGCTGTCATGGACTGTGCGGCTGGTCCCGGCAGAGGTTCGAGTCCTCCCTTGTGTGTGTGTGTGTGTGTGTGTGTGTGTGTGTGTGTGTGTGTGTGTGTGTGTGTCCTTAGGATAATTCAAGTTCAGTAGTGTGTAAGTTAGGGACTGATGACCTTAGCAGTTAAGTCCCATAAGATTTTTCACACACATTTGAACATTTTAAGGTATTGCCGGAAACCTTACACTCGTTTGTGTTCGTACATGAAGTTTTGAGGGAAACTTGCAATATTCTGTCGATAAAAAACATCAGTGGCAATGAATTTTAGCAATGAAAATTCGTTTTCAACTCAACAGCACTGAATGATAATCATTTTCCCGTAAACCAGCACCAGTCGATTGAACTGTCGTTCAGTAACTGTTACGACACTTTTATTGCACGTCAGATTTTGTTCACACATTTTTAGCAGTCCTGTATCCGAGGCTGTTTGTGAGTTTGCCAGTAATCTTACAGTTCCCTGGTTGCGTTACGTGCGCCGCGCAGGTTAAGTCACGTGATGGTTCTGCCAGCTCTAGGTATCGCGACCCGCCTGATTTTCTGTCGGGTTTGTCTCCCTAATGGAGGCTGGCTTCACCGCGCCTCTAGAGCCCTCCCTGCTCTATGTTGTGTCCTCAGTCGAGACCACTCCGGCTAGGGAGACCCTGCCTGTAGCTACGCTACCGCCGGCGCATCTCTCGACTTCATCGAAGCACGCAAACCCTACTTCCTGACACTGAAGGTGCCTTCGATAAAGCGGTGGTCTACTTTCAAGAAATAATTATTAACCAAGGCGTTAGAGAAGGATGTGGACTGTAACCTACCCTTCTTAATATCTACATTGACTTCATTATTCGCAAATGAAAATATAAATTAAGCAAAGGAATTACGATAACGAATGAAGAATTATCTGAATGCACTTCTGTTTGTTGATGACATCGTTATTATTCAAAAGAATTTAGATGCCCTCCAAAGGTCAGTATACCAGCTAAACGAAATTTGCAAGAAGTACAGCTTTAATATTTCTAGTAACAAAACAAAAATAATGGCATTCCAAGGAAAATATCCAGTCAGATTAAAAATTGTTTTGGGTAATTCAGTTTCATAACAAGTGACTCAAATCTCTTACTTAGACTGTGCTATAAGTTTTGATTTGGACCCTGATGTTGAAAATAAAATACGTACCAAGTTGTCTGTGGTACCTTAGCAAAACAATGGACCGTGAAGTACAAAAAGAAGCAGTCATGAAAATCTGTAAAGTAACGGCGGTTCCGGTGTTATCCTACGGATTCGATAGGTGAGTTACCACAAAAACAAGAAAATAACATTCAGACAGCAGAGGTGAGGTTCCTAAGAAAGCCGAAGGGCTGCACAAGAAAAGACATGATTAGAAACGAAGAGGTTGGAACAGAATTAAATATCTTCAGCATGAATGAAAAAATTCAAAAATATCATGAAGATTGGAAAACCACCTCATGAGAATTCCGGGTCACCGTATTCCTCAGAAGATCTTGAACTAAATGCCGAATGGAAAAAGAAATTTTGGAATACCTAGAAAAAGATGGGAATGATTTTATTTGTGAGTTTGGAACAGACAACAGCCTTATCCTTGAAGGGATGGTCGTGGTGGTGGTGATATTTTTAGCAATGATATTTTCTTGCAGATAAATTCGGTATAAATAACTGTTTAAGAACGTATTAGCTACCGTTATATTAATTCAGTAGGTAATAATCGAATTTATATTACAAATTTAGTTCGTAAAAACAGTTAATATCAGCATTTTTTCGATTTCCACGTTGCTGGTGGTGTGATTTATCTTGTGAAATAAGAATGAAAAGTTTTCCCCGGTTTCACCCGGCAGCAGAACGGTCTCACAGTCTTCATCGAATACACATTTTCTAAATTTACTCGACAGGGGTTCGCAAGAGCTATGTTGCCTTTACTCTAAGCATTCGCATTAAAGTTCCCCGAGTACATCAGATACACTTCCGTATGAGCTAAGGCGTCGTGTTATGATATTAGCAGAGCCTCATGGGTTCCTCTGATGTCAGGTATCATGCCTGCTTGGTAAGGATCCCAAATGGTGCAACAATACTCAAGAATTTCTGGATAGCATATTGCAAATGCTTTCCCTTACAGATGCTCTGCACGTTCCCAGAAACCCTTCAAACAAATATAAGTCTTCCAACAGCCTTCCGTAATAGTCATTTCATGCGATTGCCCCATTTAATATCGCTTCTTAGTATTACCCATAAATACTTAGGCGATGTGACGTGCTCCACATGTTTACTAACCTTGTAATCAGATATTATCGGGGTCTTCAACCGTGTTATGAGTATCTTCTTTCTATTATCCAAATTTCCAAAAGAAAACATGAACGAGTGCATTATAGATGCACAGATGACGTAGTCTACGTAACTTCATATTGATTTGTCCCTTTAGAAAAGGGACTATAGGGGTAAATCATTGTCTCGTTAAGTCAACAGATGCAGGTATCTCAGAAGGAAACTGCCAAGAAGTTAATGACTAATATTCCTAACGATCTGAGTGCGGACTGTTACGAATGTGTTCGTCGTGCTGCAACTGATCATTCAATTTTAGTGTAGGAACCTCTTCGTTAGTCACTTCCTTAAGAGGCATTGAAGATAATACAAAGTGGAATGTCGGACGTTGAACGATGTACTGCGAACAACGTAGCAGCTGAATTGATCTTTATAGCAGGGATGCACAAACGGCAATCTCCGGGCCATGTGCGGCCCCCCTTTCATTTGCTGGCGGCCCGTCCCTCACTGTCCCTTTATTTTTTTTATTTTAGAAAAAAGAGGAAACCGGCACATTGTAAAACTTCATTTATTTGTTCCCCGTCTAGCTAGCGTTTGGTTAGGGAGACTAAATTAGGAATAATAAAGTGTCTCACGCCACGTTATTTTCGAACTTAGGTAGTTTAAGTGAGAGATTCGCTGACCGCGGTATTAGCAAGTCTGTAGACACCTACTTTACACAACGGAAAAGAAACGACAACAGGGCAATTCTGTACACGTTTACCAGCCCATGGCACATGTTGAGGACTGAGGTAAGACACGGTATGAAGGAAATTTGCAAATATGCATTGAAATTACGAACCAGTAATTATGAAAAGAAGGAGCAAAATCATACTAAAAAAGGGCAACATACCACGAGTTGCATACTTCATAGTATGCAAAAAGATCATGAACACACAAATCCATGAATTAGAGTTGTACACGTAATCACCAGAAACACTAACAGGTAAAGAAGTTGAAAACGATAAGGGTTGAAAGAATTAAAACCCGGCTAACAAAGTACGGGTGTGAAGTACGTAGATGTTAAAAACTATGCTTAACTGAAAGAGGATATTCCCCCCTCATAAATGCAAAAAAGAAAATCTAAAAGGATGCAGCTTGCCAACGTATCATGTCCCACCGGAACAAATACTACTACTGCAACGTGTTGTCTGGATAATGAAGCAAGGGGTGAATGTACATAAAAACTAAGACTGATTAATGCTTTGATACTTGCCCCTGTGATAATACCTTGTAATAGACGTAGATGAATTATCGGGGTTTACTAACAAAATTTCCATGAAGATTTCTTAAATTACTTACGACGAATTCTCGAATGATTTCTCAGTATTTCGATGACGACTTCTTTCTGCGTACTTGCGAAACTAGTAAGTCCTCCCTTTCTAATTGTAAGTTTTCATTCATTTCCAGTATAAACTGCAAAAGAAATTGTTGAAATAATACGATTAATATCAGTGGTGACGGAGCAAAGCCTCCGCTTACCATGTCTTGTTTAACGATAATCTGGAGTCCTCAATGAATATTTCTGCGTCATTTGTAGATTTGAAATCTTTTGGATTTTACGTTTTATTTAAGTCTTAACCGTATACAAGGAGACTTAGGGGTGAACACTAGAATGTTGTATGAAGCGTACTGGAAATAAAGGAAATATGGTGCAGCTGTTAATTTTGTATCGGATGACCTGCAAGCAAGCAAATCCTTGCGACAGGTGCTTCAGGTGCTGTGCCTAGTCACAAACACAGCGAGCTGTTCATTAAAAAGTTGCGGCTCGGAAAGAAAATGAGTGGCAGCCCGCGGAAGGCGCCCTGTTCCGTTGTTCTTTTCTTCACCCCATGCACCCGAGATGAGAATTTCGGCAGGAGGCAGCGGCATTTGTACTGCGCAACGAGCCGCGTCCGTTCATCTTCATTTGCGCATACGCTTGAACAAGTTGGAGTACGCCGTGCAAAGCTGTCGGCGCGGAAATAATGAAGCAGGCATCCCTTTAAAGCGCTATGCGCCGATTCCTTTATTCAAAGAGTGGCACTCTCCTCCGCAATTTTAAAGACAAAATAAAACTTTCGGATATTTACTGCAGTGCCTCTAAATCGACAGTAACTTCGGTATTTTCCGACTGTGCTGCTTTTTTTTTTTTAAATCCTCTAGTGTCGACGCAGCACGTAAAGCAGGGTGCTGATAGTAGCAAGACTTGTTGCCATAAACCGAAAATAAAAGCGGAGGCATACTCTGCTATGCCTCAGGGGGCGACGACACACTACTCAGAAACACACCTCCCTCTGCAGGTGTGAAGCAAGTGATGATTTTAGGAACTAAAAAGAAATAAATAAATAAAGACAGAAATGAAGGCAAAATAAAAAAAACAGGGACGGCAGCTCACTCAAATGAAAACGAAACTGGCGAGATAATTCCATTGCCCATAGAATTAACTAAGTAATAATCCTCTAAGATATATTACCTGTTTTCCAATTTTCCAATAATTTTTCATACAAGGCTTACACAATTTCCATGTTACCAATTTCCATATTATCAGTATCATAGAACAGTCTACTCTAGTGATGCCCAGAAGGCCAATGTCAAATCTGGGGTATAGGAAAGTCAAGGGTAGTTCGAAGGGCCAAGTGACAAAGATCCAGGGCTACACTCAGGCAGTTCTTGTACGAGGTGCCTTAGTCAGCCCGGAACACCTTCTGATAACCATGAACCATTGCCACTTTAAGAAATCTTGCAAAAGTAGTGGTATATTTCCGGTCAGATTCCGCCAGGCGATGCTGGCTCCAAAGGTAGTCCATGAAAGAGAGAGCATCGGTGAGGCAAAGGTCATAGATCGTGAAAATGGTGTGGCCCAAGAGTCACACCATTGCGTTACGTCGTGTTCGGGGGTCGGTCTGAATGTCAGGGGTAAGGAACCAGTCGATTGACACATTGTCCGGTGTAGTCCCACCGATCAGCGCCAATAGCACACGTGCAAGGTCCCACACTTCTGTGACGTGAGGGCATAAGAGACGATGCTCTCTGGTGTCTACGTCACCACATCGGCCGCAAGCAGCCGAGGGCCGTAGGCGGATGGCCGCCAGGCGATGATTAGTGGGTATTAAATTGTTTACGACGCGATACCATAGCGCTGAAACGTCCGTGGGAAGGGCTGGGTGGTTGATATTGGCCCAAGCTTGGTGCCAGATGACCGACGGTCTGTCCTCCAATTTATGTGGTGTGGGCTGGCCTCGAAGTGCCTGGTAAAGGCGCTTCGACGTGTGTGCCTTGTCAGTGGCCACTGGGAGGACGTAGCTTTGATTGAGGTAATAGTCCTTGACTGTCGTCATCCGGAACGGAATATGTGTCAAACATACTGGTGCACGCGCCGATTGCGGGCGGTAACGGTAGAAAAGCACCGCTGTTGTCCCACCTGGGTCAATCTCACGCAAAGTGGCGATACGGTGAATCAAGAGGGCCGCACATTTGCGGGGAAAGTCAATGAGTCCAAGGCCACCATCGACCTTTGGCAGTGTACAAGTCTGCGCATCAACTTTGAATAGTGCATGCCGCCACAATAGCCAATATACTATTTGTGAGACGGCTCTGCCAGTTTGTTTCGGTAGCGTAAGGAGTTGTGCTACATACCATGCCCTTGATAGGATGTAAGTATTAATCAGTTGGATTCGTTGATGGAGGTCGAGTCGTCGATCAGCGTAACTCACGCAAAGTCCTCTGATGCGCGTGAGAATTCGCCTCCACGTGAGTGTTAGCATGCGCTGCGGGCAGGCAGTCACCTCAAGGGCCAAGATACGTTGTTCTCCCACAATCCGGTACCATGGGCGTTCGATGGTCAATGATCGTGGTCCTAACGGGATTAGCACCGTTTTGCTGGAATTTAACATGGCACCGGATGCTCGTTCATAAACGTTGAAGACTCGGCGAACTGAATCGATGTCCCTGGCGTTTGCTACAAACACACCGACATCATCCGCGTATGCCGCACTGCGGAAGGTGACGCCTGGGAAAGCGACACCATCGACCATTCGTCCGATGTCACGCAGCATGGGGTCCAGCGCCAAAGCGAACAAATACATTGACAAGGGACACCCTAGTCGAACTGATCGTCTGATGGGAATTGGTCGTGATCTGCAGCCGTTCACAACGATTGTGGAATTTGCTCCATCCAAGAAGTGCCGGATGACTCATATGAAGCGCTCCCCGAAACCCATCCGCGACATAACGGCCAGCAGGTAGGTATGGGAGACCCTATCGAATGCACCAGCGAAATCTAGGGAAAGAATTGCAGCCGGGGTTCGAGCGTCGGCGGTGAGTAAGACAGCATCACGGTATATAGAAGCGGCGGTAAAGATCGTTCGATTCGAAACGCCCCATGATTGAGTGGGACAAAGTACCTTATTCATTACCTGTTTCAGATGTGAAGCCACGCTTCGTGCCACCAACTTATAATCACTGTTAAGAACGGTGATGGGACGTAGGTCTTTAGCCCGACAGTGACCTTTGACCTTTGGAATAAGGTCAATACGACCAGCTAGAAAATCGGCGGGTAGCTCGCAACAAGCAAAAATTTCCGCGCACATTTTGCAGAAGCGGTCTCCTAACAGGTCCCAAAATTGTTGGTAAAATTCATAAGGGAGACCGTCGGGGCCAGGTGATTTTTGTCCCGGACAGGCACGGAGGACAGATGTGAGGTCAGCAAGTGTGAGTGGCTCAGTCAAACAGTCGCGATCTCGACTATCCAGTGAAGTCGGGACCCCGCCGATAAGTACTCGTTGGGCGGCGACGTCTACCTCAACATCCTGGAAGAGGTGCGTATAATTGTCTGTTAGGTGTTGGAGGACTTCACGATGGTCTGTGAGGCGCGTACCATAGACTGTTTTAAGGCGTAGAATGGTGTTCTTCTTTGCATGATTCCTTTCAGGGGCTAGGTGACAGATGGATGGCCTTTCGCCCTCAATCAGGGATGCGGAACGGCACCTCACCACCATCCCCTCAGCCTTCTCCCGAGAGAAGCAAAGGATTGTCGCTTTAATTTTGTTGAGGCGCATGCGTAGCTGGTCATACCTGTCAGCAGGAAGGGTTAGTGCATCATTTAGACATTGTTGATAGAAGTCTAGTGTGCTACGCTTCCAGTGTGCGACTTCGCGACTATGTTGCTGGATAATACGTCGCAGCCGCGGCTTCGCACAGCGGAGCCACCAATCCACAGTGGTAGGGTACTTCGATGCAGTAGCGATGCAATCCCGCCATGTTTTCGTGACAAGGGTGCGAAGTTCGGGCGTTGGGAGATGAAGTGTATTCATCTTCCAATAGATGCCTCGAGGAACCGGGGTTGGACCCGTGATATGCAAGGAGCAAGAGTATGCACAGTAGCCACTAAAGGCCACGGGAATGACTTGGACGGCACAAAGGGCAGAAATCAAATCAGCAGAGACATAAACACGGTCAGTACGGCTTGCCCCAGTGGGGCATATGTGAGTAAATTGTGTGTAGGCGGGATGAAAGTGGCGCCACGTATCATTAAGGTCAGCCGCCTGAAGGAGTGAAGCGAGTGCTTCACACCTCATAGACGTTGGGACCTGATCAGCATCGGCTACCACACAGTTGAAATCTCTGCCAAACACGATAAGACAACGAGCTGTCAAGAAAGGGGTGATATCTGACGTAAAAAGTGTTGTTCTGTCATGCCTGTGATTAGCTCCTGAAGGAGCATAGACGTTAATAAAAAGTACATCCCGAATGATACACGCAAGAACGCGACCATTAGGTAGTTTTGTAACATCGGATGGAGTTAACTCTGATCTGTATAGCAAAGCAGTGCCCCGCCTGGCGTCAGGGTCGATGCCTCATAACCAACCAGGACAGAGAGAAAGGGGGCACAAACCTCCTGGAGAAAAACCACATCAAATGCACCAAGGCGCAGAAAGTCCTTCAGAGAGCGTAATTTAACTGGGTTGGAGATGGAGTTTCGTCGTAATGTGTGGAAAAACTTTCTTAAAATACAGTTATCCTTTTAGGTGGTTTGCAACGCGAATAAATTAAATCAGCACAGCTTACTTTTGTAACTTGGCATAGCACATTACATACTACAGTGTTTTATTGTTCTCACAGTGGTCGTCAACTTGGTTATCTTTAAAACCTTATCCTAGATTTTTGAGCGGTAGTATCAGATTTAGAATTCTGTCACATATAAAGAATAAAATGAAATATGTTTCAAAACAGAAGTAAGAAGAAGACCGGCTGTCACCCTCCTGCGCTATTTTGGAGGCCGTTACTCCTCTTGAGTATTATTACATGTGTAATTGAACCATCATTAACTTGACGCAGAGGATGAAAGGGACGATTACGGTGAAGAAAAGGACCCATTGATACCGGGAAAGAAATCAAGTGGTATCTGCTCAGTGAGCGATCAACAACGAAATCGCACTGTTGTGTCCTTCACATGATCCTAGTGGAGGGGACTGAGCGCTGCCCGGCTGAAACCTCCGACCTTCCCGAGTGTTACGTGTGTTGTAAGAGTGGACGCCTTAAGTGGGGGTGCGCTGATCTACTTCTATGTTGCTGTGGACGAGCATGAAATGAAATGAAGTGAAAGGAAATGCAGAGAGGCTGAAAAGCGACGACAGCGAGCACTGTTCGCTCACCGTCCGTTCATCATAATTGTCATGTCTCCTTCCATTACTGGTGAAGCTCTGGTGAAGAACATTTCTTCCACCACGAGAATTCCATCGGCAACATTTGGAGCGTGCCTTCGGACGCGGAGACCAATAATGTCCCACAAGTAAAGCCACCTATTTTACTGGTAGAAAGACGTACGCGTGCGGAATTAGATTTAATGTGTGCCAACGAATCTTGTAGCACCAATGTTATGGAACTGGATAGTTTTGTACATGCGTACGACCATCTTGCAGTCCAAACGCCCATGCTAAGTTACGCAGTGATACTTAATCGCAAGAAAATAAAAAAGGAAAGTCGGCGCGGGACCAAGAAAATGTTAACCGCGTATAGCATGGTGTTGCTATTTGACAGCAAAGCGTAAGTTTTACGTGTGTTCCGGAAACCACTTTCATATGCATGAAGTTGGCCGCTGGCAACACGCAGAATCTGCCTGTATCCAGCTGCACTGTGTTTAGCATCATTACGTTGGCAGGAACAGTTGGAAAACAATTATCTTAGATAAAGGTCGAGTGTACGTAATCACACGCGCGAAAGTAGTTGAAGGGCTGAATTATTTCTGCTGCTTAGATCACATCGATTATATTTTTACGGTATGTAAAATGAGCTTAATGTTACCGCAGATAAGTTTCCATATCTCTGTAACTGAAAGATTAATCAGCGTCATCGGTTTGTTAGGACATGACGACTTACCTAAAATACTGAATAAATAAAAATTAAATCAAAATTTCTATGTTCAGTCTGTTCAGCGGTATTTTTGTGTCAGACCATACCACCTACCTTTCTTTCACTGAACTTGGTTTCCTAAATAAAGTCAGGCAGTAGAGGGTTAAATAACCTTACGTTGACACTGTGTGTTCCTGTCTTACTCGTTAAAGTCATTGTAGCTGCTATTGCATTGAGTTATGATGAGCTCTGACTGTCAACGAGCACGAGTAACTCCATATTGGCCTGATTATGGGAAAGAAACACATCACCGCTGAAAATACACTTTGGTGACAGAGCTTTTTTGGCTGGATTTGCGCGTTGTTTGTATGCTGAATTTTACATTTTTATCCTGTGAACTGTTTTGTTTAGTAATAGTTACTTGCATTATTCCATTTATATTAAGCCTGAGATATATGTGATTAAATTAAAATTAACAGCCTTATTTTAATTTCTAAATTAATTAGCTTAACTGAAGTAACGACTACTATTCAAAGTGACAAGATTAAAGGACAAGGAGAAGTTAAATTATGATTTGGACGTTTCTTTCTATGGACACTCTTGAATGAGATACGGAAATGGATTCACAGATCAGTCCTATGAAGCATCATGTTGAAATGAATCTTAAAATACATAGCGCCTGATTTCCAGCGGACAGTGCGGTACCCGCAATCGCACAGGAAGCCGCAAAACTGGCTCAGTGCAGCATTTAATTCTCACAACCGTGCTGACTGTGTAGTGATCGGGAACACTTACTATGTTTATCACTATCCTAATAACACTCCTTGAGATAATGTCGATGAGTCAGTGGATTTGGTTTGGATGGAAACAGTTTATCTTTCAGTCCATGATGCATTTTCGCATGTTTGGTGAACGACTGAGAATTAGGTCTTTAAAGGTGGGAATTAGGTCTTTAAAGGAGCAGTTCGCGAATTATTTTCTTCTTTACAAATAAAACTTACACCATCATCGGCGTCTCCGGAATTCAGTTTCACGAACATTATTATTACAATAAATTGACCAAGTGTGTTGCAATCTGTTGTGTAGTTCACTCTATTGAAGTGTCTGAGACTGATCCCTTCACATGAACTCCCCAAGCCAGTCTAGAGTACATGGTGGAGGATGCTACTTTTGGACGAACTGTATCACAATACCAGCATCACTGTTAGGTACCGTAATTTCATTTAGTCTCTCGTGTTTCAGTTTTTACACTGAGTCATCACCTGATGACAGAGACTTTATTAGGACACTGGCAGCATACAAATGGCTCTGAGCACTGTGGGACTTAACATCTGAGGTCATCAGTCCCCTAGAACTTAGAACTACTTAAACCTAACTAACCTAAGGACATCACACACATCCAAGCCCGAGGCAGGATTCGAACCTGCGACCGTAGCGGTCGTTCGGCTCCAGACAGTAGCGCCTAGAACCGCACGGCCACTCCGGCCGGCGGCAGCATACAACCAGCCTTTAGTCGGCGCTATATTTCATACTGAGCAAATTATTCTAAGGTATCAACTGCAGAGAAAGCGTATTGTCTACTTTTTATTGGTGGCCCGAGTACAAGAAACTGAGGAACGGCAGCAGCGAGTACAGTCTTCTTTGTTGTTGTTGTTAAGGAGAATCAGGTACCCGCTAAGAGCATTCCTCTTGGCAATGAAATGAAATGTGATGCAGAGTCATCGTCAGCAATGCTAGTGCTTCCATTTGTCGTAACACAGCATGTGCTTGTGTTCCAGCATGGACGGATCGGACCTGTGCTTCGAGGTCGTCCGTCGAGCCATGGCGGGTTTCGTCTACAGCGAGGCGGTCGCCAGGTAAGAATTCGTAACTTAAAAGCTAACCGTACTGTTTAAGAGCGGACGTCCATAAATGTTCGAGAACCTTTACTGCTAAGTGAACAATTTTATTTTGATCAATTGTCCAGCATATCTTCCATTTTAACACCATGCAATAAAAGTTAGTCGAAACATGTTAATACAGTACACTTCTTGTGAACACGTAACCGATTTTGAGTGAATAAAGTCGTGATAAGACGTTTTTCTGCGGTTTTTACTCGGCTCGGTATTGCATAGTATTGTGTCACATGAGAAGTTCTACACTCCTGGAAATGGAAAAAAGAACACATTGACGCCGGTGTGTCAGACCCACCATACTTGCTCCGGACACTGCGAGAGGGCTGTACAAGCAATGATCACACGCACGGCACAGCGGACACACCAGGAACCGCGGTGTTGGCCGTCGAATGGCGCTAGCTGCGCAGCATTTGTGCACCGCCGCCGTTAGTGTCAGCCAGTTTGCCGTGGCATACGGAGCTCCATCGCAGTCTTTAACACTGGTAGCATGCCGCGACAGCGTGGACGTGAACCGTATGTGCAGTTGACGGACTTTGAGCGAGGGCGTATAGTGGGCATGCGGGAGGCCGGGTGGACGTACCGCCGAATTGCTCAACACGTGGGGCGTGAGGTCTCCACAGTACATCGATGTTGTCGCCAGTGGTCGGCGGAAGGTGCACGTGCCCGTCGACCTGGGACCGGACCGCAGCGACGCACGGATGCACGCCAAGACCGTAGGATCCTACGCAGTGCCGTAGGGGACCGCACCGCCACTTCCCAGCAAATTAGGGACACTGTTGCTCCTGGGGTATCGGCGAGGACCATTCGCAACCGTCTCCATGAAGCGGGGCTACGGTCCCGCACACTGTTAGGCCGCCTTCCGCTCACGCCCCAACATCGTGCAGCCCGCCTCCAGTGGTGTGGCGACAGGCGTGAATGGAGGGACGAATGGAGACGTGTCGTCTTCAGCGATGAGAGTCGCTTCTGCCTTGGTGCCAATGATGGTCGTATGCGTGTTTGGCGCCGTGCAGGTGAGCGCCACAATCAGGACTGCATACGACCGAGGCACACAGGGCCAACACCCGGCATCATGGTGTGGGGAGCGATCTCCTACACTGGCCGTACACCACTGGTGATCGTCGAGGGGACACTGAATAGTGCACGGTACATCCAAACCGTCATCGAACCCATCGTTCTACCATTCCTAGACCGGCAAGGGAACTTGCTGTTCCAACAGGACAATGCACGTCCGCATGTATCCCGTGCCACCCAACGTGCTCTAAAAGCTGTAAGTCAACTACCCTGGCCAGCAAGATCTCCGGATCTGTCCCCCATGGAGCATTTTTGGGACTGGATGAAGCGTCGTCTCACGCGGTCTGCACGTCCAGCACGAACGCTGGTCCAACTGAGGCGCCAGGTGGAAATGGCATGGCAAGCCGTTCCACAGGACTACATCCAGCATCTCTACGATCGTCTCCTTGGGAGAATAGCAGCCTGCATTGCTGCGAAAGGTGGATATACACTGTACTAGTGCCGACATTGTGCATGCTCTGTTGCCTGTGTCTATGTGCCTGTGGTTCTGTCAGTGTGATCATGTGATGTATCTGACCCCAGGAATGTGTCAATAAAGTTTCCCCTTCCTGGGATAATGAATTCACGGTGTTCTTATTTCAATTTCCAGGAGTGTAGTTATGTTCTCAGATAAGTCGTCGTGGAGGACTTGAGTACATGTCAATACTAAAAAACACGTTTCATGACTAGCAGATTCAGTCAGCGATTTTAGCTGTTTCCTATTAAAATACTCCAGTACAACCAATCGCTGTGTGTTCCACTAGACACAAGATACGTATTTTGTCGGTATTTCTGCTGAAGTGTACACATTAGAACCGGTCCATAGTGTAGCTCATTCGTTTTCTGCCAAATTCAAATTAACTAATTCAAGGATAACAATTCTGAATTGAGAAAATGTGGTAGGATATTAATAGTTACATTTCCCTGAAAACCAAAGGAAGTCTCGTAAGTCGTTGGTCTAAACCAGAGAATCCCAACACTTTGTTTCCTTCTAGGACAGCGTCCTAGTTGAAAACATGTGCGCTTAGTATCCGGTTTGTTTGTGCATGTAACTGAGTAAAGTCCATGGCTTGAACGAGATATAATTGAGCGCATTCATGTCGTCCAATAAAGCGAAAACCTAAATTTTTAAACGTGTTTATATTGTCAAGAAGACCTTTTCAGCTTCAAAAAGGTATGATCGTAACATAGTACAGCGCCATCACTAAGAAGAACAGTAAGGGGGAGGGGGGGAGGTAGCTATATCTTACTATAGGATGTTGTTCGTCATGATGATGTTCATGGTGGGACCCGTAGCATTTATATTTTAAAAAATAGTGGGAATCATTTATCTGGCGACCACCAATGACATCCATTTACTACTAAGATATTCCCGACCTCCAGATATCAAATCCTATTGTCAAATGTCACATGGGTCACTTGTGGAACTATAAGCGGTGTTAACATAATACGTTACAAAGGCATTACCGTACAATATGGCTAATGTGAACAGTATCGGTGATCTACTTGGTCATCCGAAGTTACTTGTGTCATTATAGTCGTCACAAATAAGTTAACCTGTTGAGCGCCTAGTGATAAAATACCCACATACGCAATAAACAGCAATTAGCACACGACAGCCCCGCAAGCCGAACGTGTTAAACGTGTACAGACTGTGTCCACCAGGTCTTTTTCTCAAGTGGATGAAGTAAAAACCGGAAATAATTTGCGAATGAAAATGTGATTTCCAATTAATACGACGTACTACTAAGAAATTATTGTCCCGAAACAGATTTGTGAAAAAATTTATAAACTTGATTCGGAGCTCCTTCTTTTCCGTTTAAACATATAGAAAACATACGAAAACACACACAGGGCTGCAGCCAAAAAGCGCTGGACGCCTAAGTATTTCAGAGAAGATTTTGATTTATAGAACTTCATTTAAATGTCTCACAGATTAGAATCACAAGTCACTGGACACTTTTACGCACCATAGAAATACCACCAGCATTTTGTCAAATATCTTGTTTAAGACAGTATCAGTAAGCTTAGACGGAAGGGCGAATGTCTTAGTTTGTGCCCAAATTAGAGAAATTATGTAGGAGTCTACCTGAAAATAAAAACAAGCGCTAACCTGATACCAGGAATTGGAAACGAAGAGACCAGGTTCATACACATGTTATAAGAACAATGGCTGCCCGGCTCGGAGAATGCTAAGTATGTGGTGATAGAAAAATACTGGCAGTACGTGCTGGAACTGATATTTCCCAAAGACAGATATAAATAAATGTGAGAAGTCACATATTTGGATGCAGCGACGTAAAGAAATGTAAGGAAAAGCCAGTTCAGAAGATGAGAATAAGTTGTTCTGTGGCCACCTTACTAAAATCCTTGTGTGTGCTGCAATTCGGGTCGGATGAAACCTATCTGACCTTGAACGCGTTCTTACGTTTGAAATACAAATTCAAGTAAATTCAATCGACCAGTCCCAGTTTCAGCCATCAGAGAACGGAGAAGACTCCACAAACAGAGAATAAACGTAAATATGACGGATATTGAAGTTTCGGCTAATCAACTTCAGTATCCGCGGCGAATTTGTTCAAATAGTAAATAAGACGAACGTGTGTGTGTGTCCAAAAATAATTGAAAGCACGGCGCCATTAGGAAAGCAGTCAGCAGGCAGATTTATAAGCGAATGAATGGATAAGTTGACAGAAGGTCTAAAGGCACCAGGTACGTGGTGGAACTGGCAAGAGATCGCCCAGGGTAGATCGATGAAACATATCCTGCGATTCTATGTTTGTGCGGAAAAAATGCAGTCTATCTAAAAACTCAAATGTCTAGTAGTTTTACACACCGCCCGTGGTAGCTTATCCCAGAAATAATTGCGTCAGAGACCTCAGGAAGCAAGGTGGTGGTCCGTTTCATCTTTTCGATTGTCCACAGTGTGGAGGAAAAAATGCAGTTATTTGCGCTCTGCTCAGCGCTGGCCTCTGTTCGTTTCTTCTCTTGTTCCGAAACTGTGCCTCGGTTTAAAGGCAGAAAAACAGAAAGGGGCACTGAATTCGCTAGCGTGCCTGACCATAATACGTGGCTATAATTGCAGCGTGCTAGCGTGCTGAAGGTATTACGAATCCTGGAGGAAAAGCAGGAGAAAAAGGGCTTCCAACGAACACAGATGGAACAGAGACATACTGTAATTTTGGGTTTTTATTAGGTCAGAAGAGGTGAGAGGAAAAAAAGACAAAGGGGGAAAAATCAGTAAAGAGCGATACGTAAAGACAGCTAACAGTTTTTCTCGATTTACATGTAGAGGTAATTCGCTGGCAAAAATCTTTTTTTTTTTAGCAGTGAACAATACATAACACTGTACTCATCTTTTAATCGCGTAAGTCATTATCTAGTACCACCGTTTTCAATATATTTTTTCCTATAATGCGTCCGCGAATGTGATACAGATTTTGATTTCGAGCAACCGTGAAGACGGTATGATGAGTAATGCCGACTACAGCCGGCGCCGCCTGTTCGCAGCCACTACATGCGCCAGATCCTGGAGGCGCTGCGCTACTGCCACGAGAACGACATCATCCACAGGGATATTAAGCCGCACTGCGTCCTGCTCGCCACGAAGGAGAACTCTGCACCCGTGAAGCTGGGCGGCTTCGGCGTCGCCATCCAGCTGCAGGACGGCCAGATGATCAACGGCGGTGAGTACACGACACACACTCCGTGCACCTTGCTGATTATTGCAGTAATTCGCAGCGCACCTACAGAAGTATATTGCTTCGTGCTCCGACGAACAACTGCGCTAAAGACACAGGCCATAAGACGAGCGCGCAGTGCAGTCACCTTGGTGTACTTATTAACTCGGTGTGGCACGTAATCCCGTTACTGTCACTGGCCACTCAAATGTAATTCGCGCACACTACGGGCAACCACAAGGTCACAGTTCATTTCATCGCGACGGCTTTACCTGGGATACTCCGTCATGGAATTAATGAAAACAAGAATTTCCTCCCAGGTGATGGTGTCAACCTCTACCACGAGTACAGTCGTGTACTGTGCAGGTTTCAGCCCATCCAACCTGCGTCTCGCATGCTGGCTCGCCTGTCCCGTCGTGCTGGAGACATGAGTGCAGCCCGCCGCACCACAGACGACGGTCTGTTATACAGGGTAATTATAAAGTCCGTGAAACGTTTCAAGAAATCTCTACAGATAAATGGCGAAGAACAAGCTAACAAACGATAGAGTACGTGAAAGACAACATCTGTCATTTTTTAATAATATTCATAAGTTTTACCTGTGGACCATTCGTAACAAGACAAACATATAATCGGTACTCCATTTCTACCGATATCCACAAAGAATATCAGAAGTGACTGAAACAGTAACGGCTGCGATATATTGTCGCAAGTCTTCAAGGTTCTGTGGTGGAGATGGAACATAGAATCTACCCGTGGTGTATCCACACAGGAAAAAGCGGCAAAGTGTCAAGTGTGGCGACCGTGGTGGCCACTATCGTAGCGCCGGGCCGGCGACTCTAACTCTGCCTACCCAGCCGTGTGGCAACGTCTCCTTCAAGTATTCTCGCGCATAGTTGTGGAAATGTGGAAAGGTGCCACCTTGTTGAAGTATGAGACACCTGCTATCAGCGTCACGTTCTCCCGGGAGACTTCAACAATGCAGCGTACCAAGGTACTTGATAGCGAAGAAGGGTCCATAAACTGTGTTTTGGACGCGGCACAGAACAAGTTAACTTTCTAGATAAATCCCGTCCGGATTATCTGCCCCCCCCCCCCCCCCGCATACGCGTCTTTTGTCGGTTCACGTTTCTCGAAGGATGAATGTATATTAATTTACGTGCCAAGTCGACATTTCCAAGACGTTTCTCCGTATCATTGCATAGCTGCAGATGGCGCAGTTTCTCATCATGGCTTATGGCTTACAGAAGTAGCAATTTGTATGGCTTCACGCTTAAACGCTTCCGAATGATCTTACGCAGTCTCTAGCTGAGAAATACTCAGTTCTGCACCAGCTCGATAGCTAGACCCTGTGGGATTTCGCAGTGTTACTTCGCTTCACCCGGCCCGACGTCACGCCTGTCGGCCGCAGAGTTCTGCATCGCACGAACAACTATCACCCTCGAATTTTTTCTAACATTTCACTGTGCTGCTACAAACATTTGAAGTAGCGTGAAACTTGTCACGGAAAGCTTTCTGCACGCTCTGTACCGACTAGCATAGGGCAAATTCTATCATACGAAATGCTTTCTCTACTGTTTTCAGCAACTACGGTCGGTGACGTCCTAGTTGGCTGTTCTCCCAACTAACGTGTCGGCTCCACGTTACAAAAAACTTAAGAGTTTTGTTTCATTATGTTTAGCCATTTACCTGTATGGATTTGTTAAAAGTTAAATATACGTTATAATTAGCCTGTATTACAGCAGACCACACGGCTGCGGTGTGGGCCCAGCTCACCACGAGAACACAGAAAGTGCCCTAACCCGCTGTCCTAGCAACTTCCTTCCCTGGAAGATGAGTCAAAATAAGCGAATGTGTGTGTGTCTGCTTATACGTAGATATTTAACCGTTTCTGAGAAAACTTTCAAATGGTTCAAATGGCTCTCAGCACTATGGGACTTTACATCTAAGGCAATCAGTCGCCTAGAACTTAGAACTACTTATACCTAACTAACCTAAGGACATCACACACATCCATGTCCGAGGCAGGATTCGAACCTGCGACCGTAGCGGTCGCGCAGTTCCAGACTGTAGCGCCTAGAACCGCTCGGCCACACCGTCCGGCTGAGAAAACTACTGCCAGAGTTTTCCAGGTATCTAATGTGCCTTCAACGGAACCAGTGGTACAGTTGTAGCGTCGAGTCTTCACACTTTCGCGTCCCTTGATCTAAACCCGAATATTACTTTTATTTTTCATTTATATACCTCAGTTCGTAGATTACCACCAACGCCGTGAAAGTATGGAATCTTGAGCAGTGTTAACGACTTCTCTTTCCCGAGTGAGATTCAAACGAAGAAATCTCGCTGTGGAAAACCTGCCTTCGCTCTTGGTGTTCCAAATTTCTACGCTTAGAATGTTTCTACAGTCGGTATCATCAGGGGAATGCACTAAATCTTCGTGAAGAATAAACATAAAAATAATATCTAAGAACTGAGAATTGATATAAAAGTGAAATACAAGAATATGAGAATTTGAAAAGATCGTAACCCCTGAAAATATAATACACGCTTCTGCGTGTATAACACTTATTGTGAAATCTACTGTAATTTTACAATTAATGCAAGGCCCTTGTATCCTCCAACTCGATAAGAAACATTCATGTAGAAATCTTATACGCACATGGGTAGATACATGAAAAATAAAATAAATAAAAACAATAAACGTGCTCGAACACAGGACGCAAAAGTGAGAGGCCGGAGTCGTGCGGTAGCGTTCTCGCTTCCCGCGCCCGGGTTCCCGGGTTCGATTCCCGGCGGGGTCAGGGATTTTCTCTGCCTCATGATGACTGGGTGTTGTGCGATGTCCTTAGGTTAGTTAGGTTTAAGTAGTTCAAAGTTCTATGGGACTGATGACCACAGCAGTTAAATCCCATAGTGCTCAGAGCCATTTGAACCATTTGAGAGGCCGGAAGTCTAGCGAGTTCGCTACGAGCTGGCGTGGGCTTACTACTAGCCAAAATGCATCTAAAATACGTCGAAAACTTCGATGGTTATTTTATCAGGAACGGTGGAGTACCCACGGATAAACACACACACACACATGTTCGCTCGTTTTGGTTCTTCTTCAACTGAGCGAAGTTCTTGGGAAATCAGGTTATGGCACTTCCTGTGATCTCCGCGTCAGCATATCGACTACTCCAGCCCTTTAACTGTCCGGAGGAGCGCCTCGCAAACGTCAGCAACGTCCATGACATACGGACGGAAAAATATGACTGACGTTGTGTGCCGCTTGATACCTTTAACTGTCGATGGACTCTCACACTGTGATTACCAGCTTATCACATGCAAGACAGATGTGAAGAATTCAACTATAGATGCGTCACGGAACTGCAGCAGCATCTAAGCGTAATGTGCATCACGAATATGAAAGTTGTTTATGATAAAATAAAAATGATTTTTGGTATTTTCAGGACCTCACGAGGATGTTTACTCCTTTTCAAGTGAGGACAGTTTTTTTATTTTTTTTTATTTTGCTGTTTTCACTTGCAAAAGTTATCTTCGCTTTATAGCAAGGCAGGTATCGGAAACGGCTAAGTATTGTCTGCAGTATGATACTTGCCAATCTCTGTCCGACTAGGATAAACGTCGTGAGTTACCAGAAGGCAGTCCCTCTGGCAAGACTTTTGCTACTATGTGATACGTTAACGTGAAAGTGTGTTATTCACCTTTATTGTGTATACAAGGACTGGATAAACACCGACCGCATCAGTGTTATTTGCGATAAGCTTGTCGTCTGTTTAAGAGATTTTCAACACTGTCCAGGGGTGCTTACAGTACACGTTATTAAGACCGGTCATAACTCGGCCTCGCGGCAAGACATCAAGAGCGTGCATTCAGAGCGGAGAGCGCCGCCTCAGCATCAAACAGGGGACTGGAAGTTGGGCACACCTCTCCTCTTCAGGCCCACACCAGCCGCGTTCCTCGAGCTGTGGCACCCGCGGCCTCGCGCCCCGACCGGATGGCAGTTCAGCAGCTCGAAGTTAATCCATTATACATAACGGCCTTCCTGCCGCGACGGTCAAATATACGACAAGAAAGCGAGCGGGGCGCGGGCAGGCGTTAAAAGTGAACAACGAGCTGCTTTATGGTCGCTGCGCTGGGGAGCCCACGTCGTCGCCGGCCCGTTTCGTGGTTCGTATCCGCCACGTCACAAACAACTCCAGGACTAGTTAAAGCAGCCTTGCTTCAGGGTTCTTCTCCATACGTCATTATCTTAAGACTCGTTGTCAGTTAAAAATAACACTGCTGTAGTATAACTTCCGTTGCAGATTGTCGTTACACACTACTGCAGTGGTCCTAACTCCGCAACGGTGCCAGAGCACTCAAGAAATAAGGTGTGAGGGAGAATGGGGTAATAAAAGGCACGTGGTAACTACAGTTTTCCATCATTTGCAGCTCGTGTCAGGAAGAAGAGCCCGCTCCAGTATGGTAACAACAAACGTTGTATGTTAAGTAATAGATGCGGTAATCGTCAATAGGGTAGTGCATCATGTGCTAGAGTATGCAACGTACATTTGTGAAATCGCTAACGTTTGTCAGCCAAGGGGCTCATTGGAGAAGTTCGACGTTATTATCTGTAAGTTGTAAGCACATCACCAAGGAGGGCGCAGTAGTACGTACTTCCAATTTGTCATTTGTCAGACGAAACTGGCAAAAGGAGGGCAGTCAGGATCACAGCGGTGTGGGAAAAGGGAACCGGTTCATAATACTTTCGGTATAATATTCTTCGTACATA
Organism: Schistocerca piceifrons; assembly: GCF_021461385.2. Lineage (NCBI taxonomy): Eukaryota > Metazoa > Arthropoda > Insecta > Orthoptera > Acrididae > Schistocerca > Schistocerca piceifrons. The sequence goes on from NC_060138.1 coordinate 701,532,245, forward strand.
AAGCATATGAAATGAAATGCGAGTGTCGTGGGGTCATAAAGTGAACAGATCAACATTCAGGGGCGTTGATGATTTAACCACAATGACAGCTTTGCAACAGAACAGTTCTTTTAGGAAGATCTGTAACAGAATTTTCAGTGCAAAATATTACTTGCCAACTACGGCGTATGTACGGAGTGCGTACTCGAAAAAGTAAACTAAAAAATTTTACGCGAAATAGTGCTGAAGCAGGGCGGAGAGGACATGTCACCATGGACATGAAAATAAAATATTCACTCTGAGCAGTGACAGTATCTAACGATAGTCCTACCGCTTAGAAGGCCTGCAACTTCTAACAATCGGCAGTCGGATTATTCGCGGATAGGATTAACCGAACAACCCACAGGTAACTTTCCCTAAAGGAATCAACTCTTATGACAAAGAAACGACGCATCGCGAAAAATTTACCGGAATGGAACGGAAATCGGTAAATGTGGTGTACATGTACAGACAAACAAATGCTTAGACTTTCAGGAAAAATGGGATGATTTTTTTCAGGAGAAATATCTTTATAATTTGAGCAAGTCAATAATGTGCTGGTCCAGCTCTGTCGCTTATGGAAGGAGTCATTTGGCTTAGCGTTGATTGATAGGGTTTTTGGATGTACTCCTGCGGGATAATGTGCCAAATTTTATCCAATTGGCGCGTTAGATAGTCAAACTCCACGTCGGGTTGCCCATAATGCTTCAAAAGTTCTCAATTGGGGAGAGATCCGGCAGCCTCGTTCGCCAAGGCGTACAAATGGGCTGCGGATCGCAACAAAATGAGTTCTGCTATGAGAAGTAATGCCACACCAGACCATCAGTCCTGGTTGTCGGGCCGTAAGGCGAGCGACAGACGGGTTGGTATCCCGAGGCGTCTCCAGAAACGTTGTCGCTGGTTATCAGTGCTCAGTTCGAAGCGGGACTCATCACTGCAGACAGTTCTACTCTACACAATGAGATTCCAGGCCGAAGACGTGTCTGGAGACGCCCCAGACAGCGGTGGGATACCAACCTGTCTGTCGCTCCCCTTACGGCCTGACAACCAGGAGTGATGACCTGGGATGCCACTTCTTTTCGTACCAGGACCTCTTCGGATGTCGGCCGTGGCACCTTTACAGCACAGGGTCGACGATATTCTACGACCCGTTTTGCTGCCTTCAATGGCAAGCCATCCTTGGCTTACATTTCAGCTAGGTATTGCCCGCCTGCACACGGCGAGAGTTTCTACTGCTTGCCTTCATGCTCGCGACACCGTCCCTTGGCCAGTAAGGTCGCTGGCTCCCTCCACAACTGACAGCATTTGGAGCATTCTGGATAGGGTCCTCCAACCAGCGTGCCAGTTCGACAGAATTTGGCACGATATCCCTCAAGAGGAAATTAAACAACTCCATCAATCAATACTAAGTCAAAAATGGTTCAAATGGTTCTGAGCACTATGGGACTTAACATCTGAGATCATCAGTCCCCTAGAACTTCGACCTACTTAAACCTAACTAACCTAAGGACATCACACACGTCCACGCCCGAGGCAGGATTCGAACCTGCGACCGTAGCGGTCGCGCGGTTCCAGACTGAAGCGCCTAGAACCGCTCGGCCACTACGGCCGGCCGATACCAAGTCGAATAACTGCTTGCATAGGGCCCAGTGGTGGACCAACACGTTATTGATTTGTTCATATTATGAAGCTCTTTTCTCTTAAATAAATCATCTAATTTTTCTGAAATTATAATCATTTGTTTGTCAGTTCGTGTACATCACATCTACTGATTTCCGTCACATTCAGACTACTGCCTCCTGGTGCGTCTCTTTTTGTCTTTGAATGAGTAAGAAATTTAATCACCACATTAAAAACTACGAAAATACCATGGGTAGTGCATCTAAAAGGTTGATGGCTAATGATGCACGACCCACTTAATCGATTGGTCAAAACCAGTCAAGACACTGTACATCCCAGCAACGCTATCGGAATCACTTCCACGTATACACCAATTCCAAGAAACTGAGTTGACAACAGTAGCGAAACAGAACTCATCCATCCAAGTATTCATGTCAGCGCAGTTACTGGACGTTGATGCGAACACACACCTTATAGTTACAAAACAGCACAATGTTTATGTCTAAAATTAAAAAATAGTGAGTAACAGCGACCAGGCTACTTTTTCCCATCTAAGTGGTTTCTCAGTCCAGGGCAGCACAGAATAAGAGTATTACATTAAAAATATTTCAAACGTTAGACCGTGAGCAATTCTTAAATGAATTTCCTTTTCTGTACAGGATAGCAAAAATGATAAACTTAACAATTATTTTTTCTATTTCCGCATGCTGCTGTTACCTACATGTCTAACCAAAATATAGATTTTGAGGCTATAGCATCACGAATTCTGCATGCGGTATACCATACAGGCCACCGATTTATTAAATTGTCCTACAAATAGTTCTAATCTCTTCCCCGTGGTTATTGATTTTACCGTTACAGAGAATGGCAGTTATTCATACATCCGTCGACCTTACAGAACCCAGCGATCGACTATCTAAAAGACAACCGATGCTTTCGCCTAAACAAAAGACAGACTGTTCCATTAATCCGTTCGGTATTTCATCGAACTGCATTGTTTGCTTGTGCTAATAGTCGACTATTCACTTGCAGATTTATGTCACATGTTACTGAAAGTTGAACTGTGACGCTTCTTTACGTAGCTCCGCCTACACACAGGCTGTGAGAAATGTGCACTCATGTTCGACAAGGCATGATAACTTCTCATTTGAAAGGTTAATGTTGAAATTCACAAACACTCAAGTAGAACCAACTCTGCTAGTGACGGCCAACTAGCCTTCGCGATGAAGTTCGGAACACGTGATACTCACAAAAGTGGCAGTCTCCTTTATTTGACTATCAACGGGCAACGGACAACTTCTTAGTGTGCCAAGTAGTGGAATCTTACCAACTTTCGCACTGCTGCACCAGGCAACGCCCTCTAGCGAACTACTCCCAATTTGATTCTTTATCGTAAGTGTCACTTAAACATCTTCCTTTCCTTTTTTAGTTCTACCTTTCATCAAATGTATTGCACTCTTAGAGTTCTCTGTTATTCTTAGCAGTACACCCGCTGTTTGGTTATAGTTAGAGTTTTTTCTTTAACTTGAATGTCTTACCCTGTCATCTCATTTTAGTCTATTATTTTTCCACTTTTTGTACGATGGTCTCCTCTTCTTGCGAACACACCGTTCAGTGGTTAAGGTAAATTGTAATGTTGTTGCAGGTAAGTGGCAAGTAATCAAATATTTAGAAAATCTGTTAATATTATACGCAAATTCAATAGTGACAAATAAGTGTTAACGTAATTAAATGAGTGTTAGTTTACGCAACGCAGAAAAACACGCTCCATTTCAATAAGGAGGACTTGTGTATAAACTGTGATTATTTATGGTAATTCAGCTGTCCCTGCCGATACCGTTTTATGCAACTCGCAATATTGTAGTTGGCCTCCAAAAATCACGTGAGAGATGTTCGTATTCTTTCGATCGCTACTCGCAAACTGTTGGTCCTACAGAAAAAATGAACGTGACCTTTTTGTAGGAAATTTAATATCAAGTTTGCATGCATGGCCATCGTCCGCAGCAATCACAGAAATATTCGTTTTGTAAATTAAAACTGCTTTTCATAGCAGCAAGAAACGGCTGTTTTTCTTTACAGAACTGAATTTAATGTAGTTCAACTTTGTACTGGAATAAATTTTCGTTGGAGGCCACACTTCTCCAGGTGTTCAAGAAAAACGCACAGAAGCGACCTACAGTCGTACCTTCATCCCCACACTCATCTCTCATCAGTGAGGATTTCTAGTATGTTGTTCGTGACACTTCGTCACACCACTGTACAGGAATTTCCGACACAAAGAACTATTCCCGATATTCAATCTTCTTTTTTGGTCTTCACTGAATGCCCTTACTACGCTGCCGGCATAGCCGAACACTTACACAGACCTCACTCTTAAGTTTGTAAAGTTTAACGAACATTTTGTGAATTTTAACAACGTAAAATAAACAATTATTCGTATTGTATTCGTCACGCTTTATGACATTGCTTAGGTTAAGTTTGGATCGAATTGTCAACGTAATTGGTTTTTGCGTAACGTTACAAAAGTCGTTTTTCTTTCATTAATCTCACGGGTACTTTTAAATTAATAATGTAACTAAAATAGACGATTATGTTGGTGGCGTAATAGCGACAGCAATGTAAACCAAGAGAGGTAGAATATCGGGAATAGCTTGTGTAGTCGGAAATTTTCGTACAGTGGTATGAGGGATTGCCACGAACGACATAATAGAAATCCTGACTGGTGAGGGATGAGTGTGGGGATGAAGATGCGTTTGGAAGTCACTTCTGTATGTTTTTCTTGAAGAAATGGTAAATTGTGGCCTCCAACGAAAATATATCCCAGTACAAAAAATTTAACTAAATTAAATTTCCCGCAAAAAGTCCTGTTCGATTTTTTTCTGTAGGACTACTAGTTCGCGCGTAGCGAAGAGCTACTAATTGGTAACCAGATTCACAACTAAGGGCAAAAATTCAAAGCAATGTGCTGAACACTGAAGTGAAATGGCTGACAGGCCAGTGGTTCTAATGTGCCAGACCTGTTATGAGAAACAATTTTAAAAAAAGTATTAACTTGTGGAATGGAAAAAAACTGTTTTGGCTGGAAATGACAATGAGAAGCAGCTGCACAAGATCTCTGTTCAGCTATTAAAGACCACTGCATTCGCCTTCGAGAGGAGTGCGTTTCAAAAGCCGCCTGCGGCCACCTAGAGCTAGGTTCTCCGTCTTTTCCACAAACCTTTCAAGGACGATGCCGTGATCATTTCTTCAAAAAGAACGCGATCCTTTTCTATTCCCATCCCCAGCCTATCCGAGCTTGAGCTCTATGTACAATGACTTCGTCGTTGGCGAGATGTTAGATCATAATCTGCCTTCCTTCCAAGTACGAAGTACCTCCGCTCGTTTTTGTAAAGTACTTAGTGTTCATTACAAGTCATTTATTATCGCTCAATCTATAGTTTTTAGAATTGTTGTGTTGCTGACAGGATTTAAATAGTCTCTCAAATAGGTTTCACTTAATGTTTCGGTTACATCGTGACAGAGAAATTTGATACTTCGATGGTTAGTCTGCCGGGGTCAGCAGTATACGGGTACGCTACTTCGACCATAAATTAAGAACCATTTGAATTAATATATTTCATGAGGATGAGTCCATATGGACATACCGTACATGATAATAAGTATTGCGTGTTAGATATTATCATTTTCTCACAAAATGAGGCAACAGATCTATGGGAAAGAATTAGTTGCACATTTTTTCTAGCACATAAATTACAGTAATTGTTTATAATTTACTTAGTGTACAAAGTAATGAAGATGGTGGTAAAATTGCAGTACGTAATTATAAAGTTAAGTTTCATAAAATTTGGCCATTTTTATTTGATAATTAATGATTGCTAGATCATCTTATAACCCTTTTCCCCTAAAGCAATGTACACATTTCCTTGTTTCAAGTAAATGAATGTCCCACACAAATGCTGAACCTACTGATACCACCTGTCTGGTTTGACCTATGATCTCACCACTATTCGTAAAATAGCGCCGTAGCAATAATTACTCGATTTCTTCGCGTGATGTCCCTTTCATTTGCTTAACCAAGTCTGAAGCAAACTGGTACTTTTAAACACAACCTAGACCTGGGGCTACGCTTCATATCAGTTTGTTAACGCAACTTGAATTCCAAAAAATAACAAAGAAGCACAAACGGCATTGTCAGTGTTTTGCTCTAACTTGTTTGTGCTCCTACGATATGACACGCCACAGCATAATTGTCATGGGTCAAATCAGACGTTTGATATCCGTAGAGTCAAACGGCCCAGTTTCGCTGAAAGTGGGGAACGATTTTTAAGTAGTATTTTAACAATGTTTTGTAACTTTCTTGCCACGAACAGGCCCTGGCTTGGGTAGCCACTGCTAGTACTAGTACTAGAGTTAAGCTACAGTAGTAGTACGTAAGTTGGAGTGGTAACTGAGCTGGTGTGTTTTCCTGCCCACAGAGAATCTTGTGAGAGAGAGCCGGCCAGGCCTGAGCCCCATGGGGCGGCTGTATTACAAGGCAGACCGCGAGGGTAAGCCCCAGTGTGCGCGCCTCTGCCTCTGCCTGTCCTCGGCCCCTCTTCCTGTGGTGTATGTGTATGAGGCACGCCGTCACGCACGCGGTTCTCTGCCCCTCTGGGCCTCCTCTACTCCTGCACTTTGTGGAACACCTTCACTGTATCACACCTAACTTCTTTACTATTGGGCACTATTTCTCACCTCTCTCTCTCACTACTAACTCTGTCTGTGTGTGTGTGTGTGTGTGTGTTCATTTTTTACGTAGATGGATTTTCAAAAGATCCTCGCTTCCATTTTCTTCTCTCAATAAGCTGCTGCTATCTGGGTAACTCTTCGGGACCTATGGACAACACCAGAACCAGTGCTTAGTAACATTCTATACCTGCGTTTCCACGGCGCTAGTCAGTTTTATGAACGACATCCGACTGAATCGTTTTTCTGCTGATACTCTTGAATAAGCATAGTAAGGCACTCTCATGTCGATAAATTTCGTAGGATAGACATACTGCCGACAGTTACAATGTTATTTCAGATGACGTTTAGCTCTCTTATGTGAACATCATTTCTCTTATGTTTGCGATTCAGCAGGCGGCACAGTGTTTCTTGCTATACCAGCGTTAAAGTGGTCGCAAGTGAGCGTAATTACGGTTGTTGGTGGCTTGGTCCAGTTTCTCTACGTAGCAACAGATTGCCGACACGTTTCGACAGCCTTACCTGTACAACTAGTGGCATCCAAAGATTGAGACGCACAGTGTTTGAATATCTCAATATTGCTACATACTTTTTCGAGAACCTGAACTCCAGCGTTCCGTCGGTTGCAGTAATACTGATTGGACGTAAGGCGTTCGCTATTTGACGAATGAAAATATAGTCACAGATTAGTATCGCAATGCTTTGACACTAACTTAAAGATACCAATGTTGGCTGTCATGTAAGACATTCGGTACCTATAGCGGATTAGTCCTCGTGTGGCGTTGAGTAAACTCTCAAATAAGACGGACTTGTTAATTTATTACTAACTACTCTACAGTCATAACATTATGCCTCTCTCAAACTTAGTCCTGAAAATGCGCTGAGCATATGACCCTTTGTTTGTTGCAATGTTCCTACTAATATAATAACAAACGGCTGGGGTTGTTTTGTGTATTTTCCGCTTTTGTGCCTGTTCTGGGTTGGGGTATGTGCCTACACGTTTTCAGCAGCTGTATTGATACCGTATGAGCTTTCATTTATGTTGTATTACGGGAAAGCCAATGAACAAATAAATAACTCCTATAAAATAACACTAAAATAATGAAGACATAATACAAATCAGTAACACAAAATATGATAAATAAAGAATAACTACAGCATAATATACACTCCTGGAAATTGAAATAAGAACACCGTGAATTCATTGTCCCAGGAAGGGGAAACTTTATTGACACATTCCTGGGGTCAGATACATCACATGATCACACTGACAGAACCACAGGCACATAGACACAGGCAACAGAGCATGCACAATGTCGGCACTAGTACAGTGTATATCCACCTTTCGCAGCAATGCAGGCTGCTATTCTCCCATGGAGACGATCGTAGAGATGCTGGATGTAGTCCTGTGGAACGGCTTGCCATGCCATTTCCACCTGGCGCCTCAGTTGGACCAGCGTTCGTGCTGGACATGCAGACCGCGTGAGATGACGCTTCATCCAGTCCCAAACATGCTCAGTGGGGGACAGATCCGGAGATCTTGCTGGCCAGGGTAGTTGACTTACACCTTCTAGAGCACATTGGGTGGCACGGGATACATGCGGACGTGCATTGTCCTGTTGGAACAGCAAGTTCCCTTGCCGGTCTAGGAATGGTAGAACGATGGGTTCGATGACGGTTTGGATGTACCGTGCACTATTCAGTGTCCCCTCGACGATCACCAGTGGTGTACGGCCAGTGTAGGAGATCGCTCCCCACACCATGATGCCGGGTGTTGGCCCTGTGTGCCTCGGTCGTATGCAGTCCTGATTGTGGCGCTCACCTGCACGGCGCCAAACACGCATACGACCATCATTGGCACCAAGGCAGAAGCGACTCTCATCGCTGAAGACGACACGTCTCCATTCGTCCCTCCATTTCACGCCTGTCGCGACACCACTGGAGGCGGGCTGCACGATGTTGGGGCGTGAGCGGAAGACGGCCTAACGGTGTGCGGGACCGTAGCCCAGCTTCATGGAGACGGTTGCGAATGGTCCTCGCCGATACCCCAGGAGCAACAGTGTCCCTAATTTGCTGGGAAGTGGCGGTGCGGTCCCCTACGGCACTGCGTAGGATCCTACGGTCTTGGCGTGCATCCGTGCGTCGCTGCGGTCCGGTCCCAGGTCGACGGGCACGTGCACCTTCCGCCAACCACTGGCGACAACATCGATGTACTGTGGAGACCTCACGCCCCACGTGTTGAGCAATTCGGCGGTACGTCCACCCGGCCTCCCGCATGCCCACTATACGCCCTCGCTCAAAGTCCGTCAACTGCACATACGGTTCACGTCCACGCTGTCGCGGCATGCTACCAGTGTTAAAGACTGCGATGGAGCTCCGTATGCCACGGCAAACTGGCTGACACTGACGGCGGCGGTGCACAAATGCTGCGCAGCTAGCGCCATTCGACGGCCAACATCGCGGTTCCTGGTGTGTCCGCTGTGCCGTGCGTGTGATCATTGCTTGTACAGCCCTCTCGCAGTGTCCGGAGCAAGTATGGTGGTTCCGACACACCGGTGTCAATGTGTTCTTTTTTCCATTTCCAAGAGTGTAGATGCCACTTTAGAAAGAATTTATTGTGGACTATTTTATAGTAAGTGTTGTTTATGGACTGCAACTAATCTGCATTTTATGCTAAACATAAATTTATATATGCAAATAAGTATGTCTTGATGAGTATTTTTCATTGTTCTGAAACTGTTTTTTGGTTCCTCCGTAGAGAATCTTTTGACTGTGGTATACGTTGAACTCAAAGATGTATGTCAACTTATTCTTCTTATATGGTATTGTTTATTTTCATAGCGTAGCTAGTACCTGTTGTATTATGTTATTACGGCTACTAGTTGACTGCTTAACAGTGTGGTTAATTCAAGACGATCAGAATGAGAAATTTCCACCTCGTGTGTGGATTCGATTCTTCAATCGCTTCAGAACTACTTCTAAGGTGGCTTAAATGTCGTTACACACCTGTAATCGCCTAGCTGTATCAGTGGCATAAATACGGCGTAAACTGTTAAAATGCTTCTTGAGTACTACCTAGATTGGGAAGACGCTTGACTCTGGTAACTTTTCGAACAGAGTTCAGTGCGCGGTTATATCAGTTCGAATTATGGATGGTAGAACAAATTCATAAATCTGTAGCCAATGTTATTGCGAGATTCTCAAAAAAGATGACCATAATCACATTCACACAAATATTCTTTAATTTTACACATCAAATTTAATCCCTTTTCGACACCAGTTACAATAAACTTGCGTAGTTAAATTAGATGGTAATTCTCTGCAGTGGTAACTGCGAGCCAGTTGATTTGGAATATGCACATAATAACCTGCATGCATGAATGAGATTGTAATATGACGTACAGTAACTGTAAAATAACAGTCGTGTTACATGTCTAGAGAGACTAAAACGACGATAATTACTTGTCTCTCCCTGTGTAGAAATCACGTAATGTACGAGCATTAGGGATTGTGGACAGTGTGGCATAAGGTGGTTTGGATCGGTCGGGAAGCCCAAGTGGTCAAGGCGACGGCTCGCTTTAAGCGGGAAATCCGGATCGGAGTCCCGGTCTGGCACAAATTTTCATGTGTCACTAATAAATTGTGCAGATGACGTCAAATGAGATTCGCAGTTTGCGAACCAGTTTGGTACCTTTGATTTAGCTTCACCTATAGTCTCTCGTTTTTGTACTGTCTTGAGCTTCGTATCCTACTTCCACAGATATGTCGTACGATCTGTGCTGGCCGTGTTCTTCAGTAACTGGATTATCCAGTACACTTTGGAACTTGTTGTAGTTCGCTTTTTTCGATATTACATTTGCGTCGAAATCGGACTTTCTGTGGACTGACATAGTGCGTTACTTGATACGGGAAAGGTTTATGTTGAGTGAATCGTACTGGTGGGTAAAGACCTATTAAGCGTTGTTGTTGTTGTTTACACGTTGATTGTTGAAAAAGAGGTACGGGTTTTATACAGTTCGCCATCTTCCATACAGGTGGACGCAAGGAGTTGATCGTCGTGCTTCAGCTCCAAGTTGTACCCATTGTTAGCGTCTTTAGGGTAGCCTCATAAGGTGCTGTGGCTGTAGAGGTCAGCGTACAGTCATGTACTTCAACAGTCTGCACTTCCATAACACGCGAGTCTTGGACGCTTGTTGACTGGATCTGTAGCCTAGTTTTGGCAAACATGTTGAGAGCGAAACAAACTAGAAATGGTTTAATACATTACGAATGCTACAATCATTTATCCGTGTTCCGTTCCAGCTGACTTACTAATGAACTACTTGGAATGGAACTGCAAGTAACTGAAATCTTGAGATCGACAGTCCGTAAGTTACGCGGCCCTTAAGTGTGGCTCAGGTAGGGTTGGCCAACGAACCTACACTCCTGGAAATGGAAAAAAGGACACATTGACACCGGTGTGTCAGACCCACCATACTTGCTCCGGACACTGCGAGAGGGCTGTACAAGCAATGATCACACGCACGGCACAGCGGACACACCAGGAACCGCGGTGTTGGCCGTCGAATGGCGCTAGCTGCGCAGCATTTGTGCACCGCCGCCGTCAGTGTCAGCCAGTTTGCCGTGGCATACGGAGCTCCATCGCAGTCTTTAACACTGGTAGCATGCCGCGACAGCGTGGACGTGAACCGTATGTGCAGTTGACGGACTTTGAGCGAGGGCGTATTGTGGGCATGCGGGAGGCCGGGTGGACGTACCGCCGAATTGCTCAACACGTGGGGCGTGAGGTCTCCACAGTACATCGATGTTGTCGCCAGTGGTCGGCGGAAGGTGCACGTGCCCGTCGACCTGGGACCGGACCGCAGCGACGCACGGATGCACGCCAAGACCGTAGGATCCTACGCAGTGCCGTAAGGGACCGCACCGCCACTTCCCAGCAAATTAGGGACACTGTTGCTCCTGGGGTATCGGCGAGGACCATTCGCAACCGTCTCCATGAAGCTGGGCTACGGTCCCGCACACCGTTAGGCCGTCTTCCGCTCACGCCCCAACATCGTGCAGCCCGCCTCCAGTGGTGTCGCGACAGGCGTGAATAGAGGGACGAATGGAGACGTGTCGTCTTCAGCGATGAGAGTCGCTTCTGCCTTGGTGCCAATGATGGTCGTATGCGTGTTTGGCGCCGTGCAGGTGAGCGCCACAATCAGGACTGCATACGACCGAGGCACACAGGGCCAACACCCGGCATCATGGTGTGGGGAGCGATCTCCTACACTGGCCGTACACCACTGGTGATCGTCGAGGGGACACTGAATAGTGCACGGTACATCCAAACCGTCATCGAACCCATCGTTCTACCATTCCTAGACCGGCAAGGGAACTTGCTGTTCCAACAGGACAATGCACGTCCGCATGTATCCCGTGCCACCCAACGTGCTCTAGAAGGTGTAAGTCAACTACCCTGGCCAGCAATATCTCCGGATCTGTCCCCCATTGAGCATGTTGGGGACTGGATGAAGCGTCGTCTCACGCGGTCTGCACGTCCAGCACGAACGCTGGTCCAACTGAGGCGCCAGGTGGAAATGGCATGGCAAGCCGTTCCACAGGACTACATCCAGCATCTCTACGATCGTCTCCATGGGAGAATAGCAGCCTGCATTGCTGCGAAAGGTGGATATACACTGTACTAGTGCCGACATTGTGCATGCTCTGTTGCCTGTGTCTATGTGCCTGTGGTTCTGTCAGTGTGATCATGTGATGTATCTGACCCCAGGAATGTGTCAATAAAGTTTCCCCTTCCTGGGACAATGAATTCACGGTGTTCTTATTTCAATTTCCAGGAGTGTATAAAGCATATTACAAAACTGACGTGGAACTGCCACGTGACGTCAGTCAAGCCGCTTTACTGATATTTTACCTTCTAGTAATAGTGTCGTATGTCGGTTCCTCCAGTGGAGCCTCTTTCAAAACTCCACTTGAAGTAATTTTCTTTTAATGCCAACCCTTACAAAACGTAATTCTGGGATGGACTATTTTTACACCTGGGCTTGAAGTTCTGAGACAGGGCTAGCAGCATGTTGCTAAGGTGTGTTTGCCCTTAAAAACTGCATCAGAATTCCGGTTCTTGCGCATCGTATTCTTACGACAGCTCTCTAGGAATTTCCTGAGACCGCTATCTGACTTTCCGTTCTCGGGCGCTCAGGCGTCGCATCGCGCGACAGTGTATGCCTTTGGCCGTGGTGTGTTACATCGAATTCAGATTGCAGCGCTTAATCAAAACTGAAATACCTCGCGATCCTCAGTACAGGATGACGTTTACACCAGTTGAGCTTAAATAAAAGAATGCAAACATACAAGGTATGCTCCAACTATGCTCCAACTATGCTCCAACCTTCGTTCTTATCTTCATTAACTATTGTGATTAAAGAAATTGACAAACTGAAAATAAGCCTGGTCAGTGAGGTCACATATCACCTCCATGTCTCAACTTGCCACTTATTTTTCCCCTGGTAATGATTTGTTAATATGAAAACTCTATTTTCACAGTGGCACGGAGTCCACGCTGAGCAGGGTAAGTAATTTTTAAGATAGGAGGAGGGCAAGAGCATAGTCAGAGGGCAACAGGATCATGCCTAGTAAAGCAGTGAGGCGATCAAACCAGCCTCCAGATCTACGTTTTACGTCAAAATGAAGATGAAATATGTAGTAGTTATTTAAAAAGCATACAACCAAAAAGCTTTTTTTTCCTGTGTAGAAACGAAGATCATTTATTGTGTACCACACCAGCTTCAATGTAAATAAATGTTTTCTCTTAATGTAATCGGCCAGAGGAAATACTAGTTTCCTTATTACATAGCATAACATAATTTCATTGCTCTTAATTTTATTTTTGCTTTATACAGCAAAACTAACAATATTCGTGTTAATTTAAATTCAGTTCGGATCTTCACGTATTTCTATATAGTTCTATTTCATCCTCTTAGAAAATATAATCTGCTTGCATCGTACTAAACAAAAAGCCAGTTTTATACATAATTCAGATTATGATTTTGAAAGCTTTATTTTCATACATCCAAAAGATGGGAGTATATTCAAAACAGTTTACGATTTCTGTGTATTTCTAACTTCCACACAAATAGGAAAATTTCTGACCATTTTTGTATCCAGATGTGTTAAAATCTTTCCACGGAAACAGATGACAGTAGGCTTGATAAGCCTGTACTCAGCACGCATACTGTCCAGTCCTTCGCGTGGCCAGCGCTGGGTGTAGCCTAACGATTAGGCAACCCGCCGGAGACAGCTGTGTTGCGGAACACTCAAGCTGTTTTCCATGCTTCATCAAGAATTTGCGTGAGGGAAGCTCGGTATTTTGAGGGAGTCTTCATCCATTGTGACAACAGCTTTAATGAAAACATAGCTTAGAGTCGTGTCTTGGTTCAGTCTGATCCGCGGATGACACCACATCAGACAAACAACTGTGACATATACATAAGATCGAGGCGCCGCCTCAAATATACTTCATGTAATTTATCGGCAGGGAAACATTTTATTTAAATACCTTGGGAATTAGAAAACCACTTCAGCTGTATGAAAATCATTTTCTTTGGACTCACTGACGGTTTCGTGGCATTACTACCACATCTTCAGGTGAATATTACGTACGTATGTCAGTTCTAAACGAATTAACCTGTATGATTTTTTTTTTTTAAACAAAGGCTACAATTAACGGGAGCACAGCAAAGTTAAAGAAAATTATGCGACACGCGAGTTACTGAAAGAAAGGGCAGCCATTGATTCTACAACAGCTACTGGCAATGAATGCTGAGAATAATGAAAAGAAAAAACATTAAATATGCGAAAAAATCACCTAATGCAAGTTTGGCCAGTTTTCACAGCTTGTTTTCAAGGAATTATCTAAACAAGATTACAGGAATAGAGAAAAAGGATCTATCGCTCTCGATGCTCTTTCTGATTCTGTTGCTAATGTCACCGTCCTCGATGAGACAATTAAAACCTAATGTTCCTCCTTTCTTGGCTTCAGAATTTTTCCGACGAGGTAACAAATTCTGGCAAGCAGTATGGGCGGGTACCAGTCAACTTACATTGTCTAGACGTCCTGAGCGGGGGCCCCTTCTAGTTTCAACGCTATGTCTTGTGAAAACAAAACAGTTCATGCAATTAATTTTTGTAACAGCACACCTAATTTTACGCCTGTTAGCTTCACGCTTTGTGTTAAATGTTTTAGGTGCCTAAGTTCCGTTACCACTCGACAGGTTTCAGACTCAACAAAGATATCACCGGGAACGAGGGACTAGCAACAGATTCAAAAACTCACAGTGGTGATACTGTTTCAATTTGTTACTGGCGAGTGGCAGTATGTTTTCAGCAGTTTGATGATAAATGCAAAATGTTCGTAGTAGATATAATCATTACTTAGCAAGAGAATCCTCATTTTTGGACTACCACCACTAGCTTAACACGATCGCTCAAGATATCTCTTTCGCAGTAAACATTCCTGTTCATATTCGACTGCATGAACTCCTCGTTGTAAAGAGGGGCGCCATGTTGGATCTCCGACGTTGATGTCTTGTCTGAGGGGGTTACTCTATGGCTTGTTCTAGGTTATTTTAGGCGAGTGCGGAGATCGTTCCTTAAGAAAAGCATCCTCGTTGTCATTCCATCATTCATTCACAAATGACCTAGTGCTCTGAGTCTAATTATCTTGCACTCGAAAGAGAAAGAAGAAGATTGCAACTCTTCAATGATTTACTTCTGTTACTTGTACGTCAAAACGAAAAACATAACGAAAAATTTCCAAAGTATGAGTCAGTGTGTCATACTCCATCGGTCTCTAACTGCATTGATAAACGCGACGTCAACAGCGCCTTCTTTTACACTAACACTACTACAAATGTAATTCTGTCAGAGACAGCAAAGGACTTGGAAGAGCAGTTGAATGGAATGGACAGTGTCTTGAAAGGAGGATATAAGATGAACATCAACAAAAGCAAAACAAGGATAATGGAATGTAGTCTAATTAAGTCGGGTGATGCTGAGGAATTAGATTAGGAAATGAGGCACTTAAAGTAGTAAAGGAGTTTTGCTATTTGGGGAGCAAAATAACTGATGATGGTCGAAGTAGAGAGGATATAAAATGCAGGCTGGCAATGGCAAGGAAAGCGTTTCTGAAGAAGAGAAATTTGTTAACATCCAGTATTGATTTAAGTGTCAGGAAGTCATTTCTGAAAGTATTCGTATGGAGTGTAGCCATGTATGGAAGTGAAACATGGACGATAACCAGTTTGGACAAGAAGAGAAAAGAAGCTTTCGAAATGTGGTGCTACAGAAGAATGCTGAAGATAAGGTGGGTAGATCACGTAACTAATGAGGAGGTATTGAATAGGATTGGGGAGAAGAGAAGTTTGTGGCACAACTTGACTAGAAGAAGGGATCGGTTGGTAGGACATGTTCTGAGGCATCAAGGGATCACCAATTTAGTATTGGAGGGCAGCGTGGAGGGTAAAAATCGTAGAGGGAGACCAAGAGATGAATACACTAAGCAGATTCAGAAGGAGGTAGGTTGCAGTAGGTACTGGGAGATGAAGAAGCTTGCACAGGATAGAGTAGCATGGAGAGCTGCATCAAACCAGTCTCAGGACTGAAGACCACAACAACAACAACAACAAAAACAACAACTACTACTACTACTACTACTACTACTACAAACGGTTTAGTCACCGTGCTGAACGATTACATGACATGCACGTGGTTAATGATGGCGATGGCAACGTGCGCCAGTTTAAAATAAAAAAAAATAAGAAAACAGTCGGGGTTGCATTCTCTGACTGAGATTATAAAGGAGCATACAAAAGGATATCGAGGGAATTGATTTAGCTTCTAAATTACAAAAATCGAACAACATTAATTTGTATTCGGTGAGGTTCTGAAAAGGAATAATACATGGTTATTGCTGTAGTTATACAGAGTCTGGTAAAACTAACATTTATTTTTTAATAACTCGCTTCAGATGATACAAGTATTCGTTTAACGAGGTACACGTTTAACTTCTATTGAACCATTGCCCACTTAAGCCACGTGTCGCTTAGCGTGTTACGAAACAAGTTACGCCCATCAAGATACAGAAGGAAGAGAAATACTTACACGAGAATAATTGTGGCATTAAGACCTGTATTTGAAAACTTTAAGTGCTAATTTGTCATTAACGGCGAAACTGTACTTAAGGAGTATAGTAAATCTGGAAAGTTTTGTAATTTCTCTGGGCTTCATGTTTTTCTGTGTTGTCTTGAAGTATTTATAGTGCAAACACTAGTAAGATGCTGTCATATTTTCTGAAATCTACTTGTTTGTGTAAACTAACAGTGTTACATTAATTTTATTTTCTTAAGGGGCAATGATACAGTAATAAATTACTATGTTTAAATATGTGATTATTTCCTGATTCCACATAGAAAGAAGTATGTTTTAGCTCTTCATGATGTAATAAAAGAAAGAAACTGGAAATGTTTGAAACGTGTTTTCATAGAAGGCCTTTAGTAACAAAGTGAAGATTCAAATGGTTCAGATGGCTCTGAGCACTATGGGCCTCAACTTCTAAGGTCATCAGTCCCCTAGAACTTAGAACTACTTAAAGCTAACTAACCTAAGGACATCACACACATCCGTGCCCGAGGCGGGATTCGAACCTGCGACCGTAGCGGTCACGCGGTTCCAGGCTGTAGCGCCTAGAACCGCTCGGCCACACCGGCCGGCAACAAAGTGAAGAAACAAATTTCTTAATGGACAGGTATTATTATAAACAGAGTGCGAGAGAAATCTGTGGAAAATTCTTGCTATGGTAAGGGGCAGCTTGGTGAGGTCTGCTATGAGTTTCCCTGTAACACTAGGGTTATCCAAAAAGTCGGTTCCCGTTAGGTAAAAAGATGTAAAGCTTAGTTAGGCGGAAACATTTATTTGATAAAATAATAGTTGAGCTACTGATTAGCAATTGATAAAAAAAACATCATTTTTGTCATGTTGGGCGATTATTCCTGTATGGAACTATTTTGCCTCAAGGGAGTGGACTCTTGTGCGACATGCCTCTACATAAGTTCCGTCGCTCTCAAAATACTGACCGGGTCTGTAAAAGAAAATACGGGAGTTGGTGACAGTACGGTTAGTACTTCAGACGATAGCAAAATATCTCCCTGCGTGACGCCTGCGTAAAATGTGTTATTTGCAGTCATAGATGTCGCAGATCAGCACTTTCGAACAGAGCATCGCGCGCCCCGTATTCTGAATGGTTTGTGACAGTGTCCGGGATCGGCACATCGGAAGGAAATAGTTATTAATTCATTAATTGTATGTCAATTGTTATTGACACTACCCTGCAGCCACCTCCACTATAAGGTGGTCATTCATGAGGCACGGCCTTCTACTGTGCTTTTCATATTGCATATTTTGTGGCTTTCGGCGCACTACATACAAAAACAATACGCTACCTGTTTTGTCCCTATGTCAGACCAATACATCAGATGGAGCTGACGCTGAATTTCTGTGTTTGATCCAAAGCTTTTTCCCTGTTACGAAAGGAGCATTCTGGATTAACAGAAGACGATAGCAGTGATCCTAACAGTTATTGTCCAGATAAAGAATAAAATGACTTTCAGTGTCGAGGAAGGAATGAAGAGACCAGTGCGGCAGAAAGTGAGCTGTGGTGGCAGGATTTCTCGTGGCCACGGGAGGCTGGCGGGCGCTGACAAGCCGGCCAAATCGGATTTGGACGCGGTTTGCCGTGCCTGGCAGGGCTCCGGCGTCACCGAGACGCCGCCTCGCCGGCTTAGGCGGCCAGGCCGGGGTCCGCGCGGTCCTTAAACCTCCAGCTGCGCCTGGCCTGGCTCAAGGGAGCCTCGGTCTTATTTCTGTGCACCTCTTCAAAGTTTTCCTGCATAAAATTCTGCCTACACCTCTCTCTCTCTCTCTCTCTCTCTCTCTCTCTCTCTCTCTCTCTCTCTCTCTCTCTCTATCTCTATCTCACACATACACACACACACACACACACACACACACACACACAGTAAGGGGGGGGTTTGTTAAAATGGGATAGAAGAGAGAGAGAGTGTGTGTGTGTGTGTGTGTGTGAGAGAGAATTCCTAAGGGACTGAGGACTTGGACCCCCAGACCTACACACTACTTAAACTAACCTATGCTAAGAACAACACACACAGCCATGCCCGAGGGAGGACTCGAACCTCCGGCGGGAGGGGCTGCGCAATCCGTGACATGGAGCCTCAAACCACGCGGCCACTCCGCGCGGCGAGAGAGAAAAGGTGTAGGGTTTACTATCGGCGCCTACAACGACGCAGAAAGCTGCATGTGTATAAAGTTGTCGTCTACGTCTGCAGGGGGACTGCACCGAGTTGTCACGTGGGCTGCGCTTCCAAGTCGGGGCTGGCCAATCTCAATTGTGCCGTGGTTTGTGAACTTCCTAGCCCATCGTCCTACTGCTGCGACCACAATGACCCCGCAAAATTATTGGATTTCTTTGGTTTTACTATCGATTTTCATTAAGTGCCTAGCTTATTACGACTATGGCTTAGTATCCAGTTTACGGGGGGGGGGGGGGGGCGCAGGAATTTTTGACTACTAATTTATGTAAGAGCTACTCGACAGAATAAGGCCTGCAAAATCGTAATTTGTCTGTCTTTATTATTTTCAGTAAAGTTGGTTCCTAGTATCAGCCGATTATGAAAAACTCTACATTACATAGGGAAAGTGAGGATGTCGGCTTAGGACCAAGTGATTATGAAGGCAAACAAACCGGTCAGCTCATTGTGCCAAGTGCTACGTCACTACCACCCGACGTCGAGCTTGATACCTTGCGAAATACGCTATCAACGACCCGTGCAGTGGCAGATATAGTAAGAAGCACCAGCGGGCGGTCATACGGGCATGGCTGTATCGTCTAATCAGAGATAACACCCTGACCTTGTTATTTATTGGGATTCAGTTGGATTACGTGGTTGATTGCTGTTCTGTAGATTACTGATGCATTTGCTTGACTCTCAACTATTTCGATCTTTCTCTTAAACAGAATGATCGAATGTAGCGGGTGTGACACTGGCGACTAGAAGTCGAACTTAGTGTGCGCGCCCGCCTGTGTGTGTGTGTGTGTGTGTGTGTGTGTGTGTGTGTGTGTGTGTGTGTGAGAGAGAGAGAGAGAGAGAGAGAGAGAGAGAGAGAGAGAGAGAGAGAGAGAGAGAGAGAGAGAGAGAGAGAGAGAGAGAGAGGGGGAGAGGGAGAGGGAGAGGGAGATATGGAGAGGGAGAGGGAGATATGGAGAGGGAGAGGGAGATATGGAGAGGAGAGGGAGATATGGAGAGGGAGAGGACGGAGGGCATGTGAGGACAATGGACTAGGTTCTGTAATCACTGATTGCAATTCACGAAACTGTGACAGCCACAGCTGCAACTTCAGCAGCAAGACTACGCGCGATAACAAGAGCTATAAAAGCAGATTCTGGAACAATAGCAGCAACAGCTTACACTACAGCAAATCATCAAGCGAGAACAGCCTCCACTGCTACCGTTCTGCGCCATTTAATCCAGAAAACGAAGAGTTGTCTCATACCACAGACGTTGCAAAATATGGTGCTTTTATGCTATCTACTACCCCCCAAATGATTTCTCTTCTACAAACATTAAGTCCTGAGTGTGAAGATTTGCTGAAATCCATAGTTTGCTCTCTCAAGTATTGCGAGCACAAAACACACATTGTAGAGGTAGCCTGACATTTTTCGTTCTCACAAGAAGTTGCGTCAATCGTATGCCACATGGACAGCTTATATCAAAGGGCTGAGCCGTAAGCGTAGATTTAGGGCGTGGTGGAAGACAGTCCACCATCCGGTTACTTTCTTAGTTCGGCCGCCATGTGGGACACCAAATACGTTTTGGAACATAGACTTGTTTATATTTTCTTTTAAAATAACAAATGACATCAACATTCATCAGCAGTTACACCCTCTGATTATCTTGATTCACTGTGCACCGAATTTTCAGGCTTACCTTCACAAGGTTTAGGGTGTGCAAATAATTACATATTACACACGCAACTAAACCGTTCTGCAGCACCTGCCTGCTCCAGAGCTGCACTAGTACCAGTAGAAGTTCAGGACGACCTCACGTCTCAAGTAAATCGTCTGGTAATCAACTATAAACGCAAACTCAGAGACTGGCGTCTATTCCATTTCAAGACCAGGAGAGCTCATTTCGAGACTATAAGACGTACAATATTTGAAACTGTTTTATACTGCAAAGTTACTTTACAGTAGCCATTAGACCAACAGCGTTACCGGTTAATGATGATAAACACTACATTTGGATTGTACAGGTACAAGAAGTTGCATTTCGGAATTGTAAACGGACGCCCATTATCCAAACTTTTCCGAAGTGGCTTATTCAAAACATTCCGAGCACAGTCAATTACGTGGACGATATGTTAGTGGTGCTACAAGAGAGCAACATCTTTTAAATTTACATTACTGTTCCACACACATTAACAGTTGGATTTAACTTCAACCAATTAACGTGTGAATTCTTTCGTGATCTAATGGAGTACTTAGGCCGCATATTTCAATTGTAAACGACTTCAAGCGATTCAGCAACGTTTAGAAGCAATAAAGAAAGCTAAGTACTTAACGAACATGAACCACCTGGTTGGTTGGTTGGTTGGTTGATATGCGGGAGGGGACTATACAGCGAGGTCATCGGTCCCATCGGATTAGGGAAGGACGGGGAAGGAAGTCGGCCGTGCCCTTTCAAAGGAACCATCCCGGCATTTGCCTGGAGCGATTTAGCGAAACCACGGAAAACCTAAATCAGGATGGTAGGACACGGGTTTGAACTGTCTTCGTTCCGAATGAGAGTCCAGTGTGCTAACCACTGCGCCACTTCGCTCGGTTTTCAGCTATTCCTCGCAAAATAAATAGTTACCCAAAAGTCATGCCGAATGTTGCTCATATCGCCAGAGTCCTTAATAGTCTTTGCAACAAAGGTGTGAAATATGAGTAGTAACAGCTATGTCAGGAGGCATTTCATAAGTTATAACACTAACTAAACTCTGTTCCTTGTTTGGCGACCTACGATTCCTCAAAGTGGCTTATCCTGGACACGGACGCATCTCAGTATATTGTCGGGGTCGTTCTTTCTGACAGACGTGATGAGGGGCTTGAATGACTTATCGCATACTCACGTAAAACGCTCATTTCTTCTCATATTAATAACCTATAAATTGAAAAATAGGCACTGACTGTCATATTTGGCATTCAGAAATTCCATACATTTCTTTACAACACAAAATTTCGCCTCATAACGGAACATAAACCATTAATTTCCTCGTTTTACGGCATGTTGAAATAGTTAGCACGAGAGGGAGAGATTGGGAGAAGTGATATATACGTGCGTATGATAAACCGTTTCCCTCACCGCTACGGTCGCAGGTTCGAATCCTGCCTCGGGCATGGATGTGTGTGATGTCCTTACGTTAGTTAGGTTTAATTATTTCTAAGTTCTAGGCGACTGATGACCTCAGAAGTTAAGTCGCATAGTGCTCAGAGCCATTTGAACCCTTTCCCTCGCAAACATCTCTCTTTCATACCTCCTCTGTGTCACTGATGTCATTTATACTAAGATTGCAATACACGCGAGCAGCCTATTTGCTTCCACCAGCCTGAGTGCAATGCATACATGCTCTAATAAATGCCCACCAACTTGCAGTCTTGTACGGTTGTTGTCCCCAGCCTGAAAACAGCACGTAGACAATAAATCTGTAATCTTGAGGCTGCAAGAAACTCTTAGTGAGGAAGTGTTTATTTTATAAATGATTAAACTTCTGATCAGTTTGTTTATATGGGATGCCACTCGCTTTCTATTGGCAGAACACGAGAAACTGCACAATTACCTTGCTTTTAGAGTCGCAAATGATTTCTGTTCTTCAACAAATTAATGAACTGCATATTTCCGTTATTAGTACCACATTGTTCTCAACTATATGTCCAAATAACGACACATTGCTAATAAAGTCTTCAATAACACCGATCGCGGCAGACTGCATGTCTGTCTTCCGACACTGCCGCATCAGCTCTATCTTAACAAACCGTGGATTACTAATGAAGTCTTAACTGACACTGACGGCGACAAACAACATGTCTGTCCTCCGACACTGCCGAACCAGCTCTGATCTTACAACCAAACCACTTCGACAGCCATCCAAGCTAGACGCGATCTTTCTTAGCCCGCCCAGCTAGCCGTCTAACGGACTGCTTCCCGATCGGGAAAGCGTGCCGGTCCGGTGGCCAGCACGAAACCGCCAGGCGGATTAGTGTCGAGGTCCGGTGTGCCGGCCAGCCTGTGGATGGTTTTTAAGGCGGTTTTCCATCTGCCTCGGCGAATGCGGCCTGGTTCCCCTTATTCCGCCTCAGTTACACTATGAAATGCGGCCTGGTTCCCCTTATTCCGCCTCAGTTACACTATGTCGGCGATTGCTGCAAAAACACTATCTCCACGTGTGCATACACCATAACAACTCCACTTCGCAAACACTGAGGTCACACTCGTCTGGAATGAGACGCTCCCGCGGGGTCAACTGGGGGCCGAACCGCACAATAACCCTGGGTTCGGTGTGGGGCGGCGGTGGGGTGAGTGAACTGCTGTAGCCTGTCGTGGAGCTGTGTACCACTGAGCGCTACGGCGGGGACGAAGTCTCTCCATCGTTTCTAGGTCCCCAGTTCAATACATAAATACATACATACATACATAGGCGCGATCGGAAGACCATCGAAGTGGTTAGTCTGCCTTTTCGTTTAGTAGTTGCTGGTTATTAATACTTGCGAAATAATGGAATGATAGCACGCTATTGAGAGATACTTTAAGTATAAAATGCAAGTAAATACTCTGTCTAGTTTGGTTAATATTAATAACAGAGGATTGTCATTTTGGCGCGCAACTTCCGAATGCAGCAGCAAATGGCGGAGAAAGACCACAATTTAGGCGGCTTTTCTCACGATACCCGTACCTAACAAACCACATTACCTCATCTTGCAACTGCTGCCGACTCAACTGCTCTAAGAAGAGTTTCTTGTACCTGAATATGAGGGCTGCAAAGCCAGACATATTACAGTTTGGCCTTAAGAACCGCCGTCCAGAAAGAAGTCACAACCAGTGTAATGTTAGGCGCTTCCTCAGCTGCCTTACAAACCCGCCTATCAGAGTTTCTTGTCACTGTATCCGTATGGCGAAGGATACAGTTGAGAACTTTATCCACAAGCAAGTTATCAAACACATTCGCTGATGTTGGGCGGAGCATTGGCCGCAGTGCTCCTACTCCCCCCCCCCCCCCCCTTCTTCCCCTCATTCTCTTCCAGAGCTCCGCACATGCTTTTCATTAAAAAAGCACGATCCAGATGGTACATGGGGTACTGATGCTGACATCGAACAACAGGGTGTTTCAAAATTTATATATATGGATTTTAAGGCTTTGTAGTGTTTACTACCTTCAACTTACAATTATAAATAATACGTCAAGTGAAAGACCTATTCAACAATTTTTCTTAGAAGTGTTTAATGTGAGCACCAGTCTTTAGACATCGAGTCGACAGGTTTCTTACTCCCAAACCTTGATAGCTGTGTCTGGAGTAATTGTTGCAACAATGCTGCTTCTGAAGTTAGGTAGATCAGCCGGTAGCAGAGGCACATACAGACGATTCTTTGAGCCTCCAAAGGTAAAAATCGCTTGGCGTCAGATCGTGTGTGAACGTCGACGTTATGAAAAACAAGCTCTGTCATCCGGCCCCTTGCGGCCACTCCAGCGATCGGGCACAACACCGTTTAACCGATCGTGTACTGAGTTAAGCCAGTGACAAGGCGCACGATCTTGCTGCCAAATAGAGATCTGTGATTCGGCTTCTTCCAACCCAGGAAAGAGACATAGTCCTAGTGTAGGAAGAGAATAAACACTATTTACAGTTGCTTTGTCGAAAAAGAAAGACCTTTAAACTTTCCGCCGGGATATGGCACTAAAAAAAATCAATTTAGGTGAGCCTCGTTGCAACTGCACCATTTCGTGTACACATACCGTCCCAGTATCAGTATAAAGACGGCGGCCCCACTTTCGACTTACACCAGGGAAGAACAGCGATCTGTTATTCGGTTTTTTGCGTAGTGAAAGTGTGAAACCTATTGAAATTCATCGACGAATGAAGGTTCAGTACGATTATGCATGTTTGTCACAGCAGCAAGTCTGCGAATGGAGTAGGAAGTTCGCAAATGGTGTGACTTCAGTGGAAAATGGTCCTCGTCCAGGTCAAGCGCAACGAGTTTGGACTGTACAGAACATTGCAGCAATTGACCGAGTGACAGACGCTGAATGACATTGTAGCATGTTTACAGATTAGTCATGGGTCAGCACACCACATAGTGCATGATGTGCTCCAGTTTCACAAAGTGTCTGCGAGACTGGTGCCACGGCAGTTGACTCCTGAAATGAGAGAACGACGTGTGGATGCTTGTGAAGAACTTCTTCGGCGCTTTGAACGAGAAGGTGATGGCTTTCTTGCAAGAATCGTTACTGGGGACGACACCTGGGTTCACTTCCACCAACCGGAAACGGGGAGGGGAGGGGAGGGAGAAGGGGGGGGAGAGAGAGAGAGAGAGAGAGAGAGAGAGAGAGAGCAAGGAATGTCGCCACTCCTCATCACCAAAACCAAAGAAGATTGGAACAGAACCATCAGCAGGGAAGGCTATGCTCTCTTTTGGGACGAAAAAGGAATCATTTTGGAGCATTACATGTCTAGAGGGACCACTGTCACAAGTGCATCATATACAGATTTCCTAAAAAATCATCTGCGGCCTGCAATCAAATCAAAGCGACGTGGATTGCTGTCAGCAGGTTCCTTTTGCAACATGACAATGCAAGGCCCCACACTGCCCGTACAACAGTTGCAACAATCACAGACATGCATTTTGAGTGTCTTCCTCATCCACCACACTCACCAGACCTTGCCCCCGAGTGATTTGCGTATGTTTGGACCACTCAAAGACGCAATGGGACGAAAGAAGTTCCGTTCTGATGAAGAGGTACGCCACGCTGTGCATGAATGGTAGCACGGACTACCAAAAGAATTTTTTTCTAAAGGAATTATGCACTTTGTAAGCGCTGGAGGACTTGCATTGAGCGTGGGAGAGATTATGATGAAAAGTGATACAGCTTTGTATCACTTCTGCACAATAAATAATAATTTAAAAAATATTTAAGGTTTTCATTTGACTCACCCTCGTATAATAATCTTTGCTTCTCTGGATGTTCTGGAAAACTATACATATACACCTCTGGGACTTGTTTTATTTACCGAGTGAGGTGGCGCAATGGTTAGACACTGGACTCGCATTCGGGAGGACGACGGTTCAATCCCGCGCCCGGCCATCCTGATTCAGGTTTTCCGTGATTTCCCCAAATCGCTCCAGGCAAATGCCAGGATGTTTCCTATGAAAGGGCACGGCCGACTTCCTTCGCCATCCTTCCCTAATCCGATGAGACCGATGACCTCGCTGTCTGGTCTCCTTCCCCAAACAACCGAACCGAAACGAACTTGTTTTATTAGATACACCAGACCAATAACAACCAAATAAATGGAAATCGTGCTTTACTTTAACCTAGTACAGTTCAGCGATGGCTTCACATTAGCGCAGTTGCTAAATTTCGGGCAAAATCTTTTATTAACCGTAACTCCGTAACTAAACATTTGCGAACCTATGTTTGTATGAACTTTTTTTCTTTAGTTCCACTTGTAGAATAACATATTAGAATGTTTGCATATCTTCGTGAATCACCGTGTATACTTAGACTAGTAGGTTGCTTTCCGAAATTTCCTAAGTCTCAATCGCACAGTTCTCAGGTTTTCTGGTCTGATGAAAATCTACCTCAAGGTTGGAATCAGCCATATAGATTCGTTTTTATTTTAATTTTTGTCTGTATTTTACGCGCTCTTTGATGGCAGAAAAAGAAAGACAAGCTAAAAGCAGCGTTACACAGGCATGAAGACCCATACAACAAATTTGCCATTAAAGTGTGTTGGCACCACAACGTTGTAGTACATTCGTAGGCTACACATCTCTGTGCGTCAGTCAGTGGAGCTTATGTGCCCTGAAGCCCCCTACGCCCGTAACGAATGCGGCCAGGTCCGAGACTTCACCCGCCACACTTCTTTAGTCCGTCGCCAATTAGCATCACAGTGAAGATGTGAGAAAATGTATGCAGTTAGAGGCACTGGCAAGGGCATCTCTTGCCAACATAGGTCCCTCACTAAAGTGCCCCGTCTGGGAATAAAATTAGCGGCCTATGTTCATGTAAGCCTACACTGATTTTTGCACCTCCTCTGCTTTGATCCTTACAGGAGATGCACGAGGAAGGATGTAAAATGGTTCGGGATGCCCTTTCGGCACACATTTACTCTTAGAAAATTTTCTACAATATTTCATTGTCTTCTCACGTAAAACGTGAAATATTTCTGTGTGAACACAGCATCTCCATTTTATCTCGTCGTCCAGTCTTCCTCCATGAACGTAGTACACGGAGTAAGAATCAGTATAAGTTTATTAACTGCCTCTTATGCAAATGGGGTCAACTTGGTGTCAATTTTTCCACGCAGGTAAGTCCGTGCGATTATTCAGCGTCGCGTTGCATTCCAAGGTAAAGTGAAAATTACCAGATATAGAGATACGTATCACCATTGCTCTGATTTAACCCTTTAGTTCGGTTTGGAGTGATAAAATTGGAGAAACTTTCGTCTTCTTTGACCCTCGTATTCACCCGTCTTAATTCTGAATAACCGTCACAATAATTCAATTAACATTTAATTGTAGCCCTCTAGATCAGGAATTGCGCCGTCTTGCTGCTGCGTTCTCTTTCTGTTAAGTCTCTACCTTCCTTCGTCTTATTATTTCTCTTGCACACTCAGCAATGACTCACTGTTGTTTTATTTTGATTGTGTATAGGAATGGCTCGGACCTCTCTGTAGCTATCGTATCATTGGGTGGATTTAAAAACACATACACTAGCAATGTTCAGTTTACAGTTGTAAGTGAGGAGACGTATTGTGGGCTATTTGAAATACACCAACTGAAAATTTATTCATCTAGCAGAAGTTCTACCAAATGACGTTACCTACAGCTCTCCCCCCTTTCCCCCCTCCCCCCCTTCCCACCCTCCCTTTCCTCTATCCAAACATGCGTGCAAGTAAGCTTCATTTTTTCGTGAAGCAACAACGTTTCTGTGCAACTATGTGCTGTATGCGAATCTGAATTTTCTGAGCTATTTTAGAGTTCCATTGCCCTATAACTACAGCAGAGTAATTAAACCACATTTGTTAGAAACATTACTAGTTTATTTATAGCTTCTTGAATTCAAAACTGGGTAATTTCGTGAAAATTAAATGAGTTTTCTTTATAGTATAAACCTTCTACTATTTTTCCTTTGTACGAGTATGCATAATGCACAAATTGCACGTATTCCAAGTTACGCGATCTGTCCACGAAAGAAGGCGTCTAAATCTGTTTAATCCTATCAATCATTTTTGTAAACGACAACGTGACCGCATTAAACGGTTACGTTTTATTTTTCTTCTGCCATCCCAAACTCGAACTAAATTCATTATGAAGCGGTATGATAATCCACTTGATCTTTAGTCAAAATTGCAGTATTAGTTGAAAATAAATCATAATATTAGTCAAAGACTAATATCTTGTCCTTTATAAAATTATGTTCGACTGTGAAAACCGATTGTATAAATTTAATATGTTAAGAAAACATTTTGAAATAATTTTAATGAATCCATGCTATAAATAGAATACTTTAATATGGCGTAGATTTATCCGCTGGGAAGCGGCAGATATTTGCTATACCTGCAGTTTCCGTATAAAACGCGTATATCTTAATCACTGGTGTAAGTTAAACAGCGAACACTAAGATGTGCGATAAATCAGAAAGCAGGCATCTTCATCAGGTAGTCGCGTCTGTAGATGCCAAAACGCAATTACTTTCCTCCCAATCAAATAACTACTCATGCAGAGTACTTTGATAATATAAAAAGTTTCAGTATTTTTAAAATTTTTTGTCTTTTATTATAAATTCCACTCTATAAGACTAATGACGCTTAATTACCACCGAGCGAGGTGGCGCAGTGGTTAGCACACTGGACTCGCATTCGGGATGCCGACGGTTCAATCCTGCGTCTGGCCATCCTGATTTAAGTTTTCCGTAATTTCCCTAAATCGCTCTAGGCAATTGCCGGAATCGTTCCTATGAATGGGCACGGCCGACTTCCTTCTCCATCCTTCCCTAATCCGATGAAACCGATAACCTCACTGTTTGGTCTCCTCCCCCAAACAACCCAACCCTCTTAATTACCACATTCAGTTGGGATGCGACTGAAAGCGAAAGACAGAAATCCGGTAGAACACATCTGCAATTGATGTGAATAAAAATGACACCTACTTTTGAGCGCAGGTGATAGAACGGCACAGCACAGTGGCTATATTGCAAAGTCGTGTCCTGATTTAGTTTATTCGTAAAGAGAGCGAGAAGACGTAATTCTGAAACTCCATGAGAAGTGATCTCCAGCTTTTCCTTCCTCCGTGGAGACTTCAGAAAGCAAGTTACACGTGGAGTCCCAAGTTAAGAGCAAGGCGCAACAAGTGTTAGAAGAGAGCATATGTTCTGGGTTTCCTGCACAGCTCTACTGCTGTACGGGTGACAGGTGCACCACAGCGTGAGAGTGAAATAGCGCGGCAACTGGGAACGTACGCCAAAGTTGAAGTGCGTGGAACAGTACGAATCTTGCGGGCAAAACGTCTGAAGTGGCGGTATATGCACCAAATGAAGTGTCGCTTGCAACCGTAGTGAAACGGTGCCAGCAGTTGACCAAGGCCGCACACGCGTGTGTGGTGCTGATCCGCCGTGCAGTTCAGATCGTGCACCGTGCGATTTCCATCTTTCCTGCAAGCTGAAAGATCACACGATAAGATATTCTCCAGTGATGACGTCCACACAGCGGTTCTTCAGTGCCTCCTGTATCATCGAGGAATTGAACGACTGGTGGAACGTTTTCAGAAATTCAGTAACTGCGTTGCAAAATAATGTCACTTTGAGCTGTAGTGCAGCAGTCAATAAAAGTTATTTGGCCTGCCATAATAATGTGTACCTTACTTCTTTAAGTCCCCTCGTTTTAAGCTGTTTTAAAGCGTTCTGTTATGAATGTCAAGGGACCTCACCTCACTTCTGGTTGCAAATGAAACGGGCCAGTTCTATTGAGTTGGCAAAGTATGTGAAGCTGTGACTCACCTAATGTTCCATCGCAGTTTTCAACAAACAATTTGACCAGAGCGTACCACGAAATAAGAGTTCAAACCACAACTCTTTCTTCTATAAATCTGACAGAAGCAACATTGCTCTGCATTATGGATCCCTCGTACCACATTCGCAGCATCCATGACAATGACACAACGTGTGATGCTATTCGATATTTCACATGACGCTGTTTCAGACTCGTGAACCTTGCCAGAGATGTTTTTTAACACCGTTGTAAGCAGTTTCCTCGGAATTGTAAAAATCTCTGCAGGAAATGGTAATCAAACGGTTACTGAAGTTACTATGCAGAATTCTATGACTGTAGACATGCCATCGCACTTTCAGTGGAATATATCCACACAGTTCCGAAGACGTCAGTGGCAGATAAACGCATGAACTATCAGTTTAACAGCTCATGCAGCTAAGTTTTTGACAAGAATAGTGTACGGAAGAATGAAAGAGAGAATTGGGGCTGTGTTAAATGACCATCGGTTTGGTTGTAGGAGAGGTCAAAGTCGTAGTTCTGAAGATAACAAGAAGCAAGACGTAGGAGAAATAAAGACACGTCCATAAGACGTATTGATGTGGAAAAGGCGTCAGACAACGTAAAGTAGTGCAAGACACTTGAAATTCTCAGAAAAAGAGGTGTAAGGTATGGAGAAGTGCGGATAATACGCAGAACGTGCAAGAATGAAATGAGAAATATAAGACTGGAAGACCAAGAGTAGTGAGGTGGGATTTAAAACGGTGTAAATTAAGGATGCACTCTTTCTCTTTTGCTGTTTAACTTAGACGTCGACCAAACAGTGACAAACATAAAAAGAAGGTTCACGAGTGAGGTTAAAATTCAGGAGGAAAAGATATCTCCCTCAAGATGCGCTGATGACACTACTGTCGTTAGTGAAATTGAATGAGAATTACAGGTCCTGTGGAACTTAATTAACTGTCTAATGTACACGGAAAATCGACTGAGAGTAAGTCAGAGAAAGGGGAAAGTAATGAAGCGTAGAATAAATGTGATTAACAATAAAATTAAAATCAAAATCGAGCAGCAGACAAAGTGAATAAATGCTGCTATATTTGAAGCCAGGTGTTACAGAAGGCTGCTGAACTGATGAGGTAAGTTCATGAGGTCGTCTTTGTCGTAATGAGCGAGAAAAGGAATATTTGAGAAACACTGATTGATATAACGGACAGGCAGACGGGACATGTGTTAAGAGATCGGGAAACAATTTTCATGACGGAAAAAATGTAGGAAAAGACTGAGGTTGGAGTACGTGCAGTAGGTAGTGGATGACATTGGACGTACATCCATGAGCCAAAACATTGTGACCACCTGTTTAATGGCATGTTGTTCCACTTTTCAAACACAGTACAACAGAGATTCTCCTTGGTATGGATTCTGTAAGACCTTGATAGTACAACAGAGATTCTCCTTGGCATGAATTCTGTAAGACCTAGACAGGGTTCCAGAAGTATGTGACACAAATGTCTAGGCACAGGTCAAGCAATTGTTGTAAATTACGGGTTGATGGTTTACGGGCACGCAGCGGCGCTCGATGTGTGTTCCAGGGGGAATAGATCAGGCACATTTGCAGGCCAAGATATCAGTGTGAGCCCTTCAAACCACTGTAGCACAAATCTGATCTTGTAACACGGACAGTTATCCTGCCGGAAGATGTCGTTGCCGTACGGGGAGACTTCAAGCACGAAGCGATCCAGTTAGTCCGCAGTAATGTTCCCATAGTTCTCTGCTGTCATAATTTCTTCGATTACCACCACAGATCCCCTGTATGCCCAACTCAATGTAACCCATGGCATAGTCCTACCATCACCGGCCTGCATGTTTCATACAGCCATTCGCTGGATGTCGCCGTGTTAGGACCCACCCATCCACCTGGTATAACAGGAAACGCGATTCATTCGACAGGCGACACATTTTTATTGATCCACGGTGAAAACTCAGCGATGCTTTGCCCACTGCAGTTGTAACTGACGATGTCATAGGATCAACATAGGAACACGTAGGGGTCGTCTGGTGTGGAGCTCCGAAACACTTGTGCTTCCACCAGCATTGTACTCTGTCGTCATCTCTGCAACAGATCGCTGCCTGTCCTGGATTGCACGGTGAGGGATCATCTGACCTCTACGTTTTATGATGAGCCTTGGTCGTCAAACGCCACACGGCCTACTCGTTATTTCACCATCCTTCAACCACGTTCCACAGGTGCTCAGGAGAACGCTAGCAGGCTACCAGCTTCGCCCTTTAAGAAAGTTTCGTTTCCAGCCGCAGCGCCAGAACAATGTGCACTTCGTCAAAACCGCTTCTGTCAGAGCATTTCCGCATTTGTGGCTCTTATCTTCGCTATAAAAACTGCCCATTCGTCTTTCTTCCGCTTACATTGTTTCCTTACTGCATCATATGCCCGCAACACCACCAGGAGGCATTCAACCTCGCGGCGGTCGTGGTCATAATGTTTCGGCTGATCAGTGTAAGTGCTGCTCCGAGATGAAGAGGTTGATGCAGGTGAGAAAGTCAGAAAACTGACTACGGAACAAAAGGCGAGCGTTCAGTGTTCTGATCCTTGGTTTATGCGCCGCAGCTCGCATTTGAAATTAAGTTTCAAACATTTCTCAGACTTCACGAATTGTGAGAAAACTGCCGTGGTGTCGAGTCGTCAGTTTCGAGTCAGTGATAATTATTGCTGTCTAGGTCAATATCAATTTGCATTACTTTCTGTGCAGCTGTAGTGGATAACTGGCTTCCTAGGTCCCAGTCTTGAAGTTAAGTCATTGCATTACGCAAAATTTCGCCTCCAGAGTTGGGCTAAGCGCTCACACTCTTAGAGGTGGTTTCGTGTATCCAAAGGCGAAGCTGCGCCTCCTGCAGACTTTCCAGACAACAGGCGGAGGGCGGCAGACTCCGTATCGACCGGGCGGCCTAACTTTTGCATATGCTGCTACAGTAGCTCAGGCGCTGACGTACATCGGCGATGCATTGCGGAGTGGATGGCTGCTACTCGTGAATTTTTTGTTAACGTTCGCCAAACCGTGCCCGAATGGACAGACTAGTTTGAACTGGAGAATGGTATCCTTGTTATGGAACAACTGCTTCAACGTAAGATGCACTACGTCACCAAACATTCGCCTTGAGACCTTCTGTTTCATTTGATATTGAAGAGTAACAATAAAATAAATCGTAGGCATTATTACTACTCTGGAACCAGGTACGGGAATATGTTTAAAAATTGAGAACTAGGCTATTCAATGAAAAAATAAATTTGCATTTTCACCTTAAGTAAGCACGACTTTCTTTTAGAAGAATGACTAACGGAACTGCGGTACTCTTACCCTATACTCGCTGGTTGAATAGTCTGAGCAGCATTTGTTAATTTGGTGTTGAAGGCGACCAGAAATAAGGAGACCGGCTGTACATGTTCGGTTTATCAAGCTTGATTCGGACTATGAAGGGAACAGAAGAGTTGTTCGAGAAGCAAGTATAATGCTGAAATCGATTACTTTGCTTTAACTTCCTGTTCTTAGTGAGGACAGCCTTCAATGTTCGCGAAAAACTATCACTGAAGATAGGAAAGTAGGAAGGTACGGATTATTCTCGTTTCGCCGGCGACAACAGTAGGAACGAAGCACGAACACGAATTGAGGAAGATGGAGAAGGAAATCACCCATGTCCTTTTTAAAGGAACCATCCCGGCATTTGCCTTGTGCGATTTAGGGAAAGTACGAAAACCTAATTCTGGACAGATGGGCAGGGAATTGAACCTCCATCATTCGGAAGGCGAGTCCTTTGTAATAACTAATGCGCTTACCTGGATGAATACCTATCACTGAGGATTGGTTTTTACCTTACTTGCTTTCCGTTGGAGATACCTTGCCACGGGTCACGTACGCCGTTAACACGAGTGAATGCCGTTGTTCGTGCTACGGAAGTACACAGCAGTCCTCCACAATTATACACCGACAGAAAAAAAGGGCATCACCATGGAGGAGTTGCGCTACATAAACCTTTAGTGGTAGACGTGTTTTTAAATCTGAAAGATGATGTCTATTCAGATCCCGCGCCAGTCGCATAAGAGTCGCGCTAGTATCGCCACTGTGAGAAAACAAATGTTTGCTTTAAATACACGCTGTAACGGTCGTGAACGTTAGTTACCTTCGCAATTGGACGCGGTGAGTTGATGTTAGACGAATGCCTTTTACGCGACAAAGACGCCATTACCTACACCTCAGTGAGTCTCAACGACCTTGTGCAATAGTGCTCCCAGAAGCTGGATGTTCCTTCTACGATAATGTAGAAAGACGTGGCAGGAACGTGGCCACTATACATACTGCTGACGGCAGTGATCACGAGAATGTACGGGCGCAAGACGACCTGGTTGTGGATGGCCACGTGGTAACACTGAGATGGAAGACCATCGTGTTCGGCATATGGCACTGGCGCATCGCACTGCATCTGCAGCAACACCACAGTCACACAACGAACTGTCACATACAGTTACTTCAAGGACAGCTCTGAGCCAGTCGCCCTGTAAGCTGCATTCCACTGATTCCAAACCATCGCCGTCTGAGACTTCAGTGGTGATAATCGAGAGGTCATTGAAGGGCAAGGTGGAGGTCTGTTGGGTTTTCGGATGAAGGCTGGTTCTGCCTCGGTGCCAGTGATGGCCGCGTGTTGACGAGGAGGAGGCCAATTGAGGGCCTGCAACCAACCTGTCTGTGTGCTGCACCTACTGAATCTACACCTGCAGTTAGGGTCTGGGGTGTGATTTTGTATGACAGCAGGAGCACTCTAGTGGTCATCCCACGCACCGTGACTGAAAATTTGTACGACTGTCTGGTGATTCGACCTGTTGGGATGCATTACAGGGGGTGTTATCCAACAGGATAACGCCGCCCACAAACCGCTGTTGTTACCCAACATGCTCTACAAAGAATGGTGGGTCGACATGTTGCCCTGGCCTGCTCGATCCCCAGACCTGTCTCCAATCGAGCACATATGGGACGTTATCGGACGACACCTCCAGCGTCATCCGCGAGCAGCATTAGCCGTCCCTCTGTAGACCGACCAAGTGAAACTGGCGTGGAATTCCAGCCCACAAAATGACATCCGGCAACTGTCCAATACAATGCATACACGTTTGCATGCTTGCATTCAACATTCTGTCGTTTACACGGGTTATTAATGTAGCAACATTTCACATTTGCAACGGCTCCACTGGCGCTAACGTTAACCTTTGCTCTTGCAACGTTAATCACTTAAATACGTTACCTGGGCAAATGTATTAGAGAAATTTCATAATGATATATCAATTATTGTTTGGTGTTACGATTTTTTTTTCGTCGTCGTATGTCCCTATTTAGGTTTCCGTGGTCCCCTTAAAATCGCTTACGGCAACTGTTGGATGGTTCGTTTGGAAAGGACACTTCCAATTTCCTTTCCCACCCTTTCGTGATGTAAGCCAGAGTTCCCTTTCTAATGATATTTATTTCGACAGGACGTTAAACCATACTCCCCTTCCCCCCGTGTTTATCCGCACAACAACCTACAATTGAACAAACTGTCTTTGTTGAACCTTCAAACGTTTTGCTGGACAGTGGCAGAAATTAATTTGCAGCCCATAGTCCACTTTACTGCTGGCTAATTCATTTTTCCTTATCAGGAGGCAGGTGCAGTTTACGAACTACTGTTGTTACCGTAGCGTGCAGATAATTCTGTCCCGCATCGTAATTGTTTCCTGTATTTTGATGGCCATGTTAAAGATTCAGACAGTAATGACACATTTTTACTGTCCATTTTTGCTGCACTGTTTCCCGACACATGCACTTGATTTAGACAACCCTTTCCAAGTCGAGTAGTTTGATAGGACATATCATGTCCACAGACCGCTGGCTTGCAAAACAAGGTGATGGGTCAGGCCCGCCTGGGTTGATGGTGGCTGCTAGACGACCATCCGTGTGGCACACCAGCCAGGCCGACTGTGGGTAGAAGCGGTTTTCCACTCAGATCAATGCCGGTATAGGCCCTGTTCGCCATCTCCACATCAGAAACGAACCTCAATAACAGTTAAAATAAGAATGCACACACAGCAAAGTCGCGTACCTTACGATCGCAGCGACAAAAAGGTCATCCGATCCCAGATTAAAAATGATGTAATAAGTACCATTGCGATTGCCTGTCATTAGTTGATGGTGCCCGCACTGGGGAAAAGGTCAAAGGAAAGAAGAAGAAATCGTGAACTATTCTTGCGCAGAGTGTGGAGTCGAATTCGCCCGACAAACTTGCAGAAATTGTTCAGCTATATTTTCTGACTATTTAGATGCAAGGAACCGGTGGTCTCTGGTGACATATTGTAGATAGCCCCCTGCGGGTTCGGGGATTAGAATAGGCCCGCGGTATTCCTGCCTGTCGTAAGAGGCGACTAAAAGGAGTCTCAAATGTTTCGGCCTTCTGTGATGGTCCCCTCTCGGGTTTGACCTCCATCTTCCTAAATTGTTCCGAAGAGCGAACGAATTGGGGAAGGGCGCCTTACATGGTGCACTGTATCTGTCGTGCATTGAGACCTTTAGCCGGCTTTCTCGTCGTTGCAATGGTGTCCAGCTCGTTTTCCATCTCTTGGGCGAGGATACGTTCATGGGTGCAATTTCCATGCTGCACTGTGCAGTGTTGTTTTTCGCTGCGACGACGACCTCATACATTTTTGGACCTAAGATCCAGCACGGTAGCCAATCCGTTGTGGTGGGGCCGCCATGTACCCTGTTGGTTGTAGCCCCCTTGACAACACAGGGATCGCTCTACTGATGCCTGCGCCGTTTACTCCCCATGTATGCCAAGGAGTAGATGCCCATCTCCCTGGGGCATCAGGACTCCCGGCAATGGCCATCCTGCCAGGTGACCCTTGCTGTGGCTGGGTGGCGCCCATGGGGAGGGCCCTTGGTCGGAGTAGGTGGCATCAGGGTGGATGACACGCAATGAAGCGTGACACATCATCTCTTGCTGGTGGCCAGCCACCAGCAGTCTCTAAGCGTCCGAGGGCTCATTTTAAAGGTAACGTTTATGACCCCAAATCGTTCCTATCCCTGGCCACACCATGGGAGGAACGAAAGGCAATGAATGACAGTGACACGTATTCGTCCCGGTATCTCGTCTGTACCAGAGCTGATGGGGAATCCTTTGTCTCCGTGAATCCTCAGTTCTTTGTGTAGCATTTAGAGGACAAGTTTGGGGAGGTGGAGGGCTTGTCCAAAATGCGCTCTGGATCAGTTTTGATAAAAACGGCATCGTCCGCCCAGTCACGCAGGTTACTTGCTTGTGACAAGTTGGGGGAATGTTAACGTTACCATCACACCACATAAGAGTTTAAATATGGTCCAGGGTATTATTTTCCATAGGGACCTACTTTTGCAGTCTGATGACGAGCTGCGCGCCAACTTAGAGCGTAGAGGTGTTCATTTTGTCCGGCGCGTTCATCGGGGTCCGAGGGACAATCAAAGTGATGGTCTACCGCTGTGACGTCAAGCCCTATATCCCTCCCCCGATGCGGTGCTTTAAGTACTGGAAGTTCGGCCATATGTCTTCCCACTGCACTTCAGCCTCACATGTCGAGATTGCGGACGCCCATCTCATCCCGATACTCCATGTGCTCCGCCTCCCATCTGTGTCAACTGTGGAGAGCCTCATTCACCTTGCTCGCCAGACTGAAAGATCTTACAGAAAGAACGCAAAATCATGGAATATAAGACCCTGGACCGACTGACTTACACTGAGGCTAAGCGGAAATTTGAACGGCTACATCCCGTGCGCATCATGGCATCTTATGCCTCAACTGTCACTCCTGCTCCAGCTCCTTTAGCTGCACCACAAACAGTCAGCTCTCAGAGTCAGAGGACCTCACCTGCCCCCTTGACGATGGGGGCCCCTTCTCTCGCTGTTGCTCCCACACCATCTACCTCGGGAGCAGCACCCACTAAACCACCGGGGACACCAGTCCCCACTTCTAAGCCGGAGAAGCGTAAGTCTTCTTCGGCTTCTCTCGCTCGGAAGGGATCCCTTGGGTCACTCCCTTCCCAGGTTCCTACCAGCGGCACAGCAGACACCAGCAAGTGGCTGAAGAAGCCACAGGTCGCTGGTCGTCGAGCTTCGCGATCATCTTCGGTCCCGGAGACTGACTCCAATAAGCCCTCTCAACAACGACAACCAAAGGAACAGCGAGAGAAAACGACATTGAAGACCCGTAAGACCAAGACACCTGCAGTGGCACCTACTCCACCGTTACCTACAAGCTCTGCGTCTGAGGATGCGGTGGAGATTCTTGGGTCCGCTGAGGACCTCGATCTCGCCGGTCCCTCAGACGCAATGGATAGCACTTGCACAGGTGCTCCATCGGAGGCAGCAGGTGACCCAGAGGCGTAATCTGCCTTCCCAGTCCCGTCACGCCTTTCTCAGCCATGGACAATTCCATCCTCCAGTGGAACTGCAGCGGTTTCTTCCACCATCTAGCTGAGCTCCGACAGCTTATCAGCCTTCACCCTTTCTTCTGCATTTCTCTTCAGGAAACTTGGTTTCCAGCAATGCGAACCCCTGCCCTCCGTGGCTATCGGGGTTATTATAAGAACCGGGCAGCTTTTGAAAGGGTGTCTGGTGGCGTCTGCATATATGTCCTTAACTCTCTTCACAGCGAGTCTATCCCTCTACAAACAGCTTTAGAGGCTGTCGCTCTTCGGGTGTGGACGCCACAGGCTGTTACCGTCTGCAGTCTTTACCTTCCACTGGATGATGATGTCGCGCAGCATGTCCTGGCTGCGCTGATAGCCCAATTGCCGCCACCTTTCTTATTACTGGGCGACTTCAACGCCCATAACCCTCTGTGGGGTGGGTCAGTGGCGACAGGTCGAGGCGCCACCATTGAGCATTTATTGGCACAGCTCAATCTTTCGCTGTTAAATGATGGTTCCTTCACACACATCAGTGTGGCGCATGGCACGTACTCCGCCATTGACCTTACAATCTGCAGCCCTAGCCTCTTACCATCTGTCCAATGGAGAGTGCATGACGACCTGTGTGGTAGTGACCACTTTCCGATCTTTCTGTCACTGCCACAGCGTCAGTCTTCTGGGCGCCCTTGCAGGTGGACAATGAATAAGGCTGACTGGGACTTGTTTTCCTCCATTGCCGCTATTGAGCCTCTCTCTAATGATGGCATTGATGCGGTGGTTCAATCGGTCACCACGGGCATCGTTACTGCCGCCGAATCTTCCATTCCCAGTTCTTCTGGGTCCCCTCGGCGGCGGACTGTGACTTGGTGGTCGCCTGAGATCGCTGAAGCGATTAAAGATCGCCGGCGGGCGCTCCAGCGTCACAAGCGACATCCCTGCATTGAACACCTCATTACCTTCAAACGTTTGCGTGCGCGGGCCCGCCGCCTTATCCGCCAAAGCAAGCAGGAGTGCTGGGAGCGGTATGTGTCCACCATTGGCCTCCATGTCTCTCCATCGCAGGTCTGGGCCAAGATCTGACGCCTCTATGGTTATCGGACCCCTGTCAGCGACCCTGCGCTCTCACTGAATGGAGCAGTTTGTACAGACTCCGACGAAATTGCCAACCGCTTGGCAGAGCATTTTGCTCTGAGTTCCGCTTCTTCCAATTACCCACTGGCCTTCCGCCCCATTAAAGAGCGGATGGAACGTCGGAGCCTTTCTTTTCGCACCCACCATTCTGAATCCTACAATGCTCCATTCAGTGAGTGGGAATTTCACAGTGCCCTTGCCGCTTGCCCTGATACCGCTCCTGGGCCAGATCGCATCCACTGTCAGATGCTGAAACACCTTTCAGTGGACTGCAAGCGACGCCTCCTCGACCTTTACAACCGTCTCTGGGTCGAGGATGAGTTTCCGTCGCAGTGGCGGGAAAGCATTGTCATCCCCGTTTTGAAACCGGGCAAGAGCCCTTTGGAGGTGGACAGCTACCGCCCCATTAGCCTCGCCAACGTTCTTTGCAAGCTTCTCGAACGGATGGTGAGCCGGCGCTTGAATTGGGTACTGGGGTCTCGGGGCCTTCTGGCTCCGTCTCAGGGCGAGTTCCGTAAAGGCCGCTCCGCCACCGACAGTCTGGTGAGCCTGGAGTCGGCCATCCGTACTGCCTTTGCCCGCCGTCAGCACCTGGTCGCTGTCTTTTTCGACATGCGGAAGGCATACGATACGACATGGCGTCATCACATACTTTCTACGCTTCAAGGATGGGGTCTTC
Source organism: Schistocerca piceifrons (assembly GCF_021461385.2). Classification (NCBI taxonomy): domain Eukaryota; kingdom Metazoa; phylum Arthropoda; class Insecta; order Orthoptera; family Acrididae; genus Schistocerca; species Schistocerca piceifrons. Next base: position 701,572,260 of record NC_060138.1, read on the forward strand.
GGGGCCCTCTGCCGATCTTTATCCGAAATTTTCTGTCATATCGTACCTTCAGCGTGCAAGTCGCGGCCTCCCATAGTTCCTCCCGAGTCCAGGAGAACGGGTACCACAGGGATCTGTCCTCAGTGTCTTCCTGTTTTTAATCGCAATAAACGGGCTCGCTGAGGCGGTGGGAAAATCTGTCTCCGCTTCCCTGTATGCTGACGACTTCTTCATTTACTACCGCTCTACTGGCATTGCAGCTATTGAACGTCAGCGCACTATCCGCAAGGCGCAGTTTTGGGCTGTAGCGCATGGTTTTCAGTTTTCGGCTGCCAGGACCCGCGTTATGCATTTCTGCCGGCGCCGAACAATCCATCCTGAGCCGCGGCTTAGTCTTGCCGACGAACTCCTTGCTGTGGTGGAGACCCACAGGTTTTTGGGTGTAGTTTTTGATGCCCGGCTGACTTGGCTGCCTCATATTCGGCAGCTTAAACAGGCGTGTTGGCGGCATCTAAATGCTCTGAGATGCTTGAGCCACACCCGCTGGGGCGCCGACCTATCTACCCTGTTACGGCTCTACCAGGCGTTAACCCAGTCTCGTCTGGATTATGGGAGCCTGGCTTATGGCTCAGCATCCCCATCTGCGCTGCGGGTACTGGACCCAATCCTACACAGCGGAATACGCCTTGCCACTAGTGCTTTCCGGACCAGCCCAGTGGACAGCATACTTGCGGAGGCAGGTGTCCCTCTATTGCGGTTCAGGCGCCAAAATTTACTGGCCGCTTATGCTGCCCATGTTTTTAGCTTGCCTGGGCATCCAAACTATCGTCTCCTGTTCCCGCGGTCGGTCGTCCATCTGCCAGAACGTAGGCCCTGGTCAGGTTGTACGATCGTGGTCCGCGTCAAAGAGCTTCTCTCCGGGCTTAGGGTTTTCACTGTTCCACCTCCTTTTCGGGCCACTTTGCGTACACCCCCATGGTGTGTCCCTCGCCCTTGCCTTCGGCTCGACTTGGCACAGGGCCCGAAGGACTCAGTCCCTGCCCGAAGGACTCAGTCCCTCCAGAGGCCTTTCGCCGCCGCTTTTATTCCATCCTGGCCACGTATCAGGGCTCTGACGTTGTTTACACTGATGGTTCGATGGTTGCTGGTCGTGTCGGTTATGCGCTAACTCTAGGGGACCATTCCGAACAACGTTCCTTGCCGGCTGGCTGCAGCGTTTCCACTGCTGAGCTGGTCGCCATCTTTCGAGCCTTAGAGTATATCCGCTCCTGCTCAGGTGAGTCCTTCGTGATCTGTAGCGATTCCCTGAGCGGTTTACGAGCTCTCGACCAGTATTTCCCTCGTTCTCGTCTGGTGATGGCTATCCACGAGTCCCTGCATACTCTTGCCCGTTGCGGCCGCTCTGTGGTCTTTGTGTGGACCCCCGGTCATGTCGGTATCCCGGGCAATGAACATGTTGACCGCCTGGCGAAAGAGGCCACCAGGCAACCATCTCTGGATGTTGGCCTCCCAGAGACTGATTTGCGAGCGGTCCTCCGCCGAAAAGTTTTTGCGCTTTGGGACGCTGAATGGCGCGATCGGATCACGCCCAATAAACTCCGTGCCATTAAGGAGACGACGACTGTGTGGCGGTCATCCATGCGAGCCAACCGCAGGGACTCAGTCGTCCTTTGTCGGCTCCGCATTAGCCACTCCCGGCTGACACACAGTTACTTACTGCGTCGGGAGGACCCTCCTCTGTGTCGCTGCGGGGCGGCTTTGACAGTGCCTCACATTTTGTTGGCCTGCCCCCTTTTAGCTTTGGTCAGGTGGACATTTGCGCTGCCTGATACGCTCCCTGCCCTTTTAACTGATGACCCTGCTATGGCTGGCTTAGTTCTACGTTTTATTCGGGCAGGGGGTTTTTATCATTTAATATGAGTGTTTATGTTTTATTTTATTGTTTTGTGTTGATTCTAGCCTTTGGCCTACAGTTTTAAACTGAGTTTTTAATGTGTTCTCGGTGGTTGGCTTTTCCCTTTTTATTCTATGGTCGGCCAACCACTGCCACACTCCGTGTGATTTTAATTTGTTATGTCTGTTCTTTGTCTGAGTTTTTCTTGTCCTGTGTTGTCTGTTGTCTCTACTATCCGTTTTTTTACTCTGTGTGGTAGTTTCCAAGTTTTGGAACAAGGGACCGATGACCGTTGCAGTCTGGTCCCTTTAATCCCACAAACCAACCAACCTATTATAGATAAATTCCATTTCGTTTAATTTCTTACCCTCATTTATTTTTGTATCTGTATTGCACTGAACATTGCTGCACAATAGTGGAAGTGTCGACTACATGCTCATTTTGTCTTGTCAGGAAGCAAAGCTGTTACATTCACTCACTGTAGTTGCTGTTGACACTAGTGCCGTGGAGCTTGTATTTTGTATTGTTGGCGGTGTTTCGGGTTTGTTTCTCCCGCAGTGCTGGTTTTACGTTAACAGTGAGATACGGCAGAATGGCTAGATTTAATGGAGAGTTAGCCGATGGGCGGCCATCAAGATCACCAGATTTGTACCCGTGCGACTTGTGGGTACGGTGTGCGGCAAGGACAGGGTTCATCAGCGGGATGCAACACACGTTGGTAGTTGGAGATGAGCGTAGCGAGGGCGTATCCAACATTCCACCTGAGGTGTTTCGTAGAGCGATCTCTATTGCGGTGGCCCGCTGTCGTGGATGCGGATGGTCGTCATATTGAACATCATTTGTAACCTGAGACATAAACATGGTATGCAATTAGCAAATATTATCCTTTCGCGTGGGAACTGAAACGTGTTTCTTTCAACGGTTTATTCTTATTTGTCTTCCGCATGTCACTGCAAGTGTTTCCAAAATGTTTCGTTATCCTGCAATCACTCATTTTTCGTGGGGGCCCCTCTCAAGTAGCGAAAGTTTAATTATAAACACCGTGTATTTGCTTTAAAGTGTTTTGTCGTCAAAGCGTTGGCCCTTCATATCAGTTTCTGCACTTCGTCGTTTTGTGGCAGGTTCGTGTCCATAACACGAAGTTTCGTCACTCGTGCTGACTTTTTTTCCAGAAAAGAATAGTCCGCGTTTTGCATTTGAATCAAGTGGCGACATGAGTCGACGCGTCGTTGTTTTTGTTAGGGAGCCAAGATGTGCGGCCGCGTGGGGTAGCCGCGCGGTAGAGGGCTTCTTGTCATGTCCGTGCGGCTCCCCCCGTCGGAGGTTCTATTCTCCTCCCTCTGGCATGGGTATGTGTGTTGTCCATAGCGTAAGTTAGTTTAAGTTAGATTAAGTCGTGCGTAAGCTTAGAGACCGATGACCTCAGCAGTTTGGTCCCATAAGACCTTACCACAAACTTCCCAAATTTTCCAAGATGTGCGGTACAGACTTCGCACATACTTTTCTCATGCTCAAAACATTCTGGAGAACCTCTCGAACACTTGATTTAGAGCTACTGTTCCACTTTGATTTGTGACATAGCAACACTGACACACTAAGGCCGCACTTCCACAAATGAACACTGCCTGCCGACGACTGACTGATAGAATGCACATCTGTTGTTTACAGTTGTTTTAGTTTAAGCTGCTACCGTAGGTACTGCGCTGACATCGCGTATACACTAGTAATAAAATCAGTCTCGGAGCTGTCTGAATGGACGGTGTATTTTCATGTAAACAAAAATAACTGCAGTAACCAGCAGAATAAACCATAATTACATTATTACCCTGTGACGTGTCACCTGAGACGACGGGTTTCTTACACGAAAATACACAGAAAAGTCCCTGAACAACCACCGAAATTTTGTCCGTGGATTTAGGTTTCTTCCTGTATTAATTACGGTCGCTCTAATACATGAAACCCGTGTTTTAGAAATTATTATTACAGGATGGGGGCGCACCATCGGAAATGTGTTCATCCGCTACGAATATGTCGATGAGCTGCACATGCCGCAGTGCAACAATCTGCTCCCTGTCCATAATAGCACCAAGCGGCGAGCCGGTCGCTGTGACCGAGCTGCCTAGGGCATGGATATGTGTGATGTCCTTAGGTTAGTTAGGTTTAAGTAGTTCTAAGTTCTAGGCGACTGATGACCTCAGATGTTAAGTCCCATAGCGCTCTGAGCCATTTGAACCAAGCGGCGACTGCGCGTCCGTGCAGCAGCCGAAGGCCGCGCGACGCGCGCCGTCCCGCCACGGCATGTAACACCCGACACTGCAAACGGGTGGACTCCAAGTCTGTGGGCCTCGGACCGTCTCTCTGCAATGCCATATTAGTCAGATGGCTTTTAAATTACCGTCACCACGTTCGCTTTGACACGTTATACTTTCATCCTCCAACAGGTTGCTTGTAACGTCCTTGGCATTCTCAGCAAATCAAAAGTCTTCGTGATGGGAGCACATATATATCGTAATTGTGGTCGGTAAATGTAAATGTCGTGTGACTAGGGTCTCCCGTCGGGTAGACCGTTCGCCGGGTGCAAGTTTTTCGATTTAACGCCACTTCGGCGACTTGCACGCCGATGGGGATGAAATGATGATGATGATTAGGACAACACAATACCCAGTCCCTGAGAGGAGAAAATCTCCGACCCACCCGGAAATCGAACCTGGGCCCTTAAGATTGACATTCTGTCGCGCTGACCACTCAGCTACCGGGGGCAGACATGGACGGTCATCAACCAAATAGTGGTTCGATGTGGCTCTCCGTGCTAGTGTATGATGCGCAAACCTCATCTCTGTAGGAACTGCTGCACCCTGCATCCATTTGAACCACCTTTCTGTAGTTATGCCCCCCACAATTTTTTCATCCCACATTTCCCCCCATTACGAAATAGACGATCCTTTCGTGTCTCAGTATGTGTCCTATCAACCGATCCCTTCTTTTAGTTCAGTTATCATAATTTTTTCTCCTATTTGATTCAGTACCGCATCATTAGTTACGCGATTCGTCCATCTAATCTTCAGCAATCTTCCGTAGCACCACATTTCAAAAGCTTCTATTCTCTTCCTGTCTGAGTTATCCATCGTTCGCGTTCCACTTCCATAAAAGGCTACACTCCAGACAGATACCTTCAGGAAAGACTTCCTAACACTGAAGTCTATATTCGATGTTAACAAATTTCTCTTCGACAGGAACGCTTTTCTTGCCACTTCCAATCTACCTTTAACATTCTCTCCCTTGCGACCATCATCAGTTATTTTGCTGCCCATATTGAAAATATCATTTTCTACTTCAAGTGTCTCGTTTCCTAATTTAATTCCCTCAACATCGCCTGATTTAATTAAGTTTAATAAGTCACAGATGCAAAATACTAACGCGAATTCTTTACAGACGAATGGAAAAGCTAGTAGAAGCCAACCTCGGGGAAGATCAGTTTGGATTCCGTAGAAACACTGGAACACGTGAGGCAATACTGACCTTACGACTTATCTTAGAAGAGAGATTAAGGAAAGGCAAACCTACGTTTCTAGCATTTGTAGACTTAGAGAAAGCTTTTGACAATGTTGACTGGAATACTCTCTTTCAAATTCTAAAGGTGGCAGGGGTAAAATACAGGGAGCGAAAGGCTATTTACAATTTGTACAGAAACCAGATGGCAGTTATAAGAGTCGAGGGGCATGAAAGGGAAGCAGTGATTGGGAAGGGAGTAAGACAGGGTTGTAGCCTCTCCCCGATGTTGTTCAATCTGTATATTGAGCAAGCAGTAAAGGAAACAAAAGAAAAATTTGGAGTAGGTATTAAAGTCCACGGAGAAGAAAAAAAAAGTTTAGGTTTGCCAAAGACATTGTAATTCTGTCAGAGACTTGGAAGAGCAGTTGAACGGAATGGATAGTGTCTCGAAGGGAGGATATAAGATGACCATCAACAAAAGCAAAACGAGGATAATGGAATGTAGTCGAATTAAGTCGGGTGATGCTGAGGGAATTAGATTAGGAAATGAGACACTTAAAGTAGTAAAGGAGTTTTGCTATTTGGGGAGCAAAATAACTGATGATGATCGAAGTAGAGAGGATATAAAATGTAGACTGGCAATGTTAAGGAAAGCGTTTCTGAAGAAGAGAAATTTGTTAACATCGAGTGTAGATTTAAGTGCCAGGAAGTCGTTTCTGAAAGTATTGGTATGGAGTGTAGCCATGTATGGAAGTGAAACATGGACGATAAATAGTTTGGACAAGAAGAGAATAGAAGCTTTCGAAATGTGGTGCTACAGAAGAATGCTGAAGATTAGATGGGTAGATCACATAACTAATGAGGAGGTATTGAACAGGATTGGGGAGAAGAGAAGTTTGTGGTACACCGTGACTAGAAGAAGGGATCGGTTGGTAGGACATGTTGTGAGGCATTAAGGGATCACCAGTTCAGTATTGGATGGCAGCGTGGAGGGTAAAAATCGTAGAGGGAGACCAAGAGATGAATACACTAAACAGATACAGAAGGATGTAGGTAGCAGTAGGTACTGGAAGATGAAGAAGCTTGTACAGGATAGAGTAGCATGGAGAGCTGCATCAAACCAGTCTCAGGACTGAAGACCACAACAACAGCAACATCCCACTACCGTAGTTTTGCTTTTGATTTTGTTAATTTTCATCCTACATATTCCTTTCAAGGTACTGTCCATCCCATTCAACTGCTCTTCCAAGTACTCCGCTGCGTGTAACAGAATTACGGTGTCATAGGCAAACCTCAAAATTTTTATTTCTTATCCCTGAACTTTGATTCCCACTTAAGATTTTTTTTTGTTTACTTTACTACGTAGTCAGTGTACAAATTAATAACACAGGCGATAGGCTTCAGTCCTTTCTCAATCCTTTTCAACCACTGCTTCCCATTCATGCTCCTCGACTCTTACAACTACAGTCTGGTTTTTGTACAAGTTATTAATAACGTTTCGCTCACTGTATTTTATTCCTGCTACATTAAAAATTTCAAAGAGTGTAGTTCACTCAGCGTTTCCAAAAAGTTTCTTTACTTCTGCTAATGCTATAAACATGGGTCTGTCGTTCTTCAATCCATCTTCTAGGGTAAGTCGCAGGGTCGGTATTGCCTCGTATGTTTCCTTATTTCTAGAGAATCCAAACTCTATCTTCTGCAAGGTCGTCTTCTACCACTTTTTCGATTCTTCCATAAATCATCTTGTCAATATTTTACAGCCGTAAATTACCAAATTGATAGTTAGGTTGCATTCTAACATATCAGTACCTGACTTCTTTACGAATGGAATTATTACATTTTTCCTGAAGTCAGAGGTTATTTCGTCCGTATCATGTATCTTGCACATCAGACAGAATAGTTCCGTCATGGCTGGCTCCCCTAAGGATCTAAAAAAAATTCTAAGGCAGTGTCGACTATTACAGGAGCCTCACTTCAACTTATGTCTCCCAGTGTTCTCTCAAATGCTTATCGCAATATCGTATCTCCCACCTCATTTTCACCTACTTCCTCTTTTCTTTCTAAAACATTGTCCTCGAGTTCATTTCCCCTATGTAGACACGCTATATATTCATTCCGCGTATCAACTTTCCCTTCTTTTCTGAGTATTGCCTTGCTGTCTGCGCTCTTAATATTTATAAAACTACTTCCCTTTTCTCTGGAGGTCTCTTCAATTTTCCCACATTTAGCCTCTATCTTTCACCTACTTTTGCATGCTTCTGTAGACTTACATGTGTCCTCTGAGCCATTCCTGCTTCGCCATTCTGCACTTAGTATCAGTCTAATTCTTTTTGTATCTGTATGCCCTTTCGCCTGCTTTATTTGCTTCATTTTTATATTTTCTCCTTTCGCTGATTAAATTCAATATCTTCTGTGATGTCCGACGATTTCTGCTAGGCTTTGTCTTTTTACCTATTTGATCCTCTGCTGCCTCCAATATTTCATCTCTCAAAGCTACTCATTCGTATTCTACTGTAGTCCTTTCCCATTGCACTCAATCGTTGCATAATGCTCCCTCTGAAACTCTCAACAAGCTCTGGTTCTTTCCAGGTACTCAGGTCCCTTCTCCGTAACTGGAAGTGACTTACAGTTTAAAATCAGGTTCCGAAATCTCTTGTCTTACCACTATATAATCAATCTGAAACCTTCCGGTGTTTCCAGTTGTCTTCCACGTATACGACCGTCTTTCATGATTCTTAATCCAAATGTTACCGATGGTTAAATTATATCCTGTGCAGAATTGTACCAGACAGCTTCCTCTTCCATTTCTCTCCCCCAGTCCATATTCACCTACTACTTTTCGTTCTCTTTCTTTTCCTGTTCACGAATTCCATCCACATTTCACAGTTAAATTTTCATCTCCCTTAAATATCTAAATAATTTCCATTACCTCATCATGCATTCTTTAATTTCCTTCATCTATGTAGCTAGTTGTTATGTAAATTTGTGCTATTGTAGTGAGTTTTGGCTTCCTGTCTAACTTGGCTACGATAGGGGGTTCATTATGCAATTCATAGTACCTTACCCACATTCCTGTTTTGTTATCCATTATTAGACCTACGCTTGCAGTACTTGATTTTGTGTTGATTATCCTGTATTATCGTGATCAGTAGACATGTTGTTCCTGCCACCTCACTTGAGTAAATCCCACCATATCTAGCTGTAAGCTGCCCATTTCGCTTTTTAAGATCTGGAACCTACCTACTGATTAACCTAAAAATTGTCGCTTCGCCCAGTAGTACGCCAGTTTTGTTTCTCCCGATGATGACACCCTAATGAATAGTCCCCGCCCGGAGATCTAAATGGTGGTTATCTTACCTCCGGGATGCCATCATCATTAAGACATGCAATAGATCTTCATGCCATGGGGCGAAAGAAAAAGGTTACAGTTTCCTCTTGCTATCAGCCGGTCGCAGTACAAGCACAGGAAATCCAAGTTGGCTAATGTTACAAGGTCAGCAATCACCCAGACAGTCGTCCCTGTGTGACGAAGCAAGCTGGGATGTTTTTTACTTTCCCTTTTGTTTTGCCATCTGCCTCCTTAAAATTCATTTTTTCACTTTACCCTTAATATGCGTGAGTATAATCTGCATTTTCGTAAAAGAAAAAGGGTGGTACTCAGTTTAAAGAATGTAACACCAGTCCAGTTTTGTGCTTAGTTCGTTTATGTCATCAATTTCATAATTTATTTTGACTATTCCGAGTTAATATCTTTTGTTATAGGGTGATATCAGTAATTGTTTCACAACTTAAATACAATTGTTGACTTACAAACAAATATAAAATCTGTACTAATTGTAAACATTTGGAGGAACAACTGTTGTTGTTGTTGTTGTTGTTGTTGCGGTCTTCAGTCCTGAAACTGGTTTGATGCAGCTCTCCATGCTACTCTATCCTCTGCAAGCTTCTTCATCTCCCAGTACCTACTGCAACCTACATCCTTCTGAATCTGCTTAGTGTATTCATCTCTTGGTCTCCCTCTACGATTTTTACCCTCCACGCTGCCCTCCAATGCTAAATTTGTGATCCCTTGATGCCTCAGAACATGTCCTACCAACCGGTCCCTTCTTCTCGTCAAGTTGTGCCACAAACTCCTCTTCTCCCCAATTCTATTCAATACCTCCTCATTAGTTACATGATCTACCCATCTAATCTTCAGCATTCTTCTGTAGCAACACATTTCGAAAGCTTCTGTTCTCCTCCTGTCCGAACTATTTATCGTCCATGTTTCACTTCCATACATGGCTACACTCCATACAAATACTTTCAGAAACGACTTCCTGACACTTAAATCTATACTCGATGTTAACAAAGTTTTCTTCTTCAGAAACGCTTTCCTTGCCATTGCCAGTCTACATTTTATATCCTCTCTACTTCGACCACCATCAGTTATTTTACTCCCTAAATAGCAAAACTCCTTTACTACTTTAAGTGCCACATTTCCTAATCTAATTCCCTCAGCATCACTCGATTTAATTTGACTACATTCCATTATCCTCGTTTTGCTTTTGTTGATGTTCATCTTATATCCTCCCTTCAAGACACTATCCATTCCGTTCAACTGCTCTTCCAAGTCTCTGACAGAATTAAAATGTCTTTGGCAAACCTCAACTTTTTTTCTTCTTCTCCGTGGACTTTAATACCTACTCCAAATTTTTCTTTCGTTTCCTTTACTGCTTGCTCAATATACAGATTGAACAACATCGGGGAGAGGCTATAACCCTGTCTCACTCCCTTCGCAACCACTGTCTCCCTTTCATGCCCCTCGACTTTTATAACTGCCATCTGGTTTCTGTACAAATTGTAAATAGCCTTTCTCTCCCTGTATTTTACCCCTGCCACCTTCAGAATTTGAAAGAGAGTATTCCAGTCAACATTGTCAAAAGCTTTCTGTAAGTCTACAAATGCTAGAAACGTAGGTTTGCCTTTCCTTAATCTAGCTTCTAAGATAAGTCGTAGGGTCAGTATTGCCTCACTTGTTCCAATATTTCTACGGAATCCAAACTGATCTTCCCCGAGGTCCGCTTCTACCAGTTTTTCCATTCGTCTGTAAAGAATTCCAGTTAGTATTTTGCAGCTGTGACTTATTAAACTGATAGTTCGGTAATTTTCACATCTGTCAACACCTGCTTTCTTTGGGATTGGAATTATTATATTCTTCTTGAAGTCTGAGGGTATTTCGCCTGTCTCATACATCTTGCTCACCAGATGGTAGAGTTTTGTCATGACTGGCTCTCCCAAGGCCATCAGTAGTTCTAATGGAATGTTGTCTACCCCCGGGGCCTTGTTTCGACTCAGATCTTTCAGTGCTCTGTCACTCTTCACGCAGTATCTTATCTCCCATTTCGTCTTCATCTACATCCTCTTCCATTTCCATAATATTGTCCTCAAGTACACTGCCCTTGTATAAACCCTCTATATACTCCTTCCACCTTTCTGCTTTCCCTTCTTTGCTTAGAACTGGGTTGCCATCTGAGCTCTTGATATTCATACAAGTGGTTCTCTTCTCTCCAAAGGTCTCTTTAATTTTCCTGTAGGCAGTATGTATCTTACCCCTAGTGAGACAAGCCTCTACATCCTTACATTTGTCCTCTAGCCATCCCTGCTTAGCCATTTTGCACTTCCTGTCGATCTCATTTTTGAGACGTTTGTATTCCTTTTTGCCTGCTTCATTTACTGCATTTTTATTTTTTCTCCTTTCATCAATTAAATTCAATATTTCTTCTGTTACCCAAGGATTTCTATTAGCCCTCGTCTTTTTACCTACTTGATCGTCTGCTGCCTTCACTACTTCATCCCTCAGAGCTACCCATTCTTCTTCTACTGTATTTCTTTCCCCCATTGCTGTCAATTGTTCCCTTATGCTCTCCCTGAAACTCTCTACAACCTCTGGTTCTTTCAGTTTATCCAGGTCCCATCTCCTTAAATTACCACCTTTTTGTAGTTTCTTCAGTTTTAATCTACGGTTCATAACCAATAGATTGTGGTCAGAATCCACATCTGCCCCTGGAAATGTCTTACAATTTAAAACCTGGTTCCTAAATCTCTGTCTTACCATTATATAATCTATCTGATACCTTTTAGTATCTCCAGGATTCTTCCAGGTATACAACCTTCTTTTATGATTCTTGAACCAAGTGTTAGTTATGATTAAGTTATGCTCTGTGCAAAATTCTACAAGGCGGCTTCCTCTTTCATTTCTTCCCCCCAATCCATATTCACCTACTATGTTTCCTTCTCTCCCTTTTCCTACTGACGAATTCCAGTCACCCATGACTATTAAATTTTCGTCTCCCTTCACTACCTGAATAATTTCTTTTATCTCGTCATACATTTCATCTATTTCTTCATCATATGCAGAGCTAGTTGGCTCATAAACTTGTACTACTGTAGTGGGCGTGGGCTTCGTATCTATCTTGGCCACAATAATGCGTTAACTATGCTGTTTGTAGTAGCTAACCCAGACTCCTATTTTTTTATTCATTATTAAACCTACTCCTGCATTACCCCTATTTGATTTTGTATTTATAACCCTGTAATTACCAGACCAAAAGTCTTGTTCCTCCTGCCACCGAACTTCACTAATTCCCACTATATCTAACTTTAACCTATCCATTTCCCTTTTTAAATTTTCTAACCTACCTGCCCGATTAAGGGATCTGACATTCCACGCTCCGATCCGTAGAACGCCAGTTTTCTTTCTCCTGATAACGACGTCCTCCTGAGTAGTCCCCGCCCGGAGATCCGAATGGGGGACTATTTTACCTCCGGAATATTTTACCCAAAAGGACGCCATCATCATTTAATCATACAGTAAAGCTGCATGTCCTCGGGAAAAAATACGGCTGTAGTTTCCCCTTGCTTTCAGCCGTTCGCAGTACCAGCACAGCAAGGCCGTTTTGGTTAATGGTACAAGGCCAGATCAGTCAATCATTCAGACTGTTGCCCCTGCAACTACTGAAAAGGCTGCTGCCCCTCTTCAGGAACCACGTGTTTGTCTGGCCTCTCAGCAGATACCCCTCCGTTGTGGTTGCACCTACGGTACGGCCATCTGTATCGCTGAGGCACGCAAGCCTCCCCACCAACGGCAAGATCCATGGTTCATGTTCATGAGGAACAACTCATAGTATTAAAAAGGATCTGTTTGGCTCTATTCGAAAACATGTTAGCAAAGCCAGCTCTTAATTATTTTCAAAGTAATTAACAGTTTTGTCAAAAGTATTGTTTGCGTAACTATATTTGTTAATTTCATAATTTAAACAAATAATACGGCTTAACCCTTGTAATAGAAGAAACTGTTAAAAAGACGTAATTTTTCGATGTATGCAGTTACTTGAAGGAGCTAAGTTTTAATTGTAATTTCTGTAAATTAAACATCGGACAACCTGTAGTTTCAGTGCCTATAATTGTGAGGATATATAAGGGCCCGATTTTTGGTCCCGAGACAGTCCATGGCAGAGTTCCAGACAAGAAACCGGTGTTGGTCAGATGACAACAATGCATCAATTTAACCGTGACATAAGTGATACACAAATAGGCCGTGTGTTGAAACAATGACAGTGTCTGTTCATAACGTACCTTGTTATCCCAAAAACACTGAACTGTGTGGTCAGGCTTTTACTGCTCTTAGATGTTCAACAGTAAACTGTTGTAGCAGTATGTGGATGTTTGCCTGCAAATTATAAATGAGGCTTATCGAAAGTTAAACGATAGTGCACTGACCATGTAACTGTGTATTATTTGAATTGGGGGGGGGGGGGGGGGGGGACGTTGTGAACAGTGAAAGTAAAGAACTGTGAAATGCAAAAGTGCACCTGTCGATTACATCATTTACAGTAGTCAGTGTTGCACTTCCACCCCCCATTTTTTAGCCTGTATAGCAACGCAGTACGTCGCCACCGAGGACAATCAACAAAGAAATGGAGCAGAGGAACGTCGCTCCTGCAACTACTGAAAAGAGTGCTGGCCCTCCTCAGGAACCACAGTCATTCCCACAAGAGAGTGTATGCCATAATGTTAAATGTTACGTCCGCAGCGACGTCACTGGTATTGGTCTCGAATCTGCACTCAATGCGCTTTTGCACAGTGTGTAGATAAACAGCGTGAGATTTGAATGTTTTGTTTTGTCGGTTGCAGTTTAAAATCAGTGCAAAGTATTTGAAACGGCACGAGGTACTGTTCCTTGTAAAGCATCCGAAGGGACCAAGACTTCATATGGAGCTGCTGCTAAAATTCTTAGAAAGACAAAGACATTGGTTGCGAAGTGGTTCAGCTGATATTTAGAAGTTAGAAATGTGGATGATCTACCGGAGAGAGGGCTAAGATGCCAAGCTATAATTGATAATGGCAGCGATTGCATTAACTATTACGTAATAGTGCAGTTAGTAATAACATGCATTTTTATGTAAACATGTATTTATAACAGTGTCTTTTGTTTCATACAGATAACGGCATACACTTTCTTGTGAAACTGACTGTATCCTTCCGTTGTGATGGCACCTACGATATGCTTATCTGTATCGCTGAGGCGCACAGGCTACCTCACCTTGGTAAGCTATAAGGTTCACGGGAGGGTAGAAAGATAAGAGATTAAAACCCACACTTGTTTAAACCCACACTAAGCTTTCACTGAAACACAATAGTTTCCTTTCTCACTGCAATAAACCTGACACAGACGTATCCTCTTACCAGCATCTCTTGCAACTGATAGTTCCCCTATTTAATGTAAGATTGCCATCTAATGACGTCAAATCCTTGTACATTGTATGCTGAAAATTGCCGATCAGCTATCAATACAGCGAAATTATTGCGTTAATATTACCCCCACCATCGCTGTAGCTACAGTGTTTGTATAATGAAACTCTGAATTGCTGATAGCACTTCGCGTTCAGGCGCCGTCAGACCAATCTTCATCCATCTACGATGCTTCTCAAGACTTCCATCTTGCATTCTCGATGGTCGACGGCACCATTTCTTGTTTTCGGGGTAGCTATCTAAATTCGTTCAACATTCGGGTTTAATAACCGGTCAGCCCTGTGGCTGCAAAAATTACTTACTTGTTCTTTGCTGCCAGGCTTTCTCATAGTCCCAGGCTCCTCTCCTACAAAATTGGGTTTGCCGTCAGACAGAACCATGGTGTAGACTAATTTTTTTATGATATTGACGAGAGAAGTGTCTGTGATGTCACTGGAAGCCATCTGCATACTGGTCGGAACTAAGGCTGGTTAGTCCGTGGATATCTTGCATGGTATACACTCTGCATTGGAAGGTTTCCAGATGTCTTACTGTGATGGGATATTGATTAAGTCTGGTGGCACATGGAGTACCCCAGCTTCGGAAGTCTGGAAAATTCGCCGATCCTCCGCTCGTGTCAGTGACTACGCCTCGTACCACAACTGATGCACGTAAAATTACACTTCAGATTGGAATAAGGAAGTGAACAATTACAACTCTGACAAGACGTATTAAAGGCTTGGTAAAAACAAGTTACATAAAGAAGACATTAGCTGTGGCACATCGCGATGACTACAGCCCCAGTTATGAAGGAAGATGATGCATGGATTGAAAGTAAAAGGGAAACAGAGATGACAGGATTCAGGCTTCACCACACTTCATTCTGAATACAGGTCTAACGGCTTATGCTTTAGTTTTCCGCCATTATCGGTTCGATCACGAAATGATCACGTAGCGGGGAAGAGAGGGTGTGGAATCGGCTGCTCGCTCTTCTGTTCAAAGACCTACAGAGGAGGAAAGTGCGTTGCCACAATCCGACGACCTGCCTTCCCTCACGTGACTTCACTCCCCCCGCTGTATGCTGAAAAAGCAGTTTATCCATTGATATGGTTCTACTGCACTTCTATGTGGCACACAGATGTAATATTTGTTCTTATACCAGTTTATTTAACAATAAACTTTAATTGTATACCATTAAACGACCAATTTTAATAATCTACGATTTTCCATCTGGGCCTTCTGTGTAGCAAATTTAGTGCACTTCAATTTCGTACTGCGCAACAGAAGCCGCCGCTTTCGAAAAATTCAAGAAAAATCTCTAAAAGTGACATTAAAAGGCCCCCCTCTCCACCCCCCCCCCCTACCCCTCTCACGCCCATGCTTGCACTCCCCTCTACCACTGTACAAATATTTACGACCTCACGATTTTTCCCCCTCTCCGACCTTTTTTGTCCTTCGTTGACACGGCTTTTAGCGTTTCGGAGACGTGGCGATGTAGGTAAACTGTATCGATAGTCATTCCCGGATACACCATCATCCAGGAGAACGGCTGCTCGAAAGATGCGCCGCGCCACGGATGCAAGCTGGTAGTGCAGTGTTATGCTACGGGGAACATTGGCCTGTGTTTCCATAGAATCTGCGGTAGTAATCAAAGGCTCCATAGCACCTGTGGACTGCGTCGGTATTATTGCGGACCATCTGCACCCTTCGTGCTTCAAATTTTCCTGGTGGCGATATGCGCTCTGCAGCTTCAGTAGCACGTTTTATTTGTTCTCTTCGCATTGGTTATAACACGGCTGCGCAGTATACAGAAGGCGCGGCTGCCAGCTTGCAGTGCTGTCTTGTGGCCAGCTAACTGAGTTGCCCTGCGCGCCTAAGCGCCGTGACGTCCGTTGCCAGCCGCACAGCTAAGGATGCGCCGCGCTTGGTGTCGGATCAGCCTCGTAAAGTGATTTTCTTCGTTGCCATGGCATAGCGTCAGTGTTCCACATAGGCAGCTCAGGTTTTCAGTCAGCACTGAAAGCAATTTTATTTCCGAATGCAAGACACAAGCTGTCTTTATTTCTTTACTATATTTAACCAAGGCTTGCCCTCTTAAATCTCTTCGGCGGTTTATTTAAACCCAAGTATCTCTGTGATCCAGTCTTATGCACACTACAACCATAGTTATTTTTAACAGATATTTAACATAAAATAAAGAATACGATAAAATGAAATAAATTCACTGTAAAGAAAAGAAATTAAAGCACATCCATATGCTGCAAATTTATTTCTATTCTACACACATGGAGGTCAGTGGCTTTCTCAGAAACACTTAGTCTCGTAAGTCCATTTCGTTCATCTCGAGCTAAGCGACTGTATTGTTGGATACCCTGCTGCTGTCGAGTGTCTCGTCCCTATTCGCGTCTTCGTAGGTTCGTATGGGTTGCCCGTATTCTAATGCCGATACAAAGCTGTAGAAACTATTTACAATAACAGTGTACAAATAAATAGTTACGTACTGATAACAATGTCTCACAGTTACACCAAGGAAATCTCAGTTAATCGAAACTTACTGCTGACCTATGTTATGTTCGTGTCAAATGCTTCCTCCAAATGCACACAACAATGCACGGATTGTTCCGTGTGGTACAGCTGCACATGCAGGCCCAGATTGTAATGGATCAGTCAGTGCGCCAGTGATGAACACAAGAAAATCCACACAGACGAACCACGTTTGAAACTAAAGATGATTTATGTATGTTACCTGAGCGAGTGGATCTGTTGATCGTGGATTAGCCTCGTTAATATTGTTACATTGATACTCTGATATTCAAATGTGTCCCGTATATACTTTCCGTTGCTATAGACCTTACCTGATGATACCAGTTCTGCCGAAACTAGAAAAATAAAAGAATGATTTATCATCAATTTTCGGTATTACATAGATACGATTTTCTGTAAAAATTTACCAGCAATACTTAGTGCATCTTTTATCTCTTCTTTAAGACGACAGTATCATCACACGTGCAGGATTAAAATTCTGACTGCAGCGTTCCCAGTCGTACTAATTTTCCACTTTGTACACGGGTGGCCTCTCGTTTTACAGTATTCACTAGGCACGTATCGGCAGCGTAACGAGCACCAGCAAAGGAGAGAAATCCATGCTCCCTTCTGCACCTTTTTCCACGTTCCGACACAATGGAGCTCGCACTGATCTCGCAGTCTACTTCCCCTACTTTCTGTGCAGGTCTCCAGGCTGTGGAGCGCGTGACCCGCCTCCTGACGACTCCTCCAGAAACGCGAGGTGTTTCCACGACTTTCATTTAACAGTGGCGGTGCTTATGAAGCGGCAGACCGGTCGTGTTGGTACATTTCTCGTGGGCTCTCGTCTGCACGGCGACGTGGCGAAATCTGCAGCAAATAGTGGTGGGCTTCTTGTGCGCCGCTGCGGCTAATGCGCGCGAGAGAACCGTGGTGCTTAGGTAGCTGGTTGTACAGTCTGCTGGGGGCGTGCTAC
This sequence comes from Schistocerca piceifrons, assembly GCF_021461385.2. Taxonomy (NCBI): domain Eukaryota; kingdom Metazoa; phylum Arthropoda; class Insecta; order Orthoptera; family Acrididae; genus Schistocerca; species Schistocerca piceifrons. The sequence continues at coordinate 701,589,896 of NC_060138.1, forward strand.
AGCCCCTCCCTGTGTCGAGCCGCTGCAGTGCGCCTGCGGGCAATGGACAGTGTTGCATCGGCTGAAGCAAAAGGGTCAGATAAAACTGGGTACTGCAAATTCAGTTTCGACTAGCATGTGAATACGATATTTCATACTAAAATCGCCATCTGTGTACGTCACTTGGTGCGTATCCTCATTAAAAGCCGTTTCAACTCTTTGCAGAAATATTCTAATAAATCTGTCGTAGAACTACCTCACAAATAACATTAAACGTGAGTCTCATTACGAAGTTGTGTCTATACTTAGGCTCACGAGAGTGTCACTTGGATTAACTCGGTTGATTTTCATATTCGTTGTTGCATCCGACTTAGGTTCGTTTATTATTTCGTATCACTAACTCCACAGGTGAAACCCATTCTCTGAATGCTTTAAAACCCCTTATTTTGGTACTGTCAATTTATGACGTACATAATCTGAAAGTCAACAAGTACACGAATTTAATGAAGCCATTTTCTGAGATAAGTTATTGCTCAGACATATTTAGAGTTTTCTACGCTCGCTGCCATATATTTGGGCTTTCCTTCCGTCGCTGGTCGCTTCATGATCTCCTAAACACCATCCTTCTACACGGGAACACTGCAGGCAGCGCTACAGAGTTACGGAGAACATGAGTGTGTAAGTCACGTGCGATGAAGGACATTCTCCAGAGGAGATGAATACATCACCGTTACACAGCGAAGAAGTTCGACAGCTGTTGCTTTTCAAAAGTTGATTGGCCACGCGCAGTAGCACGTTGGCTTCCTGCTTTTGTGAAGGTGAACCATTGGAAGGTGCCGAAGAGAGCCATCTGCATTGTATAATTTACCTCGTTCTGCGACAAAATAATTGTTTCCTCTACGCCCCACTGGTGCTGTACAATAAGCGTGGAGGCAGAAATGGTGGCGAATCGTTATATAGGGGAGACAGATAAAAATAATAAGTACACCGTTTATTATTTCAAAATTAATTGCCATAATTCTTAATACATTTACCCAACTGTGAGACTACGCCGTCAATACCTTCATGGAAAAATGTTTGCCGTTATGTACGGAAACTACTAAACGTCTTTTTCCAAAGCTGTTTCACAGAGGAGGACTGCACTGTAGTTCCTTCTCTAGATTGTCGCACAGATGACAAAATGGTAGATATCGAAATAGATGACAGAGGGATAGAAAAACAATTAAAATTCCTCAAAAGAGGAAAGGCCGCTGGACCTGATGGGATATCAGTTGGATTGCACACAGACTACGCGAAGGAACTTGACCTCCTCCTTACAGCGGTGTACCGTAGGTCTCTAGAAGAGCGTAGCGTTCCAAAAAATTGGAAGAGGGCACAGGTCATCCCCGGTTTCAAGAAGGGACATCGAACAGATGTGCAGAACTATAGACCTATATCTCTAACGTCGATCAGTTGTAGAATTTTGGAACACGTATTATGTTCGAGTATAATGACTTTTCTGGAGACTAGAAATCTACTATGTAGGAAAGAAGCATGGGTTTCGAAAAACACGATCGTGTGAAACCCAGCTCGCGCTATTCGTCCACGAGACTCAGAGGGCCATAGACACGGGTTCACAGGTAGATGCCGTGTTTCTTGACTTCCGCAAGGCGTTCGATACAGTTCCCCACAGTCGTTTAATGAACAAAGTAAGAGCATATGGACTATCAGACCAATTGTGTGATTGGATTGAAGAGTTCCTAGATAACAGAACGGAGCATGTCATTCTCAATGGAGAGAGGTCTTCCGAAGTAAGACTGATTTCAGGTGTGCCGCAGGGGAGTGTCGTAGGACCGTTGCTATTCACAGTATACATAAATGGATGACATCGGAAGTTCACTGAGGCTTCTTGCGGATGGTGCTGTGGTATATCGAGAGGTTGTAACAATGGAAAATTGTACTGAAATGCAGGAGGATCTGCAACGAATTGACGCATGGTGCAGGGAATGGCAATTGAATCTCAATGTAGACAAGTGTAATGTGCTGCGAGTACATAGAAAGATAGATCCCTTATCATTTAGCTACAATATAGCATGTCAGCAGCTGGAAGCAGTTAATTCCATAAATTATTTGGGAGTAGGCATTAGGAGTTATTTAAAATGGAATGACCATATAACATTAATTGTCGGTAAAGCAGATGCCAGACTGAGATTCATTGGAAGAATCCTAAGAAAATGCAGTCCGAAAACAAAGGAAATAGGTTACAGTACACTTGTTCGCCCACTGCTTGAATACTGCTCACCGGTGTGGGATCCGTACCGGGATAGGGTTGATAGCAGAGATAGAGAAGATCCAACGGAGAGCAGCGCGCTTCGTTACAGGATCATTTAGTAATCGCGAAAGCGTTACGGAGATGATAGATAAACTCCAGTGGAAGACTTTGCAGGAGAGACGCTCAGTAGGTCGGTACGGGCTTTTGTTGAAGTTACGAGTACATACCTTCACCGAGGAGTCAAGCAGTATATTGCTCTCCCCTACGTATATCTCGCGAAGAGACCATGAGGATAAAATCAGAGAGATTAGAGCCCACACAGAGGCATACCGACAGTCTTTTTTTTTCCACGAACAGTAAGAGACAGGAATAGAAGGGAGAACCGATAGAGGTACTCAAGGTACCCTCCGCCACACACCGCCAGGTGGCTTGCGGAGTACGGGTGTAGATGTAGATGTAGAAACATGATTGTGCCCAGGCGTGCAGATCTTTGTCGGAAGTAAATCGACAGTCACGAAGGTCTTTCTTCAGGGGCTCGAAAATATGGAAATCACGTGGGGAGAGATCGGGGCCATATGGAGGATATGTTAGGGCTTCCCACAGAAATTTCTGTAGCGTAGTCGAAACAAACTTGGCAACATGTGGAACAGGAATTTTGTTGGTAAGTTGTTTCAGTTACGCTGCAGAGGTTCCACAGGGAAGCCCATACACATCCTCCATATTGTCTCGTTCTCTCCCCGTGTGATTTCCTTGGTTTTGGAACCCTGAAAGAAGACATTCATGACCGCCGATTTGCTTCGGACGAAGAGCTGCACGCATGAGTACAGTAGTGGTTCCGTTCCTTTCCTCTGTCTGGGAGTGTGGCACCCAAAACGAAAAGACAGTCATTTTACTGTGCTCTTACAGAAAGGTATGAAAGTAGCGGCAGAGAGATGAAAGTATTCGTATTTGTCACTAGTTTGTACCCGAGAAACATTTACTTCAATGGTTGATAGAGAACGTCGACCAGAGTGGGGAACGTTTTAAATGGGTAAGCTACTCTATCTAAAACTGTGGGCCGTATGAGTATGTTAGAGTGACGAGAACAGTCTATTCCAAACACTGGGAACATTTACGCTATTCTTTCATCCAGTGCCATCTCTCGTGACAAATTTGTGACAAAACTGGAGTTAATCTTGACTCGCTGGCCCACTCAGCATTCTCATGATGACTGCTACTTACCATACGTTACTCCAGGGTTCCCGAACGGCGGTACCCCTACCGCTGGTGGTATGCAAGGATATTTCAGGTCGTTAGCGTAGAAGTAAGCAAAACAGGTACTGATGTAGAACTATAAATCAAATAGACTACGTTGCCATTGATCTCAGAGCCAAGAGGTGGGTGTTACACGTTAAGACAGCGCGGGGTGCCGAAGGTGGGAGTGATCATTTCCTGGTCAGAGGCCTTTTAAACATACAGTGTAAAGGGATAACGGGGCCTAAGTTAAAAAGAGTGGAAAGATACCATCTGGAGAAACTAAAAGTTGAAGCAACGAAGACCGGATACCAGGTGCAACTTACTAACCGCTTCGCAGCACTCAGTGAAATGGACGCGAATCTGGACCTAGAACCTTGTGGGGAAATATTCAGAGCTCAGTTATGGATACAGCAAAGGAAACACTCACGGGAAACACAGTGGGCAAGAAGATCTGGTTTGGAAAGGAATGTGCAGATGCCCTGGAAAGGAGGAAGCAAGCCAGGAGCAACTCTCTGAAGGGGACAAATCTGACACAGGGCAAAGCACAATTTGAGGAGGTCCGAAAGACTACACAAGCAACTCGGAGAAGAGCAAAGAGGAAATACACAAGGGATATCATCATTGAAGCAGAAACAGACTTCAGACGACAAAAGACTAGGGAAATGTTTCTGAAGGTGAAGTAACTCTGCAAAGGTAACCAGGTCAAGCAGAAATTTGTCAAAAATTCCCGTGATAAGATCCTGACGAACGATAGCTGCTAAATTGTGATGAACCCGCACTGCAGTTTGATTTCCAGTACCCTGTTACAGCCGATGCAGATGATCCCCCACCTACCCTGATGAGATAAAAACCGGAATCTGACACCTTAAGCAGAATAAGAGTGTAGGTGAAGATGGAATACAGGCTGAAATGATCCTGGCAGGAGGACAGAAACTTGCAGAAAGAATACACTGATACAGGCAGTATGGACCAAAGAACAACTACCAGCAGAGTGGCAAACAGTTCAGATTTGTCCAATACATAAGATGGGCGACAAACTGAAATATGGCAACTATCGAGGAATCGCCCTGCTTAACGTCTGCTATAAGATCCTGCTCAACTGCCTCATACATAGAATTCAGCCAGTGGCAGAATCGGTGATTGGGGAGTACCAGGGAGGTTTCCGGCCAGGACGGTCAACGGTAGATCACATCTTCAGTCTCCGGCAGCTCACTGAGAAACTGGGTGAATATGGTAAAGATTTGCATATTTTATTCGTTGATTCGAAGAAGGCCTATGATTGCATACATCGCAAGAGCCTGCTCAACTGTTTAAGGGAGTTTGGCATAGCAGAGAAACTCATCAATCTGATAAAGATCGATCTGAACGAAATACGTGCAAAGGTGAAGATGGGAAATCGCGTAACCGTGGAATTTGAAATTGTAACAGGACTCGGGCAAGGAGATGGGTTGTCCCCTATCCTGTTCAACTTTGCCCTCGAGAAGATCGTACGCGAGAACGAAGGGATTGAAATAGAAGGAAAGAGACTGGCATACTTAGCCTATGCAGACATCTGTTTACTCTCTAGGTCGGAAGAGGAGCTGAAGCAAATGACCAAAGCACTAAAGGAGGCTGCCAGCAAATTTGGGCTAAACATAAACGAAGCCAAGACAGAGTACTTCGTTATGACGCGTGGTCATTGTCAGACTGCTGATCATCTACAATCACTGCAGGTTGGGGACCAGTCCTGCAAGAGAGTGCAAGAATTCAAATTCCTAGGGCATTTTCCACTGAGAACTCGTCATGTGAAGCAGAGATCGATGCCAGAATACAAGCAGCAAACCGATGTTACCACAACCTAGCACAACTGCTTCGGTCCAGATATCTCTCTAGACAGTTCAAGATTCGACTGTACAAAACCTGGATCATCCTGTTGTTCTATATGGCTGTGAGACATGGAGTATCCGGAAACAGGACTTCCATAAGCTCCTCGTTTTTGAGAGAAAAGTGCTTCAGAAGATCTTCGGTCCGGTTCTGGATGCAGATACAGGGGAATGGAGGATCAGATACAACAAAGAATTTGAGGAACTATACCAGCAGCCCCCCATAGCAGGAAATGTCAAAGCCAAACGAATGCAGTGGGCCGGCCGTGTGACCCGGATGGAGGATCACAGACGGCCTCGGAAGCTCCTGGATTTCACACCTACAGGAAACAGGCCCCCCCAGGGAGACCCAAGAAGCGTTGGAGGGATGGACTCCATGAAGATTTAAACCAAGTGTCAATAGATGCGGACGAATGGCGGATAGCAGCAATTGACAGAATACAGTGGAGGAGGAAACTTGTAGAAGGGTGCGGTCCACGGGGCCTGATCACGTAGTATTAGCAGCAGTAGTAGTAGTGGTATTAGTAGTAGAAGTAGAAGTAGATTTAAAACTATTCTCGTACGTTACTTTATTTTTAAAGTAAAATGGAAGTGAGAAAACTGATTAATGAAAGTAGTGTCTGTGTAATGTCAAAGAAAATGGATTTACCACAGACAGTTTGCTTCGGACGTATGCAGGACTCACCCCTCACTTCATCAATTGTCGCCGCCTTGGCCGGGGCAGTGATTCACCTTGTGACGTTGACGATATTTTGACCAGGTTTTATCGGTGATTATTCGAATGTTTTGGTGCCGCTTTGCAGCTGCTGCCAACATATGCAAAGTACCAGTATGTGGTGCTGCAGGCAGTGAATGGTTTATTGTTGTTATTGCCGCTTTGTTGGGCGTTACGTTAAATGGCATCGTGAGGTGAAGAAATCTTGCATCTGCAACTGATTTTGAAGTCTGATTTACCGTCAAACTTTGGTTTGATTCTGTTTTTCTTTTACTCCAATTTACTATACTCTCGGTTCAGTTTATTATTCTCTTGCAGAACTGGTTTATATTGTTTGTGTTATTAAATATACAGGGTGATCCATTGATCGTGACCGGGCCAAATATCTCATGAAATAAGCGTCAAACGAAAAAACTACAAAGAACGAAACTCGCCTAGCTTGAAGGGGGAAACCAGATGGCGCTATGGTTGGCCCTCTGGATGGCGCTGCCATAGGTCAAACGGATATCAACTGCTTTTTTTAAATAGCAACCCCCATTTTTATTACATATTCGTGTAGTACGTAAAGAAATACGAATGTTTTAGTTGGACCACTTTTTTCGCTTTGTGATAGATGGCGCTGTAATAGTCACAAACGTTTAAGTACGTGGTATCACGTAACATTCCGTCAGTGCGGACGGTATTTGCTTCGTGATACATTACCCGTGTTAAAATGGACCGTTTACCAATTGCGGAAAAGGTCCATATCGTGCTGTGTATGGCTGTTGTGATCAAAATGTCCAACGGGCGTGTGCTATGTATGCTGCACGGTATCCTGGACGACATCATCCAAGTGTCCGGACGGTTCGCCAGATAGTTACGTTATTTAAGCAACCGGAAGTGTTCAGCCACAAGTGAAACGTCAACCAGGATCTGCAACAAATGATGATGCCCAAGTAGATGTTTTAGCTGCTGTCGCGGCTAATCCGCACATCAGTAGCAGACAAATTGCGCGAGAATCGGGAATCTCAAAAACGTCGGTGTTGAGAATACTACATCAACATCGATTGCACGCGTACCATACGTTCAAACGTACCTACGTTCTGTATTTTAATGTAAAAAACGTACCTGTTACCAACTGTTCGTCTAAAATTGTGAGCCACATGTTTGTGGCTATTACAGCGCCATCTATCACAAAGCGAAAAAAGTGGTCCAACTGAAACATTCATATTTCTTTATGTGCTACACGAATATGTAATAAAAATGGGGGTTCGTATTTAAAAAAATGCAGTTGATATCCGTTTAACCTATGGTAGCGCTATCTAGCGAGCCAACCATAGCGCCATCTGGTTTCCCCCTTAAAGCTAGACGACTTTCGTTCTTTGTAGTTTTTTCGTTTGATGCTTATTTCTTGGGATATTTGGCCCGGTCACTATCAATGGACCACCCTGTATATTTTAAATGCAATTACTCTCTTGCTCATTGAATGCTGGTATCAGAACTGACTTAATTTCATACTATTTGCTACAAGTAAGTACCACGTGTGGACATGAACGAGTATGTAAAAAGACTTCCCACGAAACATAATTGCGAGTAGCAGCTGGGGGTAACGGCTACGGAGCGTGTAAGAACAGGGTCGAACGTGCGCTGGAGCAGTTCATCCCGGACGTGATGTAGCCTGTTCTACACGTCGCCACAGCAGGAAAATGAGACGACTACCGGAATTCAAGCGGGGGCTTCGCGTTTGCTGATGGCGACTCTGTCTGCTAGATCACACAGGGGTTACCTCATTCACATATCATAAATTCTCTGCAGCTTTTGGAAAGCGAGGAATCGTGGTGAAGACAAGGGGGATGAAACAGAGTGTGATAAATAATGGAATGCTTCAGACAGTGATGACTGGGTGTTGTGTGTTGTCCTTAGGTTAGTTAGGTTTAAGTAGTTCTAAGTTCTAGGGGACTGATGACCTCAGATGTTAAGTCCCATAGTGCTCAGAGCCATTTGAACCATTTTTTTGCTTCAGACGGTGTGTTTGCTAGTCTTGTAACAATAAAACTATACCATTAAATACATCTCGTAGGATAAATAAAGAGCTGCAAGATCCTGGAGCTCAGCGTAAGTGTCACGGTTACTAAAAATTCTGTCACCAATAGAAATACCGCGCTAAGTCAAATTTCTCATCGGAAATAAAATCTGTTGAAAGGAAATATAATCAATTAATATCAATCTATGACATAAGATATTTTACTCATGTGGTCCCTTCGTACTGATATGGATAGTCTTAGGGTGGAAACAGACCGTAGCGGAAGCATCCAGTATTTTCAGATGAAACATCAAAGACGTATAGTCTCATCCGTTCGTACGTCTCCACGTACCTTTGCTTCTTGACACTTTGAAAAACTGGCGATTGCACACACACTTGCAAGGACTACGTGAACACAGCGTTTCAAAAATATAGAGCCCATCTAGCACTGGGTACCTTTAATACAAGTTTACTGCTTTTTTTGCTTTATTTAGACGTCTGCATGAAGATAACAACATACAAGCGGAGAGAACTACGGCAGGCTACCTCAACAAAAACAGACGAATGTCTCTTGAACGAAAAAAAAGAAAAAAATAGCTGTTAACTATGTAGTGTATCAGTAAGGACCGTTTAACGATGGCACGCATGTGCTCGGATCAAGTGGTGGAAGTGTTCTGCAACAACTAGACGGAACCTAATCCTATAACGTTTAACGCATGGATGCCGTCGGAAAAAGATGGATTTTTGCTCGACTTGAGGAATTAATGTATTGATCATTTACAGATATGATATTCAGATTAATGTTTGTGACAGTTAACGTCCGCACGACTCGCAAGACCAGTACTCGAATCTCTGCCAGCATTAGACACATCGGGTAAATGTATCGCATCAATTTAGCTGTAGATAAACAATTTAATGCTGGAACATGTTAGGATTTACGGGCTAGAAAAGAACAACGGGCACTTTTCTGTTGAAAAACTATGTAAGCGTTTGCAAGTCTTCCATCTTAACTCCGTCTCTGGTTTGACGTGAAACCGCATGTGAATTGTTTTTTAAAAAATAAGTAGTATTCGGGAAACCAGTCGTGGGCTTATCTAGAGTACACTGCTCTTCAGAATTTCTTTAATCGTAGCGTACTGTCTCGACCTTCCCTAAAAACAGTGCGCAAGTTAGGTGATGGATGTAACCAGTATGACGGTATGCCATCGATACTGGGTCAGCAGTCATTATGCGGGAAGTGCTGTGAGCTGCGGTTTGAGGCAGGGTGCAGCGACGTCCTGGAGTGATCACCTGGGCAAGTGCAGGCAGTCGGCGAGCGTTAGCAGGCACGGCTTCGCGCGCTTATCGATCACGCGCACGCGGCCGCGGCACGCAGTGTACGCAGCACGCGCCTCGTTGCGTAGCCGTGTGCCCGCACACCCCCGCTTCACTTCCCCCCCCCCCCTCCTACTATAGCCGCCCTCGCCCCCATGATGCGCTTCGCCGAACAGCTCCCTCTGCGGCGAACTTGTTCCGTACTCCAGCCTTACCTCCAGAGACTAATGCACTGCGCACACAGTTAACCAGCACTACTGCATTAGCATTAAGTTGCTAGTCTTGTCTACCTCAGTGGCACTTCTAGCGTTAGATACTATGATTTATAGAAATCGGCTTGCAGGAAGACAGCTTGGGTCAAGAAGAAATGTACGAAAACGTGCGGAGAGGCAATACTTACCATACGATTTACCTCAGAAGATTGATTGAAGACCTTTTGACGGTGTTGATTGGAATGTGCTGTTGGAAATTCTGATGTTATCTGAAGTAAAAAGCAGGGACCGAAACACTATAGTCAAAAGACTCGAAGGAAATGAAAGGAAGGCAGTGATTATGGAGGGAGTGAAACAGGATTGTAGACGGTCCCTGATACTATTCAATATGCGTATTGAGCAGCTAGTAAAGGAAACCAAGGAGGAATTTGGAAATTCAGTTAAAAATCAGGGAGAATAGAGAAAAACTTGGAGGTTTGCCAATGATATTGTAATTCTGTCACAGAAGGCAAAGGATTTGGAACGTAAGTTCAACTGAATGGATAGTGTCTTGAAACGAGGTTAGGAGATGAATGTCAACAATTGCCTACCACTAATTCCTCTCCTACGCTAACCACTTCATCTCAGAGTATCACTTGCATGCTACGTCCTCAACTGTTTATTGGATGTATCCCAATCTCTGTCTTCCCCCTGCAGTTTTTATCTTTCACAGCTCCCTCTAGTACAATGGAGTTTATTCCATGATGTCTTACCACATGTCCTATCATGGCCAAAGTATCGAGGACATAAAAAGCAGACGGACAGTAGCAATAAAAGTGATTCTGAGAAACAAAAATTTGTAAACCTTCAACACAAATTTAAGTGTTAGCGTGTTTTGTGTGTACGCGTACGTGAAATAGACAGTAAGAGATCAGAAGCTTTTCATATCTGGTCTTACAGAAGAATGCTGAAGATCAAATGGGTTGATAGTATAACTAATGAAAAAGTACTTAGTCGAATTAGGGAGAAACGAAGCTTATCTCAGAATTTGACGAAAGGGAGGACAATTTCATAGGACTCACCTCCTCCTCCTCCTCCTCCTCCTGCTCCTCCTGCTCCTCCTCCTCCCTAAGACTATTACTACACTTTTGGCTTCTCTCCTGTTTGAAATTTACCCCGCTAACGCGGGTAGTGCATTCTCAAAGAAGGTGAAAGAACTGCAATATGCTGAAAGTCCGCTTTCTGTGAGAAGATAACGTCTCTGGAAGGCTACAGGCCGCAGTTGACTACTGCAGTGCTCGCGCTGCTACACTGGCTTACAAGAAAGACCATCATCAATCTCACTAACAAGGAACTGAATGGTAACGCTATTTCGGTTCTTAAGAAAGGATGACACTGATCCTACCAAGAGGATCGAGGGGAAGACTCTGGCGCTTCTCAAGGATTCCGGCTTCCCTGACGAGATTACCAAGAAGCTACGCCCGAGACTGTGTCTTGCGATGTAACTAAAACCACATCTAAGCATGATAGTCTATTGTTCAAATGTCCAGTACTGTATATAACTTTCATAGGCTGGGGTGCCGAAAAATAATGCCTCCGAATTTTTTACGTGAAAACTCTTAAAAATTCTTAAAGTGAAACAAACCTTATTAACACTCTTCATATTCATCTTCATGTCTGTGTATACCCAGCCCTCTGCCGCTAGGGGGCCGAGAATTGTAGCGTGTAAGTGTAACATGGCGGTGTGTAATGTCAAGTGTGTCGGTGCGTGAGGAACAGCGTGGGTAACAGGGTTTCGAAGAGTTCTGCCACAGATGGAGCACCCTCCCCATCAGCATGACAATGTTAGACCACACATGAGCGTTGCGTCATCTGCAACAATCCAACGCCTTGGGTAAGAATGCAGAGACTCGTGGCGGTAAGACTGAATGACAAGTTCTCCGGTTTATAGCCGCGTTAAGTGATGAAAATTACGAGAGTTTTCGGCCAAGAACTCCTTGGCCACTGTTAGTGGTACGGCTGCCAGTGGGCTGCTATTACGCCTATTACGTACACCAGCTGCCGGCTGTGAAGCCACTGGTGTTCGCAGCGTCACCATATATGGGCATACGTTGACTCTGTATTAGATTTGATCCCTTCAACCGCACTATCGCAGGATCCCCCGCCGTGATGTGCTGGTATTAACACTTCATCCAGTTCGCAATGGAAGACGATGCATTGCTCTTTGTCGACGTCCTCGTCCACCCTAACGATATTAATGCCATGGTCACAGCTACTATAGGAAACCCACTCAAAACGATCTGTATTTAAACGCCATCAGTCACCATTGCCCGTCACAGAGGCGTACTATGTTGCAAACATTAGTGCATCGTGCGAGAATGATATCAGACGCTGATAACCTGCCCCACAAGCTAAGCCAATGGATGTAATGTTCATCAAATAAACGAAGTGATTCCTAGCAAGTATCACAATAAAGCTACCGATTAAGAGAAGGAGAAGGAACTTGATTTCTTGCCGTTCTGTGGCTTCGTGTCGGGCAAGGTAAGGCGTCTGATAAAAAGACAAAAGATCAGTTTGATATTCAAGCCTCCGACAGAAATCCATCAGTCGCTGAGACCTATTAAAGACGCAGCAACTCTCAGAACACCAGAGTTCTGCAAGACACCTTGCGTGTGTGACCAGTGTTAAATGGGACAAACGGTACGTAGAGTTGAACAAGGCAGAAACTAATATGAGAGGTTTTATCGCCTACGCTATCCTGAGTTAGGTTCAGAACACAAAACGGTCACCGGATGAAATTTGGCGAAACATCAATCGTGGCTCGCACTAACGGCTTCTGGGAATGTGCAGTTAAAGGAAACATTTTAAAAAAATCACCGATAACATTCTAAATAGAGACGGTGGCCTGCGCCTCAGCACGGCATTAGATCCAGCGGTCGCACGGCAGAAGCAGGCACATCGAACTACACAGTCAACGTACGCCCATATATGGCCATGCTGCGTCTACCAATGACGTCACAGCCCGCAACTAAGGTCTGTAAGGGGGGTAACTGCAGCCCAGCGGCAATGGTATAAGAGTTCTTGACCGAAAACCGGTGCAATTTCGATCACTTAACGCGGCTGGAAACCCGAGAACTTTTTATTCAATACGTTCAACGGTTTCACTTCGGTCGTGATGAGGCGGTGCAAGCAGAGGTGAGGTTGTGGCCCTGTCAACAGAGTCAAACGTTCAACAGTGACAGAATCAACAATTGATCTCACGCTGGGAGAAATTTGCTCGTCGTCAGGATGACAACGTTGGGAAATAAATATGTGGACATGAAGAATAAAGATGTAGAATGTTAATAACGTTTCTTTTATTTAAAGAGCTTTAAGAAGTTTCACATCACCTTCCAGCACGTCGTAGTAGAATGAAGAAACTTCCCCAAAACTCAGCAGCCTAGTTGGCGTATTAATGGGAACCCTGCATTTGCAACTGTTGTTACATTTTGGTTTGACCCTGTCACTACTCGCGTTATTACGAAAGTAAGTTTGAATGAATGCAGTCGCAATCACAATGTCATCTACCACATGACGGATAATGTCATCTGTAATTTCACAGTCTTTGTTTTTTTAGATTCCCGTTTGATTTAGCATATCATACGAATGGTGGGAAATGAAAACATTGTAGCTCCATTTTGTTAAATTGTACAGGATAAGCAAAAATGGTTTCTAAAAAATAATATAAAGTGATTCAGAAAGTTGCAACATGTGTAACGCTATAGTAGAAGCCTACTTCCTGACAGAGTAAGAAATCCACACACTATCAAAACCCCCTTTGGTAATGGAGTTACTGGTTTCTGGAATTACGAAGTTTTCTCAGACAGATGGAGTTACGAGGTTTTCATTGCCTACCATCTACATGATACATTACAGCATTTATTTGTGTTATTGGTCGTCTATACTGAAAACTAATTCTAACATATCTGTTCCTCTTCTCTATGCTTGAGGAGCCCTTTCGTCTTGTTTCTGTGTGCCGTCTGTGTGTGAACAACTATGTAGTTTCTCTAGAGCACAGCTTTGTGGCAGTGCCGCTATGTTCAGAACACACGGAAATTGTCTTTGAGTGTCGTCATTCGCAATGCGACATCGGAAGATGATTAAGAAGTAAAATGCGCCGTTAGTCCCGTGGACCCAACAGCGTACGCCTCATTCGGGCATCGTCACTCCCCTGGGCCTGACGAACGTAGTTTTCGTTTGGACGAAGGCAATCTGTGGGGACGATCTTTGCACAGTTCATCTGGAAGACATCAGCGCATGGGAACGGAACTGTCAAGGTTAAATACCAAATGTTATTTTAGTTATGTATATTAAAACATTCAGTAAGGAGATGGATTTCGATTTGCCGTATTACGAAAAGCAAACACCTGTTTAGTTGATTGTCTAGCGGGGTTGCACCTGAATGTTCTTGTGTTTGTCTTGTACTATTCACAGCAATATCTACGCAATTTTGTGCCTTTCTTTCCTTCGTGTCCGACTGGCTTTTGCTTCTTATTATGTCTATACTGACAGGACTCCCTTCATGTAAATGCCATGTGAGCATCTACCAACTGTTTCCTGTATATTTTGATTAACATTTTCCGTCCTGTCACATCTTGGAATACGTAAGGCATTCACAGCAGCGCCGTTCAAAAAGGATTGATTGCTAAATTTAGATACTATTTCACATTTCTTCTCAATGGACTGCTATATGCCGGTAGTTGATCTGAAAGGTCAATAGCAGATTTTACCTCATTATATTCAGTAATTCTTTTTATTTTTCGCTATACATCTCTTTTTTGTTGTCACGTTTTACATTTCACTCGATAATTTGGTGGAATCAACTAAAACCACTTCTGTCTTCCCATTTCAGGACCGTAATTCCTTGACTGCTCTCTTTTCTGTCACATCCCCGCTTTTCAGTTTGTTCGTTAGTTTCTTTGGGAATTTCTTCGATTTTGTCACACTTTGGTACATTTTCATGACTCAAGATACTCATAAAATGCACACTGTTCGACTGTTTGCCTCTAGAAAAAACCACGTACTTCGATCACTTACTGTACCATCAGATGAAATCTCGCTTTCGGATGATGGCAATCGCATCACGCGGCGACATTTACGGGGTACAAATAACGCACTCGATGAATCACCGTCTTCTCTTCGCGACATTTCTTCTACTACAGGCAACCAAAGCTGTGTGCAAATAATCGCTGTGAAACTAGTCCGTCCTTACACAATAGTGGCTTTCTTATCTGGTCCTGCCTTGGAGGTTGTCTTCGTATCACACCAAGCCCGTTTATACCCAGCCTCAACAACCGTCAGTTGGTGAACTTAACGCTTTGTTTACGTGCCCAGCTCGGCGGCAGTTTTCCACAGTGACGCCTGTGTGTTAGGTGGCAAGGAGTGCGCGGCCGTCCGATGGGATGCTGGCCCGCAGGCGCACCATTAAGCGCCCGTTTAACTCAACACATCTAAGTGGCCGTCGGTTCCGCGGAGCTGCCGCCTCAGCGGAAAGCAAAGTAAAATCGGCTCCGCGCTCAACGTATCAAAAAACATAGTGACTAAACATCATTTCCTGACATGTTGCATGGAAAAAATGAAAATGACTTACATAATAATGTTTTCAGAGTCTCTGTACTTCCTTGTTCTTAATGTTCTTCGTGGGTATCTTAGTACAGGAATCAATTTGACGACATGCTCCCTTCAGAACTACTGTGGCTGATTTCCCCCCCCCCCCCCCCCCTCTCTCTCTCTCTCTCTCTCTCTCTCTCTCTCTCTCTCCCCCCACCTCCCCCTTCCCCTCCTCCCCTCCTCTCTCTCTCTCTCTCTCTCTCTCTCTCTCTCTCTCTCTCTCTCTCTCTCTCTCTCCCTCTCCCTCCTTTCTCTCGCCAACTCCAGCTGAGCAAGGTATTCTGTCTGAATCCATCGAGAATCCGTTGCTGCTACGTCACCAATAACAACTCACGAGCCACGCTGCCTGCCTTTTTACCTCCTGACAACATAAATGGCTCATTAGCGTATGTTTTTGCTTGCTTCCTCCCGTAATCGGCTTTTCTTTTCCATATTAATCCGTGATTACTGAGTATCCAGCCCCTGTGTTTCCTAAGAACGGGAAAAATGCTGAAACGCGGTGTGCGGTAACTTAACTCTAAGTACATTAATTACACATTGTAAAGCCTTCTAATGACTCTTCGTATAGAAAATTAGCCACCGAGTCTGCACTATATTGATCAAGCATTGTTTACTTGATGAATTTCATCTGCAGACGTCCTGAATTTGAAAACCACACGATGAAAGCAGAAGAGGTACGTGTAGATGTACATTACTCCCTGCATAGTGCGCTGGTGATGCAGCGTAATGCATGTTAGTTAGATGCTTGCATAAAATACCACCTGATAAGTTATGCTTGCTAATGAAGCAAGCCGTTTCGAATAAATAAGTGAATTAAATAGTTTTTAATGTATTTAACAGCCGAAGTGAAGTCCCATATCTAATTTAATCTTACATTTAATTATTTAAAACAAAAGTGCCAATTAACATGTTCAACTATGATGAGCATTTAGGTCACACTGGGTGACAGGCGTCTCACTTGTCTTCCTGCTCAGGAAGAGGAAGACGAGGAGGTCCATTGCCGTCTCGAACTTTTCCATTCCTTCCTTCAAAATAACCCGCGTACTAATGCAGATGATGTAGAGTAAATGTAGTGTAGAAATACCGCAAGACAATGATTAAAAACCTTGAAACGTGTCGTATAGTGTTAAAAATCATTTGTTCAGGTTATGAATGCCTATTTGTTTTTGTACTATAGATTGACACTGCCAAGATAGGCCTGAATTAAAATTTTATTATTTCAAAATTATGACATTGCTTTCCGTGCATAACGGAAGGATAACAATAAGTTAGAAATGTGTGTTTCGAAAGCGATAAATCGCAACCAAGATGTAGAACATAGGGCATGAAAGGAGTGGCAGACAGACTATGCTTATAACGTCTTGTCGACGAAAAGTTCACTATGAGACAAGGAGGGGGGAAGGTCCGTGGTCATATACTTTCTGAAGGAAGCATCCTGGCATTCCCGTTAATAGATTTTAAAGAAACGACGAAAGATCTAAATCTGCATGCGAGCTGACAATTGAGCCCCGTTGCTCCAGATTACGGGTCCCGTGCCTGAAATAGTGGGACACACCGACCTCTGTGTAACGTGATATAAATCGAACGCCACAATTTGTATTTGAACTTAAAATATTTTTGATGAACGAAACAAATGTTAATTTCGAGCTGTGCAAATAAAATAAATACGAAACCTGGCAGATCAAAGCTGTGTGCCGGACCGAGACTCGATCTCGGGACTTTTGCCTTTCGCTGGCAAGTGCCCTACCATCTGAGCTACCCAAGCACAACTCACGACCCATCCTCACAGCTTCAATTCTGACAGTACTTCGTCTCCTACCTTCCAAACTTCAGATGGTAGAGCACTTGCCCGCGAAAGGCAAAGGCCCCGAGTTCGAGTCTCAGTCCGGCACACAGTTTTAATCTGCCAGGAAGTTACACATCAGCTACACTCCGCTGCAGAGTGAAAATCTCATTCTGGAAAATAAATACGAGCAATGATTAGACCGAGGAGGCATACATTACCATTCCTAATACAGTGTAGGAAAATTGTTGTCACTCGAAAGAGTTTGCAGGCGTCTCGGAATGGATAAATAAAAGTACTATACAGTTTTCAAGTGAATCGTGTCCGCCCCCGGTATCTGAGTGGTCAGCGCGACAGAATGTCAATCCTAAGGGCCCGGGTTCGGTTCCCGACTGGGTCGGAGATTTTCTCCGCTCAGGGACTGGGTATTGCGTTGTCCTAATCGTCATCATTTCATCCCCATCGACGCGCAAGTCGCCGAAGTGGGGTCAATCGAAAGACTTGCACCCGGCGAACGGTCTACCCGACGGGAGGCCCTAATCACACGACATTTTTTTTATTTTTACGTGAACCGTGTACCGTTCTTCTCCAAAATAGAGGCAGGTTCATGTAGCGATGATGGATGTGGATGGTGATCACGTACACTTTTCTCCAAAGTAGACCACGAAGGCTCAATATTTTTGAGATCTGCTGGACTGCGGAGGCCACGGAAGACGCGACTGTTCATCCTCGTGCTCATGAAAGCATCCCCGCCCGAGGTTAACTGTGTGAAGAGAGAGCCTGTATTCTTGGAACATTGCATCACCATTAAGGAACAAACACTATATAATGTGATGGGCCTGATCATCCAGTTGGTCATATAATGCGACGATAAGGAGGAACCGTGGCTTCGGCACTAAGTTTTCCTGATACAGGCATTTGCCTCATTGATGAGTGGTCTTGGAATTCCAGCTCGACCTACAGTTCGCTGCTTCTAGAGCCCCACTCGTGTTTTGGTACTGCCACGGTGGCGGCATTCAGTTCTGCAGTGACATTTGGGGAAGCCGTCCTCTTATTTTTCGTCAGTCTTTTTTAATGACCGTCCATCACCATCACTCTATGCACTCTTTCGTTTCCTTTGTGACTTAGAGGATGATGATTTTCCGCTTTTGCCGGCCGCGGTGGTCTAGCGGTTCAGGCGCTCAGTCCGGAACCGCGCGACTGCTACGGTCGCAGGTTCGAATCCTGCTTCGGGCATGGATGTGTGTGATGTCCTTAGGTTAGTTAGGTTTAAGTAGTTCTAAGTTCTAGGGGACTGATGACCACAGCAGTTGAGTCCCATAGTCCTCAGAGCCATTTGAACCATTTTTTGAACCATTTTCCGCTTTCTCCAAACGCGCTGTAAGACCTTCGATACGGTACCTTTTGAAACACACATGACTTTTGCCGGACTGTTTACGGAAGGACCCACCATACGAGCACTGACAATTTGCCCACGTTCGGATTTGCACTACTGGCCATTAAAATTTCTACACCAAGATGAAATGCAGATGATAAACGGGTATTCATTGGACACATATATTATACTAGAACTGACATGTGATTACATTTTCACGCAGTTTGGGTGCAAAGATCCTGAGAAATCAGTACCCAGAACAACCACCTCTGGCCGTAATAACGGCCTTGATACGCCTGGGCATTGAGTCAAACAGAGCTTGGATGGCGAGTACAGGTTCAGCTGGCCATGCAGCTTCAACACGATACCACAGTTCATCAAGAGCAGTGACTGGCGTAATGTGACGAGCCAGTTGCTCGGCCACCATTGACCAGACGTTTTCAATTGGTGAGAGGTCTGGAGAATGTGCTGGCCAGGGCAGCAGTCGAACATTTCCTGTATCCAGAAAGGCCCCTACAGGACCTGCAACATGCGGTCGTGCATTATCCTGCTGAAATGTAGGGTTTCGCAGGGATCGAATGAAGGGTAGAGTCACGGGTCGTAACACATCTGAAATGTAATGTCCACTGTTCAAAATGCCGTTAATGCGAACAAGAGGTGACCGAGACGTGTAACCAATGGCACCCCATACAATCACGCCGGGGTGATACGCCAGTATGGCAATGACGAGTACACGCGTTCACCGCGATGTCGCGAAACACAGATGCGACCATAATGATGCTGTAAACAGAATCTTGATTCATCCGAAAAAATGACATTTTGCCATTCTTGCACCCAGGTTCGTCGTTGAGCACACCATCGCAGGCGCTCCTGTCTGTGATGCAGCGTCAAGGGAACCGCAGCCATGGTCTCCGAGCTGATAGTCCATGCTGCTGCAAACGTCGTCGAACTGTTCGTGCAGATGGTTGTTGTCTTGCAAACATCCGAAACGTGGCTGCACGATCCGTTACAGCCATGCGGATAAGATGTCTGTTATCTCGACTGCTAGTGATACGAGCCCGTTGGGATCAAGCACGGCGTTCCGTGTTACCCTCCTGAACCCACCGATTCCATATTCTGCTAAGAGTCATTGGATCTTGACCAACGCGAGCAGCAATGTAGCGATACGATAAGCCGCAATCGCGATATGCTACATTCCGACCTTTATCAAAGTCGGAAACGTGATGGCACGCATTTCTCCTCCTTACACGAGGCATCACAACAACGTTTCACCAGGCAACGCCGGTCATCTGCTGTTTGTGTATAAGAAATCGGTTGTTAACTTTCCTCATGTCAGCACGTTGTAGGTGTCGCCACCGGCGCCTACCTTGTGTGAATGCTCTGAAAAGCTAATCATTTGCATATCACAGCATCTTTTTCTTGTCGGTTAAATTTCGCGTCTGTAGCACGTCATTTTCGTGGTGTAGCAATTTTAATGGCCAGTAGTGTACTTAGCTCCGACATAATGCACTCGTAACTACACAGCACACATTTGTGCTAACGACTGACACTTACTAAGTATTGAGAACATTGCAGTACAGGTCCCGTTCGTGGTCAAAAACGACTGTACAACCTGCATTTATGTTTAAGCATGCATTTCTCGCGGTGTTCCCATATTTCTGTCCAACCCCTGTATGTAATGAGAGATCCACAGGTAGTGACTGCTATTCTTCCTGGAAAAGCTGCCGAATGTATTATAATTATGTAACACGTTTTATGACTGAAAATCTGCTATAAAAATAAGCATTGAGTCGACAAAACGATATTTTACGAAACTCGGCTCGCTAGCTTTGACCATAAAAGACAAAATTTTAAGGTAATGAAATTATTCTACGCAAGTAGCTTACAAAACAGTGCTTCGACCGATTCTTTGATCATTGCTGGTAAGTCTGATAAACATATCAAGTAGGATTAATAGAAGAGAGAGAGAGAGAGAGAGAGAGAGAGAGAGAGAGAGAGAGAGAGAGAGACAGAGAGAGAGAGGATCAAACGAAGAACGGAGCGTTCTGTCACGGGATCATTTACTCGGCGCCAGGGCATTATGGCCATGTTCCGGTGGCAGACGCTACAAGATAGGTGGTGTGCGTCGCAGAGAGATTTACTCTTTAAATTTCTGGAACGTACGTTCCAAGAAGAACTGGACAGCATATTACATCCTGCTACTAACGTATACCGAAGCGATGACGACGAGAAGATCAGAGGAATTAGATAGGATACAGAGTTTTATCGACAATCATTCTTCTCACGAGCCGTTCGCAAATGTTACAGGAAAGGGAAAGAAGAAGATACTGCTACTCGAAATACCCTGCGTCACACACCGTAAGGTGACGGGTACAATTTAGATGCAGATTTAGGGGATAGTTCGTCAGCCCTTGTGCTAAATTGGCAGTAGTTGAAATTCGTCCACGCGATGATCATCTATTGCGTCGGAATAACATTGATATAAGCACAAGATGTGACATCTCTAGAGCGGCGCAGTTCGTGCAGCTATGTATTTTCAGCTAAAAGTGAGACTTCATTTGGCAGTATTGGCCACCAGAAACCAGCAAAAATACAAGACTCGTTACGAAATTACCGATTGGTTATTTACTATTGCGACATACTTGTTTAGTCTTCGTTACTGTCTGCACAATATCAAGGCTTTTCGGTGACTGTAGTTCGTGAGAAAGCCGTAGCTCATGAGAACTGCAGCAAAGTCCACTGTAAATTTTTGAAGGTTTACATTAATTAAAACTAATACGGGCTTATGGTATGAAATGTAATTGAGTAATGTTATCGTTGCGTTGCAAGGGTGAAAAATGCAAAGTTGCATCGTGGTTCAGTGTTAACGTCGAACTGCACTACCTCTCGTTACTGACCCTGTTGCTCTGTTCAAGGGTTGGAGGAAGGCAAGGGCAATCGACGTCCCGTAGTACACTTCCCTGTTGAGATCGACCTTCGGGTTGAGCCTTACCGACATGACCAGCAAGTAAAACCATCAGTTCTGCATAACAGCCTATTACCAGCCGGTACACGCATGCACTGCTACGACGGGCTGTAGAGACTGGCTGGCTGCGCCTATTAACCGCCAGGCAGGGACAGGGGTGGGGCTGGGTGTGGGTGTGGATGAGGGGTGCGCTACTTGCGTGGCGGTCGCAACTCTGGGTGGTCGAATGTGGTTGTAGCGGCGATGGCGACGGCGAGGCGAGTATTTTGGTGCAGCCGCTCCGACATCAAAGGAAGGTCAGCAGGCGGAGCGTGCCATTTTAGACCTCGTTCGCTGTGCCAATGGGCGCTACCTGGGATTGCTTCTCCTTCTTCCCGGCTTGAAGTGCGTATTGTCATCGCTGGCCCCACGACCAGTGCCACTGACAATTTCCATCGTATGAAATTGACAGTGGCCTGGCAGTAGTGGTTTCAGCAGAAAACGATGTGCTCCGAGAGCCATATAGGACCTACGACGATGGTTTGGTAGTGATGTTTTGCGATGGGGGCTGTTTATGGTACAGAGAAACATCTAAGTAGGTAGAGCACCAGTACATACTTTCCATTAAAAATAAACTGCTTGTTACACCGTAACAATTTTACATAAATACATATTTTCATAGCACACTCCAAGAGCATTTTTTTGTACTTGCGCACTACAGTTAACCAGAAATAGTCGTATATGTAGATAATGAAATTTTTTAGCTTTCAGTATTATCTGTCGCATTTTTCACAGGAGTGGAAAAATAATCGTGAACAGCAATTCTGAAGTATTTCTGAAGTGTCATCTCTCGTTTTTTCCCTTTAATCTGGACCAGTACAGCTCTGTTGTTCTTTCTATTACCTACGAAATCGACTTTTTTGGCTTCCTCTTGCGAGAATCCAACTTACAGCGTAGCCTCTGCTTAATAATAACTTTTATCTTTTAATTAGACAATAATCTGCGTCGCTTCTCGCATTTATTTCATGTTTAAAAAATGGTTCAAATGACTCTAAACACTATGGGACTTCACATCTGAGGTCATCAGTCACCTAGAACTTAGAAATACGTAAACCTAACTAACCTAAGGACATCACACACATCCATGCCCGAGGCAGGATTCGAACGTATGACCGTAGCGGTAGCGCGGTTCCCGAATGAAGCGCTTAGAACCTCTCGGCCACACCGGCCGGCTTCATGTTCAAGTCCTCATTTTCAGATATGTACTTTGTGTTATAAATGAAGGAACAAATGTGAAAATAAATTAAAATACTCATCCTAAGTTGCCCCGTAGTAAATTTTATAGACATCCAGGCCTTCCATTTACAGATAGTGGACTCTAGTTTTAAAATGCTCATGTAGTGCACTGCTGCAGGAATACAGTCTAACTACACAGCAATTAACATTTGCACGCACATAATCCCAATGATACCTAACTGGAATATTCAGAGTGGATACAGATGAAGCGACTGCGCAACATGGTTTCGTGTCTGTTGTTTGCAGGCCGTGCCAAATGCCTCGCAGTCTTCAGTGCCGGCTACCGGCCACGGATCTTAAGTATATCCGCGAGAGAGGTCCAAGAAACAATATGCCACATAGAATCATTCGCGTACATATTCTGTGCCAGTCACCTGTGAGTAATAACAAAGGACGGTACGCCGACTTCTCGCTGATAGTGGGCTGTATGCTGAGAGACCAGTGACACGGTTATGCAGAATGGAACATGTACAATATGCGGTGGGAGATATTTATTGGATCGTGTGACTGGCGATGCTTGATTGTATCTTAGCACTGGATGCGTGCCGATATTAGGAGAACCGTGGACACGTTCCAGGCGAAACGTCACCGAAAGGGCCCAGCTGGAGGGATGCGTGCGCTTGTTAGGGGATGGAACGTAAGATACGTCTGTAGAACGCAACTGTTTGCTTCCACAGCAACCAGTGCCAGCTACAGAACTAGCGCTGACATTTTGCATTCAAACGATACGTGATCGCACAAGAACAAGGAGGCAGCATGGTTATATTGAACCGACAATTCTCGTCCATGCAGAGGACGTTAACTCAGATATTCCCTGGGTAGTTAAAATGTCTGGTAATGGAATGACTGTTACCTGTAGCACTGTGATGTGTCGGAAAGTGACGCTAGAATACTGGAGAAGAAAAACTTCTCATTTTTAAGATGTGCTGCTGCAGGAGAATTTTAAAATCAACTGGACAGATAAAGTACAAAATGAAAAGGGAGGAAAGAACCTCGTGAGAAATTGTAAACTGAAGAAGGTACATAACACAGAAACATCCAGCGGAAATCGTGTGGAGATTCATAATAAACCATTACGGAATACGTTGATTAAGTAATTACATGGCTATTACAAATGATTGAAGCGATTTCGTAAATTCACTGTAGCTCCATTCATTGACATATGGTCACGACACACTACAGATACGTAGAAAAACTCATAAAGTTTTGTTCGGCTGAAGCCGCACTTCAGGTTTCTACCGCCAGAGCGCTCGAGAGCGCAGTGAGACAAAATGGCGACAGGAGCCGAGAAAGCGTATGTCGTGCTTGAAATGCACTCACATCAGTCAGTCATAGCAGTGCAACGACACTTCAGAACGAAGTTCAACAAAGATCCACCAACTGCTAACTCCATTCGGCGATGGTATGCGCAGTTTAAAGCTTCTGGATGCCTCTGTAACGGGAAATCAACGGGTCGGCCTGCAGTGAGCGAAGAAACGGTTGAACGCGTGCGGGCAAGTTCCACGCGTAGCCCGCGGAAAATTGGCTCATGCCACAACTGGAGACCGACAGCGCCGACTTCATCTTTCAACAGGATGGTGCTCCATCGCACTTCCATCATGATGTTCGGCATTTCTTAAACAGGAGATTGGAAAACCGATGGATCGGTCGTGGTGGAGATCATGATCAGCAATTCATGTCATGGCCTCCACGCTCTCCCGACTTAACCCCATGCGATTTATTTCTGTGGGGTTATGTGAAAGATTCAGTGTTTAAACCTCCTCTACCAAGAAATGTGCCAGAACTGCGAGCTCGCATCAACGATGCTTTCGAACTCATTGATGGGGACATGCTGCGCCGAGTGTGGGAGGAACTTGATTATCGGCTTGATGTCTGCCGAATCACTAAAGGGGCACATATCGAACATTTGTGAATGCCAAAAAAAACTTTTTAAGTTTTTGTATGTGTGTGCAAAGCATTGTGAAAATATCTCAAATAATAAAGTTATTGTAGAGCTGTGAAATCGCTTCAATCATTTGTAATAACCCTGTTTATATGATTTTGCATACATGTATATACTCGTACAATAATATTAGCCCAATAAAGGAAGAAACGAAAGCGAGGACCAAACCAATGGCACGTATCGAGGACATGGAATATACGCCGAAACATCGTCTGTCACACCCCTTTTTCATAACCGCTCTAAAGAGTTGCGACATTGGTTCCAAAGACATTGTATGAAGTCACCAATTGACCGGAGCCGCAGAATTGTTAATATTCAGTGTTTAACGGCCTCCGTTGCAGAACATTTTTTCTAATCAAATCTTGGTGATAAACTTTTCGTGCAGTGACTTCTTCACTTATTTGAAGATGAGACCCATGCAAAATTAAGTTAATTCTTTCCATCGGTCCATCATATATTCGCAGTTGCATAACTGTCACACCGGTTGGTCTAGTGGTGGAGTGCGTTCATGGAAACAGAAAGGTTGCGTGATTGACTTTAGGTCGGGCAACGGAATATTTCGATCTGTCTTTAACCTAGCTTTCACCTCTCAAAGGTTCACCGGGAACAACACGAGGATCGTATTCACGTACAACTGTAGGTCCCGTTCCTCCAGTGTTGGGGTAGGGTAGGACCACTCGTGTCACCCAAGTGCTTTCTGCCAGACTTATCCAGGCCGTCAGCCGCTCGGAATTAATTATTGTATAATTAAATGGAATTTAAACTTGTTACCTTTTGGTATATACTGATTTCCATTTCTATAGAAATTTATGAGAGGGGCTATTTTTAATATTGGTCGAATGTGAGGTTTTCACAGTGGTCCGCTAACACAGGTCTTGGGTATTTGGAAGTTGTACTGTACAGTTGTGGCGTCACCGGACCGTCAGTAGGCGACCTATGTCTTACTGGAGAAAGGCGGAATTCAGAGGCGATGCTTGGAAGGGGTTATGACACTCGAACGAAGCCTGGGGCTCTTGCCGGGCTAACCGGCTTTTCGCAGGTTCATTCACACTAGTCTACCCGCCAGGATAGCCGAGAGCACTAACGCGCTGCTTCTTGGACTCGGGTAGGCGCGCCAGCCCCGGATCGAGTCCGCTTGGCGGATTAACGACGTAGGGGCGGTGTGCCGGCCAGCCTGGATGTGGTTTTTAGGCGGTTTTCCACATCCTGCTAGGTGAATACCGGGCTGTTCCCCACGTTCCGCCTCAGTTACACGACTCGCAGACATTTGCAACACATTCGCACCATTCCATGGCTTACTTTAGACACAGACAGCTGGGGGGTTCGGGGTGGCGGCAGGAAGGGCATCCGGCCACCCCTTAAACTAACCATGCCACATCCGATTAACCATGGCCGATCCTGCGTAACTGTGGGACACGTCTCAGACAAAGAAAGAAAGAAAGACAGAAAGATCCACACTAAGAAGTCCAGCAGTTCAGCATAGCAGCTCATGCGAGCTGGCATGAGCTCACACCACGGCAGTTACCAACCATGCGTCGCTTCAAGGTGGCTCATTAATGAGAACTGACACTGAAATTCACCGTCTCTTTTTAACATTTTAATGATGGAAAGAACGGTGGCAGGGAGGGGGGAGGGCAGTTCAGTAAGAAACATGATATTTCTTATTAGTGTTGCAGCCTTATGATGAGGACGAAATTTAAATTGACAAATTTATTTAAACGTTAAACATAAAAACACAGATTGTCAATAAATATTACTCATTTTGCTTTTCACTAAATGATCAGCGTCTGTTACCACTTTTCGAGTAATGCTAAATCGAAGACAGGCTCTTAAGTTGAAGTCTGCCAGCGTGCTTCTGTGTGTGGATTTTGTTGTCTTCTTTGTGTAGAAAAGCAGCATGCACATGTAGGTCTAAACATAGACATAATCGTAGCTACAGACTTAAGTTGTGAAAATTTACTTTGGGTGAACAAGAGTTTACGAGACTAAATTCGCTATGAAACCAATCAGGCAAACGCCACGGTGTAGATGTGTAAGTCCTAACTGTAGCAGACTTTCCACACTGTTAGCATGCCCCGAAAATCAGTAAAAATGCGCGATCCTTTGCAATCTGGAAAGCAATACTGGTAACTTGATTTAACTGCAGATTCATTCGTTGAGTGTTCCTTCTGAACACAAAAATATATTATCACAGTGAAGACGTTGTAAAAATTATTGAGACGTTTGTTTCTCTGCTCCTATATGATGAATACTTTCTTCAGTCATATGCTTTAAAGTTGAGTGTTGATGTGTATGACCGCTTTAAGTTTCCTAACCCGACTATCAGGTTACTTTTCATCCCTTTAAAAGCAGCTTCTCTCGATTTTAAGGGGAGACTTCACTCTGAAACATCATTTTTTTTCAAAAAAAAATTAATGGCTATTTGATCTTTTCGGAGTTTTACTCTTAGATCCCAGAAGCGTTTGGCTGCATTGGAATTACAAGTACGTCTAAAAAATGCTTGAAATGCTGACTGCGTGAGCGTCTGGGATACACCGAAAGGTGCCAAAGATAATTTTTTATTTCGGTCACCATCCGACCTTGGCATAAACTCAAGTTGGGAAAATCAAATTGCAAGATTCCCAGGAAAACTGAAGCGAAACAGTTCGCAGCCAGTCACTGGAAATCAATTACTTTGCATGCTGACTGTATAAATATAAATTTAGGAAATACACTGGAGTCCTGTTCAATACAGTCAATCCTTATCACTGCACTTCCTCGAGAAGACGGTAAATAGATTTTTATTCTGAAAATTAAAGACAAAGGCTACTCTGATTTTGAAATTACAAGAAGCGGCCTCATTTAAGAAGGAAGAGAAAACGTTATGGTGCCAGTGAATTTTATTGGGTATAGGTCTTGAAGCAACATTTATTTTTTGATATAACAATAAAATCCACTTTACCATAAGTTTGTTTTTCTAAGCTGAGAGACAATTTCTTATCGTAAATATTAACCAACCTCAATGAAGTTTTTCAGGAAGTAGTCTTGATGTGTTTAGATCCTTCTACGATTAATATTATCAACAATGTAATTTATTTATTCAAGAACATATTTATGTATCGATAATTAAAGAACATTTAAGGCTGAAATTTGAAATAAGCACTGAAAACAAATTATTAATACTTCTCATAAAATAAATGCAGCGTTGAACTATGTCCTGTGAATATACAGTACCTTCAAAATCTAGAACGTGAAAATTACGGTGAGAGTACCAAAAGCTGATTTTCAATAACACACTGAAATAACATTAAAAATTCAAAGCCGGCCGAGGTGGCCAAGCGGTTAAAGGCGCTACAGTCTGGAACCGCGCGACCGCTACAGTCGCAGGTTCGAATCCTGCCTCGGGCATGGATGTGTGTGATGTCCTTAGGTTAGTTAGGTTTACGTAGTTCTAAGTTCTAGGGGACTGGTGACTTCAGATGTTAAGTCCCATAGTGCTCAGAGCCATTTGAACCATTTGAAAAATTCAAAAGTCGAAAACCATGGAGCTATGGACTTTAAAAGTTGAAACAATTCCCATCTTTACATAATAGACACAGTTTTAGAATTTGGTTGTTATCGGCAAGAAAAGTTAATTCTTGTGATTTGCCTGCGTTTCCGCTGCAAAGATATCCTATTCGATGTCCATTCATACAGATTTTGATTCTGAGGACTTCTCAACGCTAATGCTGCTATTATTCGTTAGAAAAGACTTAACCGTCGAGATAATCTTCTGAATCCTCGTTACAGAATATTTTACCGTATTCCAGGGAACACCACGAGAAGATAGTCTCTTTTCGTACTCATTAAATTTAGTTACAATATTTAAATGATCACAAACGATTATATTAAAGTACTTTTCAATATTTACAAACTTTTCACTAACGTTTTAGTCGTCACTGCAATTTCTGTGCGTAGGCCACACAAGTCACAAATGATTTTAAGATCCTATCCGTTCGAAGTTTCGTTATAGCCTTTTCAATCGTTTCGTCAGTCTTTATTGCTGACTTTTTTCTTCTTTTCTCATCAAAGTTTAAAATTATTCAGTGAAACTGGCTTCCGTGGTATTGTGCATCTTCTCGAAGATTTTTCGCTGATGAGTAAACATCCGGATGAAGTTTTGATATTAATGTATTTATTCTTCGGTTTCATACCTTTCAGACGTTATTAGTTTGACAGCACCTTCCATTCCAGTTCCACATCTCTCTTGGCATGTGTTCGTTATGGCCCACTACATAGTCATGGAAGTCCTGAAGCTTTTGGTTTTCAGGCGTGCTCTCCTGAATACAAAGCCAACCATCATGCAACATTTGCAATGTAAGATGTGCTAGAACAGAACATATTCTTATCTCACAGCATATTTCCTCGCTTTTCTTTATAAACTGGAACAAGGCCGGAACACCGAACTAGTTTCCACGAACACTGATTAACATGATAACTGCAGCCAGTAACCTCTTTTCTAGAAAACAAATGGGTAGTTGCTTGGACGATGGCAGTCTCGAAGTCTGTCATCAGAGATGCAAGTGTCCACACAGGCACATTAGTTCTAATATCTTTTCAAAAAAAAAAAGTTCATGTGTGTGTCACTTTTTGTTTGACAGCAAAACGAACAACTGCGAGGGTTTTGTTTCCTCCCAAGAACTATTAAGGTCGGCATGGAGTATAAACTACTATCCAAACTGCTTGCTCGAATTGTTGAACGTTCCGTCCACAAACAATGATTCACAGTTTGATAAACACCTTTTTTCCTTTTCGCTGGCAAACACGAGTACACTGTGATTCGACCATCCGTTATCCTCTGCAAGTAAAAAAACTGCTACCCTCATTCATCAGTAAATTATTTTCTTGGAATAATATTCCTCCACAATCGGTGGGAAATGTGTAGTTCTATATTTTTCGCCGTATCCGGGTTAACGATTGTTTCGCACCTCCGTGTGATGGTAACGATGCTACAAAGCCTGAACCTCGACTGAAGAGCTGCCCTACTTCTTCAACGTAAACTGATGAAACTATAGCATCTGTCGCTTTTACTCGCTTCTTTGCGGTGACAAAATGTTTCCACATTGTATTTGCTGTTTCATCTGGAATACAAACATGGCTACCTTCGCCTAAAACTGTGTTACTTTTCGTGATTGGTTGGTTGATTTGGGGGAGGGGACCAAACAGAGAGGTCACCGGTCCCATCGGATTAGGAAAGGATGGAGGAAAAAACCGGTCGCGCCCTTTCAAAGGAACCATTCCGGCGTTTGCCTGAAGCGATTTACAAAATGTTTGGATGGCCGGAAGCAGGTTTGAACTGCAGTCCTCCCAAATACGAGTTCAGTAGCTAACGACTGTGCCACATGGGTGGGTTACTTTTTGTGGATAATCTTCCTTCGCATTTATTGTTTTTAACGTTTATACAACCCCAGAAATTCACTCCTTGTTTCTTCCTTTGTTTGTATAGTCCACTACATACTGATGCCCGTTATAAATCAGTAAAGGCTTCCCTTTAGTGGTCTTAGTGAACTCCATTATCTCTGCACTAAAACATGGAACACTACTTGCCAGTAAGAGAGCAGCGGCAGCACTGAACTCTGGGAGAAAGCCACGCACACGACGAACTGGTGCGGGGACAGGGAACTTCGTGCGAAAATAGACTTCGGCTTTCCCCAGAAAAGGTTGCAGGTAGCGGCGGACAGGCCGTTATATCCTACTTCTGGAATGTCCACTACCGCTGCGCGTAGTGACCGCGTGGTTTGCGGCAGCATGTACGGATTGCGCGGCCCCTCCTGGAGGAGGTTTGAGGCCTCCCTCGGGCATGTGTGTGTGTGTGTGTGTGTGTGTGTGTGTGTGTGTGTGTGTTTTGTGGTGTTCTTAGCATACGTTAGTTTAAATAGTGTGTAAGTCTAGGGACCGATGACCTCAGCAGTTTGTTCCCTTACGAATTCACACACATTTGAACGATTGTTCGCTACCTTCAGTATCCTCGATTCCGTGCAAATGTCAGCACATTCCGTCTCCGTACAAGTGTCACAAACTCTGTTCCGAAGGCGGAGAGTGACTCTGGGCTATTGCCGCTGCCCTCAGTATTCGGACCGCGGGCGGCGTCCGCCCTGTGAATCGAGTCCTTTCGTACCTTTCATTAAAGTACTAACAAACACAGTAGGGTATATAGACCATTATTTCGGTTTATTTGCAATATAAGTAACGCAAAAAATGAAGGTAAAAAGATTTCCACATATCGGAACTCTAACAACGACCCTCTGAATACCGTTCTGTCACTTTACACAGCGCCATGGCTGCTTTGAGACTAATATGAATGGCTTACGCCTCGACCGACCCGCGCCAAAGGTGCTAATTTTTGTAAATAATAATAATAATAGTAGTAGTAGTAGTAATGGACATTTAGAAAGACGTAGATTACCTTTGAATGTTTGAAGCCACGTTTATTACTGCCAGAAGCAAGACGAATAAAGAAAGAGGAGAAGATTGAAATGACAGTCAGTGGCTGTTAACAAAGGACAGAATACAAACACAGAACTCTACCGATAAGGCGTAGGGAGAAGTTGCGGGAAGGAAGACTGAGGAGAGTGATCTGCACAGAATATGCGAGATGACTGTTGTGGTAGAAGGTGGGCTATTAGCTGTCTTTTGAGGTTTGGAAGTAGTTTATTTTCTCCGACATTTTGAGGAAGATTGTTACAAAGTCGTGTTTCAGGTACAGAAAATGATTTAGAGAATATGAGAGCGTTATGTGATGATACAGAGATAATTCCACTTTCTAGAGAAGGTGCACTTCTCCTGTGCTGTTGAGATAGTGTAAGAATTGAAAACAAACAAGAGGAAGTGCAGTGACTGAGTAGACCATAGAGCAGACATACAGTATGAGAGTCCCTACACTTACCCGTACATAGCCATGATAATGATGTGATATGGTCAAAACACCGTACATTGCTAATGTATTCAGCGTCAGTACCAGCCTGCATAAGTTTTTGTTCAAAAGTCCTTGGAGAACAGCGTCACCATAGTCTAGTATAGGCAGTACTAGTGTCTCTACGAGATGTTTTTTAATCTCGACAGGAAGCATTTCTGTACTGAGGGAAGCGACGCTAACACCTTCTTACAGACTGCAGTTCTGTGTTCAGGAAAGCCTAAGTGATAGTCGAGAATCATGCCTAAGTTCTTCGCAGAAGAAGAAAAGATTATTTCTGTACCGAAGAGATTCTGTATTTTCACCATTATTCCTCTGCGACATCAAACACTCTGAGAAAAATGGTTCAAATGGCTCTGAGCACTATGGGACTTAACATATGAGGTCATCAGTCCCCTAGAACTTCGAACTACTTAAACCTAACTAACCTAAGGACATCACACACATCCATGCCCGTGGCAGAATTCGAACCTGCGACCGTAGCGGTCGCGCGGTACCAGACTGTAGCGCCAAGAACCGTTCGGCCACACCGGCTCTTCATCATTGGTTAACTTACCTCTTACTTAATTCTGCTGTTTTCCAGTTGTAATCATTTCACAGAAATAAAACTTTTTTCGTTAATGACACACACACTACCGAGCATGACATTTGAATATTAATATAATACACACATCAAAACAAGTTTTGCATCACCTCGGTTCCGAGAGTTCTGGAACCTGTACAGAAAATTGGAATAGAGATCAACATAAACATCATTTCCGCTCTTTTTATAATATGTATAATTATATTTAGTTAGCGTTCAGCCACGTTAAAACAATCAAAACACACAGTCACGCGTTGCCGTGTGTCTTCATTGTTTTATCATGGTTGTAAATAAAATAAACGTAATTAATGCGACTTGTTTCAGTACTTCAAAGAGTTTTAAAACGCGACATTTAAGTGGAAGTGTCGGCGAAGCGTGCAGCAACACTTTTCTTCGCTGTAGGTTACGACAAAGCAGTACTGTTTATAGACCAGTTTCATAATGTCAGTTACGATCACTAAGGAGGAGGAGGAGGAATGTTTGAGTTATACTTGCCGTCGCTAGTGCTGCGGTTAAACACGGAAAACCAGACCAAATGGGAGTGGCGGAAGGAAGCTCTAACGCTTTTTCGAGGAACTACACTCCTGGAAATTGAAATAAGAACACCGTGAATTCATTGTCCCAGGAAGGGGAAACTTTATTGACACATTCCTGGGGTCAGATACATCACATGATCACACTGACAGAACCACAGGCACATAGACACAGGCAACAGAGCATGCACAATGTCGGCACTAGTACAGTGTATATCCACCTTTCGCAGCAATGTAGGCTGCTATTCTCCCATGGAGACGATCGTAGAGATGCTGGATGTAGTCCTGTGGAACGGCTTGCCATGCCATTTCCACCTGGCGCCTCAGTTGGACCAGCGTTCGTGCTGGACGTGCAGACCGCGTGAGACGACGCTTCATCCAGTCCCAAACATGATCAATGGGGGACAGATCCGGAGATCTTGCTGGCCAGGGTAGTTGACTTACACCTTCTAGAGCACGTTGGGTGGCACGGGATACATGCGGACGTGCATTGTCCTGTTGGAACAGCAAGTTCCCTTGCCGGTCTAGGAATGGTAGAACGATGGGTTCGATGACGATTTGGATGTACCGTGCACCATTCAGTGTCCCCTCGACGATCACCAGTGGTGTACGGCCAGTGTAGGAGATCGCTCCCCACACCATGATGCCGGGTGTTGGCCCTGTGTGCCTCGGTCGTATGCAGTCCTGATTGTGGCGCTCACCTGCACGGTGCCAAACACGCATACGACCATCATTGGCACCAAGGCAGAAGCGACTCTCATCGCTGAAGACGACACGTCTCCATTCGTCCCTCCATTCACGCCTGTCGCGACACCACTGGAGGCGGGCTGCACGATGTTGGGGCGTGAGCGGAAGACGGCCTAACGGTGTGCGGGACCGTAGCCCAGCTTCATGGAGACGGTTGCGAATGGTCCTCGCCGATACCCCAGGAGCAACAGTGTCCCTAATTTGCTGGGAAGTGGCGGTGCGGTCCCCTACGGCACTGCGTAGGATCCTACAGTCTTGGCGTGCATCCGTGCGTCGCTGCGGTCCGGTCCCAGGTCGACGGGCACGTGCACCTTCCGCCGACCACTGGCGACAACATCGATGTACTGTGGAGACCTCACGCCCCACGTGTTGAGCAATTCGGCGATACGTCCACCCGGCCTCCCGCATGCCCACTATACGCCCTCGCTCAAAGTCCGTCAACTGCACATACGGTTCACGTCCACGCTGTCGCGGCACGCTACCAGTGTTAAAGACTGCGATGGAGCTCCGTATGCCACGGCCAACTGGCTGACACTGACGGCGGCGGTGCACAAATGCTGCGCAGCTAGCGCCATTCGACGGCCAACACCGCGGTTCCTGGTGTGTCCGCTGTGCCGTGCGTGTGATCAATGCTTGTACAGCCCTCTCGCAGTGTCCGGAGCAAGTATGGTGGGTCTGACACACCGGTGTCAATGTGTTCTTTTTTCCATTTCCAGGAGTGTATTTCTGCAATAGCGTTGATTATATTCCAGAAAACCAGGGAGAATATACTTCTTGACACATGGATTGGTATTTTAATCACTTATACATGAACGTAAGTTAACTGCCTTACCCATCGTGTCACCTCGCCTGGTGAACGCTGTCTCGGGTTGCAGACTATAACATTCTCACAGCTGAAACCGTAAATAAAATTTCAAGTAAGAGTGGCTCAACAGCTTTCCTCCTCTATGACGTCACAAATACACTAACTGAAAAAAATCACAGCACCAAGAAGGATTTCTGCATCATGAACGGAAGTTGGTCGGCATGTTTCTACAGCTGAGAGACGACGCCTATTAAAATGTCGCACCACTCGCATAAGAATGACGCTAGTAGCGCCACTATGAGGATAAAAATCAGGTTCGCTTGAAATACACGCTGTAATGGTACTGAGCGTTAGTTACCTTTCAGATTGGCTGGAGTGAGTTGTCGTTGCTCAAGGAGGCCTCTAAGGCGACAAAGACTCCACTATCAACACCTCACTGAGTTCGAACGAGGTTCTGTAATATGGCTATGGGAAGCTGGATGTTCCTTCTGCGATATTGCAGAAAGACTTAAGCAGGATTGCAGCCACTGTACGTGACTGCTGGCAGCGGTGGTCACGAGAATATATGACCAGAAGAGGACTGGGCTCCGGACAACCTCGTTGCACTGTCTAGAGGGAAGACCATGGTGTTCGGCATATGGTTCTGGCCCATAGTACTCAATCTGCAGCAGCAATTTGAGCAACTGTTGGCACCAAAGTGACACAATGAACTGTTACAATTGGCTACTTCAAGGAGATCTCCGAGCCAGACGCCCTATAGCTAGCATTTCATTGACTACAAACAACCGCCATCTGAGACTCTAGTGGTTACAGGCGAGAGCTCATCGAAGGGCAGAGTGGAGGTCTGCTGAGTTTTCTGATGAAATCTGGTTCTGCCTCGGCGCCAGTGATGGCCGTGTGGTGATCATGAGGCGGCCAGTTGAGGGCCTGCAGCCGACCTGTCTGCGTGGTAAGTACACAGGACCTACACCTGGAGTTACGGTTTGGGGTGCGATTTTGTACGACAACAGGAGCGCTCTATTGGTTATTCCATGCAGCCTGACTAAAAATTACTGCGTCTGTCTAGTGATTCGACTTCTTGTGCTGCCATTCGTTAACAGCATTTCAGGAGGTTGTTTTTTTTTTTTAATAGGACAACGCCAGTCCACATCCCATTGTTATAAACCCAACATGCTCTACAGAGGCCTTGGCCAGGTCGATCACCAGATCTGTCTCCAGTCGAGCACATGGTTGGACATCACCGAGCAACAACTCCAGCGCCATCCACACCAGCATTAACCGTCCCTGTACTGACCAAGTACAACAGGCATGGAACTCAACTCCACTCTACTGACAGACATCCGGCACCTGTACAACACAATGCATGCACGTTATCATGGTTGCGTTCAACATTCTGGTGGTTAAACCGGTTCTTTGAAGTGATAATCAGTTACATATTTTACCTAGACAAATGTATTCCCGAAATTCATTGCTCTACATTACTTATTTTTTGGTTTTGCGATGTTTTATTTTATCACGGAAGCAAACTGTGTAAACGAGATAGTTTTCCAGGTCAGCGAAGCGTGAATTTTGTCCAGAGCCAGTGAAGTAGTTGCAACAGAGGACTGCGGATCACATTTCTGGCACTACGCTGATGCATCGCCGTTGAACCGCGGTGCGGAGACTTTTGCTTATACTGAGTGAAAAAGAGACTGGAGAGCTATAAGATGCACTGGATCGAATTTAGAAGCTCAGTGTCCGCAGCTCATGGTCTTGCGGCAGCGTTCTAGCTTCCCGCGCTCGGGGTCCCGTGTTACATTTCCGGTGGGGTCAGGGATTTTCTCTGCCTCGTGATGACTGGATGTTGTGTGTTCTTCATCATCATTGACTCGCAAGTCGCCGAAGTGGCATCAACTAAAGAGGACTACTTGCAATACGGCGGCCGAACTCCCGCGCATGGGGCCTCCCGGCCAACAATGCCATACGATCGTTTCCTTTTCAGAAGCTCAGTCAACATGATTTGTCTGTTACGGTGAAATAACGCAAAAGAAAGCTTTATCGTTCGTTCCCTCCGAATTGGGAGGTATGCTATGTCTGTAGCAACATCACTGTCGTCTTGGACTGAAAGACATCACCTGTAGCAATAAAAGTATGAAAAAACTTGTTCCCAGTAAAGGTGCGTTGCAGTCGGTTTTGTCTCGTGCCTGCAGGTCCAACGGATTATTTCGACTGTTCTTCCGCTTTCCGTGCTTCGGCTGTATGAAAAAGATTTCAAGCTCTGCTCGGCTGGTGGCACAGTTTGAGATCAGTTTAAAGCAGTACTTTCTTCCGTGGCGGGTTTGTTCTTGCGAGACAATTTACTACCGCAGTGTTAATTGGCTGGAACTGAATACACAGTCTGTTCCTGCTGCTACACCCCACCCTCCTCTCTTTCCCCTTCCGCGGCTTAAGCAAACGGACGTTTCGCTTATGTACACTTCATTAAAAGAGCGGCAGCTTAGCGGAAGTTGTCTTTTTTCGCGTGATATTTCTTTTGAAACAGGTAATAACGTGTTCGTTGGCCATACAGCCACTGGTGACCTAATTAGCAATGGTTCCACAGACACAATAGCAAATAACGCAAGTCAGAACTAGAAAGGTGTTACACAATTTATCCGGAAACAAGTTCTGAAACAGGAGTATTCTGTACTATGACAGTCATCTGACAACGGCACAGGAGATTACCATTCGCTCTACAACATCCTTCAGTATTTCTCTCAAAGAATAACGAGCCCTCGGATTTGGTGACATGCGTGTGCCACACGTCCCCGTAACGTCAGCGCCTTGTCGATGGAGGCGGAATTGACCAGTGCCTTCAAATGCTCCCATAGCCAGAAATCTAAGAGATGAAGGTCAAGTGAACCAAGAAGCTTTGCTGTAGGATCTCGATAGACCGCTCATCCATTAAACGTTTGTGTCGTAGGAGTTGTAGAAAATGGAGTGATTCTCTGTCATGGATATAAATCATCTGTTATTTCTGTAAGGGTCACGTTGTCAAATAACGCAGTTAATTTGTTGCGCCGAAATTGGTAAACAGGACATGCTAATTTGCGCCGTGAAGTGTACAGGCCGCGCGGGATTAGCCGAGCGGTCTAGGGCGCTCCAGTCATGAACTGTGCGGCTGGTCCCGGCGGAGGTTAGAGTCCTCCCTCGGGCATGGGTGTGTGTGTGTGTTTGTCCCTAGGATAATTTAGGTTAAGTAGTGTGTAAGCTTAGGGACTGATGACCTTAGCAGTTAAGTCCCATAAGATTTCACACACATTTTTTTGAAGTGTACAGCCCTAAGAATCAGTCAGCCAGAGTACCTGCCCGCACATATGCCTTGCTTGCAGTCGCTCGAGATTTGAATCGGCCCATACGCAGTTTGTGTGCTGATCTACAGGGTTGTTGTAATTAAACTTTCTTTACTTGAGGGATTCCTTATTAAGAAAGAGTGGTCGTAGGGCAACAAATCTTCGGGAAAATATTTTTAAGCACATGCGGAGGATAAATAACGAATAAACCACTTAAAGAAATTTTAATTTCTACTTGAGAGCGTAACATTTATTAATTGCGTACCCTGTTCACGTTCCAAATTACAAACGTTGCTAAATGTGACGACTATCCGCATCGACGACAGCCTGGAACTGCACTAGAAGACCATTTCACAATTGTTCGCAGCACTTTTCGAACGGTGGACCAGGGAATGTTCAGCTGTCGAGATTCGTGCACTGCTTGAAGATCACACATTGCGCCCAGCATATTCTGCCATTACATCATTAACTTCTTCAACAATTTGTGGCGCAAATGGATATTGCCTCTCCCAGGAACAGTTTCCAAATCTCTGTTTATTTCAAATTTCGGAACAATGTTCTTCAATCCCCGTGCGGGAAGAGGACTTTTCCATATTTCTTTACCGCGGCGATGGTCGCGAAGAGGAGCAGCACTATTGCTGTTGCTTTGATAAAACAGCTTTACAAGTAAAACGATGCTCGCCTCATTCAGACCGAATTTGATTGTCTGCAACTGTAATGGATTCGCAACGCAACGCCGCCCTGCCAGTAGCGACGCGTGAAGGCAAGTCGTGACAGTAACACTATTAACAACGTAAATCCTGCAGCGTACGTTCTGAACATCTTCCATATAATGTTGGGTACCCATGCGATAAACAGTTTTTCGTCTAGAGTGGCCCAAGTAGCGAAAGTTTAATTTATAACCGTTCTATATTATCACCTTCTGAGAGAGTCCTTCCTCTTCCGTAAATAAAATGCAGGCTGTCATTTCCATCTTACAATCCATTGCAGAACTGTTAACTGACATAGTGACCGTGCGGTTACCATTTGTGAGTAATTAGCATTAGTAGCAAATTATCAGAATATACGGGTAAAATATCTATATGTTGTTTCTCAAATCTACTCCATGCTTTGTCTGCCGCATGTTGTTGCATGTTTCTGTGAATTCTCTGTTACTGGTGTTGTAATGAATTAATTTAGTAGTTTAGTAATTACGGTAACAGGTTTACCGCTTCTAGCGGCTCTGTAATTACACGCGCTGAGCCGGTAATGAGGTTATATGATAGCGCTTCTGAATGTTTTCAAATAACGCTTCGTTTGTAGTATCGCAATTTTTATATTGAAGTGATGAATTTCAAGGATTAAGCTAATTAATATTTTTTATCTGCTTGTAGCACTTGAAAGAAGAAATTACAATATTTGCGACTGCACCAATAAATTATAGAAAAAATTCCTTACAATAAAGTGTATGCCACTTTTGTAACATACATCGTCCGTAGCTAAAGCAACTGAAAGACTTCGAAATTAAGAAGTCGCCAGATTCGGATGGAATCCCAGTTCAGTTTTACAGTGAGTACTCCTAGACGTTGGCCCCATACCTACCTTGCATTTTCCGCGTATATCTCTTCCACCGACGTTCCAAACGACTAGAAGAAAGCGCGTATGGCAACCGTAGATGAGAATGGTAAAAGAATAGATCCGCAATATTACGGACCTGTGTCCTTACCTCGGTTTGCTGCAGCATTTTTGGGCGTATTATCAGTTAGAATATAATAAATTTTCTTGAGAGAGAAAAGCTTTTACTCACAAAACAACATGGATGTAGAAAGCAGTTCGAAACTCAACTATCCCGTTGCTCGCGGACCATGGCCGAAAGATAAAAAGCAGATTCAATATTTCTTGATTTCCGGAAGGCGTTTGACACAGTGATACACGGCAGACGGTTAACGATGATCGCACATAAGGAATAGGTTTTCAGATACGTGAGTGCCTTGAAGGCTTTCAAGTAATATGTTGTACTGGATTTTGAGTTTTCATCAGAGACAAAAGTATCGACAGAACTGCCACAGGGAAGTGTAAAAGGACTGCTTTTGTTCTCTATAAGCATAAACAGACGGATATTGTGAGCAGGTATCTGCGAGTGTTTGCTGATGACCCTGTATTATACAGGAAAGTTATTCTCAGTGAGTGACGTTACGGGGATACAGAATGAATCGGACGTAATTTGTATTTGGCTATGATGAATAGCGGCTTCCTATAAGCTTGAAAAAAAATAGGGTGGAGTAGTCTGAAAAACAGTCCTGTAATGTTCGAATATAGTATTAATGGTATGTTGCGTGACACAGTCATGTCTGCTGATAATCTTGGCAGTACGAAACAGAACGAGCACGTAAAGGTGGTTGTAGGGAAGGCGAATGGCTGACTTCGATTCATTGGGATGATTCTACACTCCTGGAAATTGAAATAAGAACACCGTGAATTCATTGTCCCAGGAAGGGGAAACTTTATTGACACATTCCTGGGGTCAGATACATCACATGATCACACTGACAGAACCACAGGCACATAGACACAGGCAACAGAGCATGCACAATGTCGGCACTAGTACAGTGTATATCCACCTTTCGCAGCAATGCAGGCTGCTATTCTCCCATGGAGACGATCGTAGAGATGCTGGATGTAGTCCTGTGGAACGGCTTGCCATGCCATTTCCACCTGGCGCCTCAGTTGGACCAGCGTTCGTGCTGGACGTGCAGACCGCGTGAGACGACGCTTCATCCAGTCCCAAACATGCTCAATGGGGGACAGATCCGGAGATCTTGCTGGCCAGGGTAGTTGACTTACACCTTCTAGAGCACGTTGGGTGGCACGGGATACATGCGGACGTGCATTGTCCTGTTGGAACAGCAAGTTCCCTTGCCGGTCTAGGAATGGTAGAACGATGGGTTCGATGACTGTTTGGATGTACCGTGCACTATTCAGTGTCCCCTCGACGATCACCAGTGGTGTACGGCCAGTGTAGGAGATCGCTCCCCACACCGTGATGCCGGGTGTTGGCCCTGTGTGCCTCGGTCGTATGCAGTCCTGATTGTGGCGCTCACCTGCACGGCGCCAAACACGCATACGACCATCATTGGCACCAAAGCAGGAGCGTCTCTCATCGCTGAAGACGACACGTCTCCATTCGTCCCTCCATTCACGCCTGTCGCTACACCACTGGAGGCGGGCTGCACGATGTTGGGGCGTGAGCGGAAGACGGCCTAACGGTGTGCGGGACCGTAGCCCAGCTTCATGGAGACGGTTGCGAATGGTCCTCGCCCATACCCCAGGAGCAACAGTGTCCCTAATTTGCTGGGAAGTGGCGGTGCGGTCCCCTACGGCACTGCGTAGGATCCTACGGTCTTGGCGTGCATCCGTGCGTCGCTGCGGTCCGGTCCCACAGGTCGACGGGCACGTGCACCTTCCGCCGACCACTGGCGACAACATCGATGTACTGTGGAGACCTCACGCCCCACGTGTTGAGCAATTCGGCGGTACGTCCACCCGGCCTCCCGCATGCCCACTATACGCCCTCGCTCAAAGTCCGTCAACTGCACATACGGTTCACGTCCACGCTGTCGCGGCATGCTACCAGTGTTAAAGACTGCGATGGAGCTCCGTATGCCACGGCAAACTGGCTGACACTGACGGCGGCGGTGCACAAATGCTGCGCAGCTAGCGCCATTCGACGGCCAACACCGCGGTTCCTGGTGTGTCCGCTGTGCCGTGCGTGTGATCATTGCTTGTACAGCCCTCTCGCAGTGTCCGGAGCAAGTATGGTGGGTCTGACACACCGGTGTCAATGTGTTCTTTTTTCCATTTCCAGGAGTGTAGAAAAGTGTAGTCATATGTAAAGGAGATAGCCCGCAGATCACCCCTGCGACCCATTCTTGAGTACTGTTGGAGTGTCTGGAATTAAGCAATATGCAGGCGTGCTCCTAGATTTATAATTGGCAGGTTCTATCAGCGCGTAAATATTGCGGAAATGCTCCATGAACTGAAATGGAAATCCTTGGAGGGAAGACGCCGCCGTTGTCGCAAAACACTGTAGAGGTAGTTAAGAAAACCGGCCTTTACAACAAACTACGGAACGATCCTGTTGCCACCAGTGTACGTACCGCGTAAGCACCGCGAAGACAGAAAAAAAGAGAAATTAGGACCCATACAGAATCGGATACACAGGTGGTTTACCCTCAGTCTATTTGTGGGCAAATGGAATTACTAGCAGTGGTACAATGTACTCTGCGCCATGCACTGTATGGGGCCATGAGGTGTAGGTTTGTAATTTAGATGCACCCTTGAATGTGGAACAGTGGTACGGTATTCGTCAAATACGCGTTTCCTGAAGGGCCCTGCTACAGTCTGACTTGGGGTACTGGATGCATACATTTCTCTCCCGAGTTGCATACCGTATCATATTTCAGTTTGTCACGTTTACAGTGTGAAAAAAATGTCGGTATTTTCACAAACCATTAAGACTTCATTCAAGTTAAATAAATTAGCCTAGTTGGCTGTTCTAAGCAGTTGATTCAGAAGTTTGTGTTCTTATTCGACATCCATCATTTTACTGTTTCTGTTAAACCTATGGCATGTAACATATTAGTACCTCACCAAATTACAGCCAATTTAAATTTAAGGTGACCAGACGGATTCTGTGTGTAACAGTGAGCAGAGTTGTGTGGTTGGTGCACAATATCTTTAGTGTAGGCTCTCCTACTGCAATCTGTTTAGAATTCTTGCGACAATTTCAAACTTATTAAATAATTTTTGATGACTAGTGCACTTCGTCTTTGAATTTTTGCTGTGTCCTCCGTTCAAAAAAGTGGCGAACACACTTTGTGTAATCTTAAGAATAATTGCGAATGACAGTAAAACGTTAAATAATTTGCAGATAGCGGTACTCCAGCGTGCATTACAATGCAACATGCATGTTTCTTCCAACGTCATAATGACAAAACTTGTCAAAAAATACCTTACAGAATTAGTCCCTTTGCTGCGTCAAATCAACGGAAATTTTTGGGAGCATCTTCTACGCCCTGTGGAAATCAATGAAAACTAAACTAAATGTGCTTACGTCATGTTAAGCCTAAACAGATGAAGCGCTTGAGTTCGGAGGTACATAATGAGCACTGTCTTAAGTACTGTCATCATATGGCCGTGTCTTACATCCTCCACAATTTTCTAAGAAGCCTGCTTGATAAATTTTTGTGTGTCAGTATGATAAAATGTATTCATTACCAAAGAGGTCATCACTGACAGAGATAACACTTTTGGAGGCGGGGGCGTATGCTTATCAAAATTGTTCACCATTTTTAATATGAGCATGTAGTTTAATTACTTGTCACACTGGCCCTGATGATAAATTTTATACCTGCTTACATACATGTCCCATCTGTACTTCGGGATTTGAGAAAGCGTGAAAGTAGTTTAGGTATTACCGCTATTTACGTTTACGAAAATATCAGCATCACTTACTGCTAACGTTAGGTGAAGGCCATAAATCGTAAGTGTTGTTTGACACGTCAGATATTTTAAAGCCATATTTTTGTAATAGTATTCTCTCTTCGATCTGAGATCGTCTCACGCACCGTCTTAAGCTGCGTTTTCCTAGCTGCGGGAGTTACCCGCAGCGTGCTGCATAAAACGCGTGCGAGGCCCCGCTGCTCACTTGCACAATGCAAACATACGAGACCGTTCTCGTAGGTTGCGGACAACGCAGTGCCGCAGCAGGTGCCGCCTGCGAGTAACGCTTGCTTGCTGCGGGAGGAGTCTCTGTCGCACGTCGCAGCGATTTACTTGGCCGAAGAGGCAGGGGTAGTCGAATGGGAAGCGAGACGACAGCTCTCTTGTTTTTTTTTCCGTGCGAACAGGCAACAACAGACAATTTTTAACAAAGCTGTTATAGAAACTGTGGTATCGCCGCCAGACACCACACTTGCTAGGTGGTAGCCTTTAAATCGGCCGCGGTCCGGTAGTATACGTCGGACCCGCGTGTCGCCACTATCAGTGATTGCAGACCGAGCGCCGCCACACGGCAGGTCTAGAGAGACGTCCCTGCACTTGCCCCAGTTGTACAGCCGACTTTGCTAGCAATGGT
This sequence comes from Schistocerca piceifrons, assembly GCF_021461385.2. Taxonomy (NCBI): domain Eukaryota; kingdom Metazoa; phylum Arthropoda; class Insecta; order Orthoptera; family Acrididae; genus Schistocerca; species Schistocerca piceifrons. The sequence continues at coordinate 701,633,460 of NC_060138.1, forward strand.
TCACTGACAAATTACGTTCTCATTTGCCGAGACGATAGTTAGCATAGCCTTCAGCTACGTCATTTGCTACGACCTAGCAAGGCGCCATTATCATTTGCTATTTATCTTGTGATGCATGTACCGTCAGACCGATGTTCACCAATTATGGATTAAAGTTAAGTATTCCAGCAGCCACGTACTTTATTTGCTAGTCTCAATTACTTTACCTGTTCCAGACCTCACGCCAGCCTGCGTGAGCTTAAACGCGTGCCTTTCGGCTTCCTCCCAGTGGATTGGCTGTCTTGCGAGTCCACAACAGAAACAATCACCAGAAATGTCGGCTGACCGCTTCTCTGCCTCAGAGGATGGGCAACTTACCGAACTGGTTTCCGTAAAGCAAATTTTGTGGAATATGGCCGACGCCGAGTGGAAAAATAAAATGAAAAGAGAGTTAATTTGGTCAGAAATCGGAGGAAAAACGAATAAAACTATTCGCGAGTGGAACAGGGTTTGGGGGGCTCAGATGTGGTACAGCCAGTACATTCCGCCACACACCATTAGGTGGCTTGTGGAGTATGATTGTAGATGTAGATGTCTCTTATTATGTCCGATGTAATTCATATTTGCCACTCGGTTACAGGAATTACTTCTCAGTTTGTCTTCAGTTAACGAAAGAAAATAATGAAACTGGTTGAGCGTGAGTCTGAAAAATACCATAAACTTCTCCGCATTGTCGAGCAAATGTTTTGTAACTAAAATTTTATATGCTCCTTCTTCACGATGCAAGAACATTTGTCTCACTGCATTGCGCTTCCTGAGTACTCTTTCCAATGACATACAGTCCTCCTCCTCCTCCTCCTCCTATTCCCTGACTTCGATGTACTTTCGGAGTGCCAAAATTAAGTTTTAAGCTCGAGCACTGCGCTGCACATTTGGCCTCCACTGTCTCCGCTGCTACCGTCGCGCTACACCGCCCCGCGGCTAGCAGAAAGCTCCTCGCAGTGCGCAGCAAATAGCGTCGCGCCAACGAACCCTAGAAACTGCTCTCGTCTAGGAGAAACTATAGCACCCACAGACTTCCAACAAACTGCAAAAATTATTTCAAACCTTTCTGAAACTTTTTCTCGCTTTTACTCCCCTCCCCCCCCCCCCCCCCCCTCACAAAAAATGTATAGGGAAAAGTCAGACGTTACATTTTAATTTATTACTTCACTATTACCGACTCCATTGGCGAGAACTTCTGCAGACGTTATCGACATATACTACTGAAGGCAACTATAAAGTTATGTGGTCGTCGACTCTTAGTTTAGGAGATATGGCAAGATAAATATCGAGTAGCGCGAAAGATCAACTTTTCTTAAAACATTAAATATTGATCTATTCCAATAGCACAAAATTTTCATTGAGTTAAAAAAAAGGTATCAGGAAGTAATTCTCTTATCACTTTATCACTGCAGTTGCCGAATTCTAAAACAAACCAAAAGCTTCCTTTTTCAGGGGGGGAGTGTTGGTATGCGAATTGAAATTCAAGCATCACAGGGTAGCAGAAGTCTCAACACTCTGAAAAGGTTTCATGTAGAAAGAATGCGCACCTTTAGTGCGAGTGCGGTCGAACGTACATCTTTGAACTGTTCATGGTTCAAATGGCTTTGAGCGCTATGGGACTTAACATCTGAGGTCATCAGTCCCCTAGACTTAGAACTACTTAAACCTAACTAACCTAAGGACATGACACACATCCATGCCCGAGGCAGGATTCGAACCTGCGACCGTAGCGGTCGCGCGGTTCCAGACTGCAGCGCCTAGAACCGCTCGGCCACAGAGGCCGGCTGAGCTGTTCACGGCTTGCCTCTGATAATTAAATCAGCGTGTCATTTCGTCGTCCTTGGTGAACGGACGGATGCCTACTGCTGCTGCTGCTGCTGCTAATGCTGCTAATACTACTAACAGAAGAAATATTGAATTTAATTGATGAAAGGAGAAAATATAAAAATGCAGTAAATGAAGCAGGCAAAAAGGAATACAAACGTCTCGAAAATGAGGTCGACAGGAAGTGCAAAATGGCTAAGCATGGATGGCTAGAGGACAAATGTAAGGATGTACAGGCTTATCTCACTAGGGGTAAATTAAAGAGACCTTCGGAGAAAAGAGAATCACTTGTATGAATATCAAGAGCTCAGATGGAAAACCAGTTCTAAGCAAAAAAGGGAAAGCAGAAAGGTGGAAGGAGTATATAGAGGGACTATACAAGGGCGATGTACTTGAGGGCAATGTTATAGAAAGGCAAGAGGATGTATATGAAGATGAAATAGGAGATATGATACTGCGTGAAGAGTTTGACAGAGCACTGAAAGACCTAAGTCGAAACAAGGCCCCGGGAGTAGACAACATTCCATTAGAACTACTGACAGCCTTGGGAGAGCCAGTCATGACAAAACTCTACCATCTGATGACTAAGATATATTAGACAGGCGAAATGCCCTCAGATTTCAAGAAGAATATAATAATTCCAAGCCCAAACAAGGCAGGTGTTGACAGATGTGAAAATTACCGAACTGTTTGCTTAATAAGTCACAGCTGCAAAATACTAACGCGAATTCTTCACAGACGAATGGAAAAACTAGTAGAAGATCAGTTTGGATTCCGTAGAAATGTTGGAACATGTGAGGCAATACTGACCTTATGACTTACCTTGGAGAAAGATTGAGGAAAGGCAAACCTACGTTCCTAGCATTTGTAGACTTAGAGAAAGCTTTTGACAATGTTGACGGGAACACTCTTTGAAATTATGAAGGTGGCAGGGGTAAAACACAGGGAGCGAAAGGCTATTTACAATTTGTACAGAAACCAGATAGCAGTTGTAAGAGTCGAGTGGCATGGAAGGGAAGCAGTGATTGAGAAGGGAGTGAGACAGGATTGTAGCCTCTTCCCGATATTATTCAATCTGTATACTGAGCAAGCAGTAAAGGAAACAAAAGAAAAATTCGGAGTAGGTATTAAAATTCATGGAGAAGAAGTAAAAACTTTGAGGTTCGCCGATGACATTGTAATTCTGTCAGAGACAGCAAAGGTCTTGCAAGAGCAGTTGAACGGAATGGGCAGTGTCTTGAAAGGAGGATATAAGATGAACATCAACAAAAGCAAAACGAGGATAATGGAATGTAGTCAAATTAAGTCGGGTGATGCTGAGGGAATTAGATTAGGAAATGAGGCACTTAAAGTAGTAAAGGAGTTTTGCTATTGGGGGAGCAAAATAACTGATGATGGTCGAAGTAGAGAGGATATAAAATGTAGGCTGGCAATGGCAAGGAAAGCGTTTCTGAAGAAGAGAAATTTGTTAACATCGAGTATTGATTTAAGTGTCAGGAAGTCATTTCTGAAAGTATTCGTATGGAGTGTAGCCATGTATGGAAGTGAAACATGGACGATAAATAGTTCGGACAAGAAGAGAATAGAAGCTTTCGAAATGTGGTGCTACAGAAGAATGCTGAAGATAAGGTGGGTAGATCACGTAACTAATGAGGAGGTATTGAATAGATTTGGGGAGAAGTTTGTGGCACAACTTGACAAGATGAAGGGATCGGTTGGTAGGACATGTTCTGAGGCATCAAGGGATCACCAATTTAGTACTACAGGGCAGCGTGGAGGGTAAAAATCATAGAGGGAGACCAAGAGATGAATATACTAAGCAGATTCAGAACGATTTAGGTTGCAGTAGGTACTCGAGATAAAGAAGCTTGCACAGGATAGAGTAGCTTGGAGAGCTGCATCAAACCAGTCTTAGGACTGAAGATAACAACAACTACTTTGTAACGACTTGCTTGAATGATACCCTTGCTTATTTCTCATTTAAGGCCAGTGTGGATTCAAAGTCAACATCAAACATCAGTTTTTTAATGTCCGGTCCGACAAAGAGGCCTTCTTTTAGTTTAGGTTCTGAACGGTGTGGAAACTTTTGGCGGAGATACTTAAAACATGGTACATCTTTAGGCAAAGCCTTTACAAACTGTTTCATTAGGCATAACATTATATGTAGAAGTGGTAGGAGTACGTTTTTTGGATCTAAAAGGTTTTTGCGTAGAATATAGTTCTTACCGGGTTTTAAAGACTCCCTCACAGGCCAGTCCTTTCTGCACCAGTGTTGATCCCTAGCCCTACTGTCCCATTCACACAAGAAACATGAAAATCTGATAAAGACACCTTGCTGACCAAGGATCATGCATGTTCCTTTTCGATTGCCACGTATCATTCAACTTTCAGCAGAATAGCCTGTTTTATTTAACACCATTTCTAGGTTTTCATAGCTTTCTTTCATACGTACAGAATGTCCAGCAGGTATAGATGCATACATGTTACCATTGTGTAATAAAACAGCCTTTAAACTAGTTTTTGATTAATCAATAAACAGCCTTCCTTTTTTATTCAATACGAAACTCATTCATCAGACTGGGAATCTCTGAGCAGTACACTAAATCACCTTCTTGTTGAAAAAAATTGGAAAATTGCTGCTCTCTCTCTTTCTATACGTATATATGCTGGTTCCAACTGCGAATAAGTTCTTTTCTTTTAATCTAGTGCCAAGCAATTCAGCTCTTTCTTTCGTTAAGCCCAGATCCCTAACCAAATCGTCGAGCTGGGTCTGAGTAAAAAAGTTGGGCTCTAGACTTTCTGTATTGCAATGGAATTCACCATCATCTGGCTCATCTAAATCACATTGTACATCAGAAAATACTTCTGTTGGAGCAGAATTTAAATCATCCGGTGGTTCAGGAACCGGCAAATCTACACCATGCGCTACTGGTCGGATGGCGGACGGAAGGTTAGGGTAGCTTATTACCTTCTTGTTTTTCGAATTATGACGAGTAATATCAACACTGCAAAAGTAGCAATCATCGGAATGATTTCTTGGCTCCCTCCATATCTTAGGAACAGCAAATCAAACGCTTCTTTCTCCTTTTTGGACCATTTTCTCAGATCTTCAACACACACATATCATCAACTTCTGTAGTCCTGTCTTCCTGAGTTGCGTGTAATATTACGGTATATTGACAATTTTCACTTTATGGACCGTCTGACAGCAACTGAATGAAACACAGTTTTAGTGCTATACGCATTTCGCCTTTATTTTCTGCAAGGCATCTTCAGTGGCAGGTTGCGTGGACGATTTCCTACATATTACGCTCCTGTCGCATTTTTGGTGTTGTTCTTCTTCTAAATGCCAATTTGCGGTTTTTTCCCACATTTCGCATCACTATGAACTTGCCACTTGTTGCAATGTAATGTTTTGGTTTGCATAGAGCCAGGTAGAAAAGCTAAAAAAATTGAAACCATTAATGAACTCCTCTTACGTCTAAATATCGCGATTCCCGAAGTCGGGAGTATGCCTTGCAGATGCAATATTACCATGAGTGCCATTGAAGCGGTTGCTGATAAGTCGGGCCGTGCTGGAGTGCGGCCGCAGTCAGTTGTAGCTGGGCTGAGCCGATGTGTTGAGTTTTCTGATAGCGGATCTCGTCATCATCAGCCTCCTGATTACTCACCACGGATGCTCGTTAGTTCAAAGTGAAACTCCGAAGACTTGGCAAATGGACGAAGCCGAGAAAAACACGTACTAGCTCAGAGTCCAAATAGGCTCACCAAGTAGAAGTTCGAATCAGGATCCTCTAATATACAAATTCAGTATACAAATAGGGTGAATGTGAGGAGAACGACCTGAAACAGGTCGCTGGCTCGCAATGTTATATTCGAGTTTGGTCTGACAATTCATGGTAGACATTACTTTAAGTCGTACCTTGGTACGAAGTTACTTAAGATTAACAAGGGGCAGCTAATAGTTCCTCTTATTCCACATTCGGCTACCAAGTTTATTACGCTTAATTTAAAATGCGTTCAGCCGTTGGAGGCTGTTGGGCAGTTACATAAGAGCTCCTGGGGCTCTACAGTTCACGAATGTTTACCTGGCCGGCAGACCTCCGACAGCGGGATTATTACACGGCAGCGTGCCAGGTGATTTATGGCTGTGCGAGCCGCATCGACCGGGATTGCTCCTTCAAAGGAGGCGCTGCTGTTCAGGGGTAAAAGCTAACGTCTCGCTTTCAGGGACGCGTTTCGTCGCAGTCGCTTACTTAGTGGGAAGCAAAGGTTAGTCTACGTCAGTGCTCCAGTGTATAATATCGGCAAATCTCTTTCGTATATCGATGAAATGTCCATCAAATCAGGCAGAACAATGTGCATCATTCATGTTTTGATAGTTGAGTGTTGAGATAATGGTGACAATTTGAGGGTAATAACACCTGCATTAATCCTGTTTCTGCTGGTGGAATCACGTAAGACAGATCAAATTGGTGATGTTATCGCTCATCTAAAAACTTGAAAGAAAAAAAACCACAATCTGAGAAATACAATTAATTCTCTTCAGTCATGTGAGAGGTCGGTACGAGGGCAGTTCAATAAGTAATGCAACACATTTTTTTTCTGAAACAGGTGTTGTTTTATTCAGCATTGAAATACACCAGGTTATTCCCCAATCTTTTAGCTACACAACACTATTTTTCAACGTAATCTCCATTCAATGCTACGGCCTTACGCCACCTTGAAATGAGGGCCTGTATGCCTGCACGGTACCATTCCACTGGTCGATGTCGGAGCCAACGTCGTACTGCATCAATAACTTCTTCATCATCCGCGTAGTGCCTCCCACGGATTGCGTCCTTCATTGGGCCAAACATATGGAAATCCGACGGTGCGAGATCGGGGCTGTAGGGTGCATGAGGAAGAACAGTCCACTGAAGTTTTGTGAGCTCCTCTCGGGTGCGAAGACTTGTGTGAGGTCTTGCGTTGTCATGAAGAAGAAGTTCGTTCAGATTTTTGTGCCTACGAACACGCTGAAGTCGTTTCTTCAATTTCTGAAGAGTAGCACAATACACTTCAGAGTTGATCGTTTGACCATGGGGAAGGACATCGAACAGAATAACCCCTTCAGCGTCCCAGAAGACTGTAACCATGACTTTACCGGCTGAGGGTATGGCTTTAAACTTTTTCTTGGTAGGGGAGTGGGTGTGGCGCCACTCCATTGATTGCCGTTTTGTTTCAGGTTCGAAGTGATGAACCCGTGTTTCATCGCCTGTAACAATCTTTGACAAGAAATTGTCACCCTCAGCCACATGACGAGCAAGCAATTCCACACAGATGGTTCTCCTTTGCTCTTTATGGTGTTCGGTTAGACAACGAGGGACCCAGCGGGAACAAACCTTTGAATATCCCAACTGGTGAACAATTGTGACAGCACTACCAACAGAGATGTCAAGTTGAGCACTGAGTTGTTTGATGGTGATCCGTCGATCATCTCGAACGAGTGTGTTCGCACGCTCCGCCATTGCAGGAGTCACAGCTGTGCACGGCCGGCCCGCACGCCGGAGATCAGTCAGTCTTGCTTGACCTTGCGGCGATGATGACACACGCTTTGCCCAACGACTCACCGTGCTTTTGTCCACTGCCAGATCACCGTAGACATTCTGCAAGCGCCTAGGAATATCTGAGATGCCCTGGTTTTCCGCCAAAAGAAACTCGATCACTGCCCGTTGTTTGCAACGCACATCCGTTACAGACGCCATTTTAACAGCTCCGTACAGCGCTGCCACCTGTCGGAAGTCAATGAAACTATACGAGACGAAGCGGGAATGTTTGAAAATATTCCACAAGAAATTTCCGGTTTTTTCAACCAAAATTGGCCGAGAAAAAAAATGTGTTGCATTACTTATTGAACTGGCCTCGTATTATCTTGTTCATACTCCCTTTGCATTTATCAGCTGGATGCAAACTGCAAACACAGGTTATCAACTACATGCTCAGAGACTCGTAGACGAGTTTGCTGTGCGTAAGTTTATAATATGGTAATGTGAAATTCAAAGTACGTTTATAATAAAATATTTTGCGTAAGATGCAACCAAATCCTTTATTTACGTCCGAAAAATGTCCTGTCGAATTTTCAAGCGAAATAAAAGCTGTGGCAACAGAGAACGGAATTTTTTAAATTCAGATGGTAGAGCACTTGCCCGCTGAAGGCAAAGGTCCCGAGTTCGAGTCGGTCGGCCACACAGTTTTAATCTGCCAGGGCGTTTCAATTCACCAATAATTTGACTATATGCCTCAGTTCAGTCAGTACCATTTATCTACATTGGTATCAGGCTGAGTTCATGAATTACGCGCCTGGACTTGAAGTGTGTGCTGATCGCTCCAGCGCAGTGGCCGCCAGTGACTACAGAAGCATTATATGTGTGTTCGGTAGCAAGTGTAAAGCAATAGGATTATATGCTGATGGCAGAAATTTTGATCAGGCTTCCAAAAGAGCTCTTACAGATCCAGTATACTTGGTGTTGAAACTGTAATGACGAACAAAGCAAACAGCAGTGACGGCTAAGCTACCAGCCATGTTGGAGGCTATCCAGCATTAGGAACAAGCATGAGAAGTTACTGGATTATTAATTTTGAGAGTTGTAAAGAGGCAAAGTTACTAGAAAGCAGGTGGCGTTTCTATGGATGGTACATAGAAATATTCGAAGTAATGAGAAAAAGGAAAATCAGCTTCCTGTTGATAACGATGTCTTTAAGAGACAGATCACAAGCTGTATAGTATCATTCCTGAACGTCATATCGAGTAATATACAAGACAGTTCCGCACAATGGACACAAACATAAAATAGAAGCAGTACGTAGTCGCAATCCTCACACTCATGTAGGCAAGTGTCCAACCAACTTTGCACAATAACGAACACCTCGAAATGTATTTCCAGTTTGAAAACACTCCTGTACTTCATGTGTATGACACAAGAAACAAAAAAAATATGTCCACATTTCACATGTTAACATTACTGTAGCAAAGAAAGGAAGTAATTATACAAATTAGAAAAAGTATTCAAGCACATCTGTTGTGAATTACAAGTATTGCAAAAACTAAAAATTTTAATAAAGAAATAATTTTTTCTCGTCGCCCCGTACTTAATAGCATTTTTTTCTTTTGAATATGGAGGAAGATTATGGTTTAACGATACCGTTCACGACGAGTCATTAAAGACGGTATGGTTACGGGAATATTCATGCGCGTCACTGTAATGACATATTTCTGTCAATGGATTTCACTAAAATAAGTAGTCAGCTGGTTCTTTCAGTGAAAACTTAATTTCAAAAACGTTTGTTTATTTAGTGCACTAATACACCAGAGAGTGGAATACAGTCAAGTACTACTTCTACTAATTATATATATAATTCTGAAAATTTGCCTGATGGAAGCACTCGTTCGTTTACTTATTATTGCAACGCACTACGAACTAAATGAACTAAAATGAAACTGCAGGTAACACAATTCACAAATGTTCGCAATAAGTACTACAAAACTTAAACCCTAAACACATTGAATAATAATCATTTGTTAAAGGTACCATACAAAAAAAATTAATGTACACTGGTAGATTTTTTTTCCATCAATGCGGAATTGCAAGAGATTGCTGCCAGTACTTGATCTAACTAATCTCCAAGAGCACATACTAGCAAACCAACGCTGATTCGTGCCCTCGATTGCTCTCATCGACTGACAAAAATTAATTCAATACCTCTAGTTAGTGTACTGCTGCGCTGATTCCCTCCACAGATTGGACCTCCTTAGTTCATTTGCTTACCTGTGCCAAGTGTAGAACTGAGGAATTGGAATAGCTCCAGATGTGCAAATTAATTAATACTACGTGCCATGCATTTGGTATGAGAACTTTTCCATTATCATGTCTCGCTAACATTTTCCGTTTTGTATGTTTGCTTTCGTTTTAGAGGAAAGCAGTTTTCGAACAACAAGAGTTACCTGTTTTTAAGTTCTGAACCGCTGGAAATATTTTTTTCGGCGTCATGACATGATTTGGATTTTTTTTTTGTCGGAAACCTTTTTCTACCTTTACTCTGCTGAGCATCGGAAATCACAGCCTGTGTAACTGAGGTCAACATAAACCTGCATTCTCATTGGAGATCAGTTGGTTGGTCCGGGCAGGGGACCAAACAGCGAGGTCATCGGTCCCATCGGATTAGGGAAGGATGGGGAGGGAAGTCGGCCGTGCCCTTTCTAAGGAGCCATCCCGGCACTTGGCTGAAGCTATTTAGGGAAATCATGGACAACCTAAAACAGGGTGGCTTGACGCGGATTTGAACCGTTGTCCGCCCGAATGCGAGTCCAGTGTGCTAACCATTGCGCCACCTCGCTCGGTGCAGTTCAGAGGGGCGCGCTGTGTCTCCAATAGTGAATGGGTCATTGAACTTCCAATGTACTGTTAAGTCTGGCAACGTGCTTGGCAGGTTCAAGCATAGACCTTACGTGCATTGACACTTAATGCCAAGAAGGGTTACCGAGCGAGGTGGTGCAGTCTTTAGCGACTGGATTCGCATTCGGGAGGACGACGGTTCAAACCCGTGTCCGGTCATCCAGATTTAGATTTTCCATGATTTCCCGAAACTGCTCTGGGCAGATGATGAGACGGGTCTTGTGAAAGAGCACGGCCGATTTTCTACTCCATCCGTGACACAATCCGATCTTGTGCCCCATCTCTAATGACTTCGATGTCGACGAGACGTTAAACCCAAACTTCCTTCCTTTCTTCCAGGAAGGGTTGTCAGAATTAACAGTTGTCAGCCGAAACGACACACACCACATTGGCATCATTCAAACATTCAGCTGTTTTCATGAGACCAAAAAACACTGAAAATCATTCCTGTAGCGGTTGGCTGCATTCAGCAGCAGCAACAGCAGCTGATGACTGCTATATAATTATACATATTGCGAGTTTGAGACAACTCGAGTTAAACACAACACAACTGTGAGCTGTATTTTTGGAGGCAGCTAGGGTCTACCAGGTATCAGTGCATGTCTATATGTGCGCGCGCGTCCACACACACACACACACACACACACACACACACACACACACACACACACAGAGAGAGAGAGAGAGAGAGAGAGAGAGAGAGAGAGAGAGAGAGAGAGAGGGGTACCTTCGTAGAGGCCAGCGCAAAGCGGCTTGAATCAGTGCGGAGAATATCCCCTTGTTCTGAAATGGGGCAGTGCACAACGGTAGCTGGGTGGCGCCGCCGATGAGGGCAGACACACAACTGTTGGTGAGCCGAAATGTATGAGACACAGTTTGTCAATGTCGACACTACCAGTGAACGATACGCTGCGCTGACAAAATTGAAGGGCGCATCCTAGAATTTTTCTGAAATTATTTTACATGAAGAATTCAGTAAAAATTTTATTTCTTCTTGCTTATAGTTTTATTTCTCAGCTTCATGGTGAGTACCTACCATTTCGTCAGTGGTCATGGTGCTACTAGATTATACATTGCTGCATATCAAATTTAGCTAATATACTGATTTTTTTCTTAAAACTTGAGAGTAGGTATACGTGTGTCTCCGGTCTCGAGAAAATGAAATTAATGCAGCGCATTTGTAATTGTACAGTTTTGTTAACTAGTTAGGTATATCATCGTAATATTGGGGGATACTGTAACCATATCTGGTGCTTTATTAAATAAAAATAATTTATTTTCCGTTATCTACAAATCAGAAAAAATACACATTATATTGTATATAAGCGCTTCCTGAAGAACTATGTTCATCAACTACAATTTTAAAAGTCCAGAATTAACAGTTTATTTCACTTCTTCACAAACTAAATAACAGATTCGTGATTAATGTCTTCACTGCTGCTAAGCAAATCTAAAACACCTCAAGCCCCTAATACAGTGGCCTGTTAACTCTGTATGCATCTACAGTAACTGGTAATGCTGCACGTGTTTAGAGCCAAAAATTGCTCCGTGTTCAGATCAACACCAAACACGATAAATATGAGTCTGTAAACTGCAGGGGGATCACTGCTTACTGCTGTCATCTGCAGCAGGACATTAAGCGGAATCAGCGGCGACGAGCGAAAATGTGTACCGGATCGGGTTTCGAATCTGGGATCTCCTGCTTAATAGGCAGGAGCTATGACCACAGCGCCATCCGGGACACAGTGTTATCGCAACTGCGCGGACTATCTCTGCGCGCCTCACGGCCGATCCACACTCCGACCGAGAGCCACCTATCCGCAATTGCTGTCCAATAATACTCCTGTTCGCTACTCAGCGATTCAGCCAGGGGGTCGGACGTATTTGCGCATTAGCACTGAAGAAGGTGGATCCATTGCCCATTAAGGCTTACGGGTTGTATGAACGTGTGGTGTCTGTTCTTTAGAACGTGGCGCTCGGTGGGAGCGTGTATCGGCCACGAGGTGTGCTGAGATAGTCTGTGCAATTGCGAGACCGCTGTGTTCTGGATGGCGCAGTGGTTTACCCCACCTGACAGCACTGACCCCCCTTCAGTTTACATGTAATGTTTCACAGCTGCGGATTCTGCGTGGTGTCTGTCCTTTCAGACATGTCCAAAAGAGCACACACCACGCATTCGTATAAATTTAAGTATGTCAAAGACTCCATAAAATGATTCTAAATGTCGAACATGGCTAAAATAATGAAGTCCCCACTAATCGGATAGAGGGCGAGTTCAGCCTCTAATGGGATTAATCTACTCTGAATCAGCACAACACAAGGATATTGCAAGTTCCACCGAACCTCAGGTATAATAATTGTAAATGTTGACCGCTGTGGAATTCTGAGTCCTCAACGAAACGCCGCTTGAAATACTTATGTGTCTGTCGAAAAACTTCTAAGTTCCTGTTCCGCGCAGCTAGATTGCCACCCACAGCAGTGTCGATCCTGCCTGTTAAGCTGCATCCAAGCAGCTCTGAAAGAGCCAAGATGGCAGGCAGCTGCTTTTTGTAAGTTTGGTCCCCTTTCCCCTGGAAATTCCAAGAATTCACGTTACTTAACTTGTCAGAGAAATTCCCAGTCTCACTTACATCATTCATATCAGAATTAGAACTTAACTTATATGCATCATTGGTTGTCGTTGTTGTGGTCTTCAGTACAGAGACTGGTTTGATGCAGCTCTCCATGTTACTCTATCCTGTGCAAGCTTCATCATCTCCCAGTACCTACTGCAACCTATATCCTTCTGAATCTGTCTAGTGTATTCCTCTCTTAGTCTCCCTCTATGATTTTTACCCTCCACGCTGCCCTCCAATACTGAATTGGTGATCCCTTGATGCCTCAGAATAGGTCCTACCAACCGATCCCTTCTTCAAGTCAAGTTGTGCCACAAACTCCTCTTCTCCCCAATTCTATTCAATACCTCCTCATTAGGTACGTCATCTACCCATCTAATCTTCAACATTCTTCTTCAGCATCACATTTCGAAAGCTTCTATTCTCTTCTTGTCTAAACTATTTATTGTCCACGTTTCACTTCCATACATGGCTACACTCCATACAAATACTTTCAGAAACGACTTCCTGACACTTAAATCTATACTTGATGTTAACAAATTTATCTTCTTCATTAACGCTTTCCGTGCCATTGCCAGTCTACATTTTATATCCTCTCTACTTCGACGATCATCAGCTATTTCGCTCCCCAAATAGCAAAACTTCTTTACTATTTTAAGCGTCTCACTTCCTAATCAAATTCCGGCAGCATCACCCAATTTAATTAGACTACATTCCATTATACTCATTTTGCTTTTGTTGATGTTCATCTTACATGCTCGTTTCAAGACACTGTCCATTCCATTCAACTGCTCTTCCAAGTCCTTTGCTGTCTCTGACAGAATTACAATGTCATCAGCGAACCTCAATGTTTTTATTTCTTCTCCATGAATTTTAATACCTACTCCGAATTTTTCTTTCGTTTCCTTTACTGCTTGCTGAATATACAAATTGAATAACATCGGGGATAGGCTACAACCCTGTCTCACTCCCTTCCCAACCACTGCTTCCCTTTCGTGCCCCCCAACTCTTACAACTGCCATCTAGTTTCTGTACAAATTGTAAATAGCCTTTCGCTCCCTGTATTTTACCCCTGCCACCTTCAGAATTTGAAAGAGAGTATTCCAGTCAATATTGTCAAAAGCTTTCTGTAAGTCTACAAATGCTAGAAGCGTAGGTTTGCCTTTCCTTAATCTTTCTTCTAAGATAAGTCGTAGGGTCAGTATTGCCTCACGTGTTCAAACATTTCTACGGAATACAAACTGATCTTCTACTAGTTTTTCCATTCGTCTGTAAAGAATTCGCGTTAGTATTTTTCAGCTGTGACTTATTAAACTGATAGTTCGGTAATTTTCACATCTGTCAACGCCTGCTTTCTTTGGGATTGGAATTATTATATTCTTCTTGAAGTCTAATGGTATTTCTCCTGTCCCATACATCTTGCTCACCAGATGGTAGTTTCGTCAGGACTGGCTCTCCCACGGCCGACAGTAGTTCCAATGGAATATTGTCTACTCCGGGGGCCTTGTTTTGACTCAGGTCTTTCAGTGCTCTGTCAAACTCTTCACGCAGTATCATATCTCCCATTTCATCTTCGTCTACATTCTCTTCCATTTCCTTAATATTGCCCTCAAGAACATAGCCCTTGTATAGCCCCTCTATATACTCCTTCCACCTTTCTGCTTTCCCTTCTTTGCTTAGAACTGGGTTTCCATCTGAGCTCTCGATATTCATACAAGTGGCTCTCATTTTTCCAAAGGTCTTTTTAATTTTCCTGTAGGCAGTATCTGTCCTACCCCCTAGTGTGCACTAAAACCTTATTGAAATGTTATATTACACTCAGTAATACGATAAATTGTTTGTGAAGATAACGGACCAGAGGCGTCACAAAATGTAGTACATCATCCGGAACAGTACCTCTTCGAATACTGACTGAGCTAGAACCGACCATGTTAAGCTACTCAGACAACCGAAACCGTGATCTGCCTACTCTAAATCTTCAGTGCGCAAGAAATTAAGGTACCTGAAACCAGGAATATTTTACTTTCCCCAGGAGTAACCAACGGTATATTACGTACACACGCAAGTAAAGCTCATAAAACTATGACATGATGAATGTACACATATCTGTCAAATTTAAAATTGCTTGCCCCCTAACGTATCTACTCGCTAAACGCACTGGGCAGATCATTGTCAGCTACTGCTTGCTAACGTAATGCCGGACAGTTCACAACTGCTCAACGAGCAATAATCCGTTAGAGAACTGGCGCAAAAAAAAACAGCAAACACAGGTATGCATAAGCAATTAAGAAGCGAATTAAAAATAATGACTGAATGACTTCGATCTCGTTAGTAATAAGAGCACTTATTTGCAATAATAAGGTCAGTAGTCATTTTTTCTGTTTTTCCATCGTTCCTTAGTTGTTAAAAAGTTGTGGAGGTATGTTCCGTCTACGCAACTAAGTGAAGGCAGTTTGTTCATTCCCATACGCGTTTCGTTTCTTTTATTTCTGAAGCATCTTCAGTGGCCTGTAATGCATGTGGTAGTTACTATATGTTACCATGTTACATTTAGTCGTTATTTTCTGTTGTTTTTGCGTTAGAATCAACTTTCGTAGAACAAATATCGTGATCTGAAATTATCGTTTTCAGTGACATACGATTTCCAGCGTTGTTACCCCTTATGTGTGGTCCTGGAGATGTGTTCATTCGTCTGCATACTCCAGTTGCCCGATTTCCGGCGTTCTTTCACCCACATGTGATTCAGTACATCGCATACAATACTTGAACTTTACGTTTTATGTTGTGTTTTCGGTGTGTACTGTTGCCAACGATTGCTACGTGTTTATCATTCGTCGTCTTTGCGCGCGCGTGTGTGTGTGTGTGTGTGTGTGTGTGTGTGTGTGTGTGTGTGTGTGTGTGTCTCATTGAGTACTTTCTTTTTCATTACAGCATTACAGTGGCTCCTTGTAAGCAGCATTTTGTTGTGATTATTCACTCTGATAACAGTCATGTCATGTTATGTTCCGTGCTGGATAGTTTGTGAACATATTTTATAAGGTGTTTTCCATATTTCCAATTTTTTTATGCTCTTTATAGCTAGTTCCGAAGTTACTGCCTGCCATCGCCAGGTATTTCTTGGCAGCCTAACTGGAATATATACTGCTCCTTGGTATTTATCTAGTTTGTCTGTAAATGTGACCGGAATGTGTTTCTTGCTCTGTGGGCAGCATGGAATGTGTTTCTTGCTCTGTGGGCAGTGTGTAATCCCTGTTCATTAAATATATTTGCTATATTGTGTGTTGCTTTCTGTTTGTATTTTGAAGTGTACCATTTATTTTCGTTAGTCATGTCATGAGTGTAACTGTTTTGTTTTTCGGTGTACGCTGTAGTGTCTGTGGGGTTCTTGGTGTTTGTGATCTCTGCTTGTTTTCAGTTTTCCTTAGTTGTGTTTTAATTTTTTAGTTTAGTTTTTCTACTATATCGGTGTTGTAACCATTGTTCGTAGATATGAGTTGTATTGTTTGTAATTCTTTTTCATGGTTTTCTTTGCTAAGTGGAGTGTTATTTAGTCTGTGTAACATGTGTCTTAGCGCCACTGGTCATTAAAATTGTGCGTGGTTGAATGAAGCTTCTGTAATTGTGTCCATGGCTGCTGGCTTTCTGAAGATGTCAAATGCGTGTGCATTGTTGACTCTTCATTGTTGTGGCCAAGAAATGTATTTGCCTTTCTTTTTCTTTTTCCATGGTGAACTGAATATTTTTATCAAATATTTTTTATTCCGGGCGGGGACTACTTAAGAGGATGTCGTTATCAGGAGAAAGAAAACTGGCGTTCTACGGATCGGAGCGTGGAATGTCAGATCCCTTAATCGGGCAGGTAGGTTAGAAAATTTAAAAAGGGAAATGGATAGGTTGAAGTTAGATATAGTGGGAATTAGTGAAGTTCGGTGGCAGGAGGAACAAGACTTCTGGTCAGGTGACTACAGGGTTATAAACACAAAATCAAATAGGGGTAATGCAGGAGTAGGTTTAATAATGAATAGGAAAATAGGAATGCGGGTAAGCTACTACAAACAGCATAGTGAACGCATTATTGTGGCCAAGATAGATACGAAGCCCATGCCTACTACAGTAGTACAAGTTTATATGCCAACTAGCTCTGCAGATGACGAAGCAATTGAAGAAATGTATGATGAAATAAAAGAAATTATTCAGATTGTGAAGGGAGACGAAAATTTAATAGTCATGGGTGACTGGAATTCGAGTGTAGGAAAAGGGAGAGAAGGAAACATAGTAGGTGAATATGGATTGGGGGACAGAAATGAAAGAGGAAGCCGCCTGGTCGAATTTTGCACAGAGCACAACATAATCATAACTAACACTTGGTTTAAGAATCATGAAAGAAGGTTGTATACATGGAAGAACCCTGGAGATACTAAAAGGTATCAGATAGATTATATAATGGTAAGACAGAGATTTAGGAACCAGGTTTTAAATTGTAAGACATTTCCAGGGGCAGATGTGGACTCTGACCACAATCTATTGGTTATGACCTGTAGATTAAAACTGAAGAAACTGTAAAAAGGTGGGAATTTAAGCAGATGGGCCCTGGATAAACTAAAAGAACCAGAGGTTGTACAGAGATTCAGGGAGAGCATAAGGGAGCAATTGACAGGAATGGGGGAAAGAAATACAGTAGAAGAAGAATGGGTAGCTTTGAGGAATGAAGTAGTGAAGGCAGCAGAGGATCAAGTAGGTAAAAAGACGAGGGCTAGTAGAAATCCTTGGGTAACAGAAGGAATATTGAATTTAATTGATGAAAGGAGAAAATATAAAAATGCAGTAAGTGAAACAGGCAAAAAGGAATACAAACGTCTCAAAAATGAGATCGACAGGAACTGCAAAATGGCTAAGCAGGGATGGCTAGAGGACAAATGTAAGGATGTAGAGGCCTATCTCACTAGGGGTAAGATAGATACCGCCTACAGGAAAATTAAAGAGGCCTTTGGAGATAAGAGAACGACTTGTATGAATATCAAGAGCTCAGATGGCAACCCAGTTCTAAGCAAAGAAGGGAAAGCAGAAAGGTGGAAGGAGTATATAGAGGGTCTATACAAGGGCGATGTACTTGAGGACAATATTATGGAAATGGAAGAGGATGTAGATGAAGATGAAATGGGAGATATGATACTGCGTGAAGAATTTGACAGAGCACTGAAAGACCTGAGTCGAAACAAGGCCCCCGGAGTAGACAATATTCCATTGGAACTACTGACGGCCGTGGGAGAGCCAGTCCTGACAAAACTCTACCATCTGCTGAGCAAGATGTATGAAACAGGCGAAATACCCTCAGACTTCAAGAAGAATATAATAATTCCAATCCCAAAGAAAGCAGGTGTTGACAGATGTGAAAATTACCGAACTATCAGCTTAATAAGTCACAGCTGCAAAATACTAACAAGAATTCTTTACAGACGAATGGAAAAACTAGTAGAAGCCAACCTCGGGGAAGATCAGTTTGGATTCCGTAGAAACACTGGAACACGTGAGGCAATACTGACCTTACGACTTATCTTAGAAGAAAGATTAAGGAAAGGCAAACCTACGTTTCTAGCATTTGTAGACTTAGAGAAAGCTTTTGACAATGTTGACTGGAATACTCTCTTTCAAATTCTAAAGGTGGCAGGGTAAAACACAGGGAGCGAAAGGCTATTTACAATTTGTACAGAAACCAGATGGCAGTTATAAGAGTCGAGGGACATGAAAGGGAAGCAGTGGTTGGTGGGAAGGGAGTAAGACAGGGTTGTAGCCTCTCCCCGATGTTGTTCAATCTGTATATTGAGCATGCAGTAAAGGAAACAAAAGAAAAATTCGGAGTAGGTATTAAAATTCATGGAGAAGAAATAAAAACTTTGAGGTTTGCCGATGACATTGTAATTCTGTCAGAGACAGCAAAGGACTTGGAAGAGCAGTTGAATGGAATGGACAGTGTCTTGAAAGGAGGATATAAGATGAACATCAACAAAAGCAAAACAAGGATAATGGAATGTAGTCTAATTAAGTCGGGTGATGCTGAGGGAATTAGATTAGGAAATGAGACACTTAATGTAGTAAATGAGTTTTGCTATTTGGGGAGCAAAATAACTGATGATGATCGAAGTAGAGAGGATATAAAATGTAGGCTGGCAATGGCAAGGAAAGCGTTTCTGAAGAAGAGAAATTTGTTAACATCCAGTATTGATTTAAGTGTCAGGAAGTCATTTCTGAAAGTATTCGTATGGAGTGTAGCCATGTATGGAAGTGAAACATGGACGATAAATAGTTTGGACAAGAAGAGAATAGAAGCTTTCGAAATGTGGTGCTACAGAAGAATGCTGAAGATAAGGTGGGTAGATCACGTAACTAATGAGGAGGTATTGAATAGGATTGGGGAGAAGAGAAGTTTGTGGCACAACTTGACCAGAAGAAGGGATCGGTTGGTGGGACATGTTCTGAGGCATCAAGGGATCACCAATTTAGTATTGGAGGGCAGCGTGGAGGGTAGAAATCGTAGAGGGAGACCAAGAGATGAATACACTAAGCAGATTCAGAAGGATGTAGGTTGCAGTAGGTACTGGGAGATGAAAAAGCTTGCACAGGATAGAGTAGCATGGAGAGCTGCATCAAACCAGTCTCAGGTCTGAAGACCACAACAACAACATTTTTTATTCCAGTCTCTGATCACAATATCAGTTCTTCAGACGAAGACCGGTTTCAGTTCTTAATGACCATCCTCAAATCTAAAATATATAAATACATAAATATAGTGAGCATTGTGTCTTTCAACATAAAACAGCAATAAGTATCAAAATATACTGTCATGCAACCAGGGAAATGTACAGATAAAATACGGTAAAACGTACCTTTTTTACACCATGTCCTTAAGTGATAAGACCATAATGGCATCGTCAAAACGTACAAATATAATCAGCACAGCATTGTCATATGGTTCTAAAATAAGGTGTAGAATAGGGCACATCGTCCACACAGCGATTATTGCAGCTGGCTACTGAAGTACAGTAGCAACCAGAAACCTGTTTGCCTACATCCTCCCGTGAAGTCGCTACTGTGGGCTTAGATGTAGTCATCATTTACTCAAAAAACAAAATCTAATAAAAACACATCAGGTAAAACGCATGTAGCCGAATTATTAAAACTGATGACTATCAAACACTACTGGACATTAAAATTGCTACACCACGAAGATGACGTGCTACAGAAGCGAAATTTAACCGACAGGAAGATGATGCTGTGATATGCAAATGATTAGCTTTTCAGGGCATTCACACAAGGGTTGGCGCCGGTGGCGACACCTACAATGTGCTGACATGAGGACAGTTTCCAATCGATTTCTTATACACAAACAGCAGTTGACCGGCGTTGCCTGGTGAAACGTTGTTGTGATGCCTCGTGTAAGGAGGAGAAACGAGTACCATTACGTTTCTGACTTTGATAAAAGTCGGATCGTAGCCTATCGCGATTGCGGTTTATCGTATCGCGACATTGCTGCTCGCGTTCGTCGAGATCCAATGGCTGGTAGCAGAATATGGAATCGGTGGGTTCAGGAGGGTGATACGGAACGCCGTGCTGGATCCCAACGGCCTCGTATCACTAGCAGTCGAGTGACAGGCATCTTATCCACATGGCTGTAACGGATCGTGCAGCCACGTCTCGATCCCTGAGTCAACAGATGGGGACGTTTGCAAGACAACAACCATCTGCACGAACAGTTCGACGACGTTTGCAGCAGCATGGACTATCAGCTCGGAGACCACGGCTGCGGTTACCCTTGACGCTGCATCACAGACAGGAGCGCCTGCGATGGTGTACTCAACGACGAACCTGTGTGCACGAATGGCAAAACGTCATTTTTTTCGGATGAATCCAGGTTCTGTTTACAGCATCATGATGGTCGCATCCGTGTTTGGCGACATCGCGGTGAACGCACATTGGAAGCGTGTATTCGTCATTGCCATACTGGCGTATCACCCGGCGTGATGGTATGGGGTGCCATTGGTTACATGTCTCTGTCACCTCTTGTTCGCATTGACGGCACTTTGAACAGTGGACATTACATTTGAGATGTGTTACGACCCGTGGCTCTATCCTTCATTCGATTCCTGCGAAACCCTTCATTTCAGCAGGATAATGCACGACCGCATGTTGCAGGTCCTGTTCGATCCTTTCTGGATACAGAAAATGTTCGACTGCTGCCCTGGCCAGCACATTCTCCAGACCTCTCACCAATTGAAAAAGTCTGGTCAATGGTGGCCGAGCAACTGGCTCGTCACAATACGCCAGTCACTACTCTTGATGAACTGTGGTATCGTGTTGGAGCTGCGTGGGCAGCTGAACCTGTACACGCCATCCAAGCTCTGTTTGACTCAATGCCCAGGTGTATCAAGGCCGTTATTACGGCCAGAGGTGGTTGTTCTGGGTACTGATTTCTCAGGATCTAAGCACCCAAATTGCGTGAAAATGTAATCACATGTCAGTCATAATCATCATAATCATCATCATCATCATCATTTAAGACTGATTATGCCTTTCAGCGTTCAGTCTGGAGCATAGCCCCTCTTATACAGTTCCTCCCTGAGCCCCTATTCAGTGCTAACATTGGTGCCTCTTCTGATGTTACGCCTATTACTTCAAAATCATTCTTAACCGAATACAGGTACCTTCTCCTTGGTCTACCCCGACTCCTCCTACCCTCTACTGCTGAACCCATGAGTCTCTTGGTTAATCTTGCTTCTCCCATGCGTGTAACATGACCCCACCATCTAAGTCTGTTCGCCCTGACTGCTACATCTATAGAGTTCATTCCCAGTTTTTTTTTTATTTCCTCATTGTGCACACCCTCCTGCCAATGTTCCCATCTACTAGTACCTGCAATCATCCTAGCTACTTTCACATCCGTAACCTCAACCTTATTGATAAGGTACCCTGAATCCACCCAGCTTTCGCTCCCATACAACAAAGTTGGTCGAAAGATTGAACAGTGCACAGATAACTTAGTCTTGTGACTGACTTCCTTCGTGCAGAAGAAAGTAGATCGTAGCTGAGCGCTCACTGCATTAGCTTTGCTACACCTCGCTTCCAGTTCTTTCACTATGTTGCCATCCTGTGAGGATATGCATCCTAAGTACTTGAAACCTTCCACCTATTCTAACTTCGTTCCTCCTCTTTGGCACTCAATCCGTTTATATCTTTTTCCCACGGACATTACTTTTGTTTTGGAGATGCTAATCTTCATACCATAGTCCTTACATTCCTGATCTAGCTCTGAAATATTACTTTGCAAGCTTTCAATCGAATCTGCCATCACAACTAAGTCATCCGCATATGCAAGACTGCTTATTTTGTGTTCACATATCTTAATCTCACCCAGCCAGTCTATTGTTTTCAACATATGATCCATAAATAATATGAACAACAGTGGAGACAGGTTGCAGCCTTGTCTTACCCCTGAAACTACTCTGAACCATGGACTCAATTTACCGTCAACTCTAACTGCTGCCTGACTATCCATGTAAAGACCTTTAATTGCTTGCAAAAGTAGCCTTGTCTTACCCCTGAAACTACTCTGAACCATGGACTCAATTTACCGTCAACTCTAACTGCTGCCTGACTGTGTATGTAAAGACCTTCAATTGCTTGCAAAAGTTTGCCTCCTCACGTAGAACAGACAATAACTTCCTCCTAGGAACCCGGTCATATGCTTTTTCCAGATCTATTAAGCATAGATACAATTCCCTGTTCCACTCAACACTTCTTCATTATTTGCTGTAAGCTAAAGATCTGGTCCTGACAACCTCTAAGAGGCCTAAACCCACACTGATTTTCATCCAATTGGTCCTCAACTAATACTCGCACTTTCCTTTCAACAATACCTGGGAAGATTTTACCCACAACGCTGATCAAAGAGATACCTCCGTAGTTGTTACAGTCTTTTCTGTTTCCACGTTTAAAGATTGGTGTGGTTACTGCTTTTGTCGAGTCTGATGGAACCTGTCTCGACTCCCAGGCCATATCAATTATCCTGTGTAGCCATTTAAGACCTGACATTCCACTGTATTTGATGAGTTCTGACTTAATTTCATCCACCCCAGCCGCTTTATTGCACTGCAATCTATTGGCCATTTTCTCCACTTCCTCAAATGTGATCCTATTTCCATCATCATTCCTGCCCCATTGTACATCGAAATCTGAAACATTACTGATCGTATTTTCACCTACATTGAGCAACTCTTCAAAATATTCCCACCATCTGCCCAAGGCATCAACAGGATTCACCAGCAGTTTTCCTGACCTGTCCAAAATACTTGTCATTTCCTTCTTACCTCCTTTCGAAGACTGCTAATTACACTCCAGAATGGTTTTCCAGCAGCTTGACCCAAGGTGTCCAACCTGTTTCCAAAGTCTTCCCAAGATTTCTTCTTGGATGCTTTAATTATCTGTTTGGCTTTGTTTCTTTCTTCAACATAACTTTCTCTGTCTACCTAAGTTCTAGTATGTAGCCATTTTTGATATGCCTTCTTTTTCCTTTTACAGGCTGCCTTGACTGTGTCATTCCACCAAGCTGTTTGCTTCATCCTAGCTTTACACACGACTGTTCCAAGACATTCTTTGGCCACTTCTAGTACTGTGTCCGTGTACCTTGTCCATTCCTTTTCCAATGACTGTAATTGACTACATTCAACTAACTGGTACCTTTCTGAGATCGCTGTTATGTACGTGTGCCTGATTTCCTTATCCTGAAGTTTCTCCACTCTTATCCTCCTACATATGGACCTGACCTCCTGCACTTTCGGCCTCACAATCCCAATTTCACTGCAGATTAAATAGTGATCAGTGTCATCAAAGAATCCCCTGAATACACGTGTGTCCCCCACAGCCTTCCTGAATTCCTGATATGTTGTTATATAGTCGATGACAGATCTGGTTCCCCTGCCTTCCCAAGTATACCGGTGAATGTTCTTATGTTTAAAAAAGGAGTTGGTGATTACTAAGCCCATACTGGCACAGAAATCCAAGAGTTGTTTCCCGTTCCTGTTGGCCTTCATATCCTCTCCATATTTACCCATAACCTTTTCATACTCTTCTGTTCGATTTCCAATCCTGGCATTAAAATCACCCATGAGCAGAACACTGACCTTGTCCTTTACTCTAACAACTACATCACTGAGTGCCTCATAAAAACTATCCATCTTATCTTCATCTGTCCTTTCACAATGCGAATATACTGACACAATCCTAATTTTCTTGCTAGACACTGTCAAATCTATCCACGTCAGTCGTTCGTTTACATACCTTATTGCAACTACGCTGGGTTCCATTTCTTTCCTGATGTAAAGCCCTACACCCCATTGTGCTATTCCTGTTTTGACTCCTGACAGGTAGACCTTGTATTCTCCCACTTCCTCTTCTTTTTCACCCCTTACCCGAATGTCACTAACAGCTAAAACGTCCAGCCTCATCTTACTTGCAGCCTTTGCCAGCTCTACCTTCTTCCCATAGTAGCCCCCATTGATATTAATAGCTCCCCATCTCATTACCATTTGTTTGCCAAGTTGTATCTTAGGAGTCCGTGGTTTGTCAGTTAGAGGTGGGACTCCGTCACCTCCAAAGGTCCGAGGCATTTTGCTCTGATTGTTGCCAGCATCATGTTTATAGTACCAGGGAAGCAGGTTGCTAGCCTTACTTGCCCCGGGTCCCATTGAGTTTTACCCGTAACGGTTGAGGGACTAACCGGTGGATTTGGTAGTCTTTGCCGTATGAGCACAAAGGTGGCCACGATTCGGAATATGTCCGAGATGCCCAGCCTTATTCCAAAGTAACTGGTATCCCGACTGTCAGGTCCACTTACTTTAGTCGAGCGGTTCTAGGCGCTTCAGTCCGGAACCACGCGGCTGCTACGGTCGCAGGTTCGAATCCTGCCTCAGGCATGGGTGTGTGTGATGTCCTTAGGTTAGTTAGGTTTAAGTAGTTCTACGTCTAGAGGACTGATGACCTCAGATGTTAAGTCCCATAGTGCATAGAGCCATTTGAACCATTTGAACCACTTATTTGGCCACTCATACGTCGCCCATGGTTCATGAACTAGGACATGATACCAGGAACCCACACCATGAACCGCATCACATGTCAGTTCTAGTATAATATATTTTTCCAATGAATACCCGTTCATCATCTACATTTCTTCTTGGTGTAGCAATTTTAATGGCCAGTAGTGTAGAAACCAATTGTGATACATTAAAAGATGAATGCATGTAAAATAATTAAAACAAAATATATGAAGATAATAGGTCCGAAGTTAATCAGTTTTCTCTGTTGGTTCATCTACAATACAGATTATGTCAGCCATATATCTGTATCAGTAAAAGATTTTGTATCCTTTCTTTGTGATGATTGTATCAAAGATTCTTTTTTTTATATGTGGTTGATGAATTATTTGCCAATGTTCCTGATACTGGGGATCCCATTGGAAACCCATCATATTATAAGTAAAATCCCTTCTCAAATTGGAAGTAACTTCAGCATGTGATTGCTTTTGAAGGTTTAAATTATTTTTCTATATTATTGTCTGCAGGTAGTTCGTTGTATGTCAGTAAATTTTCCTCAATTACTTTTATTGTGTCTGTAGTGGTCATTGAGGTGTACCTGTTCTCTGTGTCAAAGGAGGTGAGTGATGCTGTTTCTGAAATGTGTAAATCTTTTA
Organism: Schistocerca piceifrons; assembly: GCF_021461385.2. Taxonomy (NCBI): domain Eukaryota; kingdom Metazoa; phylum Arthropoda; class Insecta; order Orthoptera; family Acrididae; genus Schistocerca; species Schistocerca piceifrons. The sequence continues at coordinate 701,659,094 of NC_060138.1, forward strand.
TTTTTGATAAGATTTCAAAACGTGGCCTTGAGCACTATGGGACTTAACATCTGAGGTCATCAGTCCCCTAGAACTTAGAACTAATTAAACCTAACTAACCTAAGGACATCACACACATCCATGCCTGAGGCAGGATTCGAACCTGCGACCGTAGCGGTCGCAGACTGAAGCGTTGTGTTGTGCTGTTCTTCTTTTCATAATGTTCATTATGATTTTGGTGCTTTCATGAAATTCAATGGAATAAGGGGTTTGAGGACCTTGGGTTGGCTTCTGAGTGTTGGTGCTTCTCTGTTATTCTGTATGATGTGGCGTTTTTGTTTATCTGTGAGTATCTGTCTGAGGTCTTTGAGGTTGTGTCTGGAAGCATGCTGTTGGATCAGATTTCAGTTTTGTGATATTGCCAGAGGAGATGAAATCCTGAGTTCACGTTATATATTGTTCTTTATTGATCAGTACTGTACTGTTCCTTCATCAGCTCTCGTGACTATGACGTTGTTAGCTTTTACAGACTAAAAAATATACATAAAATATTCAATTCACCATAGAGAAAGAAACACAGTAGCAAATACATTTCTTGGATACAACAAAAAAGTGAGAGAACAACAAACACATATTTGACATCTTCAGAAAGCCAGCAGGCATGGACACAATTATAGATGGTTCATCCAGGAAAACTGAAAAATCGAAAATTGTCGGCCCTGCGACACATGTTACAGATACTAAATAACATCCCACTCAACAAAGAAAACTATGAAAAGGAATTACAAGCAATACAACGCATAGCCACAAACAGTGGTTACAATACCATATAGTACAAAAACTCAACCAAAAAATTAGAGCACAACTAAAGAAAAATGAAAAGAAGGTGAGAACACAAACACCAAAGATCCCCGCAGATACTACAGCATACACAGAAACGCAAAACAGTAACATTCATGACATGACTAGCAGAAAAAATGGCACACTTTAACATACATACACAAAGCAACAGACAAGGTAGCAAATACATTAAAGAAACTGGGATTACATGCGGCTCTCTCTCTCTCTCTCTCTCTCTCTCTCTCTCTCTCTCTCACACACACACACACACACACACACACACACACACACACACCTAATGGAAATATCAAACCACACAAACACAAAGAAAAGACGAATAATAAACACACAGTAACAGTTGACAACTCCACACACCGAAAACAACACGAGATGTAAAGTGAAAGTGATGTATGCGATATGTTGAATCAAATATGGATGACAGAACGCCGGAAATCGGACAACTGGAACATGGAGACTAATGAACACATGTCGAGGACCACACACGCGCCAATAGCGCTGGAAGTCGTAAGTAACGCGAAGCGATAATTTCACATCACGAAATTCGTGTTAAAGTAAATAAGAAACAAGAGAAAAACACGACAAAATGTGACATAGTAACATACTGTAGATATCACATAATATGTTTATTTTATGTGTAAAAAGAAACATGTATTATAGGCCACTGAAGATTCTTCACAAACAAGAGAAACATAACACGTATGGCAATAAACACATTGCCTACAAATAGTTACATAGACGGAAGATACCTCCACGAATAAGGTCTGTGTCGGAAGATAATGGAATGAAAGATAATTGCATGAAATTACATAAGTAGACCAATTGTTGAACTGAAAAAAAAGATTTTAATTTTTAATTTTGAAAGATACTGAAAAATACAGTCCAGTGTTCACTACAACTTAAATTATTTGAAAGATAGTGATCATGAAAAAGTAACGTAACTATCACACAATTTTCTCTGCCTCGTGATGACTGGGTGTTGTGTGATGTCCTTAGGTTAGTTAGGTTTAAGTAGTTCTACGTTCTAGAGGACTGATGACCATAGATGTTAAGTCCCATAGTGCTCAGAGCCATTTGAACCATTTATCAAACAATTAATAAGTTGAATGTACAGTTCCCTTCGCTACAGTTCACGTGGGTTGTGTTTCTTCATAACAAGTCAAGCTTCACATTTTGCCACTGCTGTAAGCGAGTCGTCGACGTTCGAGTTGTTGGTGCATAATCCTTCAGCATTTAATTCTGTAATTATCGGCGTCTGTCCTCTTGACTGCTGCCTCCCGTTGCAGTTATTGTAGAAACGCGCGAAGTCTAAGCACTTAACTTAATTAGCACATCTATACGCAACGACTGAAGTATGACACGCTTAATTCGATTAACGATTTAACCGTCCGCAATAAGAAAGTATTTTCAATTACTTGTAGCTCGCATTAACAGTCTGTGATACATAGCACTCAATCCGTACCACGCACAGCAGTCACCGAAGTCAGATCAATTACGCAACGATCGGCACACCACACAATCAAGATTAAAGTTATAGATATCAGTTCACAACAGGGACACGCGTTGCTATATTTCTTTTTACAGTCGGTGGTACGCACTAAAGTGTATGCTGTGTACAATCAAAACGGTACACTTACAGCGTTCACGCAGCTTAACGGTCTGCACGTTGCAGTGTTTAAGCTTAATGTGCCGAATAGCAGTTCCGACTAATATGCAACACGTAATTAATTTTCCTTGCCCGCGCGCTACACACCAAATTCACGCAACCTATCACTGTTCAAACGATTATCTTACTTCTGCCGCGGACACTGCACATACACTGTCAGTCACACAGCAGAACAGTCCCCTTCGTGTTCTCGTTCCCGACTCTTGGTGGATGCTTCTTCTGTCCACCTACCTTTGTTTCTACAGTGCTCGATCCATATCACTTCACATTACACTTTAAAAAATTGTAACTACGTCGAATAAAATTTTCATACAAAATTTCTATTTCATATTATTCCGTTCATGGAAAAAAAATTAAACAACAGGTTAATAAACGAAAAAAAAATCATACAGTGTCAGAATAAATGAGAATAGCAATTACACTAATGACAATTGCATGACGTAAACAGAAACCCTGTTGTACAAGGAACTGACTTTACAAAACTTATCCTCGAATATTTCTTTCAATGTATCATGAAAATAAAGCAGAAAAAAACGAAAAAAAAGTACTGGAATAAAGATCAAAAAATCTATATTGTTCTGTAGTGTTATCTTCACAAATTCACCGACTAATCGAAGTTAAATAATTAAATATTTCAGATTCAGTGATCACTTTTCTCTATTTGCTCACTGTGTCCCGAATAATTTAATACACACATGTATGGCACCTATACCTTACAGAAAATAACATGCTCCTTTCACTGCAGCAACCTAAATTAAGTTTCTTTAACGACATTTCAACAGTGGGTGAAATTATGCAAAATTCTGAACAATTAACTAAAATTGTCAACATGCAAAACTTATAATGTAAATGTAGTATGTGAAGCATGTACACGTTTGTCAACATACACTCTCACGCTGATAGTGTCTGTTTTTGTTCGTTAATTAAGCTGACTTCGACCTCCTTTTTGAACACATAATTACACTTAAGTATTTAGTGAAAATTCATTACAGAAACCTTCTCGCATCTTTAAATAATTACACGTTTCACTTTCATGGTCCATCAATAGACCAACTGAACTTTCTCTCTCTCTCTCTCTCTCTCTCTCTCTCTCTCTCTCTCTCTCTCTCTCTCTCCCTGTCCTCTTTTAAGATTGTGCATCATACTTCACTGTAAGTACTGCGTTTTACGCTGTACGTGTGCAGATGTATACAAAGCCATATAGACTTTTTTAGGTGTTGCCAGGACAGACATGACGTCACGTACGTGCCTGTTAGAATTTTGACAGGTCCGAATTCTGTCATTGCCTCAGCTCGCTGCAGCAAACCTTCCTGTGAGCTGTCAGTGCTGCATGATCTGCCTCCTAATTATGGAACGTGTTAATCAAATTCCTCGTATAATCAAAACCGATCACGTTTGATGCCTTCCCAGTATGTCGTGTCACACACTCAGTTCCGCACTGAAACGAGAATTGTTAGTATGAATTAAACACGAAATTTCTTCCCTTCTGTTACTGAAAACCGACGCAGGGAGGTTTTCCATAAGCTGTTGACCTCTCTGTTTCCCAGCTGCTTGTTTAATAAGACCCTCCGTTTCAGAATTCCATCACTATGGTTACTAACAGGATATCAGTAAAGTGAGTTTGCGCACTTTATATTGTGTGTTGCCAAAGCAAGCAAAAGTAATGGTAGACATTACTGATAAGGAAAAAAGGTTAACATTCAGACAAAAATAAATCGCCAGTTCTGTTGCAATTTTGGCAAAATCCCATAACCCGTTGATTTTTAGCAGTGAACGACTGGAATGAAAACTTAGCAAAGGATTTTCTTCCTACACTTAACGATATGTGAAGTATGAAAATAATTCGTAGCAAACAGCGTATCATATCTTTGTTCCTATCCCCATTGTCAATGAAGAGGTGAACGTCTGTAGCTTAAGCATTTTTGACACATGAAATAATTTACTTATTGTTTCTTTTCTACTTTCTTTTTGTCCAGAAATTTTTCATTCTTTCCCTATGTTTTCTCTTCTCTCTTCTTTTCATATTGCACCTATTTCTTTGTTTTATTGTGGAAGCCTTCTAAGCCTTTTACTGTGAACCTTTCTCTTCCTCCAATTTCTTCTTCCATTATTTCCATTTTTCTCATTCTTGCTTTAACTTCTTTTATCCACGTCATTGATGTTTTGGGGTTTCTGTCAAAGAAGTTAAAAATACTTTGTTCCCTGTTTTCATCTAGCCTTTTTAGATGTCCTGAGAATGCAACTCTCCTCTCCCTCCTCGTGTCTGGTATTCGCTCCAATTTTTCATAAACTTGTTTATTATTTCTTAATTTTCGTTTCCCGTTCTCCTATTTTGATTCCAAGATTTTGCTGATTATTTTCCTTTTCTTCTTTTGTATTTCATTTGATTACACATATTTATAATCTATTTTTTACTTAAATGAGCAGTCTCAAGTGGTTCGTAAGGTAACGACCATCATGTTTCCATAACCTTACTATCCATAGATAAATAGGCATCAAATTTGTTATTTTCAATAGAACAAGGTTTCATTTTTATTCCCTTGAGTTGAACTGAGGCAGTAAAACTCTTCTGCGTCTCTTTAATCTGTGAACATACTGATGATTTTCAGAATCTTTCCGACTACGTGACAAAGTCGGTATCAAAGATGAATTAAAAGGTATTTCAAGAGAAAACATTCACTCCCTCATTCTGTACACGTATAGGAACGGAAATATGGTACACAGTTTACTAAACTGTCTTCTATTTCAAAGTAACTGAAGAGTAGAAAAGAAATGCTTTGGCGAGTTTCAGTACCAGCTGTTCTTATTAAAACCACATTGGGTTACAGAAGTCCGCTTAAACTGAAACAAAAGGAGTGATGTAATCTTCAGAGACGCGTCATCGGGGGCCGAATTTTGAGTAAAAACTTACAATTTTCTTCTTTAAAGTCAGTACCGCCATTAGACTGTTTTTTATTTGCAGTGTTACATTTACACGATCATGATTTCGGGTTTACATTACCATTATAAAGTGTTTTAATGTTATACAGTGCCTAAGATGGCATACTATCGTATTTAAAATACACTATTAGACACATTGTCTAAGGGTCAGTATTTCTGGTAAAAGCCTACTGCTTTGTTTTATAACTGAGAATACCATCTTGACATTGTAAATATAACACTGCAAATAAAAAACAGTCTAATGGCGGTACTGACTTTAAAGAAATATATTATGACTGTGGCCCCACATTATGAAAAATTACAATTTTCTTATTTCCATGTTGAAATTCGCTTCTTTTGCCAAAACATAAAGAAGTTTACACCATATCATCACACTGATATGCTAGCATTGCTGCAATTGCAACAGCATGCTGACACTGTGGTTTATTAAGTGAAGAACTGAAGACGAGTCAGGTCAGTATCTTACGAAGATAAATGAGAAAGGCATTGCCCCTATTATTTTTTAACGAAATAACGGCTGTAAATGCGAAGTCAACATGCCCATCTCAGCGGTGGACCTTTCTTGGACCTGTCTGGCCTTATTTGACGGTAGCTCCGTGGCATGGCACTGGTGTCAGTTCCTGAAGATGGCGGTTGGGCTTCACACGTCAACGGCGTACGAGCAACGAAGTGTGATTCGTTTTCTATGGAGCAAGGAACAAACAACAAACACCCATCGAAATCCACGGCGAAGTGCAGTCCATGTACGGGAAAAAGTCTCTTACTCTGGGAAGAGTGAGGTGGTGGTGTTGTGAGTTCACACAACTCCGTGAAGACATGCATAACAATAAGAATTCGGGGAGGGCGCATTTGTCGCCGATTGTCGACCACGTTTCCCACATGGATAGAATGGTAAAAACGTGTTGTGTGCACTTCAAGGACATTTGCCGGTAGCGTGGTATTTCATATAGGAGTGTCCACGACATACTTCACGGGTCTTCATGGTACTGGAAGGTTTCATGTCGGTGGGTGTCTAAGCTGTTGGAGGACATAATGAAACGACAGCGAATGATTGTGCAACGGTATGCCAAGGAGGGTGACAGTTTCCTGGGGCGCATTGTTGCTGCCAGTGAACTGAGGATACTAGAGATGGGCAAACTCGTTCATCCTTAGGAACTAGTTCACTGGTGATCGTTCTTTTTTGGGAACCGTACATTTTTACTCGTTCGCCGTTCCTTTGTACATGGTATATGGTTCTTAAGAAAAATTGAAAACTAGTAGTTTAGGTGACTGAAGGATGGAGGGCACTAAGAGGGGCACTTGCTTCCCCCCCCCCCCTGGAGTTTTCATTCATTACAGAATTCCCACACACTTGTAGAAGTAATTTCCGTGATTCTGCAGAATCCCTCGTTTAGCCAATTTGAAGCGTTATGTGGCTGATAGGGTGGCGCACAGAAAACCGGTCCCGAGTACAGACTGCTCGTCAGTTACGCACGATTTGTTGCCCGTTACGAGCAGATAAAACAAACAGATAAACATGTAATAATTAGGCAGTAAAGAAATAACAAATAAGCTAATGCCAGCAACAACTGCGAAACAATAGATGACGATTGTTGGGAGACAATGTGGCCCATTTTTCGTGTGCCAGCCTGTACCACTGAAATAGTATTGTGGAAGTTATCATATTCTCTTTACAAAATATGACACCAGACACTCGATTATGGAGAGCAGGATTCCTTCGGTTGTAAGTCGGCCTGCCTTCCACAACAATGAACATGTCGTTTTACCTTGGATAAATAAAAAAAATAAAAAAAACGGAAAATAGCCGCTCGTTTGTGCCGTGCCGACTTCCTTCGCTGCCTTTCTGGGAAATATTGTTGCGGAGTTGCGTATGAGGCGTTTCATTGCTATCGTGGAACCTAATTCCCTGTCACAGTTTCTTAACGTAATCAGCAATAGCTGAAGGTAGCGCTTCCTGGAGCATGTTTTGTTCAAGACTGCCGTGCGCATTCGGCTAGGCCTTAAAATTTGTTTTTTCCTGCTTTATCACTTTCGAGACATCTTCGTCAAAGGCTCTTTATGACTGGAACATTTTGCTTATAACCAATAGTATTTTTATTTCTGATCGTTTCATAATTCAGTTTTTTCACTTTCAGTATCAGTTTAGCGTTACTAGTACTCGGTTCAAATGGCTCTGAGCACTATGGGACTTAACATCTATGGTCATCAGTCCCTAGAACTGAGAACTACTTAAACCTAACTAACCTAAGGACATCACACAACACCCAGTCATCACGAGGCAGAGAAAATCCCTGACGCCGCCGGGAATCGAACCCGGGAACCCAGGTGTGGGAAGCAAGAACGCTACCGCACGACCACGGGCTGCGGACTACTAGTACTTGATTAAAATGTGTTTCCTAAGTATTTTGTTTTATTTCCTAATGTATTGGTCATTTTCTTAAGTACATGTTAAATGCTATCGTAAAATGATATAACGTTAGATTGTCAACTTCAGAAACGTGTCACGTCCAGAATAATATTAATAACACAGAAAGGATTACTTCAAAGAAGATATCCGTGAATCGCGCCTGTCTTACAAGGTATAAAAGTAGTCTACCCATAGAAAATACGAATATTGAGTCGATATCCATCATTTTGTGGAGAGCTCTGGTGGCATGACATGTCTCAAAAGTGATAAATTAATATATAGAAAAAATGCCTGCTTTAAAGTCTGGAAAAATTTCGGCGGGACACCCACGACTAACAGTATTGTACCCTCAAAAACTACGTTGTAGAGCAGTGGATAAAAAATTGTAGAAACAGTTTTTTAAAAATACAATTCATAAATCTCTTTCTTTCATGATACAGACTAATTTCCAACAAAGAAGTATTACAGGTAATACAAAAATTGTAATATTTGAATAAATATTTTACGTTTTATAAACTCAAGTGGGGTCAGACATTTTCGAAACACGTGCTATTAAAAAAATTAGTGACTCGAGCGAATGTAAATGAGATTAGAATGAACTCAGAGAAGTCAGACTGCCCTGTAATTCCTCCACAGGATTATCAATAGAATTTGAAATGTGAAAATGGTCCAGGGGACTATTTAGATAAATTCATTTCACTTCACTGTAAAACTTCATGTAACAGCTTCTAGAACACGTATATACAAGCTTAAACATTGCCGTTAATAAATAAAATTTCTGAAATTTTTGATGGTCCCAATCAACTTCTTTTTTAAGGCAGTGTTTGTCCTGCTTTCGAAAATGTCCTCTCTGAAGGTACTGTAGTACGCACAGCCTATTTATGGCCAATGAATATAAATGTGGGTAAAGAAGTTTCCTTTGTTCCTACCACTACAGGGGATCACAACCCCTCGGGAGCAACATCTCAGAAATGTATTAGTCCATTTCAGTTACAGTTCAGAATCATAAGTTTGTGTTTTTGCCACTTCATTCTCAAAGGCTTTCCACAAATTAAATTTTGTTAATGTTGGAAAAGATGATGATGATGATGATGATGATGATGATGATCAAAGTCCCTTTGAAGAGTAAGTTACTAAAGTACATTCATTAGCTTTTTCTTGTGCTAATAGTTGATTTAACTTCACTCACGATTCCATCATATGCCTGCATATACTTCGCGCTTCTTTATCATCGTCTCAGACATTGCAACTACTACGGGGGAGGGGGGGGGGGCGGCGGTTTTTAAACGTAGAAATAAAGTTTAAAAGCGTCTACGTTAAAAGCTCCGTTTTGGGCAACGGCACAGTTTGCTCAACTCTCTCATCTTTAGTTGCTTCATAAAAGATTTGAAGTAACGTAATTGAATGTTCTCTGATATCCCACTCATCTAGCGTCAGTTTATGTTCACCGTTTCCGAGAACAACTAAAATGGAAATTACGGCATTTTATTTCGAAAAACACCTACTAGCACGTCGAAAAAGAGTTCCATCGCGTGGGGACTTCTTGTTTTAGTTTTAGTATCGGCATTCCTTGAGTTCATTCATTGCAAGTAAACATTTTTGGAAATACTGAACGAGGCATTGAATCTTTTGGACCACACTCTCAATTGGTTTTATACCCGAATTCACAATTACATTTATAGTGTCGGCATAACAGGGGATGTGAGCCCATACACAAATTATGACCGCAGCAACCATGTTAGCTGCATTGTCGTTTACTACTGCAACTATTTTGTTGTTTATTCCCCAGTTGGTCTATATCTACATCTACATTTATACTCCGCAAGCCACCCAACGGTGTGTGGCGGAGGGGTCACTTCTCTTTGTAGAAAATTAGCTGTTTTCTGCAGTGTGCCGAGGCGAAAATTCCAGGCAACGATATGCATTCGAATGAAGTCTCGTGTTATCATCCATATAGTATGCAGTAATCGCAATAAAACTTTGATTGCACGAGGAAGCCCACCCGTCAGTTGTCAGAGCGTTGCTGTCGTCGAATTCAGTTTTCCTCGTAAATTATCCCGCAGTTGTTTGGATAGTTGTGGCAGCAAGCTAGTCGAAAGAGTTTGCCTACTTGGAAGCTGGTAATTAGGACAGAACAGGGAAACAAACTTCCTAAATTCTTTGTCTTCCACAATGCTAAAGGGATGGTATTCCTTACAAATCATTTTAAGTAACTGTAAGTCGATTTCTTTGCTTTTATAATTTGGGAGAGGCTTAATAATACCGACAAAATTTGTAAAATATGACTGTCCTCCTCCTATTGAAACAGGTTCAAAGGTGGCAAATGCAGGCGTCTTGCTGACTAGATTGTTCCACGGTAGCGATGACAGATTCGCTCATAGATGCTGAGGAGGTAGAGGCTGGGGTGAATCGCTGGCAATACGCAGTTGACTTCGTTGCACTTGTTTCTGCAGATGTTGACCATGGAGACCTAGATCGAAAATCCGTCCTCTCCAGTGTCGCTGTGGGGTGTTTCTTTGTAAGAAGCCTTTTTAAATTACCCAAGGAATATCCGGCAATACTGACGATGGTTTTGCAGTACTTGCATTCTCCTCTATCCACCTCTCTTTTTTATTGTAGAGATACCACAATAAAGACGGTGAAGATGGTGGCATCAGTAATATTATTATAATTTTATTACTAATTCGCCTTAAAAAGTTACCCTGAAAAGATTTAAAGAGAATACCTGTATGCATTGTGCAAACCATTACAAATAAATATTGATACGTAAAATTACACATGATTAAAATAGTTGGAAATTAAATAGCAGGGGATGGTGTTGATCAAGTCAATGATAAAAGATTCGAAGTATCATTATGGTTGCTCTTATGACGAGTTTAAAAGTTAAGATTTCTTTTCTTGGGCTACCACCCTTCCCTCTCATTTACCCAACTGGGCTCCATTCCATGCAGAAACGAGCTCCGAAATTTGAGCTCAATAGATAAGGGGAAGAGAGGCCCCTGGACCATAAAAATTTGAAAACCTTGAAAAACAAAGTCCACCTGAGTATTACTTCTGCACGACTGCATGATAAATTCATTGATTGCCTAATGTAGACAGATTGTTTACGTAGACTTTCTTAGCTGAATGTGTTTTTCACATTGCAATATTCGTGTGACGGGCCATTGTCTACAGGCAGGCAAAGATGCTCGGTGACCACAAGGTCGGGTAAAGAGTAACAGATAGACCAGCAGGCTCAGCGCGAACGGAAGTACAGATTTACGGAACCAAAACCTGTTTACGACCCAGCACGACCACCCCAGAACACAATCGCCTTTCGCTTTCGAGAGAAGATCGTGGAAAGTGCAACGTCTTTGTTTTCTGTTCGTTTACGTAAAATAATTCACATTCGCAAGGGAATTACTCGCATGAAATACGTGGCCAGTAAAGAGTCGTCTATCAAACCAACATTCATAGTTTTCTTTTGCAATTTGCTGCTGTCTACATCACATTATCTACGCATAAAAGTGCAATACCAACTGTGCGGGAACTGAAGATTAATTTATATAAATCATGACTTCCGACATAGGAGCTGAGAAACGGCATACTAAAATCAGAAGCTTTGTATCAGCAACAGCGGCAACTACATAAAAATGGTGGGATATCGTCGTAACTTTAGAAGTGAAAAGAAAGAAGACGAGGCAAGGGTTCCTGAATTTACTTGAGAAAGATATCTTCTGAGCAAGCACAGGCAGTGAGGTAGACATTAACAGACGAGATTGAAACGAATATGAAATTTTACAATTAGGTTTTACTGTACTTAAAATATAAACTTTACACAGATGTATATGAAAATAAAATGAAAGCGAAATCTATTACTAGTTCAATGCTCATGATTGCGTTTAACGTAATATGGAAAAGATTTCAAAGTCACTTCTCTACGTTTTTCTTTAATAAGTGGAAAACCATGGCTTCTCGCGAAAATGTATCCCGGTATAATATTTAACTGCATTAAATTTCGTACAAAAAAGGTCCTGTTCATTTTTTTAGCATTACTAGTTTGCTGGAGAAGAGAACATGAAAATCTCACGCGACGCGCATGGGCTATAACTCAAGTAGTCTTGTTAACGTGTTTCCCATCTTAATAGACCACAAGTGTCTTCTATAAAATTCTTCGTCTCGACGTCCTCTACACTACTGTGCTACATTGTAAACAATAATCGTTAACACTCTATATATACTTCATGTTCTTTGTGAGCTCCTAGGCGAAGTATAGACTTTACGGAAGAATACATAGTTTCAAAAGAAAATGTGGTTTTCTCGTCATATTTGCCTCACACGCTTAATAAAAAGTAGATTTTTATGTTGCGTTATTGAAGTTAATGCAGAAATAATAATAATTAAGTTCATAATACGTAACTAATAAGGAGGTATTGAATAGAATTGGGGAGAAGAGAAGTTTGTGGCCCAACTTGACTAGAAGAAGGGATCGGTTGGTAGGACATATTCTGGGGAATCAAGGGATCACAAATTTAGCATTTGAGGGCAGCGTGGAGGGTAAAAATCGTAGAGGGAGACCAAGAGATGAATACACTAAGCAGATTCAGAAGGATGTAGGTTGCAGTAGGTACTGGGAGATGAAGGAGCTTGCACAGGATAGATTAGCCTGGAGAGCTGCATCAAACCAGTCTCAGGACTGAAGACCACAACAACAACAACAACAACAACAACAACAACAAGTTCATAATAGTAAAGTTTGTGGTTTGAGAGCTCCGCCTGAATAAATATTTTTGAGGTTATAAGTAAATACGATTTTATTGGCAATCTACGTCTTTTCAGATGGTGAGGTACCCACTTTTCCTACTGAGCGAAAATGACCCACATTTTTTTTTTCAAAGAAACCAAACTAGTAGGTAATGCAAATTGGAAACAACTAAACTTAAAAAAAAACCACATTAGAGTCTCCCTAAATGTAATGTTTTATATATGAAAGATACACGAAAATCGTTTTATATGAATTTTCTTATACTACAAATTAAGCAAATTATTGAAAGTTAGCTGTTAAATCAAGTCGATGAAACAAAAAGTATATGAAAAACAAAAAAATTGTCTTTTATAAGTTCATCTTCAGCTGTATATCGAAATAATGAAATGAGCTAATCTGCCCTTTTGTTACCTGAAAGGATGTACCTATTACATACAACGTAATTTTTATGTGATTTACGGTAAATATAAAATACTTTTTAATTACCGGTCGTGGGCGCCGAATAGCCAGAACCAGAGTTCAAGAACAGTTCGAAACAGATGTAGGATGGACGAGCGCAGTGAACGAAACGAACAACTGGATACTGAACTAACTAGGACAGGTGGTCGCGCGAAGAACGACGAATGCTGCCGAGGGAGAACGAGACAGACGAGAACGGGACCGAGACTTGAATGAGACCGGCGGAAGTGTCGTTGAGGGAACGAGATCGACCATTTTTCTTTCCTCGGTCCTTTCGTTCATCTTGGTGGACCTTTCCTTTGGACCCGTTAGTTCGCGAGCTACCCATCTCTAGTGGATACCGCATTTCACACCAGAGTGGAAGAGCAGAGCATGCTGTGGAAGCATCGTGTTTCGCTTGCGAGAAAAAAAAAAAAATCCGTTCAGTGCCTTCTATTGGGAAAGTGATGTTAATGGTCTTACGGGATCGCCGTGGACCGCTCCTGCTGGATTTTGTACCACTAGGTAACCATCAGTGCCGACAGTTATTGTTTCACACAGTCACGTCTCTGGGATGCCATCAGAAATTTGCTGAGGTATTCTCGATGTGGACCGGGTGGGTGTCCTCCACGACAACTTGAGGCCACACCGGGCCGTCACAACCGCTGACAAGCTGTGGCTGTTTCACCGGGAGAATTAGGACCACACAACGTACAATCCGAACCTCACCCATTTGTTTTCCACGTTTTTAGTATGCTGAAGCATTTCCTGGAACGGTAGCAAATTACGTGCAATAATAAAGTCAAGACAGCAGCAGTGGACGGTGCTTCTACATTCAGCCAGACGAATTCTACCTCAGTGGCGTCTCAATTTTAGAGCTGCAATGGAACCAGTGTCTGAACCGGTGTGAGGACTACGCGCAAAAATAGTGTAAGTTATGTCGAGTAGTATATATATACAGGCTGAACATTAATAAAACGGAGAAACTGCAGGGACGGATTCCTGACTGGAAATGAAGGAAAAAAGGTCCTATCAACATATGCCAGAAATGGACGGTGCGCGTCCAACGACAAGAAATCGTCCCACAACACAGTACAGAGCGGCATCGCACCCACGTCACAACAGATGCTCATAGCAGCCTCAATGCGGTTGCAGATGACAGGCATAATAACGGTTGTCGTGCAGGATACATACACAAATTCGTACTTCGGTTTACACCATGTTGGCGTATCCTGTATCATGTAGAACCCGGTCCTCTAGGTATGGTGTACGCACAGGTGGTCACCTCCCTACAAGTTCGTCTACCCGAAAGCAACCATGATCACACAAACGCCCAAAAAAGGCTTGAAATGTTGTGTGATGTGGTTGGTGGCTGTGAGGCTACTTGCTTTGGTACTGCCGTGCAGCCTCTCGACAGTTTCCATCTGGTTGGCCGTACGCAAACACCATCTAGGCTTGTTCCCAACATAAATACCGGACCATTCTGCTGTTTACAGTATGCTGCGTCAACACACAGCCTGCAGCACACAAGAAACACACGGCACGTGGTCAGGGGAACTTTTCATTCGGCAGCGCCATCTACCGTGGCAACGATTTCCAGTCAGGAGTCCGTTCCTGCAGTTCGTCGGTTTTATTAATGTTCACCCTATATTTGAAATTACCAGTGTTTACCTTAATTCGTCTAAAAAAAAATTGGGGCAAAGACTTTCCGATGATCACTTGTATGAAAAAGTATAAAAATGAACGTGTAATTTGTGCACTTATGTTACAGAGCCACACTAATGTTCATTTCAACAGCTATGGATGACACGTGAAAAATTGCACTATTGCATTGAAAAAGTCTGTCGTTTCGCTACTGGAGATACATGAGACCTCCTCTCAACTGTAAAGAAAAATTCAATATGTCAGCTAATTTTCATATGCAGCGTTGTACAAAACAAACACAAAATCATAGCTGCTGCTGATTTTCGTTGCAGACATTCACGAACTTCATGCAGTGTGCTAACTGAATGCGAAATATCACGTTAACTATAATCATTAACAAAATGATACGCACTTCAGCATGAAGCTGACATATAAATAACCATTTTTTTCGAATGGTTTTTGTAGAAACGTGTGAGCAAATTTGAAGACAGGGTGGAGTCCTCACAACATTTACTCCTAGTGGCGTTGCAGCACCTTGTCTAGCCAGCTAACAAGGGTTCTCTGTGTGCACCCGTGGAAGCTTATAACTGCGCTGGGCAGCGCAACGAGCGTGCCCGAAGACTACCAGCTCCGTTTGCATTCGCACATTAACAAGGGGACCGTATGTACTTCCCCTCACCAATTTGATTCGTATTGATAGGGTTTGTAGATCAAGGCTAGGACTCCAACATGTGTAAAACGGAAGGCGCAACTCTCAACATTCTTCGAAGAAATCGACTTTGAAAGCTTTGGGCATATTTCCACCGTGTACAAACTCTAGAGAGTGATGGATAAGAGGATACGGAACAAAAAATGTGTATTGATTTCATGTCCGGAAATAGATGGTTTCCATGCTAGAAGCCATTCATGGACTCATACTTAGAGAGACTGCGGTCTACTACGCGCTGTATCGCGCAGCCACAGTTAGAGTATGCATGGTTTCCTCCCTGAGGGCGATACGTTTCCTCATACGTCATCACCTAGCGCCCCCTCCTGCCATAGAAAATGCGAACGTCGTGTTCGATTCACTTCTCTTGCTGACTACCTTGCAGTGGATGTGATACAACGGTTACGCATTCGAATCGAGAGCTTGCCGGTACGGTGTATACTTACGGAAAGGCAAATGGCAACGGGCGACGTGCAGCAAGCTTGTATCAGGAGACCTATCCCCACCGACAACAAGCACATCATTCAGTGTTTGCAACATTGTACCGCCTTTTGTCTGAGACAGGGCCGTTTCAGGAAGCAGGAAATCATGCAGGACGTATCCTAAATGTTCCGACACCAGACTTAGAGGAAAACGTGATTAACTATGTGGAAGGCTACTGTCGTGTCAGTACCATGCAGTTGGGCCGCCAGTACAGGGTGAATCAGGCGACCGTGTGGGACATTCTTCATGATAATTGTTACTACCCTTATCACTTACACCGTGTGTAGGGCTTAGTAACGACATACTTTCCACATCGAGAGCAGTATCGTTGTCGGTTTCTCCACTAGGCAACCGCTATTCCGGGATTTTTGTCATCCATCCTGTTCACAGATGAGTAAACTTTTACGCGGAGTGTTATGTCAAACTTTCATAACAGTCATTTGTGGGATAGTATACAGAAGCCCCATGGTATGGTGACAGCGAATCATCGGCATCGGTGCAGCCAGAATGTGTGGGGCGGGTTAATAGGCGACCGTATTTTGGGACCAGTCTTCCTTCCACGTCGTCCTAACAGGCCAGAACTATCGGCGTTTCCTGCGGGTGACTTTGCCTCCGGTGCTGGAAGAAGTGCCGCTGATGATTCGAAGGGTTATGTGGCTGCTACATGGTGGTGCTCCAACCCACTTGGCCGTTAACGTCCGGACGCCATCTCAGTCGTGTCTTCTGTGGTCGATGGATCGGACAAGGGGTCCAGTTGCAGGGCCTACTCGTCCACCGGACCTCAACCCGTGCGATTTCTGTTACGTGGTCATCTGAAAAGTATCGTGTATGCAGAGTCCATTCCAGATGTGGAGACACTGGAGCAGCGTATTCATGCTGTCTTTAACACTGTTCGGGTGCAGCCTGGACGATGTGAACGTCTGAGACTGAACATGCTGCGACGCGTACACGCATGCGTTGAGGCACGTGGAAACCATTTTCAACACGTACTGTAACCGTGGCTGCATGGTAAAGCGCGCATTAGACCGCAGTCTCTGTAACAATTTATGACTGAATAATGTTCTCTAGCATGGAAACGATGCATTTTCGGACATAAGTTCGTTAGACCTTTTTTGTATCTTATCCTCTCATCGATCAGTCCCTGGAGTTTCTACACGGTGGAAAAAAATCATATTATTGCCACGTAATTCTGACAACAGGCTTATTATGGCTGCTCAATTTATCAGTATTTCATGATTCGTTTGTTATTTGCATAATAGTTATCCAGAAAAACAAAGAAACAAAATATTTTTGTAACGACATTAGAAATATAAAGATACACGACCGTTTGAATCAAATAAGTATAGTCTTTTTATTGACAGTCCTGTACCTACATTTCTGACACGTATGGAGCGCTGCGCTAATGTGCACTTACGTGTGGTCGCTAATAACCAACCAGTCCGTAGCCGGCCGAGTAAGTGCATGGGTTCATAAGATGGGGGAGCTCTGGATAGAATATCGCTCCCTATACTGTTTTTTCCTTCAACATGTTTATTACGATTCTGCAAATTATCAGTATCTAAAGAAACATTTATTGTTAACATAATCTTCATCTTGAAAACTCGGGTTTTTTCTCTAACATTTTGTAAGTAGTTTCCCATTATAATCGTATTTCTTCAGGTACATTTCAATCCATCATGAGCCCATTTTCCCAATATATGTACATGTACGGTATGAATCACCATATGAACCCATCTCCCCGGTTATCTTGCAGTTAGTTTTGACCCACCAGAAACAGCTACTTACCCATAAACAACTTTCGGTTGGTGAGGGCAGAAATGGAACAGCGTTCACAGACACGAAAAATACTTAACTCGTATGTTAGCCTCCGAGGTGGTTACATGTCAACGCACCAAGGTGTATGATTTTACGAGTAAATGTATTGATGTGCCTAGTACTTCGACAGCAAGAGAACGTGAACCTGACTGTGAAGCCGAATCGCTGTAGAGTGAAGTTTCAAAAGTACGATGAAAAACTGCCCTTGTGTACGGTGAACACCACCTTCTCCAGAACAATCTCACCTCTTCGAAACTGTCTGCAGTAATAACACAAGAACACGTGGAATTGGTGAAGAAATATTTCGCAGAATTTTCAAAGTGCGGAGAGAGAACTCTCGCTGCAAGACGAGCTAATTGCCTCCCAGCACATCGATGAGGAGGGTTTGTTTGAAGAAGCTGAAAATGCGCTTCATGTTCATCTCCATCAGACGATTGCGAGGCCGAAGAGATCAAGTCGAAAATGGACGTCGATTAGGGTCGTCACTCTAGCGGGAGAGCATCGAGGATGGAGTTTAGCTACTCTTCGTAGGACAGCTTCATGCGGCAAAAGCATGTAAGATTCGAAAAGATGAGAAGAATATATAAAACAAGGTGGAAGAACAAGGCATGAACAACTTAAAACAGTCAATTCGTGAACCTATGACCCTTCCATAGAAACTCCAGTATGTAATCAGCAGGTTACGACGAGAAGCCTGCAGCAACGGGCTCTTGGTGCTGCTAGCCAATTCCCTGATTTAAATTTTCAAGCTTCTGATTCGTGGGTCGTGCTCTTCAAACGAAGACAGCGGATTTATCAAAGAAAAATCACCAGATTCGTATCCGAGAGGGAAAGCGCTTTAGTCTAACACGTGCATGGTGCAGCAGAAAATTTCCAATGCAGACTCGACCCCTCATACCAAAATACGACGAGGATTTTGTTATTAACTCCGATCAAATAGGTATTACAAATCAAAGAACCTGATTCATTTACACCAATTGCAATATTATTTCCATAGATCATACGGTGCTAATTTGTTCTATGGTGCCAAGATCAGTTAACTTACGACCGAACTCTAGCCGGACGCGGAACAAAGGTGGTTCTTCTGCAGCGAAGGGATATGCACAAGTTGACACAATCCTACGCTGCGCAGTGTGCTGTCATCTTATCTGGAAAATTACTACAAGCGGTTTTCGTTTGCTTGGAAGGGACCGTTGGCTCATTTGGACCAAGGATGCAAAAAGAAGCTAATAAATACGCACACAAATTCAAAAACGTTACGAAAATGTCTTCGAAATCCGGCAGACTCCCGACAGTACTACACAGGAAATTTCTAATTGACGTCTTGAAGCCGTACGTGAGAGAAGAAATATTTCTTTTGCTCCTCGAATCATGTGGGGCACAAACGTATCCTGTTTGTACGACGAAATTTTCGGTGTTTCGAGGAGATATGCGCGGTGCGCCGCGAAACAGTGTGATTACCGAGAACCGTTTATGAACGTAAACGAAGTAAGTTTTGCGATTAACATCGAAAAAAAACCACGCTCATACAAACACTCGGTATTCATTACGTTTGCTGTATACCACATTAATTATTGTTTTACATGTTTCTAAAATCAGTATCATTCTAATTCGTGCAGTGCTCCATACGTGTCACAAATGAAATAATGTCAATAAACTAATATACTTATTTGATTCAAACTGTCGTCTGTCCGGGATAAATATTTTGCAAATAATAAATGAATCATCAAATTCTGATAGTTTGGACAATCGTTATATACTGAAGAGCCAAAGAAACTGGTACACGTGCCTAATATCGTATGTAGGGCCCCCGCGAGCAAGCAGAAGTACCACAACACGACGTCGCATGGACTCGACTAATGTCTGAAGTAGTGCTGGAGGGAACTGACACCACGAATCCAGCGGGGCTCTCCATGAATCCGCAACAGTACGAGGGGGTAGATATCTCTTCAGAACAGCATATTGCAAGGCATCCTAGATATGTTCAATAATGTTCAATTCTGGGGAATTTGGTAGTCTGCGGAAGTGTTTAAACTCATAAGAGTGTCTCTGGAGCCACTCCGTAGTAATTCTGGCCGTGTGGGGTGTCGAATTTTCCCGCTGGAATTGCCCAAGTCCGTCGGAATGCACAGTGGACATGAATGGATGCAGATGATCAGATAGGATGCTTACGTACGTGTCTGCTGTCCGAGTCCTACCTAGACTATCAGGGATCCCATATCACTCCAACTGCACACGCCCCACACCATTACAGAGCCTCCACCAGCTTGTACACCCCCTGCTGACATGCACGATCCATGGATTCATGACGTTGTCTCCATTCCTGTACACGTCGATCCGCTCGATACAATTTGAAACGAGACTCGTCCGACCAAGGAGCATGTTTCCAAATGGTTCAAATCGCCCTGAGCACTATGGGACTTCACAACTGAGGCCATCAGTCCCCTAGAACCTAGAACTACTTAAACCTAACTAACCTAAGGACATCACACACATCCATGCCCGAGGCAGGATTCGATCCTGCGACCGTACCGGTGGCGCGGCTCCAGACTGAAGCGCCTATAACTGCTCGGCCACAACGGCCGGCAGCATGTTTCCAGTCATTAACAGTCCAATGTCAGTGTTGGACGGGCCCAGGCGAGTCGTAAAGCTTTGTGCCGTGCAGTCATCATGGGTACAGGAGTGTCTTCGGGCCAGAAAGCCCATATCGATGATGTTTCGTTGAATGGTTCGCACACTGACACATCTTGATGGCCCAGCGCTGAAATCTGCAGCAATTTGCGGAAGGGTTGCACTTCTGTCACGTTGAACGATTCTCTTCAGTCGTCGCTGGTCCCGTTCTTGCAGGATCTTCTCCCGGCCGCAGCAATGTCAGAGATTTGATGTTTTACCGGATTCCTGATATTAACGATACACTCGTAAGTGAAATGGTCGTACGGGAAAATCCGAACTTCATCGCTACCTCGGAGATGCTGCGTCCCATCGCTCGTGCGCAGACTACAACGCCGCGTTCAAACTCACTTAAATCTTGACAGTATGCCATTGTAGCGGCGGTAACCGATCTAACAACTGCGCCAGACACTTGTCGTCTTACATAGCCGTTGCCGACTGTTGTATTCGAATTCGCAAGCCTATACCAGTTTATTTTGCGCTTCAGTGTAGATCTGTTGTTAAAGTTACGGCGGACTAAAAAGAAAAGCACCAACAGCCAGATTCGATCCAGAGATCTCGCGCTGGCTACGGATTCCTTGCTTGCTGACTATCTCACAATAGTATATGTACGCATACCTAATACTTTCACACTCGATTTCTCGAAAACAGTTGAGAGTTGCGCCTTCATGAGTTAAAAGTTCTAGCCATGCTCTACACACCTTGTAAGCGAAGCCATATAGTCTTGCTGGTTTAGCGGGGAGGTGGCGCTGTCCATTTTTTGGGCGGTTACCATACGTAAATAAGTTCATCACTGTCGATGGCAATTTGTGTGCTATGCAATATCAGGACATGATCCTGAAGCAAACTGTCCAGCCGTACGATCAACATTTCAGAGAAGAATTCCTATTTCAAGGCGATAAGCATGATCACACTACGTCCACCTTTTGAACATTTTCTTCTAGGGAGCAGGAGACAATCGTTCTGCATTGCTGACATAATGGCGACTGAGCATACTTGAGACAAGTTGAAACTTGCATTGTTTCTTCGCTGGAGCCCTCGTCACTGGGGGGCGGCGTTGGGGTGTGGGACAAATCTGAGCAGCAACGTTTCGACCACCTTGTGGAAAACACGCCAACCATTGCACGACATGGAGCCACGGCCGTTGCTAGGTGTTTCACCGCCCTAGGAGAGAACAAAAAATGACAACCCTCCTTTTTCACTATCCTAGGTCTCCCCAGTATCCCCCTCCACCACCACGAATATCCAACGGCACAATAATGTAAATCTTCTGTTATACTTTTGATCATTAAACTAACGTGACCAGACATTCTCATTTTCTGGGGACAGTTCTCAATTTCCATGTTTTATCCTCATTTCCTTTAAAACTTACTGAGAACAATAAATGTCTTCATTTTCTTACTTTTTGTCCTCAGTTTTTGACTTTTCCTAAAATAATGGATATAGGAAGAAAGTGCCGAACATTTAAAAAAGTACTCATCTGAACATACCATTTCAAGCAAATTTCGCATCAATTACTTACTTTGCTGCCGGCCGCGGTGGTCTCGCGGTTCTAGGCTCGCAGTCCGGAACCGCGCGACTGCTACGGTCGCAGGTTCGAATCCTGCCTCGGGCATGGATGTATGTGATGTCCTTAGGTTAGTTAGGTTTAAGTAGTTCTAAGTTCTAGGGGACTGATGACCACAGCTGTTAAGTCCCATAGTGCTCAGAGCCATTTTTTACTTACTTTGCTTAACTGCGAGAAAATTGACTAATAAAGGCGTGGAAGTATTTTCTATATGCTATTCTGGCGAGAGATATTGGGAAGAATGAAACTGTCATCTGGATATTCGTGCTATTATTAGTTTCTGTTTTAATTTAAAGATTTTTAGAATGAGAAAAATATCTCACGTTTTCAGCAGCCATTGTATTGCGATTAAATAAATAAATGACACCTTCTTTGCATTTTCTATTGAAAATTCTCCAGCTTCTGTTAACCGCCCCAGTGGCGCAGTGTTCTAAGCGATTGTCTTCTGATCATTCGTCCAAGACTGGCTCGTGTTAGAATTCTGGTGAGGCATCGATGTCGTGTTTGTCTACAGGCGTTGGCTGTCTCTCTTCCCTGAACTCAGTGGCCCTAAGTTACGTACGGGCGACTGGTTAGGGCCTACTGAGTTACTCCGGTGATCGTTAAGCCTTAAGTCGAATGTTTCAGTAGCGGCTGCTTTAGTCGTGAGGTAAATAGAGGCAATCCATTTACTTTCGTCAAAGTAAATAAAGACTTATTAACAACTTCATCAATTCGGTGTTTTAATTTTTTTCATTTTTTCTCCTCGTTTGCTCAGTTTTTTTCCTGTTTCTCGCCGTAGGTGGCCGCCTAGTCTTGTCTAGTAGTAGATACATGGAGATACATGGAGCAACACAGTATAAAATATTACCTAGCAGAAAATTTTGATTTTAAAGATTTTTGCGTAAATTTTCTAACAGGCAGTCTTTAACTTGGTTATTTTTTTTAATTTTATTTCCCGGTAAAGTTACTTTTTGGCTCTTTAAGCTTTATTATTTTATTTCCTTTTCTCCATACACATTCTCAGATACGCGAGACAATCAAAACTTTATTTTGAACAATTTATATTTATCCCTTGTCTGACATCTTAAACGTAGCTCATCCCTTCTGTGTGGCAACAAGCTGGTCAAAATTTTCTCACGAAAGTCATCATTCAGTGAATAACTTTGCCAATCTACCTCATATTTTTATGGTTCAAGTAAATATACTCCACAATTTTAATCATTGGTTATATCCGCATGTTCGTATTAAAACCACAATGCAGTCTCAAGTAATGTCCACATAGCTTTCAGACAAGTGTAAAAACAAATTCGAAAAAAGCCTGAGGCTTTGTGCAAGTGTGTCATGTTGCCCTCTAAGGAATGTAGAAACGAATCATGATCCTTCGTTACATTATCGTTCGAGCAAGCTTAAACATTTTCATTTGCTTCTCATGTATGTTCACTTTCAAGTGTTTATTTTTTTTCCATGATCAGCTGGCATGTCATCTGTAAAATAGTGGAGTCTCCACGAGTTATAAAAACATATGCAAGCGTAGAAGGTATATACATATGGTTTCTGTAGCGATTTGTTCGAAAATAGGGACAAAACGGTTACTGAGTAATGTTTGGTATTAAAACGACGCATGGGAAACATTTCGTTTGTCTGTGGCAAGTACATGACAAAAAATTCGGCAATGAGTATACACATAGATTCAGTCACCACTGCGTCTCTGCTTATTATTATTATTATTATTACCACTTCATTATTTTCGAGGGAAGAAAGTCGCTCCATGTGAGTTTCTCCTGTGTTTCATTCATCCGTGTACAGACACTTGTTCCGTGGACCTGAAGCCTAATAACATCACAATTAAAACTCATTTATCTGGAGTGTATCGAAATCCAGTTATGGACGAATAAGATGGAAGCTAACTCTTATTCATTCAAGACTTTCGACAGGAACATGAGAAGCAACTTTTCTATTAATTTCTATGCAGTCATACTGATGCAGATGACTGCAAAACCACTTGTAATTCATATGACTGCCATGAAAAGAATGGTAGGTCTTGTACGAGGTGCATTTAAGTTCTAAGGCCTCCGATTTTTTTTCTCTGGACTGGAAAGAGATAGAAACAAGCGCATTGTTTTAAAATGAGGCCGCATTCATTGTCAATACGTCCCAGAGATGCCAGCACCGTACGGCAGATGGAATTTTACCGCCAGCGGCGAGAATGAGAACTGTTTTAAATACTTAATATGGCGACGTTTTCCTTATTTGAACAGCGTGCAATCATTCGTTTTCTGAATTTGCGTGGTGTGAAACCAATTGAAATTCATCGACAGTTGAAGGAGACATGTGGTGATGGAGTTATGGATGTGTCGAAAGTGCGTTCGTGGGTGCGACAGTTTAATGAAGGCAGAACATCGTGTGACAACAAACTCAGACAACCTCGGGCTCGCGCAATCCGGTCTGACGACATGATCGAGAAAGTGGAGAGAATTGTTTTGGAGGATCGCCGAATGACTGTTGAACAGAGTTGGCATTTCTGTGGGTTCTGTGCACACAATCCTGCATGACGACCTGAAAATGCGAAAAGTGTCATCCGGGTGGGTGCCACGAATGCTGACGGACGACCACATGGCTGCCCATGTGGCATGTTGCCAAGCAATGTTGACGCGCAACGACAGCATGAATGGGACTTTCTTTTCGTCGGTTGTGACAATGGATGAGATGTGGATGCAATTTTTCAATCCAGAAACAAAGCGCCAGTCAGCTCAATGGAAGCACACAGATTCACCGCCACCAAGAAAATTTCGGGTAACCACCAGTGCTGAAAAAATGATGGTGTCCACGTTTTGGGACAGCGAGGTCGTAATCCTTACCCATTGCGTTCCAAAGGGCACTACGGTAACAGGTGCATCCTACGAAAATGTTTTGAAGAACAAATTCCTTCCTGCAATGCAACAAAAACGTCCGGGAAGGGCTGCACGTGTGCTGTTT
The DNA here is from genome assembly GCF_021461385.2 of Schistocerca piceifrons. NCBI lineage: Eukaryota > Metazoa > Arthropoda > Insecta > Orthoptera > Acrididae > Schistocerca > Schistocerca piceifrons. The sequence continues at coordinate 701,683,969 of NC_060138.1, forward strand.
CACCAAGACAACGCATCTGCACATCGAGCTAACGTTACGCAACAGTTTCTTCGTGATAACAACTTTGAAGTGATTCCTCATGCTCCCTACTCATCTGACCTGGCTCCTAGTGACTTTTGGCTTTTTCCAACAATGAAAGACACTCTCCGTGGCCGCAGATTCACCAGCCGTGCTGCTATTGCCTCAGCGATTTTCCAGTGGTCAAACCAGACTCCTAAAGAAGCCTTCCCCGCTGCCATGGAATCATGGCGTCAGTGTTGTGAAAAATGTGTACGTCTGCAGGGCGATTACGTCGAGAAGTAACGCCAGTTTCATCGATTTCGGGTGAGTAGTTAATTAGAAAAAAAATCGGAGGCCTTAGAACTTGAATGCACCTCGTACATAAACATTTTGACTTTGATCCTACTCTCTGTCTTCTTGTATTATTTTGTGGCTGACACCAATGTGTAAATACCAGAAGTATGAGATCGTAATTGCAGATGTTGATTCCTTTGCTTACATCCTAAATCTGGGGAATGAAGTTGTAGCCTCCATTTCAGTTTCTTTTCTCCATAAATTGTGCGCCATAAAATAATTAAGCCCTCTGACCTGAAAACTTTTACCATAGCCGTGAACTACCCTTACTGCAACCAATGCAAGTCATAATGTGCTAAGATAACCTTCCAGCATGGATCTTTGACATTTCTGCAGAGCTGAGACCTATCTGTATTCTTTGTTACACAAACTGCGTGAATGGATCGTCTTTTCCGTGGCTTTTCATTGTTTTCGCCACTAGTTCGCTTTACTTCGAGAAGCACATTCCTTAACGTGTCTAAACACCCTCGCGGAGTTGATATTCACTCTGACATCGCCCCCTTTCATATAACTTAACTCTTTGACATTAATAATCATTTAAGAAACAGTGCAAATCGCAAAGCGCGCCAAAATGATGAACAACAACCAAGTGCATACGTGCACAGTCTCATAATCTGCTAGGGGCGTCATGTGGCAGCACTTTCCCTCTAGCGGCAGCGTCGTGAACTGCGACGAAGTAGCTTTCAACTCTCGTCGCTTGTCGGCGCTGCGTGCGGGTCGCGCGCGCTGAAGTAAGCGCAGTAAGGGTGGAATTTAAAATACATCATCTCGCAAGGACTTGGGTAGAGGCGCTTAATACCTTGCGACTGCTAGCCACTGCGCTCCTCCAATAAGCACGTCATACACACAGCTGCTGGACGGCCTAACACCCCTTGTTTCTAATGAGGGCTCCCTGCTGTTTAATAGAGCTGTGTTCTCGGCACCATAGTAGTAGGTGACTGTAACGGAAGGAAGGTTAAGAGTTTAACTTCCCATTGTGTTGATACTGATAAAAGATCAGAGCCGTTTTAAATCCCAAGCGACACGAGCGGCCGATTAGATTTATTTTGAAAGGTTTTACGTAGAGGCTAAGGCCGGTATTACACTATCAAATTTCTTTGTCAAATATCTTTGTCAAAGATATTCGATGGTGTAATAGGAACTTTGTCAAATGTCGTCCAATATTTGATCAAATCTAGGGCCTCGCTGTAGATTTGATCAAAGAAGTCGCTTGTCTTCTGTTCACTGCATGTGACATGTTACCACATGGAGCACTATCATCGCTGCAGCGTTCTGTCGTCTGTAGTATTTTTATAAACATTGCCGGTAAATGCAATTGGTGTGCGCCGACAACTACAAAATTAATAGAGATGTATGAAGCTGATGAGGCGCTTTACAACGTGAGGCACCCTGAATACAAAAATAGATTAAGAGAATTGGAGAGCTGACCTAACCTAACATAACATAACATAACCCTCTCCTATAGCAAGGAATCGGAGTGTTACAGTGACAGTGAGCCTGTCTTCTGAAGATGTAGCAGTTCTTAAGTGAATATTGTGCTTTGTGATATGAGGATACACTTCACTGAGCACATACAGAAATGTATGCTCATCCATTCGTAAGTAATTGATGTACGACGTGACGTCTTCCAATGTAAACTCACCTAACAAGTTTTGTTGAATGCTTTTATCGTGTCGTCGTAAAACCCACGGCTTCACCCAGATTAGATTAGTTTTTCATTCCATAGATCCGTGCTGAGGAGATCGTCGTGGACGTGGAACATGTCAAATTTTTTAAGCTGAAATAACAATACAAATAGTATGAATAAATACAATACATTATTTGTTTGTATTAAAAATTTCGTCAATGGAATAGAAGGAATTGGCCACTAGTAAGTCTTTCAGGCTCCTTTTAAACTGATCTTTATTTGTAACTAAATTTTTTATGTTTGCTGGCAAATTATTGAAGATGAGTGTTCTTGAGTAGTGGTCCCCTTTTTGAACTAAAGTGCTTTTAAGTCCTTGTGCAGATCATTTTTGTTCCTGGTATTGTATGTATGAACTGAATTGTTTGTTGGAAAAAGAGATATATTGTTTAGGACAAATTTCATTAAGGAGTAAATATACTGAGTGGCATTAGTATACCAGTTCTTTGAAAAGGGTTTCTGCAGGACGTCCGTTAATTTACTCCACAAATAATACGTATTACACGCTTTTTGACTCTGAAAACTTTTGTTTGACTGGAAGATTTACCCCAAAATATTATACCACATGACATTATGGAATGAAAGTAGGCAAAGTGTGCAAGCTTTTTCATTTTTATGTTGCCTATGTCTGCTAACACTCGAATTGCAAATACAGATTTGTTAAGGCGTTTCTGCAGTTCTGTTGTGTGCTCCTCCCAACTGAATTTATTATCAAGTTGTAATCACAGGAATTTAAGACTGTCAACCTCATATGTATGGTTCCTTTTTTTCCCCCACTTCTTTTCCGCGTGTGCACACAATGCAATTGCGGTACGTGTAACTGCTGCGGTTAATAACAAGTTGTTGTCAGCCATCTTGAACTTTGACGAAAAATTTGATGACAGCGCTACGTCAAAGATCTTTGTCAAATATATTTGACGGAATATTTGATCACATCTTTGATCAAATCTTTGACAAAGAAATTCGATAGTGTAATACCGGCCTAAGGAACGGCAAATAGGTAGGGAATGGGAGATGGGGGGGGGGGGGAGGGCGTCTCGAAAGATACACCGCACAGTGGAGTATTTGCTCCGAAATCCTGGCCAAAGAAGGCAAAATTTTAAGGTTGCCCAAAAATGTTAGAAAATGCATTTTGTAATAACTGACTCACTGGTGGGTCGATAGATACATTTTCAGGAGCCTGACTCATATCTAGGAACTCCTAGCCTCGTTTGGAGATCGGCTTTTTCTGACAGTCGACGCATTTCTTGATAGAGTTATCAGTTTGAATCTAAATTTTTTGCTACTGTACTAAGTGAGGGCTCGAATTAGAAACAGGTTTGCGTGTTACAGGAAGGTAACAGCGTCTTTTTAAACTTGTATATTAATTTAAATACTTTTATCATAATAACATTTCAAAGTTCAGTTAAACAAGATTTTGGATTGTCTGCCATTTTGATAAGTGTTTTTAAAGTTGTGTCGCCTCTTGTCACGACATGTCTAAATTACTGTCGCAATTGGTTTAGCATTGCGAGCCCATTTCAGAAATAATAAATTGCGCAAACTTGCGCCATTTTTATGTATAATTTTTAAATGCCACGAAATTTTCTTATTTTCCCAGTACTTAGACGTGTGTTCATGTTAAAAAATGAGCTTACTATTAAACATCTAATCTGCATAGCTGGTGACAACTTAGAAAGCATTTTTACTACATTTAGAGCTGTAGAAGAGATTCCTTTTTAATTTTACTGCCATTACGTTACTGTTGTGTGTGATGTGAAGGCTGCCAATGAGAAATGGATTTAAAACGAGCGTTTCTGTGTTCTTTTTGAAGTGTAAGCTTTGTTAAGTTACGTTCTTAATTTATTTGCATACGCGTTTGTCCCGCAGAAAGCGCAGGGTTGGCGTGGTTACAATCTGATTTGGCAAGGTTAGCTAGAAGGGGTGGCTGGATATCCCTCCTGCCACCACCCCGTACCCTCCAGGACAGAGTCAGTGCACCCCAGCAGTCTGCGTCTAGTGGAACTCATGAAATAGCGCGAACGTGCTGCAGAGGTCCACGAGTCGTGTAACTGAGGTGGGACGTGGGAACCAGCCCGGTATTTACTTAGTGGGATGTGGAAACCGCCTAAAAACCACATCCTGCCTGGCCGGCACACCGGACCTCGTCGTTAATCTGCCGGGCGGATTCGTTCTGGGGCCGGCGCGCCTACCTGAGTCCAGGAAGGTGCACAGTAGTGCTCTCGGCTAACCCCGCAGATTTACACATTCTTAATATTTGCAAAATTTTCTCTGTGGTGTTTGCATATTACAACAGAACCGTAATAAAGTTCATTTTTGTCAATAATCAATCTGGATTTTATTTTGATAATTTCATATCTGAGGTGGCCTTAGCAATATTTAAACATTATATTTTTTAGCCACCCTTCGTGCAAAAATATAAGTTAGAATTTTACTTACGTTTTGCAGGTCAGCATCGTTCCGTTTTTCAATCTTTTTTGAAAATGGAAAAGGAATTTTTGAGATTAGAGTCGCTGATATAACGATGTTCCCAGAAGCTGAGAGAACTTCACGTATTTCAAAACGAATTTAAAAAGAAATGGATGTCTGCAAACAGAAATTAGGAGAGGTTCCTCCAGAAGAATCGTGATTGGTTGGCAATAAACGAAAGAGTACCTGTGTTTTCTTTCACTGCTGCAGGCCCAGGCCGCCCTCAAAAAGATTTCGGTGAGTCAAGTGAAAGGAGCAAACGCAGGAAAACTGAAGTCCTACGACAATATTCAACTCGTGAAGAGCTGACGTTTGCTGCAACTATGAGTCACAGAACTGCTGGAAACCCCGATGTGGCGGATACGATTTAAAAAAAATAACAAACTTCTTCAAGGGCCACAAAAATAAAGCAAAACCTTTCAACGTCTGAAGAGAAAATAATACAACATACTCCTGAGAGTATGACAAAGACGCAATGTGAAGTCATCCATAGTGCAAACAAGGCTGTATACCAGTGTTATTCATTACTAAGAAACGCAATGCTATCGTAAAGAAGACTCCAATTACTGTAACTGAAACATCAGCAGAAGTAAAGTTGCAAGGATTGTTAGATCACACCACATTAAGATTGTGAAGTATTTAGAAGAAGAGTTGCAGTTCATAGATATAGAAGAAAAGCACAACTTAGAGTTAATATCAAAATGGGTTTGCGATGGCTCTCAGCAGTCACAATTTAAACAAAAATTTCAAAATTTAAGTGACAGTGATGCTGATATATTTCAGAGTTCCTTTGTACCTATTAAATTATTTACCAATGTTAATGAAAAACAGAGAACATTGTGGCAGAATCCAAACCTTCCTCCACAAGATTCTGTAGAACAATCCGCATCCGCTTTGTGTGTGAAACATCAGACGTTACAAACGAAGAAATAAAATAAATACAGGGACAAGTAACCATGTTGAACAAAACAGAAGTAGCAGTTACCGGAGGACTGCTAAATATTAAACGAACTTCGTTACTGACAATGGTTGACTGAAAAATCTGCAATGCTGCAACAGGCACTACATCAACAATGAGGTGCTATATCTTTGGACTTACTTCAAAAGATTTCAATAACCTAGATAAAAGCTTACCCGAAAAATGTGATATTTTAAAGTTTGGTTTGTAGAATTTGCACGCACGCATACAGTTACTTGAGACAATACTCCACTTATCATACAGACTTCCAATTCGAAAGTGGCAAGCACGAAGTGTAGAAAACAAAAGAATTGTATTAACCTCAAAGAAAATTCAAAGGAAAATTAGGACTACATGTTGATGTTACAGAGCCAGGCTTTGGGAATACGAATGACCGAAACAGCGCCAGACGTTTCATTTCAGATCCAGAAACTGCCTAGAAAATTACTGGAGTAGATTTACAACTAATTAAAAAGCTAAAAGTAGTATTGGAAACAGTGACCAGTGGGTTTAACATTGATGAGAGCAAATTCCAAGCATATACAGCAAAACTGTATATCGAACTTTACAGATGGCACCTCATGACGCCAACAATGCATAAATTTTTGATTCATGGGGCCACTGTAATGAAAGAGGCGATAGTACCAATTGGTCAGCTCTCAGAAGAAGCCGCTGAAGCTAGAAATAATCACTTTGGAATGTACAGCACAAATTACTCTAGAAAGTACAGTAGAGAACATTGCAATAGAGTTGTTTTAAACAAGCTACTTTTTAGCAGGGATCCTTACATCAGCTGCTCTAGAAAACGGTTAGTAAAAAGAAGCAAGCCTTACTGTGGCGAGACCTTACAACTTCTTCCATACAAGTCTGATGGCTGTCCTCATGATGAACGAAGAAGAGAGAGACAGATGTACAAGAAGAATCTGAAGAAGACGACAGAGACTTCAGTACTGAAGAATCAGACTAAAATTATTGCTGCAAGTGTATATATATTTGCACAAACGAATAAAGTTGTACATATTTTTATCTTAACTGCATTTTGTTTGGAAGTATATATATAAATCCAACATTTTCCCATTAAAAAGTGTTAACGCAAATTTATATGTTACATTTAGTTGTTAAATAAAATAAATAAATGTAAATAAGTAAATACATATATTTACGAATATTTAAAGTGAAACAGGCCGATTTACTATTAAAATTATGATAAGTCAACAGCAGCGATTTAAACTTTAAAAATGGTTGGTTGGTTGGTTTTGGGGAAGGAGACCAGACAGCGTGGTCATCGGTCTCATCGGATTAGGGAAGGATGGGGAGGGAAGTCGGCCGTGCCCTTTCAGAGGAACCATCCCGGCATTTGCCTCGAGTGATTTAGGGCAATCACGGAAAACCTAAATCAGGACGGCCGGACGCGGGATTGAACCGTCGTCCTTCCGAATGCGAGTCCAGTGTCTAACCACTGCGCCACCTCGCTCGGTTTTAAAAATGTAATGACAGAATTTTGGTCAGGATTTCTATACAAGTACTCCACTGTGCGTTGCTTATCTGGAAAAATTTCCTCAAGCCAGCCCTGGAAAAAGACAACCTATTTATCAAGAGAGGTACTAAAGGGAGGGAGGGCTTCAATTTCAGAATATAAAAAGGAAAAGGAAACGTTTACACCAGAAGCGTTAGTAAAAATTCGTTGTATGGTAGAGCTTGTAACTAGAAATTCATCCGGCTTTTTTCCAATTCTAATAAGGTGTTCGAGATTTATCTGTGTATAAACACCGAACCTCAGCCAAAGAATTTTTTTTCATTCATTTATTTCCGTGTGGCTTGTTGGTTAAGAACAAAAGTATTCCTCTACAAATCCAAATGTCATCACTACGTCGATCGAGGATTTTTCCTAATACGTATCACTCCCTTCACCTCTGACAAAGATTGGCTAATCTGTGAAAAACGCAATTCGGGCCTTAGTTCGCGTTTTCTGCTTACTTCAAATTATGTACGTGACAGAGCAGGAAAGAAGACTTTACGTGTAACTTTAGGATTAAGGAGTAATTAAAAATGCTTGTGTGTCACCTATACAGAGCTAGATTAATTCTGATTTTTATATTCGGTAGTAGTGTCTAACGAACGTAAACGTTGCATTTTTAGACTTTCCATGTTGACACCGAATAATTATGTAATACCAGAAGTTACGGCATTTCAACAATCGTGGAACAATTACAACATTGACAGCCTAATTCTCTTACGACTGCTTTTAGTGTAAGCAGACCTGCCTGCATCTTACTCAGCTGATCGGTAAGCATTTATAATGTAGACGTATTAACACAACTGGGTTCAGGGACCCACATGGAGTGATTGACGTGCAATAATTCTTCTCCCCAGTGTAAACGACACTGAGATGTGCGGGAAAATGTTTAATTTCCTTACTCACAGACAGTATAAATTAATAAGGCATTTGTTTTTGTCATTGTATGTGGTTCTATATAAGGTGCTTTTTCTTCATGTAATTTGTTCCCGACCCAATAAAAATGGCATCTATTTGATTACCTTCAGCAGGGTGGCTCCCAGCAATAATTAAAACGTGGCCATATTTCCCAAGGTGCCCTCCCATTCCCCAAGGTAACAGTTGCAAGGTCCTATTCCAGCAGTACCCTGTAGTGTTTCGATTGGGTCTTGCGTTATGACGGCTCGTTTGCGGGAACACTGCATCTCAGTAGTTACAGATAGAACGAAGTCAGAGTTCCTGCGGGAACTAGCTCGAGTAACATCTGTCGTCGATGTCCAATGCAAGATGTTACGGGGCAGGAGATTCATTCGAACGAGCATACCTGAGGCTGAATAAGTCTGTCGTTATTGAACATATTGAAATCCTTACCATGCTGTACACGGCGTGTTTCATCGGTTGAGATGGTATCTTAATGACGATGTAATCTTCAAGGACTAAAGTGGATTTCATGCAGGAATAGGGGCAGGAGACTTATTCCTAACGCGTAGAAGTCTTCAGTTGTGAATCAAGTAAAAGAAATACCTAAGTAACGTAGGGTTCCAGCGATCTTCCTTCGCAAATGAAAAACTGTTGATACAGTCACATGTATGAGACACGTAAGTTAAAACTTACTGAAGATGAAGACAAGGTGATTCTGGTTTTGCCTATTTGGTATACTTCACGTAATTGAGCAGGGTACGTTCACCCCTTATCAAAGGAAATTCTGTTCGTATCGTTTCAAAGCATCATCCAAATAGTGCGCGCCAATAACAATGAACACGCGGAAAGTAATTGGAGGTTTCATATACAGTTTCTTCAGAGGTATTACAAATGTGGAGAACATCTGTCTGCCTCAGACGGGACTATTACTGAAATACACTGGTGTCCAAAATTAAAACAAAAACGGGAATTTTGCAAGATTGTTATTATTTTGTCACAAAATAGTATGAACAGGTGATAGTACGGTAGAAACAATGCAAAGAATTCAGAACGTAAACAACTGCAACATGCATAACAGTAGACAAAATGTCCTTCGTTTTTTCCAACTTCAGGATTTGCAGACACATTCAGATATCTAGTTACTGTGCTGAGTATGGGATGTGACCCCCTCTGACAGCAATACAGGTCTCACAACGATGGGGCATGCTGTGAACGATGTCATCAGTCTCATATTGAGGCAATAACGACCGTTCTTCCTGCAGACATGCTCACAGTGTTGAAGAATGGTTGGTGGATAGTCAAATGACGTGATGCAACCCGTGTCCCTAGTGCATATAGATTTGCTGCATGCGATTCAATTAGGGAGAGCGAGCAGGCCACACCATGCAAGTAATGTCTTCCGTGACCAAAAAACATCAACCACCCATGCTCTATTAGGCTGAGCATTATCGTCCTTTAATAAGAAGTCTGGGCCTACAGCACCTCGCAACAATCGCAAATGAGGTCCCAAAATCTCGTCATGATACCTGACAGCAGTTAAACCTTGCCGATTCACCCGTACAATTTCATTAACATACACCACTGCCCATTAAAATTGCTACACCAAGAAGAAATGCTGATGATAAACGGGTATTCATTGGACAAATATATTATACTAGAACTGACATGTGATTACATTGTGACGCAATTTAGGTGCATATATTCTGAGAAATCAGTACCCAGAACAACAAACTCTGGCCGTAATAACGGCCGTGATACGCGTGGGCACTGAGTCAAACAGAGCTTAGATGGCGTGTACAGGTACAGCTGCCCATGCAGCTTCAACACCATACCTCAGTTCATCAAGAGTAGTGACTGGCGTATTGTGACGAGCCAGCTGCTCGGCCACCATTGACGAGACGTTTTCAATTGGTGAGAGATCTGGAGAATGTGCTGGCCAGGGCAGCAGTCGACATTTTCTGTATCCAGGAAGGCCCGTACGGGACCTGCAACATGCGGTCGTGCATTATCCTGCTGAAATGTAGGGTTTCGTAGGGATCTAATGAAGGGTAGAGCCACGGGTCGTAACACATCTGAAGTGTAACGTCCACTGTTCAAAATGCCGTCAATGCGAACAAGAGGTGACAGAGACGTGTAACCAATGGCATCCCATACCATCACGCCTGGTGAAACGCCAGTATGGCAATGACGAACACACGCGTTCACCGCGATGTCGCGAAACACGGATGCGACCATCGTGATGCTGTAAACAGAACCTGGATTCATCCGAAAAAATGACGTTTTGCCATTCGTGCACCCAGGTTCGTCGTTGAATACATAATCGCAGGCGCACCTGTCTGTGATGCAGCGTCAAGGGTAACCGCAGCCATGGTCTCAGAGCTGAGAGTCCATGCTGCTGCAAACGACGTCGAACTGTTCGTGCAGATGGTTGTTGTCTTGCAAACGTCCCCATCTGTTGACTCAGGGATCGAGACGTGGTTGCACGATCCGTTACAGCCATGCGGATAAGATGCCTGTCATCTCGACTGCTAGTGATACGAGGCCGTTGGGATCCAGCACGGCGTTCCATATTACCCTCCTGAACCCATCAATTCCATATTCTGCTAACAGTCATTGGATTTCGACCAACGCGAGCAGCATTGTCGCAATACGACAAACCGCAATCGCGATCAGCTACAATCCGACCTTTATCAAAGTCGGAAACGTGATGTCACTCATTTCTCCTCCTTACACGAGGCATCACAACAGCGTTTCACCAGGCAACGCCGGTCAACTGCTGTTTGTGTATGAGAAATCGGTTGGAAACTTTCCTCTTGTCAGCACGTTGAAGGTGTCGCCATCGGCGCCAACCTTGTGTGAATGCTCTGAAAAGCTAATCATTTGCATGTCACAGCATCTTCTTCCTGTCGGTTAAATTTCGCGTCTGTAGCACGTCATCTTCGTGGTGTAGCAATTTTAATGGCCAGTAGTGTTATCCCTGCCGACACCATTAGGGATTCTTCTCGATATCGGTCTCTTTCCACAATGTTCGGGTCCCGAAATCGTATTGTACGTTCCCTCCAGATGCGAATCCATCGAGAATCAATCTCCACACTAAATCGGGACGCATCTGTGAAAACAAGATCGGCCCCGTGTTCGACCGTCAAGGTGGCATGTTGATGTTTTCACTCTAGACGTTCACTTCTATCAAGACGCATCAGAGGCTGACATACAGCAGGTCTCCGACAGTAAAGGCCACTCTGTCGAAGCCTTCTGCGCAGTGTTTGCCTCGATGCAATGAGTCCAGTGGATGCTGCGTGCTCACATGCAGTTTCCGTGCAGTATTAAGGTGTTAATGTCGTGCCCTTATAGACAAATAACGGTCCTCTCTTCTGGAGCCACACGTGGTCGGCCATGCCCTGGTCTTCGGGATACGGTTTCGGTATCTATAAACTGTCGCCACATCCGAGAAACAACAGAACGATTCACATTAAGCCATTGGACCAAATCATTTGCGACTGTCCTGCTTCCTTTCTTTCTATCGCCCTTCATCTCAGATTGTCTGGTAGGCATCTTCTGTGTGACGGTGTACACAGCGATAGTGGATTTGGGACTATAAGGAAAACATTACCTCGTTTCATAGGTGTCCTGATGTCATCGTTCGCATGGTTGTCCATTGACCGGAGTGCCATCTTCCGTGCAGAGCGAGACAGTACGGACATTTGGTTGACAGTTTGTATGATCATATACTGAATTAGACACAAGATGAGGAAATAACGGTTTGTTGCTTTAATTTTGGAACACCAGTGTACATGAATTCTATTACTCAGAACGTTATTTTTCCCGTATACATTCAGCCCTTGACGTTCGAAACACGCGAAGGTGAAAACCACGAATCATTTCGTTCGTTTTCTCAATACTTCAGAAGAGTCTGATCTTTCCTACGCAAGGACTACAGTCACACGGAGCGCGACTGGGCTACAGACAAGATCACAAGGACCGTTTTCATCTGCTCTACGGCCTTGTAGTTCTCGCTTACCTCTCAGTCCTGTACACGACGAGAATTCTACAGCAAAATAGAACATGAAAGGAAGATAAAACGTTCTACATACGTTTATTAGTACCGTGGCTGTGTAAAGTTTAATTTTATGTTGTCTTGATAATAAATTGCCAATTCCTTAGCAGATGCACAAATTGAGAGTAACAATTTGGATTAGTAGCTAAGACGCAAAAAAGAAAAATCATTTATCTGAAGAATAGAATTTCTTGTAGCTATCCATCTTTATAAATCCAATTAAACGGTAGTTGACGATGAGTACTACCTCATTCATCATCATCTCAAACACTTTAGGATCCACGCGGTTCCTCTGTAGGAAGGCCCCTGAGAGGCATTTCTTCAGCCGGCTCTGAGGGATTGAAATAAAGGGTATGCATGGTTTCTATCGGTTTGTGGAGAATAGGGAAATCGCACTGGGCCTAGAGCGGTCTGGAACTTGGACGCGTATAGAATTAGCGTGAGTCTTAATGCGTTAATAAGCCGTCGGTGCGGGATACCTGTTTTCATCGTTTTTTTTATTAAGCAGCTGCAGTTTACTGAATGGGTCCTCTATAGTATAATATTTCGATGATGATTTTTCTGCCATTGTTCAGAAAACTTTAAACGGATTGTAGAAAAGCCACGCATACAAAATTTTACTGTGTTTAGAGGAATTAAAAAAGAAACATTTTTATGTGACAAAAATGACACGGCGCACCGTCTCCCCGCTGGAGGTCCATGATGTTGAGAGACGGTGATCACGCCGAGTGAGAAACTGTTTTAAGCATGTTGCTGAAAATATCGTCGGTTTACATTAATGCACAACTGGCATCGCGTGCTAATGAGTAGGCAACACGCTCGAAGCAGCCAGGTATTTCAAGAATAATGGCTGCGACTTCAGCTAGATAGACAGCCAGATCTTACAGAGTGCGTAACGGTGCTCCTCCCCCTCCCCCCCCCATCCCACTCACCCCGCCTACGCCCTTCCACACTCCACGCATAGACAGGCGCAAATAAAGAAAGAAGAAATGAGTAGGAATGAGGTCGAGAGAATGCAGTGCAGTGGCAACCGTAATTGCCCGCGCTTCCCAATCCAAAAGTTAGAGAATACAATGTCGGAAAGTTCTCGGACATCAGCAATGTAGTATGACTGGAAGCATATTCGGTTCCTGACAGCCTGCGGGATAATCTTCAGTATTTCCAGTCGTCCTTCACAAATAAAGATGCGGTAATATCCTCTATCGAGCGTGTTAGGCTGAAGATCAGGCCCATTCAGATAATCATGAACAACACGAGATCACAGATGTATGGCAGATATCTATTGATGGTGGTACGCACGAGTTAGTTTGGACTTCATAACATCCAGACAAGCTTACTGTGGCTGTTGAATATTCCTTCTGCTGTAAAGGTAGCCTCGTTAGCAAACAAAACACATGCTTGAAAATCAGGGATGTTAAAATTTGGTTTAGATACCACGCAGAATTCAACACGCTGTGTAAAGTCATTTGCTGGATAGGTCCTTTACCTTTTGATCTTTGAATGGATGCATACCCTCAACGTGCAGGACCCTAGCCTGTGGATCGTGTGCTGGTCCTGGGGTTATAGTCAGTTCGCTGTAACGCATCTTCCTGAAACTGAACGGCTCGCTCACTGCGAGGTGTGAATTTCCCGTCGGTCTGCTCTAAAGGGTCCTGTTTCAAGAAGACGGTCATCAACCTTTGAAATGTGACACGATGTGTTGGCCTCTTCCCTGGACATCATCCTCCACACAGGCGCTTGTCTGCTCGATTGTTGCCTCGTGCTGCCGTTATATGAGAAGCATGTCAGGTAACTCGACCGGAGTGTAATCACCTATCAAGAACATGTAAACATCTGTAGAAACTTTCCTGTAAACAAAATATACTACTACTGCTACTACTACTATTACTACCACAACTAATAATAATAATAATAATAATAATAATAATAATGTAAATGTTTGTCGAGAGACATGGACGCTGCTAACTGTATTAAGATCGTAGGGAGTTACAGATATTGACTGAGAGTCGACATAGATTTAAATCAATGGGTAAGTTGAAAATTTGTGTTGGGCCGGGATTAGAACCCGATGTCCTGCTAGTAGGCAAATGCTCTGACCACTGAGCCATCCGGACTCTGTGGTCATCGCAATTACACGGACTACCATAGCACACCTCCCGTCGGACACACATTCTCAACTTATCCACACATTAGTGATGTAGTGCCCCTTGTTCGTTGTCTTCAATACTCGTGCCATTTTGTAGATTCTCGTAAGAGTTCGACCCTGGTGTGAATCCGCGTTGAAGAGATCATTGGCCGTCTTCGTCTTAATTATGTATATGCGTGGTAAAGAACACACCACACATATATATAAAGCTGTTACTAAAACTTATCCCATCTAGCAATAAACTGTAATTGTGTGACAGATCATATTCCAGTGTCAACGTATTACATACGAAGCAATCAAAACAACTCAATGTTGGCATAAGGGAAGTCGAACGTCAAAACCTTAATGGACCCCCAACGGGGAAACGGTGCACCTGAGGCACTTGTCACGTAACTAACGTCTTCCTATCTCCTCTAATAAGTTTACCAGTTTTTTTACGCTCTGCATATCCATTGTCCTTATAGTTCCTGTCCAATTATTCACATAGCAGACGAGTGAAATCGTGTTGAGGTGTACACTGCTAGAAATCATGCAGCTGAATTCAGCCCATAATTTAATGTTCTCTTGAAATCGCCGAAACCGTGTTAAATGAGATTCGGCGGACGTTTCCCAAATGCATTTATTAGTTTTTAATTTCTCGTTACAACTGATGAATAAATATATTTTTAAAATCATACTGATCGATGTCATGTTCGCTGGGCGAGTTTTTTATTCGTTTTAGAGTTATGGCAAAACGCGTAAGCAAAAACCTCATTAAGCAAGTAAATAACTCAGTTAAATAAATGCATACTGTTTAAATTTACTAGTTAGAATTACAACGTTTTTTCTTACATGTGTATAAAAAATTGATGACGGAGTATCAAGTAACATTTGCCCTCTGCTGACGCATGGTAACAGAACTCTCACCAGCACATTGCAGCTACTGGTCGTAATAAACTGTACTGAGCACCGGCACAGTTACGACGCGGTTCGTTTCTGCTGGACAGCGAGAAAGAGGGCGGCACGGAGAAGAGCTGAATCTTTAGACATGTCTTACCCTGTAACTGCGTCCTGGGACTCCCCACATCGCTAGCGCCTAATGTGGTAACGTTTTTCGTGAAAATCAAAACTGGTTTAGCGTCGCTACGTACTTCCTGCATTTGTAAGAGAGAAGGGAGACTTACAGGTTCGGATTCGTGTTGTGGAAGCCATTATTATTTGTATCTTGAAAGGGACTGTGGTGTTGAATTTGTGATGGATATTTGCTTTGAATCTTGTTATTACAGTGAAGCATGAACTTTCATTTCCAGACAGCCACAGTTCGGCTGTAGGAGACCACAGGAAGAATGACAATTTTTGTTTTTATTTTTGTAAGTAGTCTTAATTACACTTGGGTTCACCTTCTGTTCTTTTGCACGTGCTGTCACAGGAAAATAAAAACACAAAGAAGTACTATTATTTAATCGAAACTGTGTACCAGCGCCCTACAATAAAACCTTAACTTCTACTGTTTATCTCACATAGTGTGGACATTGGACTACTTCCTGGTATCATACCGTCGAAGGACGGAAGCCTTTTCAACCCATTTGGAGAAGAGTAGGTTATGTGCAGATACCGGTTTTCACGCTTTCCCTTCTTTCGGTTGCGTGATTATCGGCAACAACACTACATTGCACATGCACTCAGAAAAGTCATCCACGGGTACGGTTAAACATCAGTCACATCATCCGTAAGTAGAGTGAAGACAGTGACAACCCATTTTCGCCGACACATGACCAGGAGTTAAATCTAAGGTTTCCAGCTTTATCAAAAATGAGTGTCGAGGTCAGTCAATCATAAAGTTAGTTTTTTTCCTCTTTTCTTTTTCTACGCCTGTATTCCACAAGCGACCTTAGATGTTAGCGCTATCTCGTACGGATCCCAGACTGACGAAAGATATTGAAAGATCTTAAATCAAACACCTTTCAGTCGTCTAGTTTCGAAACTGTCGACTGTTAGATAAACACTCCAATGTTTATCTAACTACCGGGAGATGATAGTTGAAGTCATCGGTATAGCAAGCAGAAAACTACAGATACCAGAATTCGTATGATGACCCGTGTTTTGACCAGAACCGAGATGAAATCTTCCTACAGGTCGGTCAGGTGCCTGAAGATCGCGTAGTAAATCACCGAAACTGGTAGCCAAGTAAAATATTTTTGAAAACTAGAAAGGTGTTTGATTTGACACCCTGTATCGAACAGCCGAGTCCCACAACCATCTCTGAAAAGATGGACGTACAGCGAAAAATATTAAAGTATTGAAGGAACGAGAATTTCGTAAGTTGCCTCCTTTGTGAATGGATTACACTCCCTAAAGATTGTTCTGATGAATCTGTCGGAAATCTGGAAATCTGCCTTACCTGCGATTTGTTTTATGTGGTCGTTCTGCAGGGTGATGATAATAAAACTTCCTCTACTTGAGTCAGTGTAGAGGGAAAACTATTTACCGTATTGGTACCCAATTTCTTAGGAATGAAGGCTAAACCGTGTGCAGCAGGATTTACATTATTATTAGTGCTAGTGTCACTTATTGTCAGGCGCCGGTACTGGCACGGCAACTAGGGTTGAAACACAGACACCGGTGTGCATTTCGGTTCCAGACAGTCCACGTTTGTCTGGGCAAGGTGAGCAGGGCCGTTTTTCCAAAAGAACAGCAATAGTATTGCTACTCTTGAAGTTACTGTTCCACGGCTGAGAATGCTTGACGCCATGCGCGCTCTTCAAGCAGTGCACTAGCTGTCTCACGACAGCTGAACAATCCATGTTAACTGTTCGAAAAGTGCTGCGAACAGTTGTGAAATGGCACCCAGGCTGTCGTGGATGCAGATAGGACGACGTTTCAAACACCCGTCCGGCCATCGAGATTTAGGTTTTCCGTGCTTTACCTAAATGGTTTCAGGCAGTTGCCGGGATGGTTACTTTGAAAGGACACGGGCGATTTCTTTCCCCATCCTTTCCTAATCCGAGCATGTGCTCCGTCTGTAATTCCCTCGTTGTCGTCGATAGGACGTTACACACTGCTACCCGTCTTTAAATAGCTTCTTACGCATGCTCCCAGATACTTAATAGATATGACTGCTTCCAGTGTTTGTTCTGCTGTGACGTAATCGTACAATAACAACCCTTTCTTGCTATTTATGCACAATACGTTACACTGTGTGTGTGTGTGTGTGTGTGTGTGTGTGTGTGTGTGTGTGTGTGTGTGTGTGTCCTGATACAGCGTATCTGACTGCGCATAAATACGCAGAGCCGGCCGGAGTGGCCGTGCGGTTCTGGGCGCTACAGTCTGGAACCGAGAGACCGCTACGGTCGCAGGTTCGAATCCTGCCTCGGGCATGGATGTGTGTGATGTCCTTAGGGTAGTTACGTTTAACTAGTTCTAAGTTCTAGGCGACTGATGACCTCAGCCGTTAAGTCGCATAGTGCTCAGCCATTTAAACCAAATACGCGGACTTAATTCATGCAGCATTTGAGAATGAGACCACTTAGCGACTTTAGCAACTTTTTCACGTAATTTAAAAACTTTCCAAAACGTTTTCTTGCTTACACGTTTAAAATCATATATTTAACACATTAACTCATTTGTAAGGTAATGAGACGTTTAAAGCAGTTTCATACATGGGGGTTCGATTCCTTAAGAAATCGGAGGTTTACTGGTTTGTTTATTGAGGGTCATGTGCGAGACCCGGTACCAAGCTCCGAATGGTTCAAATGGCTCTGAGCACTATGGGACTCAACTGCTGAGGTCATTAGTCCCCTAGAACTTAGAACTAGTTAAACCTAACTAACCTAAGGACATCACAAACATCCATGCCCGAGGCAGGATTCGAACCTGCGACCGTAGCGGTCTTGCGGTTCCAGACTGCAGCGCCTTTAACCGCACGGCCACGTCGGCCGGCCCAAGCTCCGATCTTCAGCAGGTCTGCTGCCCTGTATACAACAGCACCAAACAAGAACAGACTCATCGAAGTTCTGCCATTATCGATACGTCGTTTCTACAGTGAGAATCACATAAGACGCAACACCCCTTTTACTTCGTGAACGGTTACACATATCGAAATGAGGTTTTCGACAAACGATAGAGCGTCGAGGGGCACGTATGTTTTTGTTTGGTTAATTCTTTTAGCGCTAGTATCAGGAGATATTGAAGTAAGCGCATTTTTTTTTTTTTTAAATGAGACCAAATATTTTTCATAACTGTATTCGATAGCTCTTGAGAAGATATTTACGCTGATATAGCGTTTGTTAATGTTCACCCCCCCCCCCCCCCCCCCCCCGCCCCATGAGCCATGGACCTTGCCGTTGGTGGGGAGGCTTGCGTGTCTCAGCGATACAGATAGCCGTACCGTAGGTGCACCCACAACGGAGGAGTATCTGTTTAGAGTGTAACCTCCCCACAAAAAATTCCGTAACCTCCCAACAGTAAAATATAATTATTTATATCATTCACATTCAGCGTAACCTCCCAATAAACAAATTCTGTAACCTACCAATAATACAATGTGACTAACCTCCAGATAAAAAAATTGCGACTCACTTATGACCTTTCAAAAATTGACTGTGAATTTAAACTGGTAAATTCTGGACGTCAGCAGTGCTGCGCCATGGCCCTGAAAGATCATTCTGAGTAAATTGAAAATTCTTACCTCAATAAGGTCGCCGGATAACGCGTATATATCTGCTCCTATAAGAAATTTTTCTGGCACAGCCCTGTGCAATGCTGGCCGATAGATTTGTCATGTATAAAAAGACACAAATGATTTTTCTTTACAATAATCAGGATGACCATGGATTGGAGAAATTAGTAAATTCTTTAAATTGAAATGAATGATTGTCAAAAGTTACTGTTTATGAGAGAGATTATTATTAAGAGATTTTTTAAAAACATTTACATGGGACTTGATATAACAATACTACATATGTGCGAGGCTGCTTTTACCTTATACTACAACGCTCAGGCACCGCCATCGCTCCATACGACCGGCCCAGCCAACACGATACACCAGACTGCTCGCTAGTAACTACTTATTCCAACTGCTACACAGTTCCTACTGCATACAACACTGCTCTTTGGTCTGAGATTCTCTTACAGCTTACATATCTGCTCGAGTGTGCTAGCAACAAATTCCTTAATCATGGACCTCTTACAAGAGGCCAGATAAACGTGTGGTTCCTGAAGAGGAGCAGCAGCCTTTTCAGTAGTTGCAGGGGCAACAGTCTGAATGATTGACTGATCTGGCCTTGTAACAATAACCAAAACGGCCTTGCTGTGCTGGTACTGCGAACGGCTGAAAGCAAGGGGAAACTAC
Source organism: Schistocerca piceifrons (assembly GCF_021461385.2). NCBI lineage: Eukaryota > Metazoa > Arthropoda > Insecta > Orthoptera > Acrididae > Schistocerca > Schistocerca piceifrons. Next base: position 701,703,379 of record NC_060138.1, read on the forward strand.
AGCCGTAATTTTTCCCGAGGGCATGCAGCTTTACTGTATAGTTAAATTATGATGGCGTCCTCTTGGATAAATTATTCCGGAGGTAAAATAGTCCCCCAGTCGGATCTCCGGGCGGGGACTACTCAAGAGGGTGTCATTATCAGGAGAAAGAAAACTGGCGTTCTACGGATCGGTGCGTGGAATGTCAGATCCCTTAATCGGGCCGGTAGGTTAGAAAATTTAAAAAGGGAAATGGATAGGTTAAAATTAGATATAGTGGGAATTAGTGAAGTTTGCTGGCAGTAGAAACAAGACTTCTCGTCAGGTGATTGCAGGGTTATAAATACAAAATCACATAGGGGTAATGCAGGAGTAGATTTAATAATGAATTAGAAAAATAGGAGTGCAGGTAAGCTACTACAAACAGCATAGTGAACGCATTATTGTGGCCAAGATAGATACGAAGCCCAAGCCTACTACAGTAGTACAGGTTTATATGCCAACTAGCTCTGCAGATGACGAAGTAATTAAAGAAATGTATGATGAAATAAAAGAAATTATTCAGATAGTGAAGGGAGATGAAAATTTAATAGTGATGGGTGACTGGAATTCGTCAGTAGGAAAAGGGAGAGAAGGAAACGTAGTAGGTGAATATGGATTGGGGCGAAGAAATGAAAGAGGAAGTCGCCTGGTAGAATTTTGCACAGAGCATAAGTTAATAATAGCTAACATTTGGTTCAAGAATCATGAAAAAAGGCTGTATACATGGAAGAAACCTGGAGATACTGACAGGTTTCAGATAGATTATATAATGGTAAGACAGAGATTTAGGAACCAGGTTTTAAATTGTAAGACATTTCCAGGGGCAGATGTGGACTCTGACCACAATCTGTTGGTTATGAACTGTAGATTAAAACTGAAGAAACTGCAAAAAGGTGGGAATTTAAGGAGATGGGACCTGGATAAACTGAAAGAACCAGAGATTGTACAGAGTTTCAGGGAGAGCACAAGGCAACAATTGACAGGAATGGGGGAAAGAAATACAGTAGAAGAAGAATGGGTAGCTTTGAGGGATGAAATAGTGAAAGCAGCAGAGGATCAAATAGGTAAAAAGATGAGGGCTAGTAGAAACCCTTGGGTAACAGAAGAAATATTGAATTTAACTGATGAAAGGAGAAAAAATAAAAATGCAGTAAATGAAGCAGGCAAAAAGGAATACAAACGCCTCAAAAATGAGATCGACAGGAAGTGCAAAATGGCTAAGCCGGGATCGCTAGAGGACAAATGTAAGGATGTTGAGGCTTATCTCACTAGGGGTAAGATAGGTACTGCCTACAGGAAAATTAAAGAGACCTTCGGAGAAAAGAGAATCACTTGTATGAATATCAAGAGCTCAGATGGAAACGCAGTTCTAAGCAAAGAAGGGAAAGCAGAAAGGTGGGAGCAGTATATAGAGGGTCTATACAAGGGCGATGTACTTGAGGACAATATTATGGAAATGGAAGAGGATGTAGATGAAGATGAAATGGGAGATATGATGCTGCGTGAAGAGTTTGACAGAGCACTGAAAGACCTGAGTCGAAACAAGACCCCGGGAGCAGATAACATTCCATTAGAACTACTGACAGCCTTGGGAGAGCCAGTCCTGACAAAACTCTACCGTCTGGTGAACAAGATGTATGAGACAGGCGAAATACTCTCAGACTTCAAGAAGAATATAATAATTCCAATCCCAAAGAAAGCAGGTGTTGACACATGTGAAAATTACCGAACTATCAGTTTAATAAGTCACGGCTGCAGAATACTAACGCAAATTCTTTACAGACGAATGGAAAAACTAGTAGAAGCCGACCTCGGGAAATATCAGTTTGGATTCCGTAGAAATATCGGAACACGCGAGGCAATACTGGCCCTACGACTTAGCTTAGAAGCTAGATTAAGGAAAGGCTAACCTACGTTTCTAGCATTTGTAGACTTCGAGAAAGCTTTTGACAATGTTGACTGGAATACTCTCTTTCAAATTCTGAAGGTGGAAGGGGTAAAATACAGGGAGCGAAAAGCTATTTACAATTTGTACAGAAACCAGACGGCAGTTATGAGTCGAGGGGTATCAAAGGGAAGCAGTGGTTGGGAAGAGAGTGAGACAGGGTTGTAGCCTCTCCCCGATGTTATTCAATCTCCATATTGAGCAAGCAGTGAAGGAATCAAAAGAAAAATTCGAAGTAGGTATTAAAACCCATGGAGAAGAAATAAAAACTTTGAGGTTCGCCGATGACATTGTGATTTAGTCAGAGACAGAAAAGGACTTGGAAGAGCAGTTGAATGGAATGGATAGTGCCTTGAAAGGAGGATATAAGATGAACATCAACAAAAGCAAAACGAGGATAATGGAATGTAGTCGAATTAACTCGGGTGATGCTGAGGGAATTTGATTAGGAAATGAGACACTTAAAGTAGTAAAGGAGTTTTGCTATTTGGGGAGCAAAATAACTGATGATGGTCGAAGTAGAGAGGATATAAAATGTTGGCTGGCAATGGCAAGGAAAGCATTTCTGAAGAAGAGAAATTTGTTAACATCGAGTATAGATTTAAGTGTCAGGAAGTCGTTTCTGAAAGTATTGGTATGGAGTGTAGCCATGTATGGAAGTGAAACATGGACGATAAATAGTCTGGACAAGAAGAGAATAGCTTTCGAAATGTGGTGCTACAGAAGAATGCTTAAGATTGGGTGGGTAGATCACATAACTAATGAGGAAGTATTGAATAGGATTGGGGAGAAGAGAAGTTTGTGGCACAACTTGACTAGAAAATGGTTCAAATGGCTCTGAGCACTATGGGACTTAACATCTGTAGTCATAAGTCCCCTAGACCTTAGAACTACTTAAACCTAACCAACCTAAGGACATCACACACATCCATGCCCGAGGCAGGATTCGAACCTGCGACCGTAGCAGCCGCGCGATTCCGGACTGAGCGCCTAGACTTGACTAGAAGAAGGGATCGGTTGGTAGGGCATGTTCTGAGGCATCAAGGGATCACCAATTTGGTATTGGAGGGCAGCGTGGAGGGTAAAAATCGTAGAGGGGGACCGAGAGATGAATACACTAAGCAGATTCAAAAGGATGTAGGCTGCAGTAGGTACTGGGAGATGAAGAAGCTTGCACAGGATAGAGTAGCATGGAGAGCTGCATCAAACCAGTCTCAGGAATGAAGACCACAACAACAACAACAATGTTCACTTTGAAACCTGCCGTACAAAAATATCGAAAAGGGTGCTAGAATGTGAGAGTTCGATGGCTGGAAACTACAGTAGTGCTCTGTTTACATTTAGTATTAATATCTTTGCTTGTAAAAGTCCTCTGTCGTATTTGATATTCATGACATGCTCTACACGTCATTTGAGTAATTACAAATGTAATGTTGTGAGTTAAACCGTTTTTACCCTTACCCACGAAGATGGTCCATGGCTCAATCCAGTTATTTGGGTTTAAAATAAAAGCAGCTGAAGATCAAACATGCGTTTTATACAACGGCATTTGCGATGCTGATACTTGCCAAGCAGGTGTGTCAGACCAGGCTGTATAATCGTATATCGTGAGGTAGGCCTTCGCTACGAGAAGAGAGCTTTATTTCCCCTTGAACCAACTTACGACCTAGATGCAGTTTCACCTACGAATGTTGTATACGGAAATACGACATAGGCTTTGTTGTGTCCCTTCATCAGATTGTAGCAGGGTCATTTGTCGGCGCATTTTATCGCTGTGGCATGCCGGTTGGGCTGCACTTACGGACAACAAGCTTCGGGCCTTGAAACCTCTTCCCGCGGCTTGGACGTCCCCCTCACGCCCTTCTCGGCGGGAGGAGGTCGTTTTGGCCCGGTTACGAATTGAACACTGCCGGTTCAGCCATCGCCATCTGCTGACGGCTGCTCCGGCGCCGTTCTGCCCATGTGGGCAATTGCTGACGGTCCGACACATTTTAACGTCCTGTCCGGATTTTAATACACTGCGTCTTGATCTTGGCCTGCCATGTACTCGAGATGCCATGTTAGCGGATGACCCAGGAGCAGCTGCTCGCGTTCTTCGTTTTGTCAACTTGACAAACCTGTCTAAGGACATTTGATTATGCTGTTTTTTTTAATCCTGTGCCTGTCAATCTGTCTTTTATCGTGTTTTCCCTTTTAGTTGCTGTTTTAAACTAGTACCTCGCGGTGCATTCCTAACGTAGTCTGGGCCCTAATGACCATTGAAGTTGTGCACCCTAAAACCACAAAAAAAGACATAGGCTAGAATGTAGGGTATAACAAAGAGTTTAGGAAAACTACAATTGTGTATCCTCCCAGATTTACGTGAGCTGACACACAGGTATCAACTGTTCTTCTTCAAAAGTAAAGAGATCTTAAACGCTGCAAAACAACAACTTCTGTGATAGATATCTAAATGTTAGAAGGAAGATTTGACCTATCTTTTCCCGTACATCGCTGTGTGCTTCTTAGAGATGAAATATGTGCTGTCAGAGCACTCTCTCTAGCAACACTGCTCTGAATGATACCATGTGAGATACACTCGTTGAACTAAACATTGTAGTAAAAATACTTCGATAACCACCTGTACACCACAAAATAAATATTCTTCTTAACGAAACGTCGTTTCATGCTGAACATCAGCACGTAATGACAGTGTTACCAGCTACGGGCGATACACGCTGTCGGCTTGTTTGACATTGAAAAGATATTTCGTACACACGTAAATGCAGTAAACAGTTTACTAACAATGATTTTGTTACTACCCAAATCACACAACACGTATTTTGTCTTAAAAAAAGACTTTACCCTTTATTTCACCATGTGTTCAAACTGTTGACCATGGGCTGAAAGGCACATTTGCAGTCGCCGTTCGAAAGAACGATGAACAGGTGTAATTACAGTGGATTATATGGTAGAGCATGCACTGGCGATTCAACGACACATGTCGTTTAGCGTCATAGATTGCATCTTTGAGTGCTCCCCAAAGAAAGGAAGCAAGAGGAGTCAAATCGGGGGACCTTGCAGGCCAGTTGAAAACAGAATTTCGCCCTATCGAACGTCCAGGAAAGTTCTCATTCATTATTTTCGTTGCAACACGGGACGAGTGAGATGGACATCGGTGTGTTGCAGCCACATAATCTGTGGAATATACAGTGGTACCGCTTCTAGAAGAACCGGCAGAAAGTTCGTCAGAAAGTGTGTACGAATGTCAATTTAGAGTTGAAATAAGGTCCCACAATGTAATTTCCTACGATGCCGCACCATACGGTTAATGCTCTACAACCGGTGATGCTTCACCTGACGAAGCCAGTGTGAATTTTCGCCTTTCCAGTAGTGTACATTATGCAAATTTACATTAGCGTGGTTAATAAACGTTGCTTCATCGGTAAAGAGCACACGTTGGAAAATGCAGGGTAGGCTCTCAGTTGCTGAAGTGCAAACCGACAAAATTTTGTACAACGTTCGAAATCCCGGCCATCGATTTCGTGATTTAGTGACAGGTAGCAGGGACGGAAACTCTGTTGATGCAGGACGCGAATGACACTCGTCTGGCTGATTCCACATTCCTTGGCACTATGTCTCGTACCACCGTGCGGATTCATTAGCGCCGTAGCCAGAACAGCTGCTTCGGTTCTCTGTCTGTTGCAGTCTTCTTTCTTGTCCACTCTTTGACGTTCACGCAGCCTGTCCGCACTAGCGTCTTAATAGTTCTTGCAACTTCCTGGCGCATCGGACATTGGCCATCCGGACAGATAGCCCTACACCGGTGTACTGTTTTTCCGGCATTTCTTATACATTCACCATATAAAAGAGTATATCAAGCTTCTCGTCGTTGGTGTTCATGTCTGCACGCAACGAATGTTGAAGCAGAAATGAGCGGCCTGCAGTGCAGACAAGTAAACAGGCAACTGTCTTGACATTCTGAGACAGCGCAGCACGAGAGCTCTGCTTGACGGTGTTTGCACCACTAATGCCGACTTCAGCCACCATGATCCCAATTTCTAGGAAATTTCTCTATTTTTTTTTTTTTTTTACGACAGGTTTCAACGTCAACACTAACAAACGCTACATCACCGTAATTGTCTTCTCAGGATATATCGAATCCAATTATAAAAAATATACGGTCCCATTTAAAAAAAAATCTACATCTACATCTACATTGATACTCCGCAAGCCACCCAACGGTGTACTTGGTTCAATATCTCTGTTGATACCAGCGCTGAAACCATTAACCAAACAAAAAATACCTGCCCCTCGACGCTCTAACATTTGCCGAAAACCGTATTTCGATATCTGTAACCGTTCACTAAATAAAAGGGGTGTTGCGTCTTACGTGATTCACCCCATATACGAGGATGAGTCAAATGAAAACCTTAAATTTGTGATAACAAACAGAAATTTCGCGCCGGTATCCTGTAAGTTGGTAAGCGTGCTACAAACAGCGTGCAGAATGGCCTGTAGGTGGCAGCATAGTGCAGATGCACACATACCGTCGCAGTATCAGTATAAAGATGGCCGCCCACTTGCGACTTGCACCAGGGAAGAACAGCGTTCTGTTATTCGGATTTTGCGTAGTGAAGGTGTGAAACCTATTGAAATTAATCGACGAATGAAGGTTCAGTGCGGTGATGCATGTTTGTCACAGCAGCAAGTCTACGAATGGAGTAGGAAGTTCGCAAATGGTGTAACTTCAGTGAAAGATGCTCCTCGTTCACGTCAGGCACAACGAGTTGAGACTCCACAAAACATCGCAGCACTTGAAGCCATAGTGAAGGAAAACCTCCGAGTGGCACTGAATGACATTTCAGCGTGTTTAGAGATTAGTCATGGGTCAGCACACCACATTGTGCATGATGTGCTCCAGTTTCACAAAGTGTCTGCAAGATGGGTGCCACGGCAGCTGACTCCTGAAATCAGAGAACGACGAGTTGATGCTTGTGAAGAACTGCTTCGGTGCTTTGAACGAGAAGGTGATGGGTTTCTTGCAAGAATCATTACTGGGGACGAAACCTGGGTTCACTTCCACAAACCGGAAACGAAGAGAGCGAGCAAGGAATGGCGCCATTCCTCATCACCCAAACCAAAGAAGTTTCGAACAGAACAATCAGCAGGGAAGGTTATGCTGACTCTCTTTCGGGACGAAAAAGGCATGATTTTGGAGCATTACATGCCTAGAGGGACCACTGTCACCAGTGCATCATACACAGATCTCCTACAAAATCATCTGCGGCCTGTAATCAAATCAAAGCGACGTGGATTGCTGTCAGCAGGTGTCCTTTTGCAACATGACAATGCAAAGCCCCACACTGCCCGTACAACAGTTGCAACAATCACAGATCTTCATTTTGAGCGCCTTCCTCATCCACCATACTCACCAGACCTTGCCCCAAGTGATTTCCATATGTCTGGACCATTCAAAGACGCAATGGGAGGAAAGAAGTTCCGTTCTGATGAAGAGGTACGCCACGCGGTGCATGAGTGGTTGCGCGGACTACCAAAAGATTTTTTTTCTAAAGGAATTATGCACTTTGTAATCTCTGGAGGACTTGCATTCAGCGTGGGGGAGATTATGTTGAAAAGTGATACACATTTGTACCACTTCTGCAGAATAAATAACATTTAAAAAATATTTAAGGTTTTCATTTGACTCACCCTCGCCGGCCGAAGTGGCCGTGCGGTTCTGGGCGCTACAGTCTGGAGCCGAGCGACCGCTACGGTCGCAGGTTCGAATCCTGCCTCGGGCATGGATGTGTGTGATGTCCTTAGGTTAGTTAGGTTTGATTAGTTCTAAGTTCTAGGCGACTGATGACCTCAGCAGTTAAGTCGCATAGTGCTCAGAGCCGTTTGAACCATTTTTTTGACTCATCCTCGTATTTTGTGAAAAGTAATGACCTGTAACACTTCATGGTGCTTCCTGGATGTGAAATAAACTGTCCAAACAGTACTTATTAAATATAATAAATAAAAGAGACGTTGAAAACAAAAGGTACCAAACAACATTATGAGTATAGTTGAACCTTTTATTCGAAAGTAATCACCAGAGGCCTGATCACACCTGCCCCACTGTTCAACGAGCCAAAGGATTCCCAGTTTCCAGAATTCTCGTTACTGTGACAGACACCAGTCCTCCGTTGTCTTCCCTTTGAGATGTTTTTAGCGGACCAAACACACGGCAGTCGCGGTGCGACCTATCCGGGCCGTAGGGCGGATGCTCAAGCTGCTCCCACTTCAATTTGGCCATTTCACTTTTAATCACCTTGCAGACATGTGGAGGCACTTTGTCGGAATCACTTCCTCCGTGAGCAGCCCAGGCTACGGGGTGTCCCACAGTACAAGCCATTGTTACGGGTTTTTCCGTGCTTGAGGATTTCGATCAGTATCGAACATCGAACTAGACGGTGAGCATCACCTTGCCTGCTGAGGGCGCAGCTTTGAATTTTTTAAGGGAGGCGACGACGCATTCTTCCCTTGCATCCTATCCCGCTTTGTCTCTGGCTCCGAGTGATGGCATCACCTGTCGTCACCGGTGACGATCCGCTCCGGGTCTTATTGACAAAGCCGAGCGGTCTAGGAGCTGCAGTCACGGACTGTGCGGCTCGTCCCGGCGGAGGTTCGAGTCCTCCCTCGGGCATGGGTGTGTGTGTTTGTCTTTAGGATAATTTAGGTTAAGTAGTGTGTAAGCTTAGGGACTGATGACCTTAGCAGTTAAGTCCCATAAGATTTCACACACATTTGAACATTTCTTATTGACAAAGGAACAGGGGTTGCATTGCTAGCCTCATTATGAATTCCTTTTGCGTTCGCTGAGCTGCTTTGGAAGACTGTGGGCGCACACTTTCTGGTAGCCCAACCTGTCGTGCATTCTCTCGTGTGTAGGGCTGTCTCTGCGATTCCTTCCTTCTCCCCTTCAATTGCAGTTCCCAGAACGGCTCCTGTCGTAGCAGGCGCCCACTCATTTAATTCTTTTGATTCTTTACGTTATTTATTTGGTACTTTTTCTTGTTGATTCGACGCAGGATATTATCTTTCCTTTCTCGATGAAAGTATCTGGGCTCATATTCCATCACACTTAGAAACATTTTATTTCTAAATTACCCACTATCGACGTTACGGACAATTATAGAGGTGTGCTACAAACATTGCTCTTAATAAATCGTTTTTCTGATCTTCGGGTTTAAATTTTTAGTTGCCAGCAGATACTTCTGTTTTTTGAAGGCGCTTTCGCCTTGCGAATATTTTGATAATATGTCTTTCTTGCATCTTTATTCTACTGTACTTCCTAGAAAGCAAAGTTAGTCCCCTCTTCAAGAGTCTCTCGTCAGAGTTCAGCGTCTAGCCGTACGACGTGTCCACCTGCCTCGCATTGTCCTTCAGTGCATGTGCATATTATAGCCACTAGCTGGCACCTGCTCCACTTCGTTAAACACCCACTCAGTTTCTGTTCACTCTCGGAAACTACAATTATTTATGAGCAGTCGACGTGCTCTATAGTACCCAGTTGGTAATTATGTTACAGACTGAACATTAGGCGTATACAGAAGACTTTCCTGTCAAAATATTGGACTCACAACACTCAGTTATTACTACTTGTGTATGGTGGACTGTCTTTAGTGAGTACACAATGTAAAACAGTTATCAAAAGTTTTCGGATCAGATTTACTTTTTTATTGCTTTCTGAAGACCTGCTCTCCCGTGAGTATTTAAAACAGGCCCTACAGTACATTCCTACTTTCAATCGAAATATATTTTTGTATTATTAGCTTCACCTTTAGTAACACAACACTTAAGACATTAGTTCATACAATACAACTTAACGACACTACGTATATAGGAATAACTTGAAATAAGAACAACTGCAAAAAAGGCGTATATGAAGATGCGTCTAATGCTTTCGCGTACATAGATTTATGTTGTTACCTCCAGTTTGCTGCTCGTTCGATTGTCATCGAAGTTTGCCTCATTGAGTGCAAAAATAAGTAAATGTAAACTTACAACTACCTGTACGTTTTCTACAAATAGTGTTCCTTTATGCACTAATTGTATTTTGTAGTGTAAATAGTCCTCCAATTAGTGTATAGCTCAGTAACCCTCGAGTTAGCACAACTCGGTACGGTTTTCACACGTAATCTATTTGATAATACTCAACTAACCAACGTTAAATATTCCAATTAATTGACCAGTTATAAAATGACTCGAGAGGACACAGAGTCATCACAATTCTTTGCAGATGAACAGGATAACCTGTTTCTAGTTACTAATGTATTTTTATTAAACTGGAGTGAGTGTTCTGCATAACACTTAATTGATTTTTCAGTGTTTCTGCGTTACTTACTAAATGATATTCAAGCATTTCACCGTGACAGAAGAACGTTCCCTGGCCCTGAAAAAATGACTGGCGGGGAAGAGGGCGACTAATGTTAGTTTTGCGGTGAATAACAAAATAGTTTTAAGAGATCACAACTCTAGACACACTTGCTGCTAGACGGTATCAATTACACACTGCTGTCGTCAAACTTACTGAATTTATACCCTTTTCGAATTGGAATTACAGGATGCAGATTCGGTTTGCTAGCTTTTGTTGTAAAGAAGAGAGAGGGGGGAGGTAGCTGGCCTACTCTGCTCCTTGTTGGGTACGCCTTTGCCGTAGTCACTGTGACGTCAATAATATACTGAGGTGACAGAAGTCATCGTATACCTCCTAATACCATGTCGGACCTCCTTTTGCCCGGCATAGTGCAGCAATCGACGTTGCATGGCGTCAGCAAGTCGTTGGGAGTCACCTGTAGTAATATTGAGCCATGCTGCCTCTATAGCCGTCCACAACTGCGAACGTGTTGCCGGTGTAGCATTTTGTCGACGAACTGACCTCTCGATTGTGTCCCATAAATGTTCGATGGAATTCATGTCTGACGATCTGGGTGGGCAGATAAATTGCTCGATATTATAATATTCTTCAAACCAGTCGCTAACAGGGACTATTGAACGCAAGGTTATTGTAGCGAGGCTCAAAACCATATCAAACAAAACCACTAAAAATAAACGCAAAATATATCTACTTAAAAAATTCGCTTGATGCCTTCCTAAGAGGGAGTCTCCGTTACTTCCAACCTAATTATGTAAGTTTAGACCAGATATGGCTCAAATTCAAAGATACAGTATCGACAGCAATAGATAGATTCATACCGCATAAGTTAACAAGAGACGGGATTGATCCACCATGGTACACAAAACACGTCAGAACACTGTTGCGCATGCAACGAAAAAAGCATGCCAAATTCAGAAGAACGCAAAATCCCCAAGACTGGCTTAGTTTCACGGAAGCTCGAAATTTAGTGCGGACGTCAATGCGAGATGCTTTTAATAGTTTCCACAATAAAATATTGTCTCAAAATATGGTAGAAAACCCAAAGAGATTTTGGTCGTATGTAAAGTACACCAGTGGCAAAAAACAGTCAATACCGTCACTGCGCGATAGCGCTGGAAATGTTACCGATGATGGTGTCACTAAAGCGGAGGTATTAAATACAGTTTTCCGTAATTCCTTCAAGAAAGAAGACGAGGTAAATATTCCAGAATTCGAAACGAGAACAGCTGTTAGCATGAGTGACAAAAGTAGATATCTTACGTGTAGCGAAAAAACTCAAATCACTTAAGAAAGGCAAGTCTTCCGGTCCAGATGGTATACCAGTCAGGTTCTTTTCAGAGTATGCAGACACAATATAGCCTTTCTTAGCAATCACATACAAACGCTCATTTGACGAAAGATCTGTTCCTAAAGACTGGAAAGTACCACAGGTCACACCAATATTCAAGAAAGGAATTACGAGTAACGCGTTGAATTACAGACCTATATCACTGACCTCAATTTGCCGTAGGATTTTGGAGCATAAACTGTACTCGAACATTATGAATCACCTTGAAGAAAATGACTTATTGATACATAACCAATACGGATTCAGAAAATGTCGTTCTTGTGCAACACAGCTAGCTCTTTATTCCCATGAAGTAATGAGTGGTGTCGACAAGGGATCTCAGATCGATTCCATATTCCTAGATTTCCAGAAGGCTTGTGATACCGTTCCTCACAAGCGACTATTAATCAAATTGCGTGCATATGGAGTATCGTCTCAGTTGTGAGACTGGATGCGTGATACCCTCTCAGAGTGGTTACAGTTCGTAGTGATAGACGGTAAATCATCGAGTACAACGGAATGATACCTGGAGTTCCGCAAGGTAGTGTCATAGGCCCTCTGCTGTTCCTGATTTATATAAATGATCTGGGTGATAAACTGAGCAGCCTCATTAGATTGTTCGCAGATGACTCTCTAATTTACCGTCTAGTAAAACCATCAGACGATCAATTCCAACTACAAAATGATCTAGAGAGAATTTCTGTTTGGTGCGAAAAGTGGCAATTAGCACTAAACAAAAAAAGTTCGAGGTCATCCACATGGGTACTAAAAGAAATCCGATAAATTTTGGGTATACGATAAATCGCACAAATCTAAGGGCTGTCAATTTGAATAAATACCAAGGAATTACAACTACCAGCAAGTTAAACTGGCAAGACCGCACAGATAATATTGTGGGGAAGACGAAACAAAGACTGCACTTTGTTGGCAGAACACTTACAAGATGCGACAAACCCACTAAAGAGACAGCCTACATTACACTTGTCCGTCCTCTGCTGGAATATTGCTGAGCGGTATGGGATCCTTACAAGGTAGGATTGACGGAGGACATCGAAAAAGTGCAAAGAAGAGCAGGTCGTTTCGTGTTATCGCACAATAGGGTCGAGAGTGTCACCGATATGATACGCGAGTTGGGGTGGCAGTCACTGAAACAAAGGTGGTTTTCTTTGCGGCGAGACCTATTTACGAAATATCAATCACCAACTTTCTCTTCCAAATGCGTAAATATTTTGTTGACACTCACCTACGTAGGGAGAAATTATCATCATAATAAAATAAGGGAACCAGAGCTCGAACGGAAAGATTTAGGTGTTCGTTTTTCCCACGCCCCACTCGAGAGTGGAACGGTAGAGAAGTAGTATGAAAATGGTTCGATGAACCCTCTGCCAGGCACTTAAGTGTGAATTGCAGAGTAACCATGTAGATGTAGATGTCGCCTGGTGACATGTCATTGTTGTTCGGGAACATGAAGTCCATGTATGGCTGCAAACGGTCTCCAGGTAGCCGAACATAATCACTTGCAGTCAGTGATCGGTTCAGTTGGACCAGAGGACCCTGTCTATTTCATGCAAACAGAGCCCGCACCATTATGGAGACACTAACAGTTTGCTCAGTGCCTTGTTGACAACCTGGGTCCATGGCTTTTTGGGGTTTGCGCCACACTTGAACCCTATCGTCAGCTCTTACCAACTGAAATGGGAACTCATCTGACGAGGCCAAAGTTTTCCAGTCGTGTAGGGTGCAATCGATACGGTCAAGAGCCCAGGAGAGGCGCTGCATGCGATGTCTGCTGCCCTAGTCCATTAACGCCAAGTCCGTAGCTCGTGGTCGTGCGGTAGCGTTCTCGCTTCCCACGCCCGGGTTCCCGGGTTCGATTCCCGGAGGGGTCAGGGACTTTCTCTGCCTCGTGATGACTGAGTGTTGTGTGATGTCCTTAGGTTAGTTAGGTTTAAGTAGTTCTAAGTTCTAGGGGACTGATGACCTCAGATGTTATGTCCCATAGTGCTCAGAGCCATTTGAACCATTAACGCCAAATTTCGCCGCACTGTCCTAACGGGGTACGTTCGTTCTACGTTCCAGTTAATTTTTGCGATAATTTCACTCAGTGTTGCTTGTCTGTTAACAGTGACAAATCTACGCAAACGCCGCAGCTCTCGGTCGTTATATGAAGGCCGTCGGTCAAAGCGTTGTCCGTAGTGAGAGGTGATGCCTGACATATGGTATTCTCGGCACACTATTTACACTGCGGGCGTGTGAGTACTGAAATCCATAACTATTTCCGAAATGAAGTGGCCCATGAGTATAGCTCTAACTACGTTTCCGCGTTCAAAGTGTGTTAATCGCCGTCGTGCGACCATAATCACGTCGGAAACCTTTCACATGAATTACCTGAGTAATTACCCCTATGCACTACCCTTTTATACCTTGTGTACGCGATACCACCGCCATCGTGATACCATCGCTCCCAGATTACTTTTGTCACCTCTATTTACATCACAAGACACACAGCGTCTGCATTGGGGTTACTGACGTCTGTTCACACCTCCAACATGATCGGCATCTTACCTCACTGATCCCCTCTCTTGTATTAACATCTCCCAGACTTTTGATACTGTCTCTAACTCCGCTCTAAACTGTTGTGTGTACTGATGTTCAATATCTTAAATGAATCGGTATTGCCGTTTAACGGCTGCGCTACTTCCCGAGTGAATTACACTTACACTCGCATGAGGATGAAATGGCGATTGGTGGGCTGACGGTCGGTGGCGATGGTTGCAGGGCGCATCGGGACGCCGCACTTCATGGCGCCCGAGGTGGTGGCGCGGCGGCTGTACGGCAAGCCGGTGGACGTGTGGTCGGCCGGCGTGCTGCTGCACGTGCTGCTGTCGGGCACGCTGCCCTTCCTCGGCACGCGAGACCGCCTCTACGAGTGCATCTGCCGCGGCCGCCTCCACGTGAGTACTCGCTCCCTTCTGCCTGGCCAGAGGCTGACCTGTTAATCACAGTGTTCCACTTCAAGTCAGGTGACAGTGAAACCTTCCCGTCTTCTCTGTATCTCTTTTGTTACGCAACCTTCCCTTCTACAACAACCTATGAAACCTTCCCTTAGGATTTCTATCTCTTGCTTAATAATAACAAATGAAATCTTCCCTTTGAAATTAATTCTCTTTCTCAATCTTCGCATACAAATTTAAATGCTGCTTATTAAAAGTTATTTGCTGACTATTTCGACGAAACATAGAATGTGCCGTCGTCGTGGCCCTCAGTCGTTAACCTGCAATAAGCCAAAACTGTTCCTTACCTTTTTTACTGTTACTGGATCGCCATCTGACTGCTACATCGAACTGCGACATGAATACACTTCCTCTGGTTTACTGTACTCTATTAACTGCTGGTGGGCTGTCATAATAAGTGGCTGTATTTATTACCAAAGCTGACGTTATTCTTTAATAGCAAAGCTGACGTTATTCTTTAATTAATTTGACTGAAGTTACGTAATTCATAGTTACACTTTTCCTTGACAACAATAAAATTTTGCGAAGTTTTACGTTGATGGTTTTTGGGATGGATTATAATCAGTATTGCAATATTGCTGGCAAAAATTAATTATATTATGAAAACGATTCTTCAAATATTTACTGTTGGTAATGAAATGATTTTACAAACGTTCAAATAGAACACTTTTTACAATAATCTTACAACTAGCATTACCCAAACATACCTACACTAGTCTTGAGTTTCTAAAAAAAAAAAAAAAAAAAAAATCAATAACATAAGTTCCTCTTATGATTGTTAGCTGATGTGTCTGTACATTCGTTTGTAATCTCTTGTAAATCATAGCTGGTGGCTGGCAGCCACACCGCTCCTCTCAACCTCTCGCTTCAGACCTGCTACCGACTCGCTTCACATCTCGCTTACTATGACTTCCTACGAACGCTTAAGTGCGGTCTCTCCCGCCAACGATACTTTGGTGCAGACATTCCCTGCTACCACAATTATTTCCAAAATGACAAATATTCCTACTTAATCCTATTAATAAAATATAAACATCTTTCATAAATTGTGGTTTAACAATAGAAATATAGACGTCTTACGGTTTCTAGAAACCAATCGATGATTTAATATGCTCCGTGTAGGCCGTGAAGGACGGTGAGACCTTTTCGAAAGGCTCGGCTCCACCACACATACGTTCATGGACAACTGAAAGTAATGAACGCTGTGTAGCTGTGACAGTACATTTCGTACCAGTTTCCTCATAGAAATTTTGAAACATTAGGTTTGACTGTAAATACCGTACTCCCCAATTTTGTTACGTTAATGTATTACAGTACAGCAAAATATCGTGACGTTCTAGTCACATTAATGTGACCACCGCTTGTCTTCGTCAACGGTAATAACCACTCACAGACGCCAAGTGGAAGCTCTACTACTAGAGTTTATATAAGCGTGTGGGGAGGATGCGGAAAACGGTGCAATCTATGTTGTAAGGGAGTGATTTATCTGAAGTTCACAAGGGTATGATCGTTGGGTTTCGGGCCTAGGGTGGAAGAATTTGCGAAACGGTTAAGTTTGTAAACTGATTGCGTCGCACCGTAGTTAAAGTATGCCGCGCATGGCAAAATGGAACTATCCAAAGACGGCACCGAGGCGACTGCGGTGCACCACGGGTCATACATGACTGGGGTGAACGACGGCTGAGGGGATGTGTACTGGCTATTACACGTGTAAGTGCCCAGACGAACCGAGGAGCTGCCAACAATGTCTCCTCAACGACCGTTCAGCGAACGTTGTTACGTTTGGGCCTCGGTAGCAGTGACGACAAGCGGCCTTCTCAGATGAATAACGTTTTTTGTTCCATCGTAAAGACGTTGGCGTGTACGGCGTGACACCTATGAAAGCGAACACCCTACAACAATTGTCGGAAGAGTCCAGGCCGGAGGAGGGAGTGTTTTCGTGGCATTCCCTGGACGATCTTTTCTGGAGGACATAGTGGATCAATACAAGTAATACAAGTAGGCATCTGTCCATGGGGACAACATTCAGGCTTTTGATAAGTAGTCACATTAATGTAACTGGGCAGTGTAGATTTCTTTCATTTATTGATGACCACCACACGGACCTACACACAGAACTGAATGAAAATTTAACATACTTTGCATAGTGCACAAGTACTGGCCTGCAGTCAAAAACGCTCGGCGCACTCGGAGTTGTAAATGTGTCAGGACTTCCGTCTGCGCGTTGGAAAAATGGAACTGCTTGGGCAGTGGAACCATTCGGCACCCGGCAATCCATTCTTTTTACCTGTTGGCGAAGGAAATATGCTTTCCGGCAGCGAGCTACTCCCTTCCGAGTGGATCTAAAATGTATTAATGAATAACGACAGCGGTGGAGCGTCAGGTTCCGAGAGAACGACGACGTGACAAGCGCCCCAGTAACTCGCAACCCGGACGGGACTACTTAATAACCGCGACTACAGCGTAGCGTTCTCAAGGAACGAGTACGTTTCAGGTGTGCGAATAACGTCCTGCCCATGGACCTATCTGTGCGTAATAGGTTGCGAGACGGAATTCAATTTACCTGTTAAAATGACAAGTTACAAATGGTATTGACGGGTTTAAAACGACTGAAATTTCAATCGCGAGTAGAAAAACATTGCTGTACAACCGAAAGGTTTATTACTGCTGTACAAAATCGAAATGAATGATGCATTCTCACTTCACTGTTGGTGAATCCTATTCTATAAAAAAAATTAAATTTATGCGTATGTCTAACAACCGCGCAGTGCACAACCATAGCTAGTCCCGTGAAGTTCGTGTAGAGTGGGGTGGCTTCCGATGGAATACACAAACGATGAATACGTCGATATGCCTCTGGTGCTGGGTGCGTCCGATAACCAAGCTGCTGCTGCTGCTGCTCGCGAGTGTGCTGCAAGGTACCGGTACCCTCAAAGGCGCCAAAGCCGATAGCAATGTTTGTAATCGCCTGAACGAACGCCTTCAGGAAGCAATAATTTTCTTCCAGAAGTAATGGACACAAACAGAGGAAGCGATCCTTGAAACCGTTCACCAAACACCTTGGCGAAGTACCTGTGATATTTCAAGTTTGTTCCAGTAATCTCAAACACTGGTTGCTGAAGTGTTGCAAAATGAAGAACTGCATCCGTACCACGACACATTGCGTAACACTGTCAGCTGAACTCGCGGTAGGAGTACATTTGGGCCCTTACGTATTCCTGACAAGTTGAATGCGCCCCTGTATCGTACGTTTGTTGGCGATATTTCGACTTAGAAAAAGTTCCGCTTGGTGTTCGGCGTCAGCTATCGTTTCACCATGATGGTGCACTGCCAAGCTTTGAAATGAATGTGGGTAACTATTTAAATAATGTTTCCAGAGAAATGGATTCGTCGTGGAGATCCAATGTTCTGGCCTCCACCTTCCCCAGATCTTCATCCATTAGATTTTTATTTGTGGGAACTCTTACAGGAACGAGTTTATAGCACTCTACCCATGAATCTACACGACCTAATAGCTCGTGTGCCTGCCACTCCGTCAATGGTGGATGCAGGTGGATTGCATTGGTCCAGCGAGTGGAGATGTGTTAGCAAAAGCGATGTGGTCGTTTTGATCTTCTTCTCCGAGGTGAACGGTGCTCGTACGTGTACATACCGGCCCTGTGAAGAGAAGCCCGGACATCAGACGTACAGAATGGAATTCTTGTGCGTAGCATAATGCACAATCTAATGTAATCTGCCTATTGCGTTATTTGTGCTTCATTGGATCAGACAACTTTACTCTATCCACGATTGTTTTCTGTTGGGTTTACTTGGGTCATGGACGAAACGAAGTGGTCGTTTACGTCCATAAGAAGTTCATATTAAGTCATAATGTTTAAATAAATGTACAGTAACAGAAGTATACTGCATTATTGAGATGTTAGCTGGATACAGTTTGATGCTTTAACTGAAAAAAAAAAATGTTCCGCGTGAAGGCGACTCCATCATAGGGGAGTTCCCTTACGGCATTGCCTCGTCGCTGAGTTAATGGGACAGCTCCGGCACAGCTTAGATTTCGTGCTCCTTGTTCTTGGCCACGCTGAATGCGTTTGCAGCGTTGCCAGGGACTCGTCTTTTTTAAGTCGCATTTCTATCAAACCTACTGGCGGGACTGGGTTTTGCTAGATAGACTTCAGCCTTGAACTGGGATGAGGGATCGCCTGCCGACCTCAAAGTGCGGAATTTTTTTCTTGACCCTGTTTATCACTCGTTCCTAAGAACGAGTTCCCTGTCAAGTTCCTTCCAACCAGTGCACTCTGCAGCGTTCGGTATGGTGTCTGCTGTTCTCAACAATGAGGACAGAAGCGTCACAGTGACATTTAATCGTTACACAATCAGTAACGTAGTACGTTCAAGCGTTGGCTGCTGCGGCCGCTGTCATCTTCAGTAGAACTTTCCCGGACATAACCATGTTGTTTTTATGGTGGTGTGTTTGCTAGTGGGCCAGTGCTGCTTTAGGTCGTATTATTATTTTTTTCGGGAGAGAGGGCTGAGAATTGTCTTGATTTAGGTGTTCCTTTTTCCCACGCGCCATTCGAGAGTGGAATGGTAGAGAAATAGTATGAAAATGGTTAGATGAACCCTCCGCCACGCGCGTAAGTGTGGATAGCAGAGTAACGATGTAGATGTAGATTGACAGCAGTGGTTGTCTACAACTGGGTTGTGACTCGAGGAATGTCGGTATCACAGCATTATTTTCCGGACTAAAAGTAATCATGTAAGTATTAAATAGGAAACACTTCCCTGGTGTTCTGCTAAGTATTATTTATTTGGTCAAGTATCGCATCCTCTGGTCACGACTGAATGCCACATCACAGATAAAATGACAAGCGAGTTTTACAGATATTACTCATACAGGTACAGAAGAATGAGGAAGTACAGAATGTTCACTTCGAAACTTGTTACGTTTCTATACTACGCAAGAAATCGTTACATTCAACAGAAATAAAAAATGAAGTTTTTAATGTTATGTGGAAATCTTAACAGTTAACAAAAGTTAAGAACTATTGTTGAATTTACAATTGTAATCTAATATTTGTATAACTGAAACTTATTTGGCAGATGTTCATTTAAAACTGGGCTGGCATCCTGTGTCACATGTTTATTGATTTCAAGAGTTTCTAGTATTATCAGCTATCTGCTTTTCTTTTCAGTAAGTAAAACTTAACAATCTACACGATTGGTGGTTTTCTATAAGATATTTTGCGAAAGTTGAATCTGCCTTACCTAGTCTCCATCTTTTCCCGCATTCTGATAACGTAATTGCCAGAGCTCTGAATGACTGACGAATCTAGTGTTCAGGTGATTTCGTAAGTGCTACTCTGTGCTAAGCGTTTCGTTTTATCTTTCAAATATAAGTAAACTGTGGTGCCGCTATTACGATATACAGGTCTGTAGTTGGAAAGTTAACGGCAATTTTACCAATATATGGGATTGTACAAAAATTTTGTAACTATAATATAAATTATTGTGGTAAGGATGAAATTTGAAATAAAAGACGCACTTTTACTACGAAGATCACCAATCCTCAGTGTTCAATATTGTGTTGAGTCGTTGGGAACTGGAGGAGACGGGCAAGATACAAACATGCTGACGACACCTACTACTGTCCCACGTAGAAAACACATGATTCCGAAGAGGCTTTCGAATTTTTTTTCTGATACAGCACGCAGTCTAAAATCACAGCAATTCCCAATTGGATTTGCGTGTCACTCCAATTCCGAATCTTCTGGGCGTATCTTCAGTAAATTTTTGGTTCCCTTCGATGTATACCGACTGTTGTTGTCGTACCCAAAGCGGATGATTCACATCTTGCAGCAAAAACAATGCGATAGGGGGTACTTTTTTGGTAGGTGCTAATTGTTCGAGAACCGATTAACTCTAGCAACCAAATGGAAACAAGAGTCAGTGTTCGTCACAAAATGCACCCTAGCGTCCTGTGCATTCCCTCCTCTGTGTTACTACAGATTCCACGCGTTTTTCCGAACTTTGCACTTTGAATGCAGAGATGCGAGGGACCATAGCTGTGCACTGTTGCACCTAGACAGACCACAGAAATTATAATTGTCCATCTATCTGGTGTCCTCTTCTGATGTCCCTGCACAGAAGCTGCACGCATCTCGTGGAGTTCGGCTTTCTCGATCTAAGGCTGTAATTAAAGTTACTATCGACTGGGCTAAGGTTGCAAAATAAGAAGTCCTATTTAAATTGAGGGATGGGAGTGGGTCTTTAATAAGCGAAATGAAGTAGCAGATAAAATCACAAATTGCTAAGTTGCTAACAAGTGATACAATAAATGATCGACTACAACGTCCCACACAATACAGTTTAAAGTTAACAATATTAATATGCGTTCAGTAAAACTCCATATAGATCACTTAACAGAATAACTTCTTATTTACACATTCTACTCTGCATTGCACGCAGAGTCGCGGTACATTTATATCTACATATTCGGTGAACAAGTAAGATATTATACGTCGGCATTGCCTCCTAAATCGAAACGTACAGCCGCTCCTACCGTGTGCTCACATCTGTAGCAACCGACCTTAATTGCTGGAGTGAGCCCGAAACGCTTCGTTCGGTTCACATTGTTGACGTGCCGAAGGTGCATGAAGAGCTCTGTCTGCATTGCATCATAATGCCGAAGTTATTTAAGGAAATTGATAACACAGAGAATTTCAATACAGTATGACGATCTCTTTCTGTTGAGTTTCAGTGTGATAACTATCAATCAAATCTGCATCATATGTCTTAAAGAAATGTTAATAAACGTAGGAATGTCTGTACCTCACTGCATCTCTTACGTCATACTACAGGGAATATTATCCTTTTCGATTACTAAGTGAGTTTGTGAGTGATTGCTGCGGCTCCCAGAGTCAGAAATGTTACAGTCTGCTCTTTTGGGTAGAGAGACCGAACTATTTGTAGTCCGCTTCTTTTGAGACCATTATAAATGGAACTTCAGCCAGTATCTTAATCCAGCTACATTCATCCAAGCTTACCCGTCTCCTTTTTGACCGGGTAACTATGTGATTTGGAGAGCATCAACTGCCATCGGATCTCCATAAAGATAGGCTGCGGATGGCAATCTGCATCCGATCAAAAACGGTTTTTGTTGGACCACTCCACCAAGTCCCAGAGTCTTTGCCAGCTAGGAACTACTGGAGATGCAATATTTTCAGTGCTACTCGACGACGAGATGTATCTGCTTGTTTAGTTGCAGGTGAGTGGTGATAGAAGGCAGCAGATGAAGGCGTCCGCGGACAGTAAATGCACTCATTGCCAGATAGAGACTTCGGTCCAAATCTTTAGCTGATACGAAATGACTCTCAACACTGGCATCTGAAATCACTTACCTTATCCCAAGTCGTTGCTTTAGTTCTTCCAGCTTCTTGGCAAGACTTTCTTCTCCCTCCTCTTCGTTTCGCCTACTCCAAATTTTCGCAGTTAACTCTTAGTCGCCAGTTGCTTTGCCATATGAGTAAGTAAGACAGTACTAAAAAAGAACTGCTTCCGTTTATTCATATCCTATGGGCTTCCGCGAAACAGGAAGTGTTCATATCCTATAGCTTGCTGCGAAACTGAAAGTAACGACTTCACGAAATTGGCTTTTATTGAAAAATTCAAAAAGGAAGAAGGCCTGTCCACAGTCGTGATTGTTGGCAGTTATCGCCGAAAGATACTTTTGATAGCGCCTGCTGTACTAGTACCGCTGTAAACCCCATATCTTTGATGGGTAACGTAGCCTTCCACGAAACTTAACGTGTGTCTCGAATGCCGTGAAGCTGTTAATATGATACGTTGGTCTGGCACGCCTAGAACCTGTCAGCGGGAAGACAAGAAGTCTGACCCATCGCGTCGTGTCTACGGCCTTTCGTGAACCATTCGGCTCACACCCACTGCACTGCCGAAACACTTCGAGAGCACTGTGGCAACGCTACACTGAGGAATAGTAGTTCGGCAGTAGCATACGAAATTGCCCTGTATTAATTGTTATTTCAGATTGTTCTACGCTGGTTTGTATACAATATATCAAAATGAGAACGTTCAATTCCACCACAAAAATAACTTGGGCTGTAAACGCTGCATATTAAGACGTCAGCTACTGTCCAACACCCAGAAGGATGGAGTGATGTCCAGGTTATGTTTCACTTGTTCACAGCACGTCGATGAAATTCAGTGTCCACATAGAGTAAAGATATTCTAGACTGAACATTTAGGTGCACAGAATAGGATTTTTGTTTTACTGACTTCAGAATTTGTTATGAATATGCTTTGCCAGTTTCGAAATCCGTCAGAAAATGAAAATTTAGCATGTGCAGCAAGTAACAGCTTTCTTAAATACGGTGTAAAAACCCAAGCATTGTATAAAATTAGGTACCTACTACTATCCTTGTAAGCCAGATCACTGGATCTGTGAATAAAAAAGCTAAAAGCCACAATTGTAGATCAATCATGAACCAGTGACGAAGCTCTCATTATAGAAGCAATGTCCACTACAAGTGATGATTCAGGTATAACTGGAGAAGCATGGTACATCGATTCACGGGCAGTTGATCAGTCACCCAATTAACGTTCTTAGTTCACTACTTATGAAGAATTTCCATTGACAAGACTTGTTCATATTGCTAATGGAAAATGAAATCCTGCTGTTGGATCCGGAGACGCTAATATTCTGGTCTATACTCGAAACGAATGATAAGAAAATCACATCAGTAATGTTTTGTTAGTTTTGGTGACCTGTAGCCCTTGATGTATAACACATCAGACCGATAATAAAACCTGATAATCTTCAAAGATCGAAAGCATTGTAACAGTAACAAACTGTTTAAAATGTCGGATCGTGGGTGTTTTGTTGGTTGTAAGCTCTCTTCTTCAGCCCTAAGCGGACTGCGTATCAGGTTCAAAAACGGTTCAAATGGCTGTGATCATTATGGGACTTAACATCTGAGGTCATCAGTCCCCTAGAACATAGAACTAGTTAAACCTAACTAACCTAAGGACATAACACACATCCATGCCAGAGGCGGGATTCGAACCTGCGACCGTAGCGGTCGTGCGGTTCCAGACTGAAGCGCTTAGAACCGCTCGGCCACACTGGCCGGCTGCGTATCAGGATATCATATATAAGTTAAACACTTCGTTGATTACCAAGACAAATTTCAAGATCAGAAGACGAGATGCGAAGACTGCACTACTGGCAAAACGTGTAAACCGCCATTTCCATCAAGTGATAACAAACCAAAACGAATAGGTGAGCTTGTGCATGCAGTTTCGTGAGGGGAAACTGCAAGAATGCACTGTGGGTAGTGCAAGATATTTCTTGACATTGAAATGTGATTGTTGTCCAGAATAAATCACACAGCTGAATGTTTGAGAATTTTTTTGGAATAAGTGAACAGAGGGTAAACGGACTAGTTTTGTAATCAAGAAGTTAACAGTTGGATTACCCAGCACGACATTTTGCGTCAGAGAACAGTGCCATGCGGCCCACAACAAAACAGAGCCACTGAACGGAAAAAACAGAACTATTGTCGAGTTGGCCAGGACTGGTCTGAATGGAGGTGAATTGCCCGCTGAAATGAGGGCAGAAGCAGTGACTTAACGCAGTATTCACGCACACTGGACTGGGACAAGTAGACAAAGCGAAGTTGTGCCATGTAAGCTGTCGTTAGGGAGGAAACCAAGCTTAAGAATCGTCAGAACTTTTAGTGAAGAAATTTATTTCAGCAATAATGGGATGCAGTAGCTGATAAGGGTCATTCTTTTGGTTAAGACCAAAGCACACAAGGTTATCATACCGGCGACAACTCCCAGATATTACTTTTACGGAAAACTGTTTACGGACAATTGTAGCACGGAAAAAACACCAACGTCAAAAGCAATTGATTTTGTTCTTCCTGCAAATAAGAGACCATCTGCAGAAGACGTTCTTCAGAACTTTCCTGTTGTTCAGAATTATTCAGAGACCTGTGAAGAGAGAAAATGATGATGCAAATTCAGATGATGTCAGCGAACAGGAAGTAACAGCTGATGAAGCTGTTCAATCTAACCAGAAATATCAGTTACGAGATGGTAGATAAACAAAATTGCCATTAGGATACGAAAATAACGAATCCATTTTAGATATTGTCTAACCAGATATATACTAAGAAGCAGTTATACGTGATGAAGCAGAAAATGGAAAAATGCAGTGTATAATGAAATTAATTTCTTTAAAGTTAACGAAACCTGGACACTTGTGAATCCACTTCAAGAGGTTGCTGACAACCGTTGTGTGCAATAATCAAATATTCTATTAGTGATTATGTAGCACGTTTGAAGGCAATACTTGCGATACAGGTTTCAAGGTAGTTGCTGGTATGGATTATCTTGAAACTTATAGTCAAGCGACTAGATATGATTCAATGCGATTAAAATTATCCACTGCAGCCTCAGAAACATGTTTTAAGCAAACTGACGTCCGTACTGCTTTTCTACATGGCAATTCAACAAAAATAATTTATAAGAACGGTTTTGACGATGGGACTTTGCGTGTGTGTAAACGAAATCAAAACTTTTATGGCCTGAATCAACATTTCAGAAGTCTTATACAGGTTTAGATTCCACCTTAAAATGCAGATCCACATGTATTCACCAATCAGAACGCAAACAAATCCATTAATTTTGACAGTGCATGAGAATGATGGATGGCCTTCTAGCTCATAAGGATCCTGCTACCATTTACTTCTTGTTGAATTGACTACATCACCTCCATAAAATTGGGTACTTACTTGGGCCTGCAGGCGGGACATTTAGCAGATAGGCCTATCGATGCAGAAAAAATAGAACTATGTCATGAAGATTCTACGCCGCTTCAGTATGAAATACAAACCCTGTAACTGTGCCAACAGATGACCAGTATCATCAGGGGAGCGTAGACATGAACAAAAATGAACATAAGAACACGTCCGATGTTACATACACGCAAGCTGTGGGTAGTCTGATGTATTTTTCACCAGAGACACGGTCGAAAATTGCCTTCACAGTCAAAAATGCGTCAGCATCTTGAGAAAATAATGAAGATACATTGGAATGCTATGATAAGGACCATGAAATACATTAAAGTCATTATGAACTATGGATTTTATTTTCCTTCAAATCAGGAAAACAGCTTTCAGGCCTAGGACGGTGCAGACTATAATGTGGAAACCAGGAAATCCACAACTTTTACGCTGTTAATACTTGGTGAGTCCATTGTTACACAGTACATGCGGCTCAACAAAAATAACGGTAGCGCTCTCTACATCTGACTGAACACTTTTGCAGCCTTTGAAACAGGGATAGAAATTCTCCGGGTTAAGAATTGTTTAAAACTTTGCTTTATTCAACAACACTGAAACGTGAAGTACAGTGAAGCTTATTAAAAACCAAGATTGTCATCACAGAGTTAATCCCACTGATGTGCATTATCATTTTGCGCGAAATAAATAAAAGGTGAACGAAGCTTTACCACAACACGTTGAATCCAAGGACCAGCAGGTTCATACCGAAGATGAAGCCACAGCCGCACAAGAGGTCAATATCTGAAGCATTCAAGACATTTGTACGAGACTTCCAAACGCGTAATAAAAATATCGAGTTCTCATTAAGTGGGAGTGATAAGAATCCGTAAAAGGTGGAAAAAATTATTTTTTTATGAAGAGAAACTTGGTGATTTGCTTGGTGTTTTTCTTCTTTGCTTGGTTCCCGTAAAAAAAGGGTTGCATTGAGCATTTTCTTGAACTTACAGGATATCCTACTGTACATAATTAAGTGGTATGTGTTTATTAAATAAAAAGCCATGTTCATCTTATTCGATTTGTTATTTGTTGACATCTGAAGAAACTGCAAAAAGATGGGAATTTAAGGAGATGGGACCTGGATAAACTGAAAAAACCAGAGATTGTAGTGTTCCAGAGAGGGCATTAGGGACTGATTGACAAGAACGGGGGAAAGAAATAGAGTAGAAGAAGAATGGGTAGCTTTGAGGGATGAAATAGTGAAGGCAGCAGAGTATCAAGTAGGCAAAAAGACGAGAGCTTGTAGAAATTCTTGGGTAACTGGAAGAATATTGAATTTAATTGATGAAAGGAGAAAATATAAAAATACGTTAAATGAAGTAGGCAGAAAGAAATACAAACGTCCCAAAAACGAAATCGACAGGAAGTGCAAAATGGCTAAGCAGGGGTGGCTAGAGCACAAACGTAAGTATGTAGAGGCACATATCACTAGGGGGTAACATAGATACTGCCTACAGTAAAGTTAAAGAGGCCTTTGGAGAAAAGAGAACCACTTGCATGAATATCAAGAGCTCAGATAGAAACCCAGTCCTAAGCAAAGAGCGGAAAGCAGAAAGGTGGAAGGAGTATATAGAGGGTCTATACAAGGGCGATGTACTTGAGGGCAATTTTATGGAAATAGAACTGGACGTAGATGAAGAGGAAATGGAAGATATGATACTGCGTGAGAGTTTGACAGAGGAACGAAAGACCTTTGTCGAAACAAGGCCCTGGGAGTAGACAACATTCCATTAGAACTAATGATAGCCATGGGAGAGCCAGCCCTGATAAAACTCTACCATCTGGTGAGCAAGATGTATGAGATAGGCGAAATACCCTCAGACTTCAAGAAGAATATAATAATTCAAATCCCAAAGAAAGCAGGTGTTGACAGGTGTGAATTACCTATCTATTCGTTTAATAAGTCACGGCTGTAAAATAATAACACACATTCTTTACAGACGAATTGAAAACTGGTAGACGCCGACCGCGGGGAAGATTGGTAGACATGTTGGAACACTTGAGGCAGTACTGACCCCACGACTTACCTTAGAACATAGATTAAGGAAAGGCAAACCTACGTCTCTAGCATTTGTAGACTGTGAGAAAGCTTTTGACAATGTTGAGTGGAATACTCTCTTTCAAATTTGGAAGGTGGCAGGCGTAAAATACAGGTAGCGAAAGGCTATTTACAATTTTTATAGAAACCAGATGGCAGTTATAAGAGTCGAGGGGCATGAAAGGGAAGCAGTGGTTGGGAAGGGAGTGAGAGAGGGTTGTAGCCTATCCCCGATGTTACTCAATCTGTATATTGAGTAAGCATTGAAGGAAACAACAGAAAAATTTGGAGTAGGAATTAAAATCCACGAAAAAGAAATAAAAACTTTTAGGTTTGACGATGACAGCGTAATTTTTTCAGAGACAGCGAAGGACCTGGAAGAGCAGCTGAACGGAATGGACATGTCTTGAAAGGAGGATATAAGATCAACATCAACAGAAGCAAAACGAGGATAATGTAATATAGTCGAATTAAATCAGGTGATGCTGAGGGAATTAGATTAGGAAAATGGACACTTAAAGTACTAAATGAGCTTTGCTATTTGGGGAGCAAAATAACTGATGATGGCGAAGTACAGAGGAAATAAAATTTTGACTGGCTATGGCAAGGAAAGCGTTTTTGAGGATGAGAAATTTTTTGACATCGAATGTAGTTTTAAGTGCCACAATGTATTTGTATGGATTATAGCCATGTATGGTAGTGAAACATAGACGATAAATAGCTTAGACAAGAAGAGAAGAGAAGCCTTCAAAATGTAGTGCTACAGAAAAATGCTGACGATTAGATGGGAGGTACTGAATCGAATTAGGGAGATATTTGTGGCACAACTTCACTAGAAGAAGGGATCCGTTGAGAGGACGTGTTCTGAGGCATCAATGGATCACCAATTTAATATTGGAGGGCAGCGCGGAGGGCAAAAATCGTAGAGGGAAACGAAGAGATGAATACACTAAGCAGATTCAGAAAGACGTAGGTTGCAGTAGTTACTGGGAGATGAAGAGGCTTGCACTGGGTAGAGAGACGTAGAGAGCCGCATCAAACCAGTCTCTGGACTGAGGACTAATACAACAGTAACAACATCATTTGTTGACCCGGTACTTACCAGGTCTAAAACGTTATTTAGATTTTTGCTTTTAAAAGGGAGAATATTAAGCCAAACGACAACACAAACGTATGCGGGAAACACACATTATCTAATCAAAGTAATCTTGACACAAATTAGCAGACATTAAAATAGGATGTTCTACCCTTCTACTGTTGTGACGGCTTGAACTGGGGGCACTTCCAGTGAGGTGCCTGAATGTTTCTGGAGGATTGGCAACCCGTTATTACTCAAGCGACGATAGAGAAGGTTGGATGTTTGGAGACACTGAGTCTGGAGCGAAGACGTCATTCTAACTCATCCCAGAGATGTTCTATTGCGTTCTGGCAAGCCAGTCCATTTCAGGGATATTATTGTCCGCAAACCATAGCCTCACACATGCTGTTTGATGACTGGATGTATTGTCACGTTGATACAATCAGCTATGTGCCCAAAGTGTCCCTTTACTGTACACAGTGCTGAGAAAGTGTTCGTATCCTTCGGCACTTACCATATTCTTAAGGGTAGGAAAAAACCCCCTCCATACTGCAACATCACCTTCTCCAGACTTCACTTGACGGCAAGTAATGATCTCCAGAACATAAACCAAACTCAGCCCATTCCATCGGATACCACAGGGTGTAGCATGATTCATCGTTTCAAATTACATCATCCCAAGCATCCGTGTAGCATTGACTACAGAAATGTGTGGCTTGTGAGGAGCTGCTCGACCATTGTACTTCATTCTTTCCAAGTCTCAGCGCACAACGTAGGCTCTAAAATGCATGCCTTTGAGCTATGAGCACTTGTTCAGTAGAAAAGATTTGTGTCACAGTAACGAAGATGATAAAGAGCTCGTAGCACCTAAGGTATGCCTTTTAGAGCCCAAGTTTACTAGAGTTTTTGCTGCTAATGGTCGTTCCTGCCATATCCCTGAATATTGACCGTTCCTCCTGGGTCACCTGTACGTTAGCTATGGCGCCTAAGATGGTATAATATCCGGAACAGTAAGATCTACTCCGCTTAGCTTCCTACAATTAATCATATTTCCCCACGTTCCTACCAAGCGCGCTAAATACGCCATGTCCTGTTCTTGTCAAAATACACACTTAAACACAGAATAGTAGTTTGCTCCCAATTTACCATCAGTACGAAGCTGTGGAAATCGGTAACTTCATTTTCATCGAAACGTGTAAAACAGTGGGAATAGTCTTCGGCACTTTGTGGCCTCGATATTACGTGGATTAAAAAAAAATAAAAATAAAAAATAAAAACTGTAGGCTTCGATTTGCCCCGGAGAATGTCGATGATGCGAGCAAACAACAGCATATGTCTGGACTCATTTTACTTAACACGAAGAGGCAGTTTCACCTGAAAGTTAGTGTGGAATTGCAGGCAAACGGTCTACTCCGTGACAGCAGAATGATCTTTATGGTCATACTGTGGCGGGCGATCTGACCTATTTACTATAACCCAAGACGCAATCTATTATTTAAAAAAATGAATTTTTGCGTCACTTGCCAACACGCACTGGTTGTTTTTATATGCACTTTTATACCTTCATTTTTAACAGTTTTTTGTGCCATGTATATGATATTAAGTGATTTGTTATGCCATACACTAAATAAATAACAGTAATTTTTAGTACAACAATGACAACGATTTACATTATGCCAGACAGTAGACAATACAATACAAGACAATGAATAATGCACGTCGCGAATTGCCGCGACGGCTTGTGACTTTAAATCCACCCGGAAATAGCATCAAACTATACAGTGATCAGCAGCAGAACACTGAAAACAGTTTTGACAGAGATGTTACAACAAATGTATGGTGTTGATAGAGTCGTTATATACTAAATCGGATAGTGAAATTTTAATACGTTACTCTAGAGGACTTAACGACACAAAATCATTTGTTTTTGTGATTGTGTCGTACAGAAATGTATAAAAATTTCTATGATTATAATCTTAGAGTAAAGCTAAAATCCAGTCTTTTAATTATAGCTATTTATTTCTATTTCCTGTTTCGAAGAGAGGGTGCAGAGAGTACTGTCATTTCGCATTGTGTCCGATTTGACGGCATTCAGTTTTTTACTAGAATCTGAGTATTAAGTAGAAAGTTGGCACGTTGTGCAAAATTGAGTATTGTTCAGAAGAAACATTTGCATGTGTCCTTTTTACAACAAGAGATTGCAGTGATGCTTGCAAGTAAAACGACGAGATTATAGCGTTTGTACTCAACGTTGTTTTTATTGTAAATTGCTATTTCTTAATTGCTGCAATTGTTGTTGTGTTATGTTACAGCTGGATTCGCCTCAATGGGAATTCATAAGTGACGCGGCGAAAGACCTCGTTCAAAAAATGCTGACAGTGGACCATACGCAAAGAATAACAATACAAGAAGTGTTAAATCATAGGTGGCTAAGGGTAGGTACCTATGAATCCATATATTTTGAAAGTAGAAGTACCACAATTTACTGATCCTCATTGCAGGAGCTGTAACCAATTTTGTGTCTTAGTCATAAGCGAAAGACATAAAAGGCTAACATGTAAGTGGCAGTCATTTGCGCTTGGCATGCTTGTGTAAGTGCTGGCCCTTTTCAATTTTCCTCTTAATAGTGGGATATATGAGGGTCACTGCTCGCACGCCGCTTTCCCAAAGCAGTACGACGCTATTGTCAAACAAAAAAAAAAAGAAAAATAAATAAATAAATAAAAAACTCAAACGCCTCTGAAGATAAGGCCTCTAAGATTTGCTAGCGTGTTCAAGTACAAAACATTTAGAAGGTACTGACACAACAATTACGGGGCAGGTGAGCGGTTAGTGTGCAAGGCTAGTGCTTGTGAAGTTGTTGGTACGACTCACACCAGTGCTGACTTCTCCTTGGTGTTACTTAAATTCTATATTCAAATATTTTATTTTTAATTATCATACCCAACGAACGAAAATACCTGTACACTATTCACACAGAATTTGGTACAAGAATTCAAAACATGGAATAGAAAATAAAATACTTTGTTTTAATGTCTGTGCATAGAACAGTCTCACTGATTAACATAATTTCCTCATGTAAGAATAAGGCATTTCACATGCCTGTATCTGTGTTATTTTCATGCAGTGGATAATTCAAAATAAAAGATGATAGTTTTATTTTAAGAATTATGATTCAGTATTTTTTAACTGACATTTCCATTTGATAATAAGTTTATAACTAAAATAAAGATAGAACAACAGTCGCTTCTAGCGAGACTTTGAAAAGCGTCCACAGTTCCTTGCCCTCGCACTTCGGTGTTTATTTGGTTAAAATTTGAGAAATGTTTATAGTTAACAACATTAGGAAATCTTGCAATGTTAAAAGGCGATTTTTTCGATTTCTTTTGGGAATTACATCGTATTGTAGTAGGAAGTATGAAGTTAATTGAGATCCACTTCAGACAAAATCACAGATATTAGTTTAGTGGTTGATTTTTCACATACCTCTATTATTTCATTTTGTTTTTAAACATGAGTTTTAAAATGAAAACCTTTGAACTGTGATGTTTCATTTAGTAACAGAGATGTATTTCACAGTAGCGTAATGTAGGTTCAAATGAAGTTTTTCGTTTCTTGAATCAAGCGTTATCTTGAAGTAAGAAACTACCCTTGTGGTCAGAACTTAGTTTGGTGGTCAGTGTACGGCCGAACTGCGAAATTATGTTAACTTCGACGACAGATACCTTAGCTTATCTACTAACAACAGAACGGAAGTGAGAATCGTGTAAGGTGGAAACCAGTGTTTGTGGCAAACGCATAATTATTTCAACCACCGTAGCTGTCATTAGAATACAAAATATCCTCTTTACATAACAACTTTGATATACTCCAGCTACCTGCCTAGTTTAAAGCAGTTTTTGGAAACAATGACGGTAACTGCTTGTCACATAGCTGAGGTTTTAGCTGTCAATAGGCATATGAACAAAATTCGTCCTTTCATCATGTTTTGGAGATCACATCCAGACAGAGAATCTTCAAGGATGTGGAATGAGTCAAAATAGACGTTAACAAATCGGAAGTGCCTCTTAGAATATTAATCTGTACATTGTATTAACAATAAACTGTCACTGTATTGCTTGGTATTATTTGTCATTATAAGAGTTAAATGTCACATAGTATGTTGAGAAGCAAGCTGCTACTTTGCAATAAAGGTTGCCTATTCCTCAGCTGTATATAATAGCTGTTGTTAAACATCTTTCTTCTTCTTCGCAGTTGGATCACTTAGGACCACGTGTAATCAACAGTGGTTGGCCTTCCTTTTCGCCCAGCATTCCTTCATATACAACGAATGGGCTAGCTTTTGTTGCGTAGACCATGTATGTCGGTTAGTTTTTCTGAATTCTTCCTCAAAACCCCATGTGTTAGTGATTTTTCTGTCATGTAGATTTGGAGACCCTAATTCTCTCAGGTCTTTTTCCGTCTGTTTGTACCAGTTTGGTCTTGTAGTTTTGTTCTTTAAAAATGTATGGATTTTGTGCATTAACCTGTTTGAGTCCATTGTTTCTAAATGCCCCATGAATTCGATTCTTCTCATGCACATTGTGTTTGTTATTTTGGAGATATGTTTCTGCATTGGGTTTTGCATAATGCACACCATCTTTAGTTCTTGGTCCTAGGATTTTCCTTATTATTTTACATTATTTCACTTCCAATTCCCCTTTTAGTGTCCTGTGTTGAAGATTTAGTGTCTCAGATGTGTAGAGAGCTTTGGGTTTAATTACTGTTGTGTAATGTCGTATTTTGCAGTTCCACGAAAGACCCTTTTTCATTTTAAACGTATTTTGTTAACTCAAATGCTGTCTCCATTTTCTGGACTCTTGATCTGACATTTCTTTGCATTCAGTTCACCTAAATATTTAAATTCTTTTACTCGAGAGATGTAGTTATTACCAATTTTGAAATCAGAAGGTGCATCTTTGATGTCAGTCATCAATTTTGTTTTTTCAAATGAAATTTCTAATCCTATTTTTGCTGCCTGCTCTTGTAATAATTCTAGCTGTTTCGGCACATCAGTAATGTTTTGGGTGATCAGTGCTATGTTGTCAGCAAATGCTAAAGAGTCTAATTTTATGCCCTTACATTTTGGTCTCAGTCTGTGTGTTGGTGCACCTGCACAGTTGAAGAGCACTGGGGACAGTCCATCCCCTTGTCGTATTCCTGTGTTTATATCAAATTCTGTGCTCAAGTCTAACATAAATTTTACTTTGGATTTGGTCTCCGTGAGTGTTTCTTTTATGATGAGTGTTGTCTTTTGATCTTGTCCAAATTCTGCAAACACTTCAAAAAGGGGTTCTGTCATATGCATTTTTAAGGTCGACAAACGTGATGACATAACTTTTGTGCTATGCAAATATTTCATCGAGTTTTTCACGTTAAGCATTTTTTTCTACGTATGATTGACCTTTCCTGAATCCACCTTGGTATTCACCTAGTTTTAAATCGAGCTGAGGGTCTGCTTGGTTTTGTAGGGCTTAAGACAGAATTTAGTATGTTATTGATAATAAAGAGATTCCTCGGTGGTTGTCGGGGTATGTTTCACTTCCTTTTTTGTACAGCAGACGTATGATTGCTGTCTTCCAATCTGTGGGGATATTTTCAGTTTTGCAGATTTCATCTATAATTTCTTTGAGTTTTGCAATAAGATTTTCTCCTGCATTGTTCCATAATTCTGCGATGATTTGGTCTTCTCCTGACAATTTGTTATTTTTTAGTGACTGAATTCTCTCTTTAATCTCCTGTAAACCTGGTGGCTTTGAGTCTGCATTTCGTTGTGTATGACGGAACTTAAATTTTTCTGCAGGCTTTCCACAATTTGGTAGTTTAGAAAAGTATTTTGCAAGAATTTCACAGTTTTTGGTGTTGGTATGGGCAATTTCCCCATGCTCATTTCTGAATTGGAGTAATGGAGGAGAGTACTTCTTTAACTTTTGTTTGAATACTCAGTTGAAATTTTGGGAATTGTTTTTCTTGAAATAATTTTCTGTATCTTGCAATTATCTATTGATAACATTTCCCCAAATACTTAAGAAATATTCAAAGAAAATAATTCCCTACATTTTTGACAACAGATGCCTGCTTAAAATGTACTAGGCCTAATACTTCTAATGCATCATTTAAAATAAATGCTGCAGCTTCCCTTGTAGGTAACAGGAATTTTGTTAATGCTCTGTATAGCTCTCATGAGAGTTTGGTCTTCTGTAGTTTTCATCATCATTAATAAAGTACTTACAGCATGTACATCATACTTGATTTTCTCTGTCTGCTTCTACATGTTAAGCTTACGATGATAATTTTTTTTCCCAATTAGAGATTGCATTCACTGAAACCTATAGATATTTTGAATGATATCTGAATAATTAATTTTCTTTCAGTTTTCATCTTGCCCAGGCAGGCTTTCTCAGAGGGAATTTTGTTAAATTAACTGGAAGAGTTGTATTTTACTTACTATTTGACTAACAATTTATTTTCAGTGATGGTAAGACATGCTTAGTCAGATCAATACAGTATCTGGAGAATTAACGCTAACAGCACTTGTGTCATGGAGATACTGATTTATTGTTTATTAAACAGGCAGATTATATTTACTATTGAAAGGTTATAATGTGATGGTTAACAGTGCTATAGTGAACATATTCTGATAAGAATCCTGGGTCATTCCATACTAAGTCATCCAGGGCCCTACACCCACCTGTCAGATGTTTATGAAAATTTATATTTGAATTGTATGCATAAAGACAATAAAATATTCCAAGTTTCATCCAATTTTAACAAGTAGTTTCTGAGTTATCACCATTTACAGTTTTAGGTTAATTGAATTTCTCAGAGCGATTAAGGCATAACTAAAGCGTGCATGCTTTTACAGAATTTGAAGCAAAATCGTTAATTTTGAAGCTATAGCCTTGAAACTTGTACTGTTCTAAATTAAACACTGAAACTTATAGATCTACAAAATTCTAATTTATAATGTTCATTTGTATTGAAAAAACTGTACTGTAACTCAAAATATTGTTAATTTCAAAATTATGACGCAGGCGTAGAAAATTGTGAATAACTAAAATTTCTCTCCAAATAACCCAATAAAACCATATATTTTTGGAAACAACATAAAATTACCTTTCAAATAGTGTAAAAAAATTGGGGGTTCTGAGTTGTAACAATTTTATAACAAATTGAAGTCAAATTTTGTAATTTACTTCGTAAAATACATGTTTGATACAGTAATTTGAGGTCAGTACAACTATGAAAATACCAGATGAACTTAAGTTTTATGTATCAATTATTTTAAAATGAAAGATACATAAATTCAGAATTTTACAAAATAGGTTTACTTGCATTTGAATGTACACAAGTTGGCGATTATTTGTTTTCAAACAAGTCCTTTGTACAAAGTGTTTTTCATGACTTTAAAGTTCAGTAATTATTCAGTTGAAGTACTGTACCAAATTCAGATGAAGCAGTGTGTACAATAATTACATTTAAATGTCCATTAAGGGTTTTTTTTTTTTTTACAATAAAGCATTGAGATTGTTCCATGTTTTGCTGATTTCCTTTTAGGAATTAGCATCACTCTTATATGATCTGCCAAACTGAGATGCTACCTCTGGAGAAGACGTGCTGGTTGAACAGACCAAAAGAAAGTTTCTGCTGGTCCATGAGGGCGCATAAAAAAAATTTCATAGTCCCCTCCTTCTTATTTTAATTCAGAACCATTCCTGTCCACCAGTGTTGCTCATAAATGCATGCAAAGAAAGAATGTAGGTTAGGTTTAGTAGTTGGGATAGTCATAAAAAATATTTTGTTTCAACAAAATTTCCGAGTCTGAACTCATCTGTTTGGCTGTAATTTCTTTGCAAGAAACTGGCTTAAAATAATGGAAACTTCTTGTACCTGGTATTGTTTGACCCATTTGAAATCTAGTTTCAAGCATTGTTCTGTTAGTTTCAATTTCTTCTTCCTTTAAAAAGAAAAAATATATTATTGAGAATAAACTTCTGCAAAAATTGTATATTTGTTCAGTGTTTATTATCTGCTCACATTGCCTACTGCTCTGCAAGTTGGTTGTTTTTGTAACAGTTCTCTTCAGAATGTTTCATATGAACAGTTCTCTTGACTTTGCCCCCGATCCCATCACATATTGTTTTACCATGACGGGCTTGCATTTAATCTAAAATCGTTATAATGAAAACATAAATTTATTATGCTTTTGAAGTTTTTGTACTGAGCACTGCAACTGTCTGTAAAATACTCAATTTGGTCAACATCAGGAAAGTTTTGTTTTATGAAATCTATGATTTTTTTCCTTGTACTGCATAAACAAATAGTACATCATGCTTCAGGTCATCAGAAATGAAACAATGACGTTTCTTATATGGTGGAATCTTCATTTTTAGAAAAAAATCACTACTGGATGAACTGAGTAGCTCAAGTGGCCGCAGTGGTAGGATTCAAGTGTCTATTGTTTCTCGGTGAAGGGTTCTGCCGTGTTTGGGTTCTGTTAAAGCCAAAAAACCTTTCTCGTTTTCAAGTGTTCTGGCTTTTTGCACTAAATATTCAGATACATTACATTTTTCCGCTGCTTTTCTATGAGACCAAGACTAGGGAGTGATTCTTAATATTTTTATTTTTCCCATTTGGTTAAGTTTGTCTTGAGTTATTCCTTTATAGCATCCACTAAATGATAAAGATGCTCAGATTTTGTCTTCAATTCATTACCTTGAGTTGTATTGTCAGATTCACTTGAATTATTGTAGTCTTGTACTTTCAAAACAAATTACAACTTTTTTAACCTGGCATTTTGCCATTTTAAACTTCTTTTTAGCACATTTTTTCCTCGATGGGATAGATAATGACTGAAGTTTAAGTGGTGTCACATCCAACCCTAAAAGAGTGTCATTCAAATTTTCTCTTTCTACTACTCTTTTTGCGTTGGTTAATTCACTCTCATTTGCTTCATCACTTTCAAGTAGAGCAATATCTTCATGATCTAAAGTAGGTGTTGCCTCTTTCAACAGTTTTCTATGTGTACTGCACACCAGCTTTCCTGGCACTAAAATAATGTTCTTATTTTCCTTAACATATTTATTTTGCTTTTTTCACAGTAATTATCCTGAAATCTTTCTTCTTTGTTAAAGGTAGTGAATGTTTCTTGAATGGATCACAACAGGATTTTTGGTTCTTTTAAACATACTTTAAAAAATAACACAAATGATGGGAACAAGTGTCAACTGTTTCACTGTACTGCTTATTAGTACGCCAAACTAAAATTTCAACTTCTTCTTTAGACTACTTTTTTGAAACTAAATAAATGTCTTTGCTTTTTGTTGGCAAAGTATTATCACATGAAAAATTTAGTAATGAACCTCCTGAACACTTAAAATTAGTTTCATCTTTACTTGAATTTGCTCTTATCTCCATGGTAAGAGAAACAAACAAACAAACACACACACACACACACACACAGAATAAAATAGTTTTAAAAATAAAATTATAACTGTGTTTATATAACAACTATTTAATGTGTCACCAAGCATAAAACACTAGGCAGTTAACTTCAACAGAGCCAAATGCACGATTATAGACTTGCAGTACAGGTAGGCTGTGGGGTGAGGGAAGGTTTCATGTCCTGACTTGAATTCCATGTCTTGACGGAAGACAGCAGGCAGACTGCTGACTGGCGAATTTTTCATGTGCATACTTGCATAGTAGTACTGCCATATCTGAACTTCAACGCACGTCACATGACTCCAAAAATGTTATATGTTTCTTGACTTTAACTTCAGATAAATAAAACAAAAAAGATAAGTAAAATTACAACTGCAGTAAAGTCTTTGACCCGATTAAAAAATAAATAACAAAAAATGTACTAATAAATTACTGTTTTAAGTAGCTGATCTTCCAAATTATAGTTTTAAAACCTTTTACTTCTTTATAACCTGTACTATAACCATTTTGAATGTTAAAACAGCCATTCTACAAGTTTTGAATAGATAAAACTTGTTTTTACTTCAGTATAAGATAAAATTGTTAAAATACAGAACCCCAACAATTTTTTTTCACCATTTGAAAGCTAATTTTATGCCGTTTTCAAAAATATGATTATATTGGGTTATTTGGAGAGAGAGTTTAGCTATTCATAATTTTCTACCCGTACGTCCCAATTTTGAAATTGAAAATATTTGGAGTTCCAGTTCAGTTTTTCAATATGAATGGGAATTTAATAGATCAATCAGTCTGTGTTTAATTTGGAACAGTGAAAATTTCAAGGCTATAGCTTCAAAATTAACGATTTTGCTTCAAATTCTGTAAAAGCATGCACGCTTTAGTTGCGTCTTAATCGCACTCGAAAATACAATTAACCTAACATTTTAAACAGTGATACCTCAGAAACTACTTGTTAGAATTGGAGGAAACTTTGGATATTTTCTTAGCTTTATGCATACATTTCACATATAAATTTTGGAACAAATCCAAAATCTTGGGTGTAATATCTACTATTGGCTGGATGATTTGGTGTGGAATGACCCTCATATTTTCGTTTGAAATCTGTTGTAGATTGAGTTTTGTACTATGCAGAACACAAAATATTCTGTCATTCCTTGTTGTTCAGTCCCAAGAAACACAGTTAAAAGTATATCTGTATTCTTATATGTGAACTGTGATAATATCTCTCTGCAGGAATGTTATAGTTGCAGCCAGTGAAGTAATTGTTATTTGATTTTGTTTCCAAATAACAGGACAGAGATAAAAGTGCTACAAAAATACATTTAGCGGATACAGTGGAAGAAATGAAAAAATTC
Organism: Schistocerca piceifrons; assembly: GCF_021461385.2. NCBI lineage: Eukaryota > Metazoa > Arthropoda > Insecta > Orthoptera > Acrididae > Schistocerca > Schistocerca piceifrons. Next base: position 701,742,906 of record NC_060138.1, read on the forward strand.
AATGCCAGGAGAAAGCTCAAAGGAGCAGTCTTGGCAGCTGTGTCTTCCCCAAAGTGGACTTCCTTTTACTCGGATCCAAACAGTGATGGGTTCTCAGATTTTGGAGAGGATGAAGTTACATCTTCGGGTGAGTCATTCCAGGTTCAAGTGAATTATAACAGCTCTGGATATTTTGAGGTCCATCATACCTGTATGATGGCAAATAATGAAATTGATTGCAATTAACTATACAGAAAAAGTAAGTCAGAGCAGTTCAAGATATCATTTTTATTCTAAAATATCATTATCGTTATCCCCCATTAACATTACAGTAATCTTAAAACCAAATTCATTAGCTGTTGCTACCAATTCTTCCATTTACCATTCAGTATTCACATGGACTGTTACCCCCACCACTCTCCCCCCAAAGATAAAGTTCACAGTATACAAAAGAGAATACCTTGGGCGATGTGGGGGTCTTCAGAGACACTCCCAAAATTTTGTATTTCTCTCCTTATTTCAATGGGAAGTTTGTGGCTTTATATGGCTGAGATGGACAGTGGCTCACAAATCAATGAAGGTTTTTTAATTTTCTTTTTTTTTTTTTTTAATTCCTGCCTGAAGCTTTCACATTACTAACCACATTGTGATGCAACAGTAGTCGTCCTATCCAGCTTCTCATAAAGGACTGAGAGTATTTCTAGAGAGTTAAAGAATGGTTTAAGCTTGGTTCATTCTATTTTTCCTTTGTGCTATTGTCTATGGTGTGGCTGAAGTTCCTAATGTATATTTATGCAAATTTTGCTTTCAATTCCATGAAGTGTAGTCAACAGCTGGAAATTACGTAAGACTTAGAGATAACTAGAATAAAAGGAATCTGTTACAAATAAAGAATAATTTCTGGCTAATGAGTAGGATAACTTTTTCAAATAAAAATTGAAATTTATTCTGTGTAAATAATGCTACAAATTTTAAGTGTGCACCATACGACAGCATGAAGTCGACAACTGATAATTAATTTGCAAATGAGGACCAAAAAGGTCACAAAAACATAAAAACAGTGTATGTAAGCTAGTGTGTTTGCAATGTAACTTCAGTTTAGGTTGTGGTTGGTTACTTACTTACCTACTTCATTTCATGTTCCATGAATCATTTACACAGTAAATTGTAATGATGTGGAGTGAATCATTATACGTCCATATCACAAAATAATTTGCAAATATGGCTACATACTGGACATTTATATGATTTTTTCCCTTTTTTCAATATACAGATGTGAGTTTGTAATCCCTATTTACCGCCTTTTACACGTTAGAATAATAGAAATTATTCTGTGGAATAGGAGTTGTGAAAGGTAAAGTTTTCCAGTTTGTCGGCAAATTTTATTTTGTTTCTATCCAACATATTATGTAACTGGGTAACTTACCGGAAATTTTGGTTACAGTGTTGTGCACCCTGTTTTGTCCAAACACAACCTTAATGTGGAGTAATGAATGTCATTTTTTCTGTCTGGTATTGTAATTAAGTACAGCATTGTTTTAAATAAGTACTGCAGTTCAAATTAACAAACGTCATCAGAGAATAAATATTTAGCAAAACCCAGAAACAATTCTTAAAAAGTGTACTTTGCAGAAACACCTAGCGTCCAAGAAAGTGTGATACTCACCTGTTCTTTGCGTGTACGATCCTAAAAAGATGTCGTATTTTCATTTAGATGTAAGCTTCATTTCTCATCTCATGACTTCTTTTGGTATAGCTATGAGAGACTTGCAGTAAGTAATGCAACACTTTTTTTCCAAGCAGGGTGATTTTATCCTGGATTCCTATACAAAATATTATTTCCCACTCTTTTTATGTACAAAACCCTATTTTTCGACATAATCTCCATTCAGTGCAGTAGCCTTACACCACCTCACTGGGAGGGCCTGTATCCCCTCATGGTATCACTGTCCTGTTCAACATCAGAGCCAATATCTTGCTGCATCAATAACATCCACATCATACTTGCACTGCTTCCTATGGAGTGCATCCTTTGTTGGGCCAAACAGGTGGAAGTTGGAAGGTGCAAGATCTGGGCAGTAGGGTGGATGAGGAAGAACAGTCCAAAAATGGTTCAAATGGCTCTGAACATAATGGGACTTAACTTCTGAGATCATCATTCCCCTAGAACGAAGAACAGTCCAATAAAGGTGTGTGAGCTCCTCTCTGGTGCACAGACAAGTGGGAGGCCATGCATTGTTATGGAAAACGAAAAGTTTATTTGCATTTTTGTGGTGACAAACATGCGGAAGTCATTTCTTCAGTTTTCTGACGGTACCAGAGTATACTTTAGAGTTGATTTTTGCACCATGAGGGAGGACATCAAACAGAATAACGCCTTTAGACTCCCAGAAGACTTTTGACATGACTGCATTGGCTGAGGGTGTGGCTATGAACTTTCTCTTTGGAGGAAAGGTGCTGTGGCGCCACTCCAAGGGTTGCCTTCTTATTTCCGGTTCGAAATAATGAACACATGTTTTATTGTTTGTAGCAATATTTGACAAAAAATTATTATGATCAGCCTTATAACATGCAAGCAACTCCACATAAATGGTCCTTCATTGGTCTTTATGGTCCTCTGTCAGGCAGTGAGGAACCAGGGAGGCTCACATCTTTGAGTTCCCAGCTGGGATACGAGTGTGTCAGCACTGTCAACAGAGATGTCCATTTGTGCAACGAAGTGTTTGATTGTGATCTGTCAATCACCTTGCGTGAGAGTTACTGCATGTTTCAACATTGCAGGCATCACAGGTGTGTGTGGCTGGTCAACACACAGACTATTGGACAGGTTTGAATGACCTTATTGCGATGACGACAGACACCATACCCAATGACTCGCCATGGTTTTGTTCGCTGCTAGTTTCCTGCAGACATTCTGCAAGCACATATGAATATCTGCGATGGTCTGGCTTTCTATCTAAAGAATCATAATCATAGCTCTGTGCTTGGAATGCACCTCTGTTACAGATGCCATTTTGATGGCTGTGTATACCACTGTCACCTATTGGAACTTAATGAAACTGTAGGGGCTGAATTGGGAATATTCCATGATGTATCACAACAAATTCATTTCTTCAGCCAAAATTGGTGGAAAAACAAAAGTGTTGTATTACTTTCAGGTCCTTCTATTTCCCCGTGACAATATGTGACCTAATTGGAGAATTTCTATTTACTTTCTTACAGTATGAAGTTCAAAATTCAGCTACTAGCCAAATTACTTTAAGTCTTGTGATTTCATTCATTTCATAATAGCTCCATTACAAAGTTTCTTGTTACAAATTAATAACTATAGTTTGATAGGTGGTCACACCACATTCATTGTGAGAAATGGTGTACTGTTATGTATGCAGTGTGATTTGTTTGGTATTAAAATGTATAAATATAGCTGGTTGTGGTTATTAATCAGGTTCACATGCAAGTCCCATTTGTGATGTACTGCTGTTATGTCTCTTTCCAGTCATGAGCAGGCTGTTGAGAATGGGTCTTATCCCACATCTTTGCGGGTTTGGCATGTTATTCAGGATTTGTTTATGTTTTTTGGTAAAGAATGGCAATACGCTACTGTTGTCCGAAGATTATACCTGCAATATCTTTACGTATTACACGCGTAATTGGGAGTGAGAGGTTAAATTCCCTCACCATGCCGATGTTGAAATGAGGCCAGGCACATAAAAACAGAATGTATTTTGTACTTTAGCTTAGAAATCTTATTTCATTTCATCAGTTGTGTTGCTGTGAATCACTGAGTTTGTGATAGAAGTCAAATACGTTATTGGCACATTGTATTCTATTGCCAAATAGCATAAAGAGGCTTATGAAACATGGTTCTGCATGCAATTGGATAGATAAAAAAGATCTACTCACCAAGTGGCAGCAGGTAAACATGCACATAAAAGATTATTATACTTCGGCAAGCTTTCAGAGCCAGTGGCTCCTTCTTCCAGCACAAGGGTTAAAGGTAAAGGAAGGGAGTGAAAGGAAAAGACCTAGAGAGGTTTAGGACAAGGGATAGATTTTGGGAAAGTCAGGGAAGATATACAGGTCTCATCCCGTCTGGTAAGTCTCCCCTTACCTGCAGTTCTGGGTGTTTTATCTGAAATCTGTCCGTTTTCCTAAACCTCTCTAGTTCTTTTCCTTCACCCCTCTTCCTTCCCCATAAACACTTCTGTTGGAAAGAGGAGATAATGGTTACGAAAGCTTGCATAAGTATAATCTTCTTTTATGTGTGTTCCCTTACTGCCGCTTGGTTAGTAGATATTTTTATCTCTCTGATTACATTACATTGTCAAAAATTGATTATTTTCATTGTTATGGTACTGTATGTGATAGACAAATAATTGATAACATTGTGTAATTGTGTTCTTCCAAAAAATTTTTTGAATTGTTTGCGTATTAAATGATGACTATGAAGGGTGATGATTATAAATCTGATGCTACCAGACATTCTGATCTCTTGTTGATGTAAAAACATTAAAGAACCAACAGAATTTGTTTCTCCTCTTGTTTTTCTGGTGTACAGATCCCTATTTTTTCTTTAGAAACTTGAAGTGTAAAGAGATATCATGCCCACTGAAGCTATGAAATGAATATTTATTTGCTCATGTAGAAATAATCAGCACATATCTATATACAAAAAATACTCAGTAGTGGATGACCTGTAAATTAACTTGCTACATGCCATTATGAGCTGCAGACAAATGAGCGACGCTATTTTTATTTGGATGTTGTATGAGTCACATTTGTAGTGTATCATAATGTTGCAGTATATGTGATTTGATGGGGGAAAAAAATAGAAAAGAAAAAGTGACACTCTAAAAATTCCTGACAAATTAAAACCATGTGCCAGACTAGGACTGAAACCAGGAATATTTACCCTTCATGGGCAAACGCCTTACTGACAGAAACAGCTCTGCGTCCACCAATACCTCTCTCCTATCATCTAAGTTTCATAGTAGTTCTCCTGCATCTCTTGTGGGAGTAACACATTTGGAAAAAAGTATATTGCAGAGAAATTACGTAGAGATAGCCAAAACGCAGGGGATTGTATGATGTTAGGAAGCATTCCAGTTACAGCTGGTAAAATTGTTGTTTATTAAAACACAACCAGTTTCATTGTTTTAAGCCACATCATCAGGTGAATCTACATAGTAAAAACCAAAGTACAGTGTTGCCACATTTTGTGGATATTGAAATTTTAATATCAACAAAATGTGGCGACACTGTACTAAGCTTTTTACCATACAGGTTCACCTGACGACGCGGCTTAAATCCGCAAAACCAGTCCTGTTTTAATAAACAACAATTTTACCAGCTGTAAGCGAAGTTCTTCCTAACATCATGCCTTTCAACTGCAGCGGTTCCCCAGAATATTAAATAGTTTGTGATAGGAGATTGTTTTCAAAGAGAAAATGTTCCAGGTTTATGTTCTATTGAAGCACACAGTTTCACTTCAGTATGTACTCTGCTGCAGAGGCTCAGGGACTGGCAAATGCCCCTCAGCTCACTCACAGGCATGTGCAGGTAGTGTAGACTGCCCAGGAGGCAGCTCTATTGCATGCATTCTGTGCATACTCAAGTCACATGGCTATCTGTGGCAGTGGGGTCTCAGCTGGGACAGTATGGTCGCATAGGCTGTGGGCCAGGCTGCCTGATTTCCAGTGCATCAGATGTTCGCTAACATGCAGGCACTTGATCTGGGACAACTTATCCTAGGCTGTGATAAGCCATTTCTTCACAGTATCCTTTCTTCCAGACATGCTAGTCCCACAAGGTATGCAATAGAACTTCTGTAAAGTTTGGAAGATAGGGGAGAGAGATCAGGGAAAGTAGAGGTATGATGAGAAGTTAAGAGTTGCGACTGGATAGCTCAGTCAGTAGAACATGTGCCTGCGCCGGCTGGAGTGGCCGTGCGATTATAGGCGCTACAGTCTGGAACCGCGTGACCGCTACAGTTGCAGGTTTGAATCCTGCCTCGGGCATGGATGTGTGTGATGTCCTTAGGTTAGTTAGGTTTAAGTAGTTCTAAGTTCTAGGGGACTGATGACCTCAGATGTTGAGTCCCATAGTGCTCAGAGCCATTTGAACCATTTGAACATGTGCCTGCAACTGGCAAACATTCTGCATTTGAACCTCAGTTCTATATACAATCTCAATGTTAGAACAAATTTTTAATCACCATACACTAGTTTAAGAGAGAAAAGTTATTCTGGAGCTATCCTATAGATATGTTTAAGTTTGTTGCCTAATCATGCCCATCATACGCATTACATTTTGTTTTAAAAAATCATTTTATAGCCATTCAGCGCCTTTAAATTCATTTTGGATGTGGTTGAACTTTTTTATGACTGAACATTTTGTACCATTGTATTGTATGTGATATTTTTGATAACTATTGTAAGAAATCTTAAGATTACAACACAGTTTATTCATAGTGCACATTTTTGTGCTACAAATACTGTTTGTAAAATCTACTAATAACATAACCCTATGTGGATTTAATAGTGTTTTAGTCAAAATAAGCTAACTTTCTGTCACTGTCACTTTGAAAATTGATAGTTACTCACAGAAAATAAACAGTTAAGGATGACTGTTAAGAATATTTGTCTTCTACATTTCAATATCCACATAAAAAGTGTTTAGTTTTACCATTAGTGCTTTACTCTAATTGACAATATGTGAACCATGTAGTACAAAATTGCGTATATTGTATTTATTTGATTTGACTGTGTATAGTCTCACAGAAAAGGGATCAGTAATTTTGTTGCAAATTTTATTTCTCATTAATTTTGTTGTGATGTCTCTGGTGCTGATAATTTTGGTACTTCAATTGTCATGAAGAAATGTTTTCACTTACTAATATAAAATGACAGATAAACTGAACCGAGAAGAAAAGAGTGGACTCAGTAGTGGAAACAGTATATATTATTAGTGATTTGTGTCTAGCTGGAAGATGACTGCTTATTCTAAACAATGGAGCTACCTAATGTGGTTTTCTGATTCCTGGTACTTAAAATACATTGTTTATCAACTAATAACTATTCATAAATGCTAGAAAATTTTCTTATTCCATAAAAATAAAAGCTGCAGAGTCAAGTGCTCTAATTTGAAACAGAACTTTTGATTTACAATATTTTGTCATAACAGTATTGTCTAATGCAAGTACCAAATTTGGCTTCTCCTGCAGCATTGCCTTTGTGGAAACTTCTACAGTAATACTTGGTCATTTATGGATACACCAGCCTATCCAGAATATTAGAGAGAAACAGTATTATTGAAAGAGCACACTATTGTGTACTGTCCCTGAATTCAGCATAGAGATACTTCACTGCCATAAACTACATAAGAAAGGCATATAAAAAAGTTAACTTCTATTAATGATAATATGTTTTAGTTTAATTGCAGTTAAAAGTAATACAGATAAGTACCTTATGTTAGCAACAGATTTGGTGACGAAAGATTGTTTTCCAGTTCTACTATTTATATTTTGTTGTTCCTTCCGCTGTATACTATAGAGTTATCTGAGCATATGAATCATTCACAGTACACAATTAATACCTACATATTGCAATATGCAGGTCAAACACAGGGATAAGATGTTTTTGTATCTGTTTTTAGTGGCAGTCCTTTCCTATCACGTGACATGTCAGGTAAGGTAATTCATACTGTGGCATGTCAATTTATGACTGTAGTGAAAAGGAAAGATTGCTTCTCACCATAGAGCAGAAATATTGAGTTGCAGACAAGCACAACAAAAAGACTCCCAAACATGTTGAGTCACAGACAGACTCAACAAAAAGACTGCCAAACAATTTGTCGTTTTGTTGGGCCTATCTGCGACTCAAAATCTCTGCTATATTCTCATTATGCCATCCTGGATTTATCGTTGTTTGATTTACATGCACCAAAAAAGTTTTGCATCACCTCGGTTACAAGAGTTCTGGAACCTGTAGAGAAAATTGGAATAGAGATCAACATAAACATCATTTCTGCCCTTTTTATTACTCATGTAAACCATACATTGCATGTTGTACCACCATGCAGCAAGACCTTCAGAGGTGGTGGTCCAGATTGCTGTACCTCTAATACCTAATAGCATGTCCTCTTGCACTGATGCATGCCTGTATTCGTTGTGGCATACTATCCACAAGTTCATCAAGGCAATTTTTGTCCAGATTGTCGCACCCCTCAATGGTGATTTGACATAGATCCCTCAGAGTGGTTGGTGGGTCACGTTGTCCATAAACGGCCCTTTTCAATCTATCCCACGCGTGTTCGATAGGGTTCATGTCTGGAGAACATGCTGGCCACTCTAGTTGAGCAATGTCATTATCCTGAAGGAAGTCATTCACAAGGTGTGCACAACGGGGTCGCAAATTGTCACTCATCAGTGAAGAGAACGTGATGCCAATCCTGAGCGGTCCATTTGGCATGTTGTTGGGCCCATCTGTACCGCGCTGCATTTTGTCGGACTGTGGTTGAACTATAGACAACACGAGCCGTGTACCTCCTTCCTGGTGGAATGACTGGAACTGACCAGCTGTTGGACCCCTTCCGTCTATTAGGCACTCCTGATGCATGGGTGGTTACATCTCTCGGCTGGTTTAGTGATATCTGGACAGTTAAAGGAACTGTGTCTGTGATGCAGTATCCACAGTCAATCTTCAGTTCTGGGAGCTGGGGTGATGCAAAACTTTTTTTGATGTGTCTGTAATTGTCATTGCTACTTTTTGTGATAAACACTGGCATCTTTTCCTGTGTAACATATATGGGCATATGTCTTAACTCATACATACATTGTGAACAGCATTTAAAAAGGGAACAAATCATGTATAATGTTGTTTAAATTAATCCACCTATAAAACTATGATTTTTAGATTGCACCAGCCATCAATACATGGTCACACCAAGTAATGATCAGTATGACATGTGAGTTAAGGTCAGCTGATTGGTATGTTTCAGATGACATATATTTTCCCCCTAACATTAAACAGATGTAGTTTTTGAAATGGCTGCTGATGCAGTATGAAATGTTTAAATGAAGGTGCTAACAAGCAGATAGCTTGTTGATTGGTCAGATTAACATTTTCAGTGCTCATAACTTCATATAGGTCATCATGTATAGTCATCTGAATCACACATAGTTCGTTGATTTTATTTTATGTCTTCCGTTTCTCTATGAAAGTGAAACCTTCGCACCTATAAGGGTGGAAGATCCACCACTATCTTCTTATCCTGCTGACACCCAATGACTTCATTGGCCATGCTAGACATTCATGATGTCAGTAGGAATAGCACATCCTTTTCACTGTGTTACTGTAGATCACTGCATCCATGTGGCAATGAACACGGCCCTGCCATGCAGCTAAAGAAACATCGACTCTATACAGCTTTGTCACAATGTAATGGCACTAATGGGCATGGGCAGCATTTGAATACATTTAGAGTAAGGACTTATTTTTAGCTGTTGATTTTCCATGTTATGTTAGGAGTAAGTGTGAATGATGTGTACCTCAGAGTCATGAAGTATTACCGCAGCAACTGAGTATGATCTTGTACAACGAAACATGAAGTGATAATCAATATTGAATGTTATTGAAGGTCACCAATTTAATTTGGATGAATTGAAACCTAATGAACTAATGCTCACATTTAGACGATAGCTAAAATTCTACCGACATTGAGACATATTTAGAACAGAACAAATGAAAGAGATTCATGCTGAAGAGTACAACAACAGATAATAATTGTCAAATTTGTTTATAAGGAACAAAAAAGCTTCAGTCTAGCTACACCGTAGACCCTCGCAATTAAATTGAGCTAATGACCTAATAGCACTTGATTCCGTCTGTAATACTATCCGCAGTGACCACAAAGAGGAAGTATGTGTGAGGAGCAGTGGTAAGCAGAGATGGGCATTAAGCAAATAAATTTCTTTCCAGTTGATTATTTGAGTAAGTAGAACATTCAAACAAATTTACATTTGAATAAATTAAACAACGAATAACATAGAATGCCACTGCATTTTGTCTGTTTACTACTTCTACAGAATTTTATATCTAGTGTTTGTTCCTTTCGCTCCATACAGTTTGTGTTTGATGAATAACTTATTTATAGTTTGTACAGAAATTGGCCTCAGTGGGTTCAGTTCCAACCTACAAAACTAAAGGTTGGGATTCGATCCTGAATTTTTCCTGCATTTTTCTTCATTATGTATCACTTTCTCATCTAACCATGACAACAATGCCTAGTCAAGTCGCATAGTGTTTCAGAGTAAATATTGAAATGTAGGTGCCCTTCTAACAATTTCTTCGGTGAGAGGAGGGCAAAGGCAGACTACCATGCCTAGTACGAGGTGCATTCAAGTTCTAAGACCTCCGATTTTTTTTCTCCGGACTGGAAAGAGATAGAAACATGCGCATTGTTTTAAAATGAGGCCGCGTTCACTGTCAATACGTCCCAAAGATGGCAGCACCGTGCGGCAGATGGAATTTTACCGCCAGCGGCGAGAATGAGAACTGTTTTAAACACTTAAAATGGCAACGTTTTCCTTACTTGAACAGCGTGCAATCATTCGTTTTCTGAATTTGCGTGGTGTGAAACCAATTGAAATTCATCGACAGTTGAAGGAGACATGTGGTGATGGAGTTATGGATGTGTCGAAAGTGCGTTCCTGGGTGCGACAGTTTCATGAAGGCAGAACATCGTGTGACAACAAACCGAAACAACCTGGGGCTCGCACAAGCCGGTCTGACGACATGATCGAGAAAGTGGAGAGAATTGTTTTGGGGGATCACCGAATGACTGTTGAACAGATCGCCTCCAGAGTTGGCATTTCTGTGGGTTCTGTGCACACAATCCTGCATGACGACCTGAAAATGCGAAAAGTGTCATCCAGGTGGGTGCCACGAATGCTGACGGACGACCACATGGCTGCCCGTGTGGCATGTTGCCAAGCAATGTTGACGCGCAATGACAGCATGAATGGGACTTTCTTTTCGTCGGTTGTGACAATGGATGAGGCGTGGATGCCATTTTTCAATCCAGAAACAAAGCGCCAGTCAGCTCAATGGAAGCACACAGATTCACCGCCACCAAGAAAATTTCGGGTAACCACCAGTGCTGAAAAAATGATGGTGTCCACGTTTTGGGACAGCGAGGTCGTAATCCTTACCCATTGCGTTCCAAAGGGCACTACGGTAACAGGTGCATCCTACGAAAATGTTTTGAAGAACAAATTCCTTCCTGCAATGCAACAAAAACGTCCGGGAAGGGCTGCACGTGTGCTGTTTCACCAAGACAACGCATCTGCACATCGAGCTAACGTTACGCAACAGTTTCTTCGTGATAACAACTTTGAAGTGATTCCTCATGCTCCCTACTCATCTGACCTGGCTCCTAGTGACTTTTGGCTTTTTCCAAGAATGAAAGACACTCTCCGTGGCCGCACATTCACCAGCCGTGCTGCTATTGCCTCAGTGATTTTCCAGTGGTCAAAACAGACTCCTAAAGAAGCCTTCACCGCTGCCATGGAATCATGGCGTCAGCATTGTGAAAAATGTGTACGTCTGCAGGGCGATTACGTCGAGAAGTAACGCCAGTTTTATCGATTTCGGGTGAGTAGTTCATTAGAAAAAAAATCGGTGGCTATAGATCTTGAATGCACCTCGTAGAACACCACAGTGTTCAAACCCACCTTGCTTTATAGCATAACAAATGAAACACAAAAATACTTAATTTGCAATTGGCTTTAGCAGTTACACTACGGACGCAGAGAAATTCAGCTTACTCTGCACCTACCAGTACTTACCTACCCCCCCTCTGCCCTCCCACTGTTAATGTGCACAGGTGCTCTACATAAGTAACCAAAAATGAGAATGGAGCCAACAAACGACCTTAATCTGCAACACCTTCCTTAGATTGCTAACATGATCAAATATGGTTGTCTGCTTGAGACAGTTACACAATTCGTTCATGTCTGTAGTGCTACGAAATAAGTGAACCTGGCAAGAACTCAGTGGTTGCTAGCAACTAACATCTACTGACTTCTAATCTAATGTCTTTTAAAATGCTTATGAAATACAGCTGAATGTCCAGAGTCATTTGAAAATGTTTTAGGATTAACACAAAGTAAGATTTCTGTTAAAGATGGAGAAGTTTTTCAATGGGAGATGCATTTACACAGTTACTCTGAGCTTTGAGATTGAAAACTTCCAGAATAGACACTAGGTTTGGATACAAGAGAGGTCATAATATTTCAGAACACTGGCAACTTTTTCATCAAGAAAGAGTCAAGAGATGACTCGAAGACTTTCTTCACCTTTCTGTACCACTTGCAATTACTCAAGATTTAAAAACAAATAGTTCACCTATATTGCTGTGCATGTCTTAAGGAGGCTTACAACAGACTACAGTCATTTAATAGCCAAATAAATGTTGTGGGAACTGTGGGACATTATGTCATAAAAAAACATTATTTTGATCTTGATTTGAATTAAAGGCAGAATTGAAGATGTATCAATTTTTGCTGCAGGTGATTTTGATTGGAAAGTCTTCTATCACTATTCTGAAATAAATATGGTTTTAGGATATTTAACACACCAATAGATGAGTAGAATGTATTTTCTTTAATGTGTCACAATGACACACATCTGCAAATCAAAGAAACTTTCTTATGACATGTTTGAGGGGGTGGGGGAGGGGGGGGTAAGAAAAAGGAGTCATTTTAAAAATGGATTTAAAAGCAACAGAAACTACATTTGTTTAATAAATTACAAAGAGTTGGAACAATAAATGTTATTGGATTTCAAATTTATGGATTATTCATAATGTCTTTTATTCACAGATGATGAATAAATGTTTTTATTAATGTAAGGGTTACATAATAATATCAAGCGGTTTGAGCGTACACCACCCTGTTTCTTCTTTTTTCCCCTTCTTTATTTGATATTTAGATAATGTACCAAATTTCGTAAAAATTGATAAATTTTAATCCTTGCTGCAATGGATTTCAGGCTCTAAGTAAGACTTAAATACTGAAAAAATTGCGTGTTCTTTCTGTTGGCATAAACAATTTAAACCACCCTTTATATGTACCCCAGATATGCTTCAATATCTTGATTTGGTAGAAATTTAAGTATTACTGTCTAATACAAGACAAAAGATCTACAAATGCGGCAAAAATCATTACTAGTTTTAGGACAAATAATACCTTTTGTTCTTCATTGGCCATTTATAGTCCACTGGAGTCTTGCATTAACTTCACTCCTCTCTCTGCTGTATCATAGAGATGCAAAGCACAATCGATTAGTAAATATTTTTATATATTCCCAGTAGTTGATGCAAATTTGGAAGTTTTTTAATTGGAACAGGTAGAGCAGTGTACCACCTTTCAGGCCCCAAAGTTCTCTGCTACAGATTTTTAACCATATGTGTTTAGTATCATTGTTAATGTTGTCTTGGAACAGTGGTAAAACACAAATATATTTAAATATCGTAAGTGCTGACAAAACATCTTTAGAGCACTCAAAGAAACCATTACATTTACTTTCTCATAGAGTTTTACATAATTTAAAGGGAAAGTCACTATAAGGTGTACCATTTTGCATATACTTTTACCACAAACTAACAAATGTTCTTCAGGCCACCCAGTTCACTAACACTAAGAGATAGTTGAGAAAAAGAGAACAACATCTTCAACTAATAACTCCCTGTGTCCATCCATCACCTTGTGTTATGGAAAGCTCCAGGTGGTCTTTCTTACAGATGAAAGTCCACAGTTGTCCCCAGAAACATGATGCACAATTCAGTGAGCTCATAATAATGATTTTTTTTTCTTGTTTTTTTCTTTTAGTAGTTAAGTACCTCGTCAATTTTGATTTCTATGATTCCATCCCAATACTTTTCCTCTAAGTTTTTTCAGAAATGGTATTTTGACACTGTCACTTTTGGTAACTCTTTCTCAGTCACACTCTGTAATACTAGCTGTGACATGTAATGACAGCAAGAGAAAAACAGCAGGTCTCTTGCTGCAAACTGTTTCAGCAAAGTAACAGCTATACTGAAACAACCTGTGATGGATGCACTGATGTCAAAACAAAGAATTTGAACATTCTTGTCCACTCCCCAAACTTGTGTGTTATTCCAAATTGCCTTTGATTGTTGTTTTGCAATAGAATTCAGTAATGCAGGCACACCATTTAATGGTTCCTGATTTCCACAAGTAAAGGTGATGTGTAGTGTTTCAGGTGGTTGAAACACTGGCATTTAACACTGGTACTAGCTTACTGTTCCAATGAACAGGCACTTAAGTTGGATTCTTCTGTTTAAACAAATATTGAGTATTTTCTGCCTGTTTCTTTCTGAATTCCCTGAAAATTTTTTAATTTAATTATGGTGAAGTGTTGTTTCATCATTATTATGTCCAAAGGCTTCAGCTGTAGCCACAAGGACAGCACCCCTCTGATTTAAATGACACCTATCTGCAACAGCAGCTGGTTTTAATGTCATGAAATGTATTCGTCCATGTTTGTTTTCCTTTTTTGAATGTAATCTATTTTATCTATGGTTGCTTCACTATGAGAAATTGAAGCTGAGATTGTGGAGAGTTCTGTAGAAATAGTACCACTTTCAGAATTGTTCACTTCAGTGGTTTCTTCAGACAAATCAGTAGTAGTTCCCAAAAACAGTGAGTTGTTATCACCCTTCATCTACATGGATCCCTCTTTTGTAACTATAATCATCATCCTTTCCTCGTTTGTTGCCAGCTGCCAGTCAACACCACCTCCAAGATAAACTCCACAGCCAGGCTTTTTCTGATGTGATAAAAAGAATTTATCCTCCTCCTATTTTTATCATGTTCAAAGCATCATGGGCAACACTGAAGAGACTTCTTAGTCTTCTCCCAAAATCTTAGACATACACAGACGACTAAATTAGCACTTCCACTTATTGTCAGTACAATGTTGTGTGTGCTATAAAACAAGACCAACAAAACCTGTCAGTTAGATGATAATTTACGTCAGCTGATCTGATACTTACCTTCACTGACTAAATAATTAAGTGTATCAATGCTTCTTAAATTATTTGCCATTATGTAAATAAACATTCACAGCGTTATTGAATGGAAGCTGACAGTCAACTGAAAGCGGGTAGTGTGACAGCAGTCAAGCATGATGCAACATGACTCTTCACTGTGGCATATGTTACTCTACTCCAGTTTCAACAAAATAGGTCTAAAAATTTCCTTGAAAGAAAAGAAAAAGAACTGAGATGTGTGCATAAAGAAACACAAAATTTGAAAAATAAGGACCACCCTAATGGGTATAAATGGCCCTACAGGTGTGGTAAATGGTGAAGTTTATTAATTAACAGCATACTATTCTGGTAGCTGCTTGGAGAAAGATGTCATGTATGTGAGAAGTAACCACGAATTAAAACTAAATTTATAAGTAATTTGTTTGGGGCACAACAAAAAGAAACATGTGAAATGGTAGTTAAATGCCACATTTTTAACAGTTACATGTAAATCTCCACTAGAAATTTTTCAGGTATTTGTAGAAAGATTTGAAATATTGTTGTTGTATATGTCTGAAAAGATGAGATAAATATACTTCTTTAAAGTGAGAAATTTAGAAATTTAAAATTTCAGCCAGTTGAAATGAAAATTAAAAACATATTACATTATCCAATTTTGTGCAAACTACCTGAGTATCTTGATTCAAGATCAAAAAGTTGTGCTAGCCTCATTACAAGTAGCAGAGTTGGCTCTTAAAGCTACATGACAAGGAGTAAACAGTGAACAGGATGTAGTGTTTGCAGGTGTAGGTAACTACGTTCTTTTAAAAATACCAATGCAATTAAGTAAATATCAAGTTGCCAGAGTCAGATAAAGAGCAGTGATCTGGTATAACTGAGGAGGCAACAGCTTTTTTCAAAGTAGCATCTTTCTTTCTGATGTATTTGATGAAATTTAGCTGGTATAAGCATGATTAACACAAGCAATGCCGTGATACTGTGTTGGTAAATCCAGATTCATTTTGTAATGTACTATACTGTTGGCACAAACTAAGTTCACACTTGGCATAGTGGATGAGTGAGTGACCCTAAAGGCATTTCCCATTTATGGCTGCTCTCATCAGCCACCACATGGTCAACTTAGTTTGCATGAATTGTACTTTGACTCACTGAGCACACCTAAACATTTTCCTCCTTGATGGGATCTACCAGAATATGGTGAATGAATAATTATGTGAGTGAAGTAAAAATAATTTTTTGAGTAGTCAGAGTAAAAGGACAGCGCACAAATATTAGTATTAGCACTTACAATTGTGTATCAGTTGCATAATGTCCAACAAGAACTGCAAAAGTACTAATGCATTAAATCATTAACTTTTTGTTTGTAAGGATAGTGTCAGTGAAAGTAATGTTTAGCAAGAGCAGGCATTGCCTGCAGTGGAAGTGACTGGGAATAACAAATTTTTGAAAATTTGCAGTTAGTATTTATTATTTACTAGTTCCACTCTTCAAATGAACAACACTGTCATCAGAATATACACTTCAAAGTTGGCTGACAGCACTGCAGATTAAACTGGTTATCACTCACTACTGCACTTTAAACATAAGTTAAGTAGTATAGTACAACCAGTTTAATGTAGTGCTATCAGGCAACTTTAAAATGTATATTCTGATGATGCTCCTGTTTGTTTGCGAAATAAAAAGTACTAACTGTGACTCATATCTGTTTTCAAAAACTTAGAAGAAAAATCTTTCAGATCTTGAGGATCATCGATATGATCAGTAACGTGACAACTCAGTTACATGTTAACCAGAAAAACAAAGCATTTAATGGGTTCATGTCATACTGCTTTAGGGAAAACTGACAAAATATCAGTTAAGATTATATATAAGGATGTTTCACAATTCCTATTATAGACATCTTGAGATTGTTGTAGGGGTACAGAGTAGATAAAGTTTTGAAAAAGAAGATATGTCCAAAAATGTGCTGTTTTGATGTAAAATAAGTTGAAGTATCTGATAACTTTCGAATCTCCTGCTTTAAGTATGCACAGAGCAGAAACAGTGAGCTCTGATCTGTGAGCTCTACAGAGCTGGTCCACGTGATGACCCTGCTGTTCATTGCACAGCATGTATCTGAAACATGTGCTTTCATATACACAATTTACATACCATGGTGCTTTTCTGGGGAGCACCATATCCAAACCTCATGGTTTCTTGTTCTCGATACATGCACTGAACAGCTCTACTGTTATGCACATTACCATTCAATGTGTGGTGTGAAAGTGATCTGATCTTCAAAACTGCTGTATATCCAAATGGTACAGTTCCAAACATGGGGACATGGATTTCTTATAAAAACTTCACCTACTAAGTCCCAACTACAAGCCCTAGAAGACTGACTCAGGAATTGTGAACAAGGCTGTTTAGGCATTGACAATTATAGATCATTGTTTTCTCTTTTAACTATTGTTCCCCAGTGTAAACAAAAATGTAACACCAATACAGCATCATAGAAACACTGGGCAGAAAAAGCAATTAAACTGTCATGTCACTTAATAAGGAAATCATACAAAACTGTAATTATAAGTATGGATAGTTCTCCTTTTATAAGAGATATTCTTTTAACTCAAGAAAGTTACAAAATAGCACTTTGTGTGCAGAATTTGTAATTCTGAGAATGAGATCAAAAGACTATGGGTTGGGTGAGGGAAAGAAGTTATCGTAAATGGGAAAGCAGTAAGTCTCATCAATCAGATTTTTTTTTTTTTTTTCTTTTCGAGAAAATAACTTAAAACCATGAATGCAGAACATACTTCACAGTAATGACTCTAAGATGAGCGCCATCCCTACCAGGAGTGGTAGAGAGTTAATGGAGACCAGCAAATATGATTTGGCAGTACCTATATCACTCCTTATCAGAGGCAGTGTGCCAGTTAAAAATTATTGCACTGGTAAACTAATATGAATTTTTTGGCTCTCCTAATTGGGAATTTACCACGGCAACACCAAGAACTAAATTGATCAATAAAACCTGCTTACCAGTGAATGTGTGTGGGCATAGATTCTATGGGAGCAGGGAAAGAAAGAGTAATCCTTAGGAAAAAAATTAACTTTACTGTCAAATAACAACAAAACAGTAACCAAAACAGTCACATTGTTTGAAAATGGACATCTTTGCACATTCACCCTGTGCAGTGTAACATGTGTAACATACTTGCATCACTCTCAGCATGCTGTCCACAAGATGGCTTAAATGCTGCTCCTGAATCATGCAACACTACTGGACAGCAGCTCTCCTGAGGTCTTGTAGGATGTCAGGTGGGTTCATATAATAATACACTGCAAGACTCAACTGGTTCTAAGAATGTTTAGGCAGATTTATTTCAGAAAGTACCACAGGCCATTCTATTCAGTTGAGTCTTGCCTTCTGGATGTGTATGTTCATGAAGTAGGCATGTTCTGCTCGTGAATTGTGATCTTGAAAGATGAATCCATAGTCAAAGTGTTGACTGCAGGATTGGACAAGAGGCTGGAAGGTACTATCCTGTTACTACACAGTCCTCAAAATACCTGAACAGCATACTGCCCCAAAAACACGATGGTTCCACCTCTCTGCTTAACCTGTAGGAATGCATGTCAAAGATGTGCATTGGTTCCTGATTGTCTCCCCTCCTGCCCCTCCTCCCCCCTCCCCCCCCCCCCCCCCCCTCCACTGCCATACACACTCTGAAATCTTCTGCAGTGGTCATTAGGCTCAGAAAAAGTCAGCATTTGTTGGTGGAGAGAACCTGATACCATTCATTGATCCAGATTCCATCCCAGGTGACGCCTTGCCTAATGTCCTTGCACAGTAGCGCTGGGACTTCTGTATGTGTTGTTGATAATGGATGTACTGACCCAGATTGACTGTGTGGAGATGAATGCATACTGTAGGATCAACACGACAATCATAGTTGCTTCCAAAAACCAAGCACTCAGCTCTGTTGCATTTTTTTCTTGGGGGGTACCAGTGACACATAATTTGTAGGTTGACAGTGTTGATAGTGACTACACACCCAATCTTCAATGTTTTGTGTCTCACGATAACTTTTGAACATTTGGATGATGTCACTGTAGTACATACCACTACAGTGAGAAACCTTTGCTGACAACTTTCCTTGTCATTACTTGCCCCTTCAAGGCACCTTGACTGCCTGAATGGTGTACACCAGTTGCATTGTTCCATTCATGATGGGAGACATATGATGCTCTACTGAACTGCATTTACTTTTGCCTCCATTACAAAGGTGGATGTGCATAGTTATATACTGTCTTCAAAAGAGTATTGGAAAAAAAAGAAAAAATACAGTTTCTAACTAAAACAAATAACTAAGCAGGTCATGATAGTGATGGAAAATTTTCTTGAGCTGTTCTTTTTTTTAAAAAAAGCCTATTACTGTAAAAAAACCTTGTATTTCTTTTCAAAACAAATCAATCATTCACCTTCAGCTATTACAGTCTACTTGATAACTGATTAGCAGTTTTTAAGGATATAGCTACATATCCGTAAACAAGGTTATCACAAGTTCTGAAAATCAGGGAAATAACAGGGAAATTTAGAAAAAGCCCTGGAAAAATCTCATTTTTGTCTCAATAGATGAAATGGTTTGTTTACTGAGATGTGATGTATCATCGGTGGCAGAGTGCAGCTGAGAGAGTACGCCATTTTCCTACTCCCTCATCATCTTCCTACCAATGCCCTCAACTTGCAGTCAGTGCTGCCACTACTTCTTGCCACTAGCCAAGAAGCTGCTGATGAGAGGTAGGGAGGCATGAGGAGTGGTCTGTTTGGATCTGATTCTCAGAGACCGTTGGCACAGTGGTTGAAGATGTTGTTCGTGTGTGCACGAACTGTGTCTGAGTGATTGTGTGAGCTCTTGTTTTCTGACAAAGCCTATGGCCGAAAATTTAGTTGTGAGAGAGTGATTGTCTTTTCTGTGTGTCTGTCTGCGGCTTTACAGTGACTTGCTACCAATCCTCATTAGTATTGGTTCTCGGGGTATTCGCACAAGTTATCTGTTGCACGGATTGACCACCACAGCCTCCATCGAGATGATCTCTGTGATTCGTGAATAGCTGGTCACACAAGTAGATTTCCACAATGGACCAAAACCGCAGACAATTTCTGTGGGTGTATCTAATGGAACGGACCTGCTGACCTGAATCCTGTCATTTTCCACTAATGTGCAGACCCTGCATGTCAGATTTAGTCTCACTGATCTGTCCACAGACTGGCTGTGTCTATGTGTGGCATAATGTGGCAGGCTTTCATGGTTTCTCCATGGATCCAGACCCAAGCCTACCGTGCTCCTCGCCAGGCCAGAGGCGACAGGTGATGTATTTATAGAGTTGCGACTGTCTTCCCGCAAGTACATTGTACAGTGCGACATTTTATAGACATTTTATTATTACAGCACATTTTGGCACTTCTAAAGTAGTTTATAAATTAGAAAATATGGACAATACGGAAAAGAAGAAAATTGTGGCAAATGCTGTTGGTTTGTATGCTATAGTAATATATTTCTTGAAAGAAAAATCGGAAAATACCTGTAAATTAATAGACCTAACACAGTGGGTAATAACTGACAATAAAGAACAAAGTGGAACCAACATTTTATTGGTGGTCACATGTACTTGGGAGATTTGAGTGTGTGGAGGGGCAAAAGGGAGTAGAAATGGAGAGAAGTAGAGAAGAGGTGAAAGGGAAGTGAGAGTGTTGGTGGAATAGAGGACTGTATAATGCTGGAGTGGAAGTGGGAGTAGGTAAGTGGAGAAGGGAATAGGTAAGTTGGTAGATTGGGGGGGGGGGGGGAGCAGCAGGGAGGGGGGGCAGGAACTAGTAGAGGTTGAGACCAGAGAGGTTACAAGAAGGTAGGATATATTGCAGAGAGAGTTCCCCCCTGATTAGTTCAGAAAAGCTGGTGTTGGTAGCAAGGATCCAGATGATGCAGTCTGTGCAACAGGTATTTAAGTAAAGCACATTATATTGACAGCATGTTCCGCAACTGGGTGTTCCTGCCATCTTTTGCCTACATTTTGTCAGTGGGCATTCATGCAGACAGACAGCTTGTCAGTCATCCTGCTGCTTTCCCAATCAGCCCTGTATTTCAAGGTACAGGAGACACCTGTAATGGGTCTGGAGTAAGCAGTAGTGAGAGGGTCTTGCTTCTAGGTCTGTCAGGGAAATGAGCCATGAGGAAAGAGGTTGGGAGGAGGACTGAAGTAAGGATGGACATAATATTGCATAAGTTCGGTGGGCAGTAGAATATCACTGGAAGAGGGGTGGGAAAGATGGCTATTACTTATTACAGAGTACAATTCCAAGTAGTTAACCCTATGGAGAATGTGATTCAGTTGCTCCAGTCCTGTGTGGTACTGAATCATGAGATAAGTGCTCCTTTGTGGCCTGATGGGTTTATGTTGGAGGTTATAGGTGACTGGAGTTACAAGACATAGGAGATCTGTTTCTGTACAAGGTTGGGAGGATCATTTCACTCTGTGAGGGGCTCAGTAGGACCCATCGTATATTTGGAGAGGGACTGCTTGTCAGTACAGATGTGATGATTGCAGTTGGCTGGTCTCTATGGAAGAGATTTCTTAGTATCGAATTGGTGACAGCTGTCAAAGTAGAGGTATTGCTGACAGTTAGTGGGTTTGATATGGACAGAGATGCTGATGCAGCCATCTGTGAGGTGGAGGTCGACATTGACGAGGATGGGTTCTTGGGTTGTGGAGGAACAGGTGGAACGAATAGTTGAGATTGTGTTGAGGTTCTGAAGGACAGTAGATGCGCTCTTCTCACTCTTGGTCCAGATGAAGGTGGTGTCGCCATTGAATGTGAAGCCAGTGAGGGGTAGGGATTCTCGGTGGTTAGCAAGAATTCCGTTAGATGGCCCATGAATAGGTTGTCATAGGATTGGTGCCCTGCAAGTGCCACTTCTCTCGTGTTTTCTGGCACCTTTCAAATCACAATCACTCTTGAGCCACACGAACTTGTTGATCCTCAACCTTATACCCCCCACTCCTCTCTGTGTCTGTCTCTTTCCCCCTGCCCTCCTCCCCCACTATCAGCCACTCCCTCTCGGTTTTCATCTTTTTTTCTTGCATTGTTAATCCTTTCTGTCACTTGTGTGAGCCTCTCCCACATGTTTTACATATTTTAATGTCCCCCCCCCCCCTCCCTTCCGCTATTCGGTTCTTGCTCCTTCCATTTCCCATATACATCAAAGTTTCTGTATCCCTGGCAAGAACCCAGTCCCACATATTGTTCCTTCATTGATGCCTAGTCTTGATATCCCCCCAAATGGCCTACCATCAAATTACTCCACTCCAGCTGCAACCCTCCTTCTATAATGACCTCTATCTGTTTAAATTCTGTCAGTCCATAGCCCTCACCAACCTAGTCGTGCAAAACCATGTAAATTAGGCTCAAACATCCTTGCAATACCTGCTGTCTACCCATTAAATTCTCGTGCTCTGCAGTCACAAATTCTTGCACCCATATCTCACATTGAAACTTTTGCCCTCCAGGGACTAGAGCAGCATGCACAACATAGCCTCCAAAAACCCTCCAACTTTTACCACCTGCTCCGGAACTGGACTACCACTATACACAACTTCTGTTGTCTCTAAACCTCCCCCGCACCTCTTCATAGCTGACAAACACTGCCTCACAGACTTAGTACCTTCACTACATCTTCAAAAATGCACTACTATAGCCATACAGAATCCAGAACCTAAACAGATCCAAAACAGTCATGAAACTTTCTTCTGAAATTCTTAGTACCACAGAAGTATCAGTCCTTGCCAAAGGCCTTATCTTTTGCCCCTCCCCCCCCACCATCCCCCCTTCCAAAATTAAATAATGCTGGACTTTGTAGAAACCTTGTCTCCAATCAGACTCAACTGAAAACCAGTATTGGACCCTCCATCAAATTGTTATCCATCCCTACTGCCTCTAGCACAACCACTGACAGCTTTCCAGAATTTCTTAACCTTGAATGTTGTCTCGCTGTCATCCTCAAATCCCTCAACATGGAAATGAAGCGTACATCCACAGAAAGAACTGAAATCCACCACCTAAAAACTAATCAGAATCTTAGAATGCTACTGGCCGACAAAGGCTCGAGCCCAGAGATATTCTGTGCAGGGATTCGATTCCACCAGCTGTCAGACTTGTCCCGTACCTCTACTGAAAGAATCTCACTTTACTGGACGAACACCTTTAGTCTATTATCTGTAATCTACCCTCGTATAAAAAAGGCACCAATCATTTTCTCAACTAACTTTCCACAGTTCTTGTCCGTCTACCACATTGTGCCCTGCTTGCATCCATTGATGTCACCTCCCCAATGCCCGTGGCTTTGCCATATTTCCCATTGCCTGACCGATTGCAAACCTACAACATCTATCCTGGTCACCATGACCAACTATATCCTCAACAGAATTACTTCTCATCTGAAGGCATCACCTGTAACCAAAACCATATAGCAATGAGCAGCTGCAGAGCTCCGTGTATGCCAACTTGTGGGTCACCTGAAGGAATGATACCTAACCACCCAGAATCCATAATCCTCACCTGCTTCATATTCAGTGATGACACCTTCATGATTTGGACCTACGGTGAGGACACCATATCCACAGACGTCCAGAACCTCAACACGCTCTTAACTGTTCACTGTTTGTTCCTCCTCAATATCGAGCCCTTAATATGGAGCCCCCTTCAATATAGACCTCCTCCCCATGGATGGGTACATCAGTATCTCTGTCCATATCCAGACCTACTAACCACCAACAGCTCCTCCATTTTGACAGCTGTCGCCCATTACCTACCAAGAAATCCCTTCCATACAAACCAACCAGCTGCAACCGTTGCATTTGTACTGACAAGCAGTCCCTCTACAAATATACAAAGGGGTGGGCCCCCCACATGCTGAAACGATCCTCCCAGCCTTGTGCAGAAACAGATCTCCTGTGCTTTGTCACTCCAGTCACCTACAACCTCCCACATACCTACCATCCAGCCACAAAGGAGCACTTCTCTCTTGACTCAGTATCACACAGGACTAGAGCAACTGAACCAATTTCACCGCCACAGTTTCAACTACCTGTCATCATGCCGTGAAATGAGACATTCTGCCCACCATCATTCCCACCTCTAATGGTATCTGTGGTGTCACCGCCAGACACCACACTTGCTAGGTGGTAGCTTTTAAATCGGCCGCAGTCCGCTAGTATACGTCGGACCCGCGTGTCGCCACTGTCAGTAATTGCAGACCGAGCGCCGCCACACGGCAGGTCTAGAGACGTACTGGCACTCGCCCCAGTTGTACAGCCGACATTGCTAGCCATGGTTCACTGAGAATTACGCTCTCAATTGCCGAGACGATAGTTAGCATAGCCTTCAGCTAAGTCAATTGCTACGACCTAGCAAGGCGCCATTTATCCTTTGCTATGTATCTAATGACGCATATACTGTATCAACAAGACCAATGTTCACCAATTGTGGATTAAAGTTAAGTATTCCAGCAGCTACGTACTTTTCTTTATAGAATTCATTACGTATCCTGTTTCAGACCTCACGCCAGCCTGCGTGAGTTTAAGCGCGTGCCTTTCGGTTACCCGTCACTGTGGACTGACTGTCTTGTCAGTCCACAACAGTATCCTCCCGTACACCATATCTACGCAATAGTCTTGTCCATCCTTTCTCCACTCCTGCTCCCGTCCTCATTCCTCACGGCTCATATCCCAGAAATAGATGTAGATGAAAGACCTGTCCCATACATCTCCCCTCCCCACCCACCCACCTACTACTCTAGTCCAGTCTCACAGATGTCTCATATCCCTTCAAAGGCAGGGCTACCTGTGAAAGCAGCCATATGATCTACAAGCTAATCTACAACCGCTGTACTGCTTACTACATAGGTGCAATAACTAACAAGTTATTTGTCCATATGAATGGCCACTGACAGACCGTGGTCAAAAAATAGTTGGATCACCCAGTTACTGGACATGTTGTCCAATAAAATGTGCTTCACTTCAATACCCGTTTCACAGACTGTGCCATCTGGGCCCTTCCTATCTGTGCCAGATTTTCTGAACTGTGCAGGTGGGGTTACTCTCCCTGAAATATACACTGAAGCATCAAAGAAACTGGTACAGGATGCCCATTGAAATACAGAGACATGTAAACAGGTAGAATATGGTACTGCTGTTGGCAATGCTTATATTAGACAACAAGAGTCTGTTGCCATTGATAGATCGGTTACTGCTGCTACAGTGACTGGTTATCAAGATTTGAGTGAGTTTGAACGTTGTATTATAGTCAGCACACGAGTGATGGGACACAGCATCTCCGAGATAGTGATGAAGTGGGGATTTTCCCGTACGACCATTTCACAAGTGTACCGTGAATATCAGGAATCCAGTAAAAAATCAAATCTCTGACATTGCTGTGGCTGGAAAAAGATCCTGCAAGAATGAGACCAGTGACAACGGAAGAGAATTGTTCAATGTGACAGTAGTGCAACCCTTCCGCAAATTGCTGTAGAATTCAGTGCTGGGCTGTCAACAAGTGTCAGCGTGTAAACCATTCAACGAAACATCATTGATATGAGCTTCCACAGCTGAAGACCCACTTGTGTACCTTTGATGACTGCACAACAAAAAAGCTTTATGCCTCGCCTTGGCCAGTAAACACCAACATTGGACTGTTGATGATTGGAAACATGTTGCTTAGTCAGACGAGTCTCATTTAAGGTTGTATCGAGTATATGGACGTGTATGGATATGGAGATAACCTCATGAATCCATACACCTTAAAAAAGGACCTATGACACTGGCGCAGTATTGGGTGGCACTAGTTCCTTCTTTTGGGAGGAGAAAGGGTTAAATTTGGCAAAGTTAAAAAGGAAGGGCAGGGCACTTAGATGCAGAAAGACCGGGACTGTCGTGTTGTGAGGATGAGGGGAGATGAAGAAGAATGAGAGAGCCATTGTCTGAGAGAATAGTAAATCAAAGGCTGTACATTGGTAAGTGCAGTGCTAGTTTGAGTCTGGAAATGAAGAGAATAGAGAAAAAAGTAAAATGAGGAGTACAATTAGAAACTTGGGAAAACTGGGGGAGGAGGAGGAGAGGGGATAAGATGAGAATGAAGAACAAGGGAAAAAAGAAAACCTGGTAAACAGTGTGAGGTAATAAATAAAAACATACAAAGTGTAATGAAAATAGTAAGAGAAATTTAATGATGTGGTTTTATCATACAAATTACGTGTGGTACATGAAGCTAACTAACAAAATTTATAAAAGTGCAATATTATTCCTCAGCTGATGCAAGCATTCTTAATGAAAGTGTTATTTGCAGGAGATCTGAGGGTTAGCATCCAGATTTGAACTTTGCCATGCTTAAATTTTGAATACAAATCACTAGCAATGGTGGTTGATGATGTGAGGCATAAGAAGTCACCCTCGTTCTCCCAACAGCCTTGTCAAAAGGGGGGGGGGGGGGGAGAACAGACAGTGGTTCAGGGCACACACACTCGCCCCTGGGGTGTGAAACTTGCCCTAAATGGTGGAAGAATCAGCTATGATCAATGGCATGAGGATGTAGAAGGCAATGCAAACCACCACATTATAGACATATAATGTGTATCCATAGGACATGTGGCCTGTAATTGGAAAAAGTAATGATGATCTCGGTACTGGAAAAAGGTTCTGGACTAGTCGCCATTCAGATCTCCAGGAGGGAGACTGCCAAGGGGGAGGTGACCCAGAGCAAAATATTGAATAACCAATGAAAGGGTAATGTCCTATGATGTTACTCTTTGATATAGTCGGGGGGGGGGGGGGGGGGGGGGGGGGGAGATATGCGATCTGTTGATTTAAAATGTATGGATAAAAATCCTGTGTCAAAATTGCAAATTTTCTCATCTGAGTACCAGTTTCAGCTTGTTACTGAGCTGTCTTCAGATCAGTCTAAAATTTTGTTCAGTGTGTGCCACTCATTACACATTGTCATATTTTTTAGACTGAAGTCACACTAGTTAAATAAAATCCTAAAATGAAAATCTTAGTTGGTTATGCAAATTGAAGATGGCTTGGTAATGAGCTGAAACTGGTTATAAGTAAAGAAAATATGTGATCTTATATCCACACATTTCAAATGTTCTACGAGTTGAGGTGTGAAATGTCAGAAGTTTGAACATGGTAGGGAAATTAGAAAATATCACAAACTAGATGCATAATCGAAAGAAGACAAGGATTTCTGGTCAGACAAGTGTAGGGTAATAGGAACAGCAGCAGAAAATAGTAGAACTGGAGTAGGATTCATTATAAATAGGGAGATAAAGCAAAGAGTTAGTTACTGTGAACAGTTCAGGGATAGGGTTGCTGTTACCAGAATGGACAGCAAACCCTAGACCGACAACAATAGTTCAACTTTATTTTATCCATGTTGGTTCTTGCAAGCTCCGTGGCTGTTAACACAGTTACTGACTGATGCAAATAGCCACAAATAGTTTTAAATGTTGTATTTTAGTGCCGTAACAGCTTTCAGACTACTGTGACCATCTTTATATGACAAATATTTTTCATTACATAAATGTTTTGGTCAGCAGCATTTCATCTGCTCCACACGGCACAAGAATATTTGAGTATTTAGTGTCATGTTATCAATTGTTTCATTAATAAAAATATGGTAAAGTGCTCGCATTTTGTATATATGATGCAAAATAGTTGTGTTCACTTATATACCTTCCAGTGGATGGCGATTTGTTTTGTTGTTGTGCATGCGGTTCTGTAGCTTGACATACATCACACTTCGTAATATTCTTAAAATGCATGTTGAACATTGCACATGTGATGTGTTTGTTTGCAATGCAAAGGTTACCATTACGCAAAGATACGATACAAAGCTATCTTTTATTAATTATTGGCCAAGGTTGTAAACAGAACAAAGGTAATGTGTAGGATGTGCAAAATGTAACATGTTACTAACAGAAAAATGTTTATGCCTTAAGCATAAACTTATTATAAAAAGATAGTAGGATAAATTGTTTTTAGTAGTATCTTTTTTTATACTGTCAGTGGAAATCATTGATGAAATACTTGAAAAGCAGTCGAATGCGTATTATAAAGTAGACATATCTGTACACACATTTATATACACATATATGTGATTATCACTACAGGTTTGATTCTCGGCTGGGTCGTAGATTTTCTCCGCTCAGGGACTGGGTGTTGTGTTGCCTTCATCATCATTTCATCTCCATACGGTGTGCAGGTCACCCAACGTGGCGTCATTTGTAATAAGACATGCACCGAGGTGGCCGGACCTGCCCCGCAAGGGGCCTCCAGGCCAATGACACGAAACTCTCATTTCATTTCATCTCTACAGTATGTAAGTTAACTGCAGGAAATACAAAATTAAAAAGTTGGAGAGTGCGATGAGAGCAACTCATTTGTTCATCATGGTAATTTGTATTTATACAATTATATACTGGTATCTTAAACTGCAGTAGTGTCACTGTTAGGTGTGCAATTTGTGTTTGATTTCTGTGAACAGCCCAAGGAAATTATTTAGAAAATGTTTAGTGGCTAGCTCCAGCTGCTCATTCAGAATATATTGGGGTGAGTTGAGGGTGTTAATATGTGTTTCTAGTTCCTCTTCCTGCCCTTGTTAGTGGTGTGTAGTATCTGTAAGTTCTCATTAATGTTAGGAACAAGGTACCCATTTACATGAGTGGCTGTCACAGATATGTTCAAAGTTTTCAGTCTAAAGGCATCCCCGTGTTCCCAATATCTTATATTGAAGCTCCTGCCAATCTGCCCAAGATAAAAGCTGGGGCAATTGTCACAAATAATTCGGTGAATTACTGATTTTTCTAGGCATAGGCTGATGTTTTTGGTGCTGTGGATAATGTTATGTTGCACATGTTCCTGCCACAAAAACTTATTTGAACTCCTGTCCTTCGAAAAAGATTGTAGCCAGGAAGGGAACGCATGCAAATTGTTCCTTTTATTTTACTGGTTGTGAATTTACTGCATGTGACTTACTATCTTGAATTTTATTGTATAGACAGTTAGTTATTCGTAGCTTATAGCTATTATTTCAGCTACATTTTTAATAATATTGATTTGTCTCTCCTTGGCAGATCAGGGAAATTTTGTTTATATGGTTTAACGCGGATCTAAATTATCCTATTTTGTGCTGTGTTGGATGGTATGAAGAATTATTTATAATTACATCTGTGTGGTTGGTTTTCTATTAATTTCAAAGTATGCTTATGATTCAAAGTTTTATTCCAAGATCAAGAAAATTGGTACCCTCTTCTTAATAATAGGTTTATACTTAAGATGCAAACAGTCGTCTGTTATTAACATATTACATTTTGCACATCCTACACATCATCTTTGCTCTGTTTCCAACACTGTCAATGTTTAATGAATGATACATTTGTATCTTTGCTTAATGATAATCTTTAGATTGTAAACAAAACATGAAGTGTATAATACATGTGCAATGCCCAACATGCATTTTACAAATATTATGAAGTGTGCCGCAGTGATTTATTATGATAAGTGTGCTGTGGTGGGATTCAAGAACCTATGCATTGAGCTAGAAAGCCACATGGACCACAACAAAACAAATCACCTTTTACTGGAACACATGGAAGTAAACACAACTATTTTACGTCTTACATATACGTGCAAGCACTTTAGCAAATTTTTATCAGTGAAACAACTGAGAAAGTGGCACTAAATACTCAAAACATTTTTGTGCAGTGTCGAGCAGATGACATGCTGTTGATCAAAGCATATATGTAACAAAAAATGTTAGCCATCTGAAGATGGACACAGTAGCCTAAATCTAGGCATGGTACTAAAATAAAACATTTAAAACTGTTTGTGGCAGGTTGTGTCATTATGTTGCAAGCATATGCTGAAGAGGTAGAGAAAGCATATGAGGATACTGAACTTCAGTATGTAAAGGGAGATGAAAATCTAGTACTCATGGGGGATTGGAATGCAGTTGTAGAGAGGTAGTAGAATAAAGGGTTACACTGGAATACAGGGTTGATAGTAGGAATGACAGAGGAGACAGACTAATTGAGTTATGCAATAAATATCAGTTAGTAATAGCAAAGGAGTTAGTAATAGCAAGAGGAGGAGGTATACTTCGAAAGGAACCAGAGATGCAAGATGATTTCTGTTAGATTACATTATGGCCAGGCAGAGATTCCGAAATCAGATAGTGGATTGTAAGGCATACCCAGAAGCAGATAAAGACTCAGGTCACAATGTAGTAACTTTGAAGTGTTGGCTGAAGTTTTAAGAGAGTAGTAGTCAGGAAGAATCAGTGCGCAAAGAAGTGGGATACAGAAGTACTACAGAATGAGGAGACACTCAAGTTCTCTGAACCAATAATTACGGTAGTAATGAATAGCTCAGTAGGCAGTTCAATTGAAGAGGAATAGACAACTCGAAAAAGAGCAGTCACAGAAGTTAAGCAGAAAACTGTAGATACAAGGAAGGTAACTGTGAAGAAACCATGGATAACGGAAGAAATACACAGTTGATCCACGAAAGAAGGAAGTACAAAAATGTTGAGAGAAATTCAGAATATGGAAATAAAAGTCATGTCGAATGAAATAAACAGTAAGTGCAGGGAAGCTAAGACAAAATGGCTGTGTGAAATATGTGAAGAAATCCAAAAAGAAATGATCACCAGGAGGACTGACTAAGCATGTAGAAAAGTCAAAACAGCCTTCAGTGAAATTAAAAGCAAGGGCTGTAACATTAAGAGTGCAATGGGAATCCCACTGTAAATGCAGAAGAGAGAGTGAGTAGGTGGAAGGAGGACATTAAGGGCTTCTACGAGGGAGAAGACTTGTCTGGTGATGTGATTAAAGAAGAAGAAACAAGAGATTTCAGGGAAGATATAGGGAACCCAGTATTAGAATCAGTATGTACAAGAGCTATTGATGACTAAATACCAAAGGCAGAAGGGATGGATAACATTACATTAGAATTTCTATAATGATTGGGAAAAGTGGCAACAAAATAACAATTCAGACTGGTTAACAGCTCGTGCATCTAAGTCACTGACAAGAAGAATGGGAAAGAAAATTGAGGATGTGGTAGATGACACTGAATTTGGCTTTAGGAAAGGAAAAGACACCAGAGAGGCAATTATGTCATTGTTGTTGATCATGCAACCAAGACTGAAGAAAAATCAAGACTCCTTTATAGGATTTGTCAATCTGGATAAAGCATGCAACAGTGTCAAATGGTGCAAGATGTTAAAAATTCTGAGAAAAGTAGGCAAAAGCAGGTGATATACAACACGACGAGAACCAAGAATGAAGTGCTGGGATTGAAGAGGGTGTAAGGTAGGGGCATAGTCTTTCGCCCCTACTGTTCAATGTATAAATCGAAGAAGCAGTGACAGAAAAAGAAGAAAGGTTCAAGAGTGGGATTAAAATTCAGGGTGAAAGGATATCAGTGATAAGATTTGGTGATGACGTTGCTATCCTCAGTGAAAGTAAAGAAGAACTACAGGGTCTGTTAAATGGAATGAACAGTCTAATGAGTACAAAGTATGGACTGAGAGTAAATCAAAGAAAGATGAAAGTAATGAGAAGTTTTAGAAATGACAAAAGTGAGGAAATTAACATCAGGATTGGTAGTCATGAAGTAGATGAAGTTAAGGAATTCTACTATCTAGTCAGCAAAATAACCAATGATGAATGCAGCAAAGTGGATGACAAAAGCAGACTAGCACTGGCAAAAAGGGTATTCCTGGCCGAGAGAAGTCTACTAGTATCAAATACAGGCATTAATGTGAGGAGGAAATTTCTGAGAATGTACATTTGGAGTACAGCATTCTATGATAGTGAATCGTGGACTGTGGGGAAAACTGGAACAGAAGAGAATCGAAGCATTTGAGATGTGGTACTACAGAAGAATGTTGAAAATTAGGTGGACTGATAAGGTAAGGAATGAGGAGGTTCTCTGCAAAATCACTGAGGAAAGGAGTATATGGAATTCATTGACAAGAAGATAGGACAGGATGATGGTATACCTATTAAGACATCAGGGAATAGCTACCATGGTACTAGAGGGAGCTGTAGAGGGTAAAACCTGCCTGCAGGGGAAGACACAGGCTGGAATACACCCAGCAAGTAATAGAGTACGTAAGTTGCAATTGCTACTCTGAGATGAAAAAGTTGTCACAAGAGAGGAATTTGTGGTGGCCTGCTTAAAATCTGTCAGAAGGCTTATGAGTACTCTCCTTATGCATTATTACACATTTTTGTGGTATTAATATTTCATGTAAAATGTAGAATTGTCCCAGAATATCATCGCATACAAGCACACTAGTCAGTTAAAGTCTGACGCCATAATTGCTTGTCAGGAACTGTCACTAACAAAGCATCATCAAGTTAAAATCAACCGTTGCATTCATAAATATAACATCAGTTACAAATATGGCCATCACTGTTAATGAATTACATGAACACTGACACAGAAAGGAGCTAATTATGACACTGCAGTACACTTGTATGAAGAAATAATTGTACTGATAGACAATAAAAGAAGTTTTTAAACACAGTGAGTGTTTCAGTTGATATATTTAAGTATAAGTTATTTAAAATGTAACATATCAACATATTTCCCAAGAATATTTGACATATTTGGTAATTAC
Organism: Schistocerca piceifrons; assembly: GCF_021461385.2. Classification (NCBI taxonomy): domain Eukaryota; kingdom Metazoa; phylum Arthropoda; class Insecta; order Orthoptera; family Acrididae; genus Schistocerca; species Schistocerca piceifrons. The sequence goes on from NC_060138.1 coordinate 701,775,682, forward strand.
TTGACCAATTTTCCATTATTATGAGATAATACTGTTGTTATCAGTCCAAAGACTTTTGATGCAGCTCTGCTTGGTAGACTACTCTGTGAATCTCTATTCATCTGTACATAAACTCCTGCAACTTATGTAGTCTTGAACCTGCTCATTGTAAGCAAGCCTTGGTCTCCCTTTACAGTTCTACTGCCCACACTTCCCTCCATTACCAAATTAAATATATTTCTTGATCCCTCAGGATGTGTTTTATTAACTGATCGTTTTTTGTTACTTTGCAAAAATGTATGTTCTCTTCAATTTGATTCAGTACTTCATGTGTTACTCAATCTCTAATATTTATCTGTAACACAATAAGATTGAGATGATATGAGCATTATTCAGAAACGTGCAAACTGGTAACGATGAAGCTAACTGCATGTGACATAAAATTAGACCAAACTCTGGTTGCAGAGATTCATACTGAAAGAATATGATACCAAATAGATCAGAAATATTGGAATATGTTAAACAGTACCTATGGCAAATGCTCATTTCTATTTGAGAAGTAATAGATTACATTGTGACAGCGGAGGTAAATATTTGTCAAATGAAATGAAAAGCTTCTTTAAAGAAAAGGGGATGCACTGTGAACTGATGATGATAGATAGACCACAACAGAATGGAGTGAATGATCACATGAATGGAATGAACAGAAACCGTAAAAGCAAGGCTCACTGTATACTGTCAAATAGTGAACTTGAAAAATCTTTCTTTGTCAGAAGCTGTACAGACAGCTATTTGCTTAAGAAAGAGATCCTGTTCACTCTCTGATATGATGAAGTGTCCAAATTACAGAAACTGGAGGTGCTGTGTTATGTGGAATATTCACTGTTTCGTGAAAAACTGATTGCTTGAAAGTTTGATTACATAATTAAAGTAGTGATTCATGGTTGGATTTTATTTGAGTTGATCCATGCATAGGAGATGAAAACAACAGTGGTCTTAACCCCCTGATGTCCACACCAAAACTGAGTTTATTGTGCGGTTTCACTCCCTGTGATTATAGTAAAGCCAACCGGTGTCCTTAAGAAGCAGTAGGAGACTGTCTAGTAGTTCCTTTCTGGACACAATATATTCATGTTTTACCAAGCCAGAATTTTGTATTGGAAGATTATTGGTGCTATGATACTCGTAGAACCTGCACAAATTCTCCTCTGCACATACTCCCATAGTGGAAATTTCCACCTGGAATACTGTGGCCAGCTTCCCTAAGAGAGATTTATTTCTCTAGAATACTCTGGCCTAGCATCTTGATCTGTTTTAAAGCCATCAGTAAACTAGACTGTGCCTCATGAACAGTGTCATGATTCATTGTTCCACTGCTCCAGTTGTTAGATTGAAAGATTTATTGAAGCAACTGGAAATTGTTGTATAGTCAGCTGGCATTTCCCTGTTCACTCCTGTATTTACCACAATCCCTGTACCTGTGTGAGAGTCTGGATATCCTAAAGGAATCCAGTTATTTCCAGTATTTAACCTATTTGTGTCTGCCATTGCCTTCATTGTAACTCAGTGGTGTGATGCAGGCATATCCTCCATCCCAGCAGTGGGTGTGCTGCCAATTCTGCCTGATGCAGTTGAGCTGCACCCTGCCAAGCTCCATAGCAGCTAGCTTGTGTTCTGCATTATTCCACTGTACTGTAATACCATAAATTATCATGGATATTATTACAGTGGTGTACGTGCAGTACATACTCCTGCTGTTTGGACTCAGTTTTAGCGATGTAGAGAATGGGATTCAATGGGATTCAAATCGGGACAACGAACAGGCCACACATCCATGCAGTATTTTCTGTTTCTGAGAAAACGTCAACAGCCCGTGCTCTACGAGGTCAAACATTATCGTCCTTCAGTACGAAGTCTGGGCCCACAGCCCTTCACAACAACTGCACGTGAGGTCTGAAGACCTCATCACAAAACCTTCCCGATTCACCTGTGCAGTTTCACGAAGAGCTGTTTGAGTGGTCAATGGAATCTTTGTCCACACCATTAGGTATCCTCCTTGATATCGGTTTTTTTCCACAATGTTAGGGACCCGAAATCATGTTCCATGTTCCCTCCAGATGCGAATCTATCGAGAATCACTCTCCAGACCAAATCGGGAATCATCTGTGGAAAGAACATTGGCCCACTGTTCAACTGTCCAGGAGACATGTTGACAACTCCACTCTAGATGTTTCCTTTTGTGAAGATGCATCAGAGATGCACATATGGCAGGTCCCTGATAGTGAAGGCCACTCTGTTGTAGCTTCTGGTACAGTGTTTGCCTTGATACAACAATCCAGTAGGTGCTGTGAGGTCATATGCCAGTTTCCATGCAGTGCTAAGGCGGTATGGTTGTGCACTTAGAGCCAAATAACAGTCCTCTCTCTCTATGTCGCTCATAGTTGTCTCTGCCTTGGTCTTCGGAATACAGTTTCAATCTGTATAAACTGTTGCCACATCTGAGAAACAACAGAACTATTCACATTAAGCCATTGGGCCACGTCAGCTTGTTACTGTCCTGTTTCCATTCTTCCTATGACCTCCACTGCAGACTGTATGGTAAGCATCTAAACCACACTGCATTGTCTCTGACTGTATACACAGCAAGTTTGGATGTGGGACTACCCTATTTGATAGTTGCTCTGACGTCATTGTTGGTGCGATTGACCGTTGGCTGGAATGCCATCTTCCACGCAAAACACAATCATATGGACACCTTTTGAAAGATTGTGTGATTATATCGTGAGTTAGACGCAGGTCTGGGAAACAGTGGTTTGTTGATTTAATTTTGGACACCAGTGTATATTGTGTATGTGAGGGTCTGTGGTGTTCCACATCCAGGATTATTCCTAGATACTTCACTGCTCCCTCCACTGCTCAAGTTTCATTGAGGAGCTTAAATTCCAGTATATGTGCTGGATATGTTTTCTGATAAATTGTACAACAGCAGTTCCCCCCCCCCCCCCCCCCCCCCCCCCCCCCCCCACACACACACACACACACACACACACACACACACACACACACACACACACAGACTCTTGGCTGTTAGATCCTATTTTGTGCACCAGTTTCCACAATTTCTAGTTTATATTGTGCCGTTGTGCTAACAATACTAGCAAATTTGCCAGGTATTACTATGACTGAACCATCTGTGTATCCTTGGTGAAAGTAGTCCCTAGTCTTTAACTGTTCAACGACTTCACTCACCACTAGGTTCCATAGGAAGTGGGGGAAAGACCCCTCCTTGTGGACACACTCAGTGGTGTCAGTTGCCATTTTCTGGTTCATCATGGTGGCTTCTCCCTTCTTCTAATTAATAATACCAATAAGGAAAGTTGCTACTCGCCATAAAGCGGAGACGCTGAGTCACGATAGGCACTACAAAAAGATTCACACAATTAAAGCTTTCAGCCATTAAGGCCTTTGTCAGCAGCACACACACACACACACACACACACACACACACACACACACACACACACACACACACACACACACACACACACAAACACAAACACAAGTAAACGCAACTTGCAGACACGTCTGCAGTCAGAGAGCTGAAACCACACTGCGAACAGTGTGTGTGTGTGTGTGTGTGGCATCAACTATGTGCTCTGTATTATGTTTTTCTTACTTGTTCCACATCCAAAGGCTCTTCTCAGAATAAGTCTACTGAATTACCAATTTGTACACTCTATGCTATCCAATCTAATGAGATAAACATGTTATATTTAGGAAATGATGACTCGCTCTTGCAACTGTAATATTTTACACTACAGTTTCATAACTTGTAATGGTTCCAAACACAGATGTACTTATTAATGTTAATGCAATCTTTATATTAATGCAATAAAAATATGACTTCTTATAGTTCTGTAGAGTCTTTTATTGTTGTATAAAGTTGGTTGAACACAATGCACGATTTCTGTCACACTTGTCCAATCTGTACACAGTAGTCCCATTGATGCACAGTTGTGTTACATCACAGTAGAGAATGAGGCTCATTGAAAACGACGACGTCAACAATAAAATTAATTAGATAACATAAAGTAATATTTGTGTTTTGTACAAAAAGTGACTACTAAGACTTCTGAGGAGAGCTGTTGGTTACATCTTATTGAGTTTTAAGGACTCTGACCAAGACAGATCATAGCATCCTGTCCGTATGTTCACACCACGTAATTTGTTGATCACTATGGTTACAATATTGATTGACTGGTGAAGAACTAAGGAATAGATTTGTATGAACGAGCACAAAATAGATATTGGAAGGCTTCAGATCAGTTATATAATGATACAATGGTTATTTTGAAACCAGACTTCAAACTGCTAAACATTTTCAGTGACAGATGTGTGTTACAAGCTGAATATTAAAACAGAATGAATTACATAAAGATGGGAACAGAATAAGGTTTGACCTGGATAGATTGAAACAACCACTTGTTTAGAGTTTCAAAGGTGGCATTATGCAACAATTCAATGAAACAAGAGAAACGAATGGGTATCTGTTAGATGTGAAATAGTGAAGCGATCAGAGGATCAAATATACATAAAGACAAGGCCCAGTGTAATTCCTTGAATAGGAAACAAGATATTGAACTTAACTAGTGAAAGGAGAAAATATAACAACACTGAAAGTGAAGCAATCAAATGGGAATAAGTATGTCTAAAAATGAGATTCATGTAAAGTGGAAAATTTCAAAGCAGGGAAGGGTTAGAGAGAAGTACGAAGCTGTAGAAGCATGCTTAACTATGGGAAAGATAGGAAAACTAAAGAGACTTGAGAAAGAGAAGCAACTGAACAAATGTGAAAGTTCAGATGGCAAGCCAATACCAAGCAAAGAAAGGAATGCTGAAAGGTGGAAAGAATGAATGGAAGAACTCTGCAAAGGAATCATACTTAAAGAGAGTTTTCTGGAAGGTGAGAACTATTCCACACGGCAGCCAAGATATATGAAAAGGATGAAATAGCCTCAGACTTAAAAAAGAATGTAATACAGTAATCCAGCTAAGTTACCATGTACAGAAACCAGCAGTTAGAGGAGTTAAAGGATGTGAAAGGGAAGCAGTAGTTGAGATGAGAATGAGACAGGCCTATAGCCTAGCACCTGTGTTGCTCAATCTGTACATTGAGCTAGCAGTAAAGGAAATCAATGAGAAGGTAGTTAAAGGTTAGGGAAAAGACATAATAAGTTTGAGTTATGCCTGTGACATTGTAATTCAGTCAGAAACTTACAGTATAAGCTGGTAATGTCTTGAAGAGACATCATAAAAGGAATACCAACAAAAATAAAATAAGAGTAATTAAACACAGTCAAATTAATTAAGGCTGTTATTGAAGGAATTAGATAAGGAAATCCGACACTAAAAGAAGTAAATAAGTGTCCCTACTTTGGCAGCAAAATAAATGATGAATGCTGAAGTAGAGAAGATATGAAATACAGACTGGAAATAGCAAAAAAAAAGTACTGAAAAATTAACATTTTGTAAACATTCTGCATGGTTTTAAGTGCTAGGAAGTCTTTGTCTGAAGGTATTAGTGTAGAGTGTAACCATGCATGGAAGTGAAACATGGATGATACAAGGTTCAGACAAGAAGAGAGTAGAAGATTTTCAGATGTGGTGCTACAGAAGAATGCTGAAAATTAGATTAATGATTGGATGACTAATGAGGAGGTACTGAATCATATAGAGAGAGAATAAATTTGTGGCACAGCTTGACCAAAAGAAGTACAAGGTTGATAACAGTTGAGGAGTGTTTTTTCAAAAGTCGTTAAATATTCAGTGTTCTAACTTTCAATTTTTTTCTTGCGTGTAAAGCTTGTTACCATGCATGAGTTGGTGAAACAGTTTTCTCAAGAGTTTATATTTTCTATTATAGTATATTGAAAACTATAAGTTTTTGCAAAACTCGTTATTTGCTCTCAGCCAGTTAAAGCAAAAGTTGATAAAAAAAAAAAAAAAAAAACTATATTTTGCCTCCGAGAGACCTGAAGGGTGAATAACAATGTGGGATGTCATTTTCAATGATAGTGTTTTCTGAAAAGAAGTAGGCAATCACTTGTCGCCAGAACCAACAATACAAATAGATTAGTGGTTCTCATGACAACATTAACTGCTCATTATTGCTCAGTCCAAGCCAGCTTTGTCAGGCAGAGGGAACACCAACAATGAAGCGAAAAGGAAGAATACTGTTTTGGTAAACAACAGCACAAGGAAAAAAAAGGGCCAGGCAGTACCCATATTTGCCACAACATATCAGGAATGCCCAATACAGATTGCCAAAAGGAGCAAGATCTGGAGAAAAAGAATCAGTAAACAACCAACTATTGGTCATACAAACATCATGCAAAAACGTTGTATGCAATAATGGAGGAGGAAAATACAAATGCAGTTAAAGTACATTTTGATATTCAGCAGAGTCAGCCAATAACAAGCTCTTTGTAGGTGAACTGTTCTACTCCAAACAGGTTAGTCTATAAAATTTGTGCATTAAGATTCATTCTGGAGCACAGACAAAGGAAAGGACTGCTTTTGATACTTGGCTTGAAACAGAAGCACTCAAAGGATGCAAATGAAATTAATTTATTTTCAGACTCCTGTACCAGTGAGAATAAAAATACAGTAGTGATTTGTGCACTAATGGCCTTTAAGGAAGAAAGTAGAAAATTTAATAAGCTAGTAAATTATTTTCCTACATGTGGTCCCAGCTGTAATAATGACAGTGGGTCTGGTAGAGAAGGTAAAGACTACTGGAAAGAGGAAGATATTCTTCCACTGACTGGCTGCTATAAAGTGCTGGAACAACATGGTATTTTCAAGATACTGAATAAAAACTGGGATGAAAATGATCTCAAGTCTAGTGTGCTAAAAGCTGTATGATCTAACATGACTTTGAAAATAACTGCTCAACAAATGATGGCTTACAAAAAGTTTAAGGAGAAGGTATTGTTGTCAATATTAGACACTTAAAATGGAAGTCCTGTAGAGGTTGAGGAAGGAAAATCTAGAAACTGCATCCAGGAAGTGAGGAAATCAGCCACCCTAGAAGAGAACAGCATAGTCTGCAAGGAAAAGAATAAGTATGAGGTGTTTTAACATACGAGAAAAAGCTGAACAGTTTTATAAGGACATTTTCGAAAGTGATCAATATTCCGTGTTAGTAATGCAGGATCCAGCATATTGTGTTGTATTACACTAGTGTTTGTAACTGTTTTGCTCTTCTGCTTATTAGACATCTGTGGGAAAATATGACACTAAAATGTTATATTGTAGTACATTATTGTATTCCTATGCAAAATTATCAGTAAAGCTGCTTTCTTTGTAATCAGTGTTGCAGATGAAAAATAAATTTAAATGTTTATATTAACAAAACTTTCAACTTTCATCTTTGTATTTATCGACTTTTCTGAAAACTCTGAAACTTTGTCCCTCTATTCAGAACTAAACAAGGAACAGACAGTCGGAATCATGCATACAGAACATATGAAATGTTATATTATCTCATTCATGTAATTAGTATTTTGGTTGTTGTTGTTGTTGTGGTCTTCAGTCCAGTGACTGGTTTGATGCAGCTCTCCATGTTACTCCATTCTGTGCAAGCTTATCTCCCAGTACCTACTGCAACCTACATCCTTCTACAATTTTTACCCTCCACACTGCCCTCTAATACTAAATTGGTAATACCTTGATACCTCAGAACATGTCCTACCAATCGATCCCTTCTTCTAGTCAAGTTGTGCCACAAATTTCTCTTCTCTCCAATTCTTTTCAATACCTCCTCATTAGTTACATGATCTACCCATCTAATCTTCAGCATTCTCCTGTAGCACCAGATTTCGAAAGCTTCTATTCTCTTCTTGTCTAAACTATTCATCGTCCACGTTTCACTTCCATACATGGCTACATTCCATACAAATACTTTCAGAAACAACTTCCTGACATTTAAATCTAAGCTCAATGTTACCAAATTTCTCTTCTTCAGAAACGCTTTCCTTGCCATTGCCAGTCAACATTTTATATCTTCTCTACTTCGACCATCATCAGTTATTCTGGTCCCCAAACAGCAAAACTCCTTTACCACTTTAAGTGTCTCATTTCCTAATCTAATTCCTGCAGCATCACCCAACTTAATTCGACTATATTCCATTATCCTTGTTTTGCTTTTGTTGATGTTCATCTTATACCCTCCTTTCAAGACACTGTCCATTCCGTTCAGCTGCTCTTCCAAGTCCTTTATTGTCTCTGACAGAATTACGATGTCATCAGCGAACCTCAATGTTTTTACTTCTTCTCCATGGATTTTAATACCTACTCCGAACTTTTCTTTTGTTTCCTTTATTGCTTGCTCAATATACAGATTGAATAACATCAGGGATAGGCTACAACCCTGTCTCACTCCCTTCCCAACCACTGCTTACCTTTCATGCCCCTCGACTCCTATAGCTGCCATCTGGTTTCTGTACAAATTGTAAATAGCCTTTCGCTCCCTGTCAAAAGCTTTCTCTAAGTCTACAAATGCTAGAGACGTTGGTTTGCCTTTCCTTAATCTTTTTTCTAAGGTAAGTCGTAGGGTCAGTATTGCCTCATGTGTTCCAACATTTCTGCGGAATCCAAACTGATCTTCCACGAAGTCGGCTTCTACCAGTTTTTCCATTTGTCTGTAAAGAATTCGTGTTAGTATTTAGCAGCCGTGGCTTATTGAACTGATAGTTCGGTAATTTTCACATCTGTCAACACCTTCTTTCTTTGGGATTGGAATTATTATATTCTTCTTGAAGTTTGAGGGTATTTCACCTGTCTCGTACATCTTGCTCTCTAAATGGTAGAGTTTTGTTAAGCCTGGCTCTCCCAAGGCTGTCATTAGTTCTAACGGGATGTTAACTACTCCCGGGGCCTTGTTTCGAGTTAAATCTTTCAGTGCTCTGTCAAACTCTTCACGCAGTATCGTATCTCCCATTTCATCTTCTTCTACATTCTCTTCCATTTCTATAATATTGTCCTCAAGTACATCGCCCTTGTATAGACCCTCTATATACTCCTTCCACCTTTCTGCTTTGCCTTCTTTGCTTAGTACTGGGTTTCCATCTGTGCTCTTGATATTCATGCAAGTCGTCCTCTTTTCTCCAAAGGTCTCTTTAATTTTCCTGTAGGCAGTATCTATCTTACCCTTAGTATTTTGGTATGATATTTAAAAGATGAGTTTCCTAAACCATTTACTTTTTGCATTTAGTAATTTAATGAACAGAATTATGGGGGTAAAAACTATTGAGGGACTTGGAAGCTTGACAGTATTAAGCAGGTTCAACTGGATGTAGGTTGCATTATTTTCATAGAGATGAAAATACTTGCACAAGGTAGAGCAGTATTGAAAGATGTGTGAAATCAGTTGTTGGTCTGAGGCTACATAACTGTCATATCAATATTAGATCCATTGCCGTCATCAGTGGAGCACTACAGTATTTATTTTTATGTTGGATCTTCAGTTCTGATTGGTACAAATGCCACCTTTTATCTTGTCTGGAAGCTGCCGCTTTCGTCTTTCAGAAGATAAGGTCCAAGATACAAAAAAACAGTGCAGTGTATCACTATAGACGAGCGTTAGGCTCAAAATGAGTGTGGCACAATAAATTGTAAAAATATGTCACTTTATCTACTTTTGGTCAGTGCGATATTCATACCAGCTGCAGAGCAACATGTGCACACAAGTAAAAAATGAGACTGTATTGTATTGTATCTGGTTTTTCCAAGTTATTTGAAAATGTTGATTGTGAAATGGGTCTGCAATTAGAGGTAAATAATGTACTGTATTGTCATTATTTGAAATGGGATACCTCTGTTATGTATTTTGTTGTAGCTCTACCAAGTTCTCTTTCTTATTGTGTGCACCGATCTATGACTCAACACTTGTGCTTGTCAGTGAATTCACATATTATATAATAAAGATATGTCAAGGTTCATGTACCAAGTGTATATTACATTTTAATACTGTACTAGATACACCTCCATGACCAGAAGAATTTTACAACTTTCTAGTGACCTAATGATTTTATTAGACTTGTCCACCCTCATGGAAATAATGTTTATCAGTGGTGCAGGTGCTAGAATCACTCTTGAAACTTTCATGAGGTTGTTTGTTAGAAGATGAAATGTTTTCTGCCACGGCAATCTGGATACATCTCGTGTACTATTTTTTGCTGGGATTTTTGCAATAATCAGATGGCGTATCTTCTATTTGTGATATATTTTCTTCTTCTTCTTATTCTTCGCCTTTACTTTCCCTGTGGAGTTGGCATTGTGACATGAGTTGTGACAATATGTCATTTGGTGGCCAGATGACCTTACTGCTACAAGGTATATCTTGTTCTTTATGTGTAGTATTAGTTTAATAACAAACTGGCAGTTTTGTAATCATAATAGTGATGTTAAAACTCTTGATCATATCCTGCCATGTGAATTGGTTACTTTCCTCTTACTGGTTCAAGAAGTTTTAACCCTAGGCATTACCATTTGTTATGAAGGTCACTCTAAAAGAAATCCAGAATTATTTTTAAACATCCATCCTATTTTCCATCTCTTGATATTTTACAGGTAGTTGCTATTCTATTGAGAGACAAAATGTTATTTTTCCCATAATCTCTGGTCCTATCATCTGACTGACGAAGTCCTGTGTACCTTAATGGTGGAACTCAGGACCAGCACTTTTGAGCCATTGTTTAACTGCCTTCACAGGATAGTCATCATCATCATCATCGTCGTCGTTGTCATATTGATAGAGTGCTACAACAGCATGACTAGCAGAAACATACGTACTTAAATTTGAATACAAGCAGGAAGAATGTTTCTATGGCCTATGTAGAACAAAAGTTATATTTCGTAGAAAAGTTGTGCATTTCTTTTGGAGTGACCCTCGTATGAAGCCATTAGCCAAAACATCAAAAGCTGTTCCTGTACAGAAAATTCTGAGAGGAATATGTGAACCTTATGCATGATGGTGCATATTGACATCAGAGAACTAACTGTGTGAGTTGTAGTAGTGATACAGTTCAGACACTATGCAAATGAACAGTTTTTCTTAGTGCCTGTGACATATTTGGTGCATACAGTGCAGATGTGGCTGGACTCAGACAAAAGAACAACTACTGTCAACGAATTATACCCGTCAACTTGAGAACAGAAACAAAATGACTGTAAATGAATGTTGATGTCTTATGGAAAACAACATAATTCCTGGCAGACATCATGTTCCATAGAGCCCACACAGTTAAGTCCACTAATGGTATTCTGTATTTGAAATGGTTGAAATGGTTGCAAAATAGTCCGTTACTGGCAGTTTTGTTTCCATGATAAAAATGCATAAACAGGAAACCTTTGGTTGGTCTTGATGACACTGAAAAAAATATTAATGTCAGATTATGTGGGTGTGTGAAAGCTGTTTTGACAGTTGTATGTGGGTATATTAAAATTCTGGTCATGATGAACCATTATAAGGACAGTGAATTACAAGTGAAAATTTTGTATTGTAAACACAGTAAAGTGTTATAATTGAAGTAATAATTGAAACTGGAGAACTCAATCATGATTGCAGTGATGGACAGTGTGTTCAGATGCATTTATGTGTATCAGTGTGATCAAATTGTTAACTACAGTACAGTGGTTGCTACAGGTTCTTCTTACACTCAGAATACATTTTATTACAGTTTTTAGTTATGTGTTCTCATAGAGACTAAAAACCAGAAAAAGAAAGAACAGACTATTTCCTGCCTATTGCATGATTCGATGTTTGTTTGATAACAAGCCATTTAACTTGAAAGAAATAGACACATGTTTACAACTCAGAGGTTCAGTGTAATTTGAAGAAAAGTATGGGATGCATTATTGTTCCCATAAAAATCTGCTAGATTAATTGAGGGAGCTCGTATTTGAAGTTGACTGTGAAACAATTTGTCTGCCACCATTTTATAATATTGTGTGTTATAACCAACAGAGTAAGATGCAGATCTGCATACAAATGCACGTTGACGGTCATCTTGCTATTGCACCACACACATATTGAATAAGATACAAAAATGGCCACAGATATCTACTGGTGTATTATGGAAAAGAACAAATTAAGGAAATCAAACTCTTAAAGAGTTGTTGATGATAAAAGTGATGCAGACATAAATGTCCATTACTACACACTTTTCTAACGTTAGCTGATCACAGTTTACTGACAAAGAAGAAACAATTTTTTTCCTCAATATTTAGTTTTTAGTGTGTCCCACACTTCGTCGTATAGCTGAGTACATTAAAGTGCCCGCTTCTGGGACACAGAGCCACACCAGCTCAGGATCAAATCCACCTTGCATATTAACTATGGAGGCTAGTGTGCTGGCCAGCCTGGATGTGGATTTTAGGTGGTTTTCCGTATCCCCATAGGTAAATAACCGGCTGGTAACCATGTCTGAAATGTGATTACACTAAACAAAGACAAAGGGTTGCTCAGATACAGATTCATCCCAATGCGGTGGTGGGGGGGGGGAGGGGGGTAATAGTAGTTTTAAAATCTTTGGGAGTGGTTATCTCATGATCGTAACAGCCTATATATAGATATGGTATGTTCCCAGTGCAATTGGAGGTGTCGATACCAGTCCCTACACCTGGTGTTGGCTGAATAAAGGGCACCAGAAAGGAAGGAAGGAAAGGGGAGACAGAGAGAGCCTCCATTCCTCTGGTATCAGGGGCAAGTGACACCACAAGCTAATAAATTTCATCTTCTGTTGGTAGTCCAAAGGTATAGATAAGGTGGAGCTGTCATTGCTATGTGGAGGTATTCTTAAAGTTTGTGTCACATATCACTCATATGGCACAGTGGTGGTTTAACACTCCATTCTGATATAGTTACTATTGTGTTCATGAAATCCAGTTGCCAATAAATTAATGTTAGTTAATCACGAACTTTACTCCAATATAAGTGAAAAGTATGTCATTATAACCACTGCAATGTCAACAACGTAATGAAAAGATGAATTGCTAGTTACTATAAAGATGACACGTTAAGTTGCAGACGGGTACAACTAAAAGACACAAATTAGTTTTAGGGCACAGCCATTGAGGACACACACACACACACACACACACACACACACACACACACACACACACACACACACACAATAATGATGTCCTTGTAAAATTTCCAACAGTTCGTGTTACCTAGGGCACAGCAAAAATATTGTTTAAATTTATGTGTATATTGAAATACAGACATCTTCAGCACTAATCAATAAATGACCATGCACTAAAACCTATAACTAGTACTACGGGACATTTCCATTATGACTAATGTGTTGGTGGTGACTGAAGAAAAGATGAAATGAAGGGGACTGAAACCACCTGAGAAAGAAGGAAGAAAACCGCGCAATCGCTATGGTCGCAGGTTCGAATCCTGCCTTGGGCATGGATGTGTGTGATGTCCTTAGGTTAGTTAGGTTTAGGTAGTTCTAAGTTCTGGGGGACTGATGACCTCAGAAGTGAAGTCCCATAGTTCTCAGAGCCAAAGAAGGAAGCAAGAAGCCTGCTAAAAAGTGTAAGAAGGAAATGGCCTAAAATGTGGTGTGAGAATTCATAGCTCTTGCATCACAATAAAGTGCCTACACATTCATTCCTCTTAATGGATTACTATTGTACAAAAAATGAAATTAGTGTACTGCCTCGTCCTCCATACTCTCCAGACCTGGCCCGGACAGACCTTTTCTTATTTGCAAAGTTGAAAGCCCCATTGAAAGGACATAGATTTGCACTGATGGATGAGATAAAAGAAAATTCGCAGACGGCACTTTGGACGTTCCAGCAAGAGGTATACCAAGACTGCTTCCGGAAATGGAAACAGTGTTGGGAGCAGTGTATCAATTGTGTAGGAGAGTATTTTGAAGGAGACGATGCACAATAAGGAAAAGGTGAGCATAGAAGACTTTTGTGGACAAAGTCCCAGAATTTTTTTAACATACCTCGTATATAGGTTCAATCTTGAAAACTTTGGAATAATTTGTTGTGATGTCCCACAGGAATTAGTCTATAGTCTACTATTGTGGGGTATTTTATTGGGATTTATGCTGAGATATAAAGCAGTTCCCAAAAGGTGTACATTTTCACGTCATATGTATCCAGTCGTGCAGAGAAACTGTAGGACAAAAGTTAAAATATTGATACTGAGAACAACAGCTTTGGTACGTGGTGAAAAGTCAAACCCAACAGTATTAAATGGCTTCTGAGGAGATTGTGAAAACGTAATGATAGTTCTATGAAATGAGAATGGAGAAAAACAGTATCCAATTCCCGAACTCAAAGATAAAAACTTTGAGGCAGATATATTGCTTGGAATACAAAGAACTGTTTCTAAAAACAACAAAATGCACTCGTAAAAATCTATCTAGGAAATTTTATGTGCTGTATACAATAATATCACCATCTTCAACGTGTTGTTTTTTTGTTGGTCTTCAGTGTGAAGAACAGTTTGATGAAGTTCTCTACACTAGTCTATCCTGTAAAAGCTCATCTTTCCTGTTAAACTACTGTGGGTTACATACATTTGAAGCTGCTTGTTGTAGCTAAGATTTGGTCTCCCTCTGCAGTTTGATTCTCCATACTTCCTTAGAGTCGTGTGTTGACAGTGCGTTGATGCCTCATGATGTGTCCCATCAACTGATTCCTTTCTTCAATCAGTTTGCGCCATAAAGTTATTTCATCCCTGATTTGATTGAATACCTCTTCATTAATTAATCAGTCAGCTTTCGTCTGTAACAACTCATTTCAAAAGCTTCACTTCTTCTCTCTCCTATTCTCAGTAGTCCATTATTCACATTTCAGTTACATTTAAGGCTACAATCCAGACAAATACTTTCAGCAGAATCTTCTGTAGACTTAAAGTTATATTCAATCTAAACAATTTTCTCATTTTTCGCTAAAGCTTTTCTGCCAGTGCAGGTCTTCACTTCACATCCATTTTATGTCAGGCGTCAAATTCACATATGTTCAGTGCCCTAGTTCCTATACTAATTCCCTTATCATTGCCTGACCTAATTCACTTACATTCCATTATGCTTGTTTTACTTTAGTCGTTACTCACCTTGTAGCCTCTTTACAAAACATTATCGATGCTGTTCAGCTGCTCTTCATAATCTCTGATGGACTTGAAATGTCATGGCAAATCTCCAAGTTTTTATTTCTTCTCCAGAACTTTGATTCTGTTTTCAAATTTTTCCTTGGTTTCCTTAATTGCTTATTTAATTAAGTGGATCAATAGCACCAGGAATAGGCTGCAATCTGCCCCACTTCCTTTTCCACTATTGCTTATATTTGATGTCCTACACTCCTACAACTGCAGTTTGGTTTCTACAGGTTGTAGGTAATTTTTTGCTCCATGTATTTTATCCATCGTACGTTCACAGTTGCAGAAACTTTTTTCCACTCAACATTACAAAAGAACTTATACAAATTCTATAAACATAGTTTTGCTTTTTCTCAACAAAGCATCTAAGATAAGTCTTGATCAGTATTCCCTTTCACGTTCCTACATATCTCTGAAACCCAGTCTGATCTTCCGTGAGATTGGGTTCTAAAAGTTTTTGTATTCTACTATAAGTAATCATGTCAGTATTCTGCAGCCATGACTTGTTAAGCTGATTGTTCATTAATATTTACACCTATCAGAACTGGCCTTCTTTTGAATTGTAATTATTACGTTCTTTTTGAAATATGAGGATATTTCGCCATCTCAAGCATCCTGAACACTTTGTGGAATAGTTCGATCATTGCTAGTTCCCTAAGAATCTCAGTAACTCTCATCCTGGGGCTTTATTTCGATGTAGGTCTTCCAGTGCTCTGTCAAAGTCTGCAGTATCATATCTCTCATATCATCTTCAGCTCCACCTCCATCTTCTTCCCTTTGTATAATATTATTTACAACTTCACTATAATATTACACACACACACACACACACACACACACACACACACACACACACACACCACCCCAGTTCCCAGAACTTCTGAAGATAGACGTTGACTGTGGATATTGTATCACAGACACAGTCCCTTTGACTGTTTAGGGATGTCACTAAACTTGCCCAAAGATGTAAACAACCATGCATGAGCAGCACCTATTAGACGGAGGGGTCCGACAGCCAATCAGTTCTAGTCATTCCAGCAGGAAGGAGGTACACGCCTCGTGTTGTTTCTAGTTCAACCATGTCTAGATAGTGAATACCGCAGTTCGATCGCGTCTGCATTGTTAACTTTCTGCCAGGAAGGGCTCTCAACAAGGGAAGTATCCAGGCTTCTCAGAGTGAACCAAAGCGATGTTGTTTGGACATGGAGGAGATACAGAGAGACAGGAACAATCAATGGCATGCCTCGCTCAGGCCGCCCAAGGGCTATTACTGGAGTGAATGATTGCTACCTACAAATTATGGCTTGGAGGAACCTGGACAGCAATGCCACCATGTTGATTAATTCTTTTCCTGCAGCCACAGGACTCAAACTGTACGCAATAGGCTGCATAATGCGCAACTTCACTCCCCACATCCATGGCGAGGTCCATCTTTGCCACGACACCACGCAGTGCGGTACAGATGGGCCCAACAACATGCCTAATGGACCACTCAGGATTGGCATCACGTTCTCTTCACCGATGAGTGTCGCATATTCCTTCAACTATAAAATTGTCGGAGACATTTTTGGAGGCAACCTGGTCAGGCTGAACACCTTGGACACACGGTCCAGTGAGTACAGCAAGGTGGAGGTTTCCTGCTGTTTTGGGGTGGCATTACGTGGGGACGACATTCGCTGCTGGTGGTCATGGAAGGTGCTGTAACAGCTGTACAATATGTTAATGCCATCCTCTGACTGATAGTGCAACCATATCGGTAGCATATTGGCAAGGCATTCGTTTCCATGAATGACACTTCGCGCCCCCATCGTGCACATGTTGTAAATGACTTCCTTCAGGATAATGACATCGTTCGACTACAGTGGTCAGCATGTTCTCCAGACATGAACCCTATGAAACATGTCTGGGATAGATTGAAAAGAGCTCTTTATGGACGATGTGATCCACCAACCACTGAGGGATCTACACTAAATCGCTGTTGAGTAGTGGGACAGTGTGGACCAATAGTGCGTTGATGAATTTGTGGATAGTATGCCATGACAAATACAGGCTTGCGTCAATGCAAGATGACATGCTACTAGTTATTGGAGGTACCGTTCTGTACAGCAATCTGGACCATCACCTTGGAAGGTCTCCCTGTATGGTAGCACAATGTGCAATGTGTGGTTTTCATGAGTAATAAAAAGGGCGGAAATGATGTTTATGTTAATCTCTCTTTCAATTTTCTGTATATTTTTCTGGAACTCTCAGAACCGAGGTGATGCAAAACTAATTTTTATGAGTGTATTTTCAACTTCATTTCCCACATAGAGCTCCTCTGTGTAGTCCTCCTACCTTTTAGAATTCCCTTCTTTTCTGATCAGTGACTTTCCATCTGATCTGTCGATATTCATACAGCTGCTTCACTTTTCTTCAAAAGTCTCTTTAATTTTGCTGTAGGTGGTGTGTATCTTTCCCCTAGTTATATGTGCTTCTATAGTCATGCAAACACTGATCAGACAGAACATTATGACCACCTACCTAATAGCTGGTGTGGCCACCTTTGGCATGGCTAACATGGCAACACATCATGACTTGGAAGCAATGAGGCCTCGTTGGGTGGCTGGTGGGAGGAGTCAGCACCACATCTGCACACACAAGTCGCCTAATTCACGTAGATTCCGGGGGTGAGGCGATGAGCTCCGATGGCACGTTCAATCAAATCCCAGATGTGTTCGATCCAGTCAGACCTGGCAAGTTGGGGAGCCAGCACATCAGTTCAAACTTGCCACTGTGTTCTTTGAACCATTCCATCACACTCCTGGCCTTGTAACATGGCGCATTATCTTGCTGAAAAACACCACTGCTGTCACGAAACACAATCATCATGAAGTGGTGTACGTGGTCTGCAACCAATGTACAGTACTCCTTGGCAATGTACGATACTACTTGACCATCATAGTACCTCGCATAAGCTCCACTGGACCCATGGATGCCCATGTGAATGTTCCCCGGAGCATAATAGATCCACCACCAGCTTGTCTTCATCCTGCCATGCTGGTGTGAAGGAGCTGTTGTCCTGGAAGACAAAGGATACGCACCCTCTCATTGGCATGATGTAGAAGGTATTGGGATTCATCAGACCATGCAAGGCTCTGCCACTGTGTCAACATCCAGTGCCAATGGTCACATGCCCATTTCAGTTGTACTTGCCAATATTGTGGTGTTAAATTTGGCACCCTCGTGAGTCATCGGCTGTGGAGGCCCTTTGTTAGGAGTGTTTGGTGCACTTGTACTCTGACCAGCGTTGAAGTCTGATGTTAGTTCCACCACAGTTCGATGTTAGTTCCACCACAGTTCACCACCTGTCCTTTTTTTACTAGTCTGCCCAGCCCGTAACTTCAGACACCTGTAATGAGGGATAGGCATCCCCACAATGTCTGGATGTTGTTTCACAAGGTGTCGAAGACACTCACCATAGCACTCCTTGAACATCTCACAAGCTGTGAAGTTTCTGAAATTCTCATGCCAAGCCTTTGGGCCATCACAATCTGCCCTCAGTCAAACCCTAATTTTTTGCAGTTGGTTCAGTTTTCATCTATAGTTCAAAACCAATAAATGGTGACTAGTGTCCACATCTTCCCTTGGAAATGACTTAGTTTGAAAAGCTAATTCTGAAATTTCTGTCTTACCATTATATAATCCATCTGAAACTTCTTGGTGTCTCCAGGTTTCTTCCATGTGTACAACCTTCTTTCATGATTCTTAAACCAGTTGCTAGCAATGATTAAATTATGATCTGTGCAAAACTTAAGCATGTGGCTTTCTCTTTCATTCCTTTTCCCAGCCCGTATTCTCCTGCTACTTTTCTTCTCTTCCTTTTCCTGCTATTGAATTCCGCCCCCACCCTACCATGCTCCCTCACTTCCTGTGGCCCCCCTTCCCGTCACAATTAAATTTATATCTCTCTTAATGACTTGAATAATTCATTTTATCTCGTAATACGTACTCTGCCCCTTCATCCACTGCAGGACTACATGCAGCCTATACTTGTAATACTGTCATTGTGGGTGTTAGCTTTGTGTCCATCTTGCCTGTGATGAGTTCACTATGCTGTTAACAATAGTTAACCACCATTCTTCTTTTCTGATTCATTGTTAGACCTACACTTGTGTTACTCTGATTTCATTTTTATATATAACCCTACATTTACTTCACTAATTCCTCTTGTATCCACATTAAACTTGGCCCATTTCTCTTTTCAAGTTCTTTAAGCTACCTGCCTGGTGTACATATAGAGACACTACCTTCTACGCTACAACCCATTTAATCTGTCCTGATGACATGCACCTGAGTAGTCCCTGCCCAGTTACCTGATTGGGGCACTTTAAATCCAAACAAACAAAAACTGTACTAACTGAAATGAGCCATAGTATATTCTTGCTGATATGCTGTATAATGCCAATGTAAGGACATTTGATTCTGGATTGTAACATCAGATTTAACAGCAGAATAGTATGTTTTTGGAGTCATGACTTTCCAGCTCAGCTGAAGATAGCAGTACACAAGATAGTAATAAATAAGGTTTACATGTAAGTGGAAGTTCATCAAATGTAAACATCTCCTCTGATAAATGAATTATCAAATTATGATGTCTAGGTAGTGGCTGTTTGCAAATGTGAAAACAGTTCCCTGTATAGTGCCAAGCTAATTGGTGCCTATGCAATGGATCCCTCTGTGATGTTAGCAAAGTGCACTTCTTAAATATCACGTAGCTAACTGCCTGCTGCACACTTACTGATTTTACGCGCAGGAGCATTGCAAAAATGAGATGGTTTAATCCATGTCTGGTTAAGCTGACAGGCATATTTACTATTTGATCCTCAGTATGTATCTGTAAGTGGAAATTCTTCATTAATTGTGGTTTTGTTAGGAATTCAAGAATCAGAAGTTTGGTGGTGATGTCCAGAAAAGAGACAATTCAAGCAGGGAAGAATTCCACTTTGCTGATGCTTGAATGCTGAGGAAAAATGTGAGTAGGTTATTAAACCAAGGCATATAGAAAATTGTGGATTTGATCTCAGTGGTTCAAAACAGTGTTAGAGAGTTCCGAAGGGAAGACTCTAGCAACTCATGCTTTGAAGAGGTTAAGAAGGGAAATACTTCATTTAATTTTTCTTCTTATAATTACTCCATTAAAAGTTAACTGCTAAAGATAGATTCTGTTGAACTGTACAGTTAAATTCCAAATGCTCCATTCATATTCTTTGGGGAAACCATATTATTTTTGGACATTTTCTGTTTTGTAGGTAATGAGGGTTTTGCATATTACCTTGTAATAAAACAGTTCACATTGTGTAACTTTAGAGAGATTTATTTGCCTCTCAGATGGCTGCACTTGCACATAAAACCTCATCCTTCCAATAGGAAGTATTGAACCATGCTGCATGGTTGATTTCACACTCTGTGGCTAGCTTCAGTGTACACCAGCATTGGTCAGGACTTTGAGTGTCTTAGCATTGAAACAGAACACTGCAAATGACACTACATGAAATTCTATTCAGAAACATTAACAGAAATAAGATTTCTGGAAGAAAATTTTCAAACTAACTGACAGAGATCAAGCTCATAGAGAGCTCAGTGCAAGCTTTAATTTAACATATTGTGAATATGTTCATATTCAGTTTCAAAATCGTTGCCCAACAATAAATAGTGAGTAGTCACAGTGGTAAGACCCTGGATTGGTATTTAGTACAGCCACTTTTCAGACCTCTGTCCAGCCATCCAGACTGAGATTTCTGGGGGTTTCCCTGAATTAACTTAAAACAATCACGAGGATGGCTCCTTTAAAATAAAAAAAAAAATGGCAATTTACCATTACATGCTTGTGTTCTTTCTATAATGATTTAGTCATTGATAGGACATTAAACCATGATCTTCCATTTCTTTGAAGTAATTCTCTAGTTTGTAGACACAGAAGAAATTTTTAATCAGAGTGTTTTGAGGAAGAAAACAGGAGATACTCAAACTAGTCAGAACAACTGATTAGGAAGTACTTTATTTTATGAGGAGCCATGTATTAAGACAGTTATAAAAAAGATCAATATATTGCCTGAAATTACCAGTTCAGTTTAATATTAAAATATATGAAGTATTGTGAAAAACAAAGATATAGAAAGAAGTCATAGAAGATGAAACTTTTTGTATTATGGAGGATGGGAGCATTGTAAAAAAACAATTCATGTTTAGCCGGTATTTTAAATTATTACATTTTAAAAGTATGCAAGAAAATTGGTGTAAATGATAAGAGAAGCAAAGAGTGCAACAAAAAAAGCAATACAGAGGAAATTTACTAAAGCAAAAATTTCTCTCACATAGCCACACAAAATGTGGGAAAACTGTCAACATCCTAAAAAAACATGTTTATTAGAGCTGACAATTTTTCTGACAAACCTGTTCACAGTAATTTTCAACGTACTAGCTTGTGAGATAGAAGGTGAGCCAAACTGATTAATGATTGTGAGCAAGAACACAGGTCAGTTCGGATATGTTCTTACCAAACAGTGGAAGGTCCAGGTTGGAATATCAACAGTGTAAGGAAAAGATGTATTGCTGCTTACTGAAAGATGACATGTTAAGTTGGCGACAGGCAAAATTAAGACACACCTACACATTAGCTTTCGGCCACAGCCTTCATCAGAAAAAGAAAGAGAAACACGCACACAATTCATTCACACAAGCAAGCACACCTCGCACGCGCATCACTGCCATCTCCAGCAACTCCGACATTCTGACAAAGGCTGTGACTGCCACGTAATATGTAAGTGTATTTTTGACTGTGCCTATCAGCAACTTAACGTGTCATCGTTATGGTAAGTAGCAATATATCATCCCCTTACATTGGTAGCAATATGTCTTTTTCCTTACATTGTTGAATATGGCTTTTAGACACTTGTTCAGGCAAATGCTGGGCTGGTCCCAAATTTCCACCTCAGAAGGCACTAAACACAAACAGTTCAAATACAATAACACATAGAACATAGCTTACATGATTTACAGCCAGATGGTGCACTCGACTTCGCTCCCTTACGTTTCCTTGACACCTGCGGCATTAGGAAGGGCATCCAGCCACAAAGTTAAACACTAATTGAAATTTGCCAAATCCTGAAAACATGGACTTTGTTCTTGATGGCGTAAAGCTAAGGTAAAAGAGATGATTTTTCTGATAAGATGCTAAAAAGTTGTATTCCTGTAATTTTTATGTTCCTGGTAACATGGGTAACACATTATTAATTCAAGATATTTTCCACAGGTAGATTGAAACATTGCATTATTTGTCCTGTCTATAAGAAAGGTGACTCCACAGCTGTCGGTAACTCCTGGCTGGCCTCACATTACATTATTTACCAAAATTTTTCAAAACTCATTGTACCCAAAGGTTACCACTCATGTACAGTAATTGTTTACTTATTATTAGTTAGGCTTCGGAAAAATCACTCCTGTAAGATGGCTATTATACATACACTATTCTATTTGATAAGTCACTTTTTATGTCTGACTTAGTCCTTGTTTATGGAACAACATACAAAAAGTTACATTATGCTGTTGAAGTAACCCACAGAGGGACATTTGTTGGAAGACAAAATACAATAAGTGTTCTGCAGGGTTTCACTACAAATGTCATAATTGTCACTTTATATGAATCAAATTAGCAGCCCAAGTAAAAAATCATCATCATGTACATCCCATCCAGTTTTGTGAATTCAAACTAATGTACCCTATCAACAAAAAAGTAAACAAGGCAAAAGTTATAAATTCATCTTCTGAATAATGATAGAATTTGAAAAATTTTATAGTGGATCTGCTAAAATGTTTTTATTGGTATACTTCTGCCATAAGAATAGTTCTTGGTTTACTAATCAGTAACTTGCTTTCAATATTTTCATTCGTTGGTGTCATATACACATATACCCATAGTAGATTTATTCGCAGGTGATATCTATTACCAACTTCCAGATAAGGAGTATTAGAGATATTCACCATCTCAGTATTACAAGTAAAGAATGTTCTGCACTACCTTACGGTAAATTTGTCTGGCATAAAAATTAGTGAAATATGGAGATGTAAATTTTTTGACACCCCACCCTTAGAAATAAAATCTGTCGTGCAGCAAAACTGTGTTCACATCAAGATTACATTTGTTGCTGTGTAACAATAGTTAATGAGAGAGGATTATTGAAGAAATATTGTGTCACAAAATTTTAACCATGGATAGCTGATGCCAGTAAGAACCACAATTACTACTGTTGTGTGGGTCAACAACCCACCATTTTTAACCTACGGAAACTTGGCACCACACTTGGTGCTCATGATTATATGTTTTTCCTCCAAATGTCAGTGATAAATTTTACCTAATTTGTTATCATTTTTGAAGCCAGACTTCCTAAGAGAATTTAAAAAAGTACCAAACTGAGTGATCATAGGAAACCATGGCTCACTAAGGGAATCAAAATATCCTGTAAAGAAGGAGAGTGACTTATGTTTCACTCAGAAATAATGACAAACCTCATGGTAGGCAGTACTACAAATTTTACTGTAGCATTCTAAAGAATATAATTATATATTCCAAGGTCATGTTTACCAAATCTGAAATTGACAGCTCAAACAGTAAAATAAAAACTATTTGGAAGGTGTTTAAAAGGAAGACAGGAAAAATATCAAAAGGTAAAGTCAGTATTGAAGGTTGTCATAATGGAAGCATGATAAATGGAGATCATACAGTTGCCAACATCTTCAACAACCATTTTTGGACACTGGTGGATTAAACTTGTTGTAAAGGATCTATGATTGAAACCATGGACCTTATTCAAAATGCAGTGCAGAACAACGTTACTCAGGTGCATATATCTTATATTACAACCGATGAGATTGAGAATGTTATAAGCCAAATAAAAAATAAAAATTTCTTTAGAATGGATGATGTATCTGTGAATGTACTAAAGTACTGCCGCAAATTTATTTTTGAAGTTCTGTGCCACGTATGTAGTGAGTCTATAATTCAAGATACTATCCCCAATAGACTCAAATATGCAGTTGTTGAGCCACTGCTCAAAAAAGGTAATAAAGCTGAGGTTTCCAACTACTTGCCAGTTTCATTGCTAACATGTCTTTCTAAAATCTTAGAGAAAATTACTTTCAAGAGAATCATCGATCATCGTAATAGACATAAAACCCATAATAAAAATTAGTTTTTATTCCAAAAGGGTATTTCAATTGAGCACACCATTTGCTCATTTGTCAACGAACTCTTTGAATCAATAAACAATAAAATGTCAACAGTTGAAATCTTTTGCAATCGGCCTAAAGCATTCAACTGTGTAGATCACAAAATTCTACTTGCGAAGGCTGAGCACTGTGGCTTATGTTGTAAAGTAGGGATGTGGCTTGAATCATATCTAGACAGCAGAAGGTAGTATTGAATAATTTTGCAATGGCACCTGCCTGCTATGACTGGGGCACAATGAAATGTGGAGTACCATATGGCTCGGTGCTTGGTCCCTTACTTTTCCTAATCCTTACCAGTAACATGCCATGGTGTATTACACAAAAAGGACACTTCATCCTATTTGCAGATGACACGTTGTACATTCTAGCAATACACGAGTGTTGAGGATTCATGGAACTACAAATATGATAGGGAAAGTACCAATGTGCATTCTAGAGAGCTCTGCGTCCACTGTATTCAAAGAAGCTTTAGTTTGGTTCACTTCTAATGGTCTTAACCTCAGTCTTAACAAGACTCAATTCATTCAGTTTCTGACATGAAACAAAAAACTGGAAAATATTGAAATAAATGTGGTGACAAAGGCATATTGAGAACTGAGTCTTAGTGATCTTTGGGATTATACAATAACAACACTTTAAACTGGTTAGTTTACATCATCGACCAGTGTAAAAGACTGAATTTGGGAGCATTTGCCATTCACTCGTTTTCATCTGTTTGTAACACGGAAACACTCAAAGCTGCGTACTTAGGATATTTCCATTCATTTATGATTCATGACATCATGTTCTGGGGGAACCAGTTACAAGCAAATTAATTCTTTATATGTAAATGTAAGGGGGAAGGGAGGGGGGGTGGAGAGAAAGGAAAGGAAAAGAAAGGGAGTACTGATGTCAGCTGCATCAGGACATCATGCGGAATCAGCAATCAGTAGTGAAAATGTGTACCGGACCAGCATTCGAACCCAGGATCTGCTTACTAGGCAGGTGTGTTAACTACTGCTATCCGGGACACAGTGTTATCGCAACTGCTTGGACTATCTCGGAATGCCTCACACCTGACCCACACTCCCAACGAGTGCCACCCACCCATGGCACCTGTCCGTTTCTTCCATGCTCGCAACTCAGAGATTCCCACAGGAGGCTCGACCTATTCACGCATCTACACTGAAAAAGGTGGATCCATTGCCCATCTAGGTGAAACAATTATATGAGTGTGTGGTGTCTGTTCTTTCAAAAATGACCGAAAGAACCAACATCATGCATTCATGTAATAAAGTCTCTATTGCACAAAATAATCAGAATTATAGGTAGAGCACCTCCTAGATGATTTTGCAGAAACTTATTCAAACAACTGTGGATCCTCACCACGTCGTGCCAATACATTTTTTTAATGAATGTGCTTTGCGAACAATAATCATACAATGTACAGGACGGATGGTGAATATCATGATACGAGAAGTAAACATGATCTTCACAAAGATATAAAAAAATCTCAGCATGGTACGGAAAAGAGTGCATTATTTAACATAAAGTATACATAAACTTACAGTAATGTTAAATCACTTACTGGGATAAGACTAATTTCAAAAATAGAACTTCTGAATAGTCGTTCCTGTTCTTCACAGGATTTTTTTGAGACGATGTAATAATCAGTAAACGTGTTTAATTTAAGCATTACTATAAGGAATGACTATGTAGCAATGCATATCAATTGTTGTAAATGCTTTTTATATGAATTAGAATGTGAGATGTACAATTTGTTTGTTTTAACCATGATTACTACTGTAATCTGTTGTTATTTGAACACTTGAACCTCATGTATCTGTTTACATATGATTGTGATGATTGTAAGCCTCATGACCTTGTACCTGTGGTTGTTATTGTAATAATCTGACACGTTGTACATCCTAGCAATACACCAGTGTTGAGGATTCATGGAACTCGAAAATAAATAAATAAATAAAATAAAATATGAGGCTTTGGAAAAGCTGAACAAAATAGTACCCTGTAATTTATTTTGTAAACTCAAACAAATGCTTCTGCAAATATAGATAGAAACTTAAGACCCAATAGAGGAAGAGAATACAGGAACATTACTTGTATCAGATAAAAATGAGGTTCTGCATCACAGGAATTTGTTTCTTCACTGCCTTCGCTCACTTGTTGGTATGCAATTTAAATACTGGAGGAGTGGGGTTTTCAGCATTCTGTCCTCATCTAAATCCATCACTCAATAATCTTCATGTTGTTCGGCCACTGCATGGTTAGGCCTAGGGCCTATTCCAGTCACACCATCTCAGTATCCAAAAAACAGTTCTCAGTGACCTCTGCCATGTACTTACAGCATAACAATTACAGCAGTTCCTTACTATTGGACCACGGCCGTGAAAGCCTACACGCTATAGTTCTTTACATTGTTTCAAACTTCACGAGAAATAATTTTAAACCTTTAAATGACTTCACAAATTTTCATATTAGAACATGACCTTGACAAGTTTCGATGACATCTTAATATTCCAAAAATCACAGGCCTTTTTATTTTAATTAATAGCTTCTTGACTTCAGAAATTTGGTAATTTTTCGTAAATTTTTATTAGCTTTTGGACGTAACATTTGTCTACATATGTATGATATTTAT
This sequence comes from Schistocerca piceifrons, assembly GCF_021461385.2. NCBI lineage: Eukaryota > Metazoa > Arthropoda > Insecta > Orthoptera > Acrididae > Schistocerca > Schistocerca piceifrons. Next base: position 701,802,756 of record NC_060138.1, read on the forward strand.
TTATTTATGTGATTGTTAATAAATTTGTGTAATTAATTAACATATTTTTTGTCGTAAGAACGTATAAAATTCTTGCTACAGTATATTATCAATACGATATCCTAGGTTACTGACTTTCTGAGTTAAATATTAAATTTAGTTAGTAATTTTCACATTATTAAAGTATATTCATGGTTACTGGATAGGAAAAACATAATTAATAGTCTGCTTTGCGAGACAAGAAATGGACTACATTGTAATGAATTATGTATTACTAGGTTTTGATATCGTACAGTTCCTAATAAAGGGTGTTGCACGTACGACACCTGGGGGTAGCCCGCAGCACGCGTAACGAATTTACCCACAGGACAACTGTAAAGGATACACCGGCTATTGCCCCCCTGCATCTGCCATACGACTGGTGTGCCGAGTTTGGGGCTTCACCTGCCCTATGTCACTGTGTGCGGTCCTCGAACAGTAAAATTCTGCCCGAGCTGCCGCTTCTCACAACCACACCAAAGAGATACAGTACCGGTAGCTCGGAAGCCCACTCATGATGTAAATACGCGCGACTGAATGTAGGGATATTATCTTCTTGTGTTTCTTTTGTTAAGTTTCCATTCGCTGTGGTGCACACTAAGAATTAAGGAGTGTTTGTTTTTGCGTAGTTCGTTCAACACGAGAATCTTAGATGGAATTTCGGTTTGTATTCATACAAAAAATTCCCGGTGTTTGAATTCGCAGTGATTCATTGATACGTAAGTTAGTGAAGAAATTTCGAGAGACTGGATCCGTGTTAGACAAACGAATGTCTAGAGAAGCAAGTGTTGTAACTCAAAATGAATTAGACGTGGTAGGAAAGGCCTTCGAAAGACTGGCTTGTCAGCAGTATCTGCTCACAGAACGTGCACAAACTCAAACTGAAACCATACAAAATAACGATAGTGCATCGACTGACTGTTACAGTCTGTGCCTGATGGGGAGGTTGCTCCTAATATGTTCGTTCTTCTGATGAGGCATGACTGTGTTTATCAGGGTACATAAATTCACAGAACAGTCGACGTTGGAATTTCCAAAACACGCCAAAAACCTCTCTGCATGACGTGAAAACAGACGTGTGGTATGCAGTTAGTGCAATTCGAATTCAATTATTCCATGAAACAACTACTTCTGATAGGTATGTATACACTAAGCAGTGTACTGCTTTTTTAGGAACTAGCAGCTCACAAGTAATACCTCAGCCGGCGTTGAGAACAGAATAAAAAAATTCGGAGGAATTACTTTTCAGCACTCCCATGTGCGGCAGTAATACAAAGTGTTTTTGATGATTGGATAGTTGACTGGCCTGAACAACGAACAGCGCATCCTGTTTGCTATTGGTTATCGAGGAAAAAGTATACGTAAAAATTGCAGCGTGTGGTCAGACACGCGCGCCATCGGAATATCGCAGTCACAGAACTGCTAGATTTTGAGTAAACAAGACCCTTTTTCATACATGCTGAAAGAAGCCACAGATTGGTAGAAGCGTTAAAACGCCATGTAAGAGAGCGATCACGAGCATTACCTGCAAAATCCCTTTTAATATTGTGGCGAGACACTTCTAGAAGCTCGGGAAATCTGAAGATTTTAAATTTCATTTGCTTTAATCTGACGGGTTACAAAATAGTGTGCAAAAGTCGGGAGTAAAAGGCGTGCACGGTCCTAGGAGAACCCTTACATTTACAAAAAAAAGAGTTACAAATAATGTGTCGCTTGTTATAACAAGCAATTGTCACGGAAACGTGGCTGGTCAACTGAGGATTGATGGACTAATTTATTTATTATATCAGTGGACGATGCAGTAAATCATATGCCGTTTTTTTCCCACTTAAGGAAATTACGTGTTACATGAGTGAATTACGGAAGTGGAATTTTAGAGTGCTTCAGTTTTAACAAATTCAATCAGTATTCATAATCTCAAATTTATTTACAGCTTCTCTGTTAATCAATCTTGCATCCTAGGTAACTTGCTTCTAAACATGTGGCGATGTTCAAAATATTAATTTTCTTACGGAATTATCGATAGTCTATTTGAAAATTCGTGGCAAGCATAGTCTCGGACTCCAACTCTTGCCTTTCACAGGCAATGCTTTTATCAAATGACGTATCCAGGCACAACTCATGTCTGTTCCGCAGCTGCGGGATAAAAGTTTAATAATGGAGATGAACACGCTGCATGTCACGTCGGCAATTGAGTTGGTTTTGTTCTAGAAAAGAAATTGCTGAATTCTAACTTTCAAGTGACAGTTTTATCTATTGTAAGAAATGCATAGAAATTCCCACGTGTACAGCTACTACGTTGTTACTATTTTAAGAAGAACCAATTTTTGTAGAGAATTAGTGGTTGCACGTGGTCGTGTGGGGATTTGCCAGTTACCTCCACCGGGCGCGTGCGCATTGGAAGTGGGGGAAAGCTCGCGGGCTCTGCCGCCAGCAGAGTCGGAGGGTGGCGAGGAAATAAAAACTGTGAAAAAAACTGGAGTGGTCCTCCAGGTTGGGGGCTGGGCGCTGGGCTAACAGCCATACCCGTAAAAAAGAACTTGTTACGAAACGTCCAGAAAATGTGTCGGAGGTAAATAGAAACAAGGAATAGAACAAAAAGAAGAGTGTACTTAATGTCAAGGGAAAACGATGACTACAGAGCTAAATCACAATACAAATTACATTGTAAAATTCTAAACAATGTAATCAGAACTTCAAAATGTGTTTATTTTCAAGAAAAAATAAATGCCTCGAATAACAAGATAAAAACTATATGGAACATAATAAAAAGTGAAACAGGAAAAACGAATCAGGCAAATGAGGAAATTATGTTAAATGCAAATAATGAGTTGATTAGAGATACCTCCAAAATTGCAGACACTTCCAACAACTTTTTCCTTTCAGTAGCAGACAACTTAGGTTTGCATAGTTCCTCAGAAGACAGCTTAAAATATTTTTAAAAAATGCATTACCACAGAAGTTTGGAAAAATTCAAATATATCCTACCTCACAAAAAGAGATATCTAATATTATTAGCTCTCTTAAAAACAAATGTTCCAGTGGTTATGATGAAATCAGCACTGCAATAATTAAATGTTGCTCCTCAGAACTTTGTGACATACTGAGTTATTTATGTAATAAATACCACCACAGTGGTGCCTTTCCAGATAGGCTTAAATATGTCATTGTCAAACCATTACACTAAAAAGGAGACAAATCATTAGTGAAAAACTTCCATCCTATTTCATTATTGGCAATATTTTCAAAAGTGTTTGAAAGGCTTATGTACAATAAACTTTATAAACACTTAGTACAGAAAAATATTCTCATTTGCAATCATTTTGGATTTTGGAAAGGATTGTCAGCTGATCAAGCTATATTCTTCGTACATATGGTATATTAGAATCAATAAATCAAAAGTTATTACCACTTGGCATATTCTGTGATCTGGCGAAAGCTTTTGATTGTGTTAAGCATGATACTCCTTATGCAAAAGTTAAAATATTATGGGATAACAGGAGTAGCATGCTCGTGGTTCTCATCCTATCTTTTTAATAGGAAACAGTTTGTATGTGTGTATCAGGTATTACATAACAATAGCATTCAAAATATGAAACCATCAGACAAGAGGTGCCCCAGGGCTCTATTTTAGGTCCCTTGTTGTTCCTGTTATATATTAATGACCTTCCATATGCAGTGTCACAAAATGCCAATTTTGTCTTATTTGCAGATGGTACAAGTATTGGTATAAAAACAGTACCTGTGATCTCACTGAGCAATCAGCTAATGAAATATTTGTAAGTATCAATGAGCGGTTCACAGCAAATGGATTGTCATTGAACTTTGACAAGACCCAGTACATACAGTTTAGTACCTCACAGTGAATACCGGACCCTATATGTATAACGTATTCAAACAATGAAATTAAAGCTGTAGACAGTGTCAAATTTTTAGGGCTACAAATTGACCACAACATGAATTGGAAAACTCACACTCTAGACTTAATGAAACGTCTTAGTTCAGCTAAATTTGCAGTACGCATGGTAGCAAAAATAGGTGATTTAAAAATAAAGCCGCACGGGATTAGCCGAGCAGTATAAGACGCTGGAGTCATGGACTGTGCAGCTGGTCCCGGCAGAGGTTCGAGTCCTCCCTCGGGCATGGGTGTGTGTTTGTCCTTAGGATAATTTAGGAGAAGTAGTGTATAATGTTAGGGACTGATGACCGTAGCAGTTAAGTTCCATTAGATTTCACACACATTTAAACATTCTTTTTAAAAAAAAAAAATCAGTTTATTTGGCCTACTTCCATTCACTAATGAGTTATGGAATCATCTTTTGGGGAAACTCCTCTCACAAAAAGAGTATTTTCAAAATTCAAAACGAGTCATTAGAATTATATCTGGGGTCAGTCCTACCTACATCATCATGAAGATATCTCTTCAAGAAACTTGGTATTCTAACTACTACTTCTCAGTACATGCGACAATAAAGTAATGAGACTTACTTTCTGTGCAAGATGTGTGAACCCTGCAGGCTTGCGTAGGCACAATATCTTTGACCTTGGTTTACAAGCTGCTTCTTGTCCAAGCGGCCCATCGATGCAACTGCTCAGTCGTGAGTTGTGCTGTAATAAGTTAACACGTGTCTGTGTCTCTCGTCACGGAAATGGAACTGCATAATATTGCGCAACGGTATGCCATTTCTTTTTGCGTTAAATTGGGTGAAAACGCGACAACAACTTACAGTAAGCTTCACAAAGCTTTTGGAGGGGAGGTTATGTCAACAGCTCAAGTTTTTCGTCGGCATAAAATGTTTAGTGAAGGTAGAACGAATGTTGAAGATGAAGACAGCAGTGGATGACCATCAACCTCAGGGACAGATGTCAACTTCGCCAGGGTGCGTAAACTCATACGATCTGATCGAAGATTATCCGTGAAAATGATGGCAGAAGAACTGAACATCAATGGAGAAACGGTTCGTCTAATAATAACTGAAGATCTTGGTATGAGAAAGATTTGTGCAAAAATGGTCCGCAAAAATCTCAAACCACAACAGCGAGAAACACGGGAAAATTTGGCAGCCGATCTGTTAGAGCAAATGGAAATCAGTCTAGAACTGTTGAGCCGTGTTATCACTGGTGATTAAAGTTGGTTTGTTTTCAGTACGATCCAGAGACAAAATGCAATGGTGTTCAAAGGGATCACCCAGACCAAACAAAGCTCGCATGTCAAAGCCAAAAGTGAAATGCATGCTTGTGTGCTTCTTTGATTCTAAGGGAATTGTTCATAAAGAGTAGGTGCCTCCTGGACAAACAGTTAACCAATATTACTGCAAAGAAATTTTTGAAAGACTTCGTAAAAGAGTTCTTCGTTTCCATGTCAACATTGCTGACAGTTGGATTCTGCGTCACGATAATGCGTTATCCCATGCTGCTCTGTCAGTACAGCAATTTTTAACCTCAAAACAAATTTCAGTATTACCATAGCCACCTTCTTCACCAGATATCGCTCGCTGCGACTTTTTTCTATTTCCAAGAGTCAAAACGGCGGTCAAGGGACGCTGTTATGAAACAACACAAGATGTTCAAAGAGATGTGACGAGGGTCTTGGAGGATAATACAGAAGATGAGTTCCAGAAATGTTACCATCAATGGCAGAAGCCCTGAAAAAAGGGTATGCAATCAGATGGGAACTACTTTGAAGGAGACAACACTAAACTTGACTAAACGGTAAGCAACATTCTTTTTCATATCAGTCTCATTACTTTATTGTCGCACCTCGTACTAACTGATGTCCTTTGTCGTTTCCAGCATGTCACTTTTTTTTTACACAAAATAGTGCAAAACGTGATTATAACACCAGAACCAAAAACAATCTGTATAAGGAGTATAAAAGCCTAACATTAGTACAAAAAGGAGTGAAATACATGGGTACTCATATATTAAATAACATATCAGGGCATATCGAAGGCCTTGTAAGTGATAAAGACCGGTTTCAGAGTGAATTAAAGAACTTACTGTTGGCCAATTTCTTCTACTTCATGGATGAATATCTTTATAAGGATTATAGCTCATAACTCTGTCTGCATTAGAATTGTACCCAGATACTCCTCTCCAAGGGATCCATGGAAAACGATAAGTGTAATGTAAATAGAGAAAATGGCTTACGAACAAGGACTTACGATTTGGAATGTGGAACATTAGGACTTTGGAAAAACCTGGCACACGAGAAGAAAGGCAGTTTTTATGAAATTCTCGAAGAAGTAATTAGTAAGACTTGGATATGATATGAAGCTCATTGTGGGAGATTCCAATGCTTAAGTTGGATGGGAGATCGTATGGAAAGCAGTAGCTGGGATTGAAAGCCTACATGTTGAAAGTAATGATAATGGAGTGAGACTGCTTAGTTGTGAAACTGCAGCTGACCTAAGGGTTACGAGTACACAATTCCCTCAGATGGACATTCTCAAGATAAATTGGGTATCAACAAAAAAAAAAAAAAAACCAAGTAGATCGTGCCCTGGTAGATCAAAGCTATGAAAGTATTATAATGAATGTGAAAACGATAAGGGAAGTGGAGGCAGGCAGGCATAGACCATTATCTAATCATAGCAGAGGCACGCCAAAGAATAACTATTGAAAAACCAAAGAGGGGGGGGGGGGAGGGAGGGAGAGCGTTTAAGACCGTAACATTGTCATAGACAGATTGAAGGATAACAACAAAGCACAGTAGTTTATCATTAAAACATCAACTTTGCTTTGCAACTTAACAATGGAAGACAACTTTGACGTTGAAGACCACTGGGAAATGATAGAAACAGATATGGAAGAAGTGGCACTAGAAGTATGCCGAAAAAGAAATAGAAGGAAGAAAAATCGATAGTTTTCAGAAGAATGTGAGCAAAAAGTGAAAGAAGGAAAGAAGAGCAGCGAAGGAAAAAGACCTACAAGAGGATTCCAACGAAAGTAAAGAATCTCACGAAAAGTACCAGTACAGTTCTGGAAAGATCCAAAGGTATGGAAAGTAGGAGGGAATATTTTGAGGAGCTTCTAAATGTTGAAGACAGAAGTGTAGAAATGGTGCAACAGCATGAGTATCAAGAGTTTGGAGCCCTTTGTGGAACCGACAATGAAAGAGACAATAGACTTAAAATACTGAAAAGCAACGAAGCGCTAGGGAGAGATGGCATAATAGCTGAATTGTTTAAGAAGAAAGGAATAAAAATTGCAAAACTAGTAAACTTGTTTGGAACATCTGGAATGAAGAAAGATTTTCAGAGGGGTGGACAGAAGCGATATTAATACCTATTCATAAAAGGGCGATAAACAACAATGCAGGAACAACAGAGGCATCTCATTAATTAGCACTGCGTATAAAGTGTTCTCTAAGATCCTCAAGAAAAAATTAGAACTATATTTAAATGAGAAACGAGTGGGATTTACGAAAACTTGTTCAACTACTGACCAGTACTCATACTAAAGGAAGCCATATTCAGACATTGGGAATATAGCAAAACAATGGCAGTACTATTTGTTGATTATAAGAAAGCCTGTGACAGTTTATACAGACATAAGTTACGGGAGAAAATGCAGAGATGCGGAATACCGGCGAAGATTATAAACATTGTGAAAGTGAGACTGATAGGCTCGAAAGGGGTAGTGAAAATGGATGGAGATTATTCGAAGGCGTTTGACATAATAACAGGAGTCAAGCAAGGAGGTTGAACATTACTCCCCTTGTTCAACATTGTAATACAGGAAGCGCTGGACGCAGCAAGTGAAGCGGAAGCGGGAATTAAAATAGGAACAAAGAGAAATGTATTGGCCTTTGCAGATGACGTAGCACTATTCACTGAAAATCCGAATGACCTTAAAATACTGACAAAAAGACTCTTTCAAAAAGCAAAGTAAGCTGGACTGGAAGTAAATGGTGAGAAAACAAAATTCGTGAGGGTAGAAAGAAATTACAGAACAAAAAGATAGGAAACACTGCAGATAGATAACCTCTGCAAACCGATAACGGCATGATTGGAGAAGTAGACAAGTTTATATATCTGGGGCAGTAGTAAACAACAAAAACGATAAGAAACGATAAAGAGATGAAGATCAAAGCTGCATCCAGACCTTCATATTCTCTCAACAAACTACTACCATCTAACATTTTTTCAAGAGGAACCAAAGTAAGAATATTTAAAACCATAATAATTCCGGTACTACTATATAGGACAGAAGTATGGAGAATAGATAAATACATAGAGAGAGAGAAAAAATTTTTCCAAAGTAAAATCTTGCGAAAAATATTTTGAAATTTGTTGTAAGGTCTAATGGGACCAAACTGCTGAAGTCATCAGTCCCTAAGCCTACTCACTACTTAATCGAACTTAAACTTATGGCGCGCGCGCGCGCACACACACACACACACACACACACACGCACACCCAAGGGAGGACTCGGACCTCCGACGGGGGGCGGGGGGGGGGGGGGGGGGAGCCGCACGGACCGTGACAGATGGCTCAGACCGCGCGGCAAAGATGTTTGGACCAATCTATGAGGGAGGAGAATGGTGAAGAAGGAAGAAAAGATAGCTATACAATGAGCCAGATGTAGTTTCGGGAGCCAAGACAAGAAAACTAAGATGGGCCGACAACGTCTATAGAAGAGAGCAGGGATCTTTACTGAGAGAAGTTTCAGGGAATAAACTGGAAGGACGAAGACCTGTAGGCAGGCCAAAACAGAGATGGAGAGACCAGGTTCCCAAGGATCTACAGGTACTGGGAGCAAGAAACTACGATACCAAAGACAGAATACTGTGGAAGAAGATACTTGACGAAACCAAAAACCGACTGCGGTTTGTGGGGCCAGGAGAGAAAGAGTAAGTAAGTACATGGCCAGGAAGTAATCGAAAGGTTTCCGTAGGTTATATAATGATGAGACACAAAATATTGTCAGAGGCACATGTGGACTCTATTCATAATTAGGCGGCTATGAACTGCTGATTAAAAAGTGAAGAAATTACAGAAAGTTTGGAAATTAAGGAAATGGGACCCGAATAAATGGAAAGAACCAGAAGTTGTTGAGAGTTCTGAAGGAATCATTAGGCAATGACTAACTGAAACACTAGAAATAAATATAACAGAGGAATGAGTAGGTAGGTTCGATAGATGAAAGAGTGAAGGCAGCAAAGGATCAAAAAGGCAGGGTCCAGCTGGATTCTTTGGACAGCACACGACGTGATACTGAATTCAGTTGGCAGAAGTATAAACAAAAATCCAGAGAATGAAGTCGGAAAAAGGGAATACGGATTTACAGAAAGTGCAAAATGCCTAGAGGAGAAATACAAAGTTGTTGAAGCATGCTTGGCAATGTTAGATAGATGCTGCCTAGAGAGACCTTCGCAGGGAAAAAAATCCTACTGTGTGAATGTCAAAAGCTCAGATGGCAAGCGAGTTCTTACAGAAAAGGAAGGGCAAAATGTTGAAGGAGTATATAGAGCAGCTTTACCAAGAAAATAAACTAGAAGACTATATTATAGAAATGGAAGAGGAAGTAGATAAAGAAGAAGAGCATTAATGACCTAAATTGAAACAAGTCACTAGACTATATGACATTGCCGCAAAATTACTGAGATCCTTGGGGAGACATGCAATGACAACATGTCTCACCTGATAGCACGATGAATGAGACAGATGAATGTCATAATTTCAGTTCCAAAAAAAGCAGGTGCTGACATATGAATATTGCAGAATCATCAGACAAGGTTTTTTTGCGAATTAGTGACACGAATTATTACCAGGAGATGGATAGCGGAGTAAAAGTGGACTTCGGGGAAGATGAGTTTGGATTCCGGAAAATGAAGGAACAGACAGTGGAATACTCATCCTACGAATTATCTTAGAAGACAGACTGAAGAATGGCAAATCAGCTTTATAGCAGTTGCAGATTTAAAGAAGTATCTAGGCTTTTTTTTGGCTATATCTGGGATAAAACGGAGACCGCGATGTGTTGCCTACAAAGTGTTAAGAAAACCAAACTGCTTTAAAAGAGATGGACGTGAAAAAGAAACGGTAACTGAGATGGGAGCAAGACAAAATTGTAGCAAATTCCGGATGTTATTCAGTAAGTACATCGAACAAGCAGTAAAAGAAACAAAGGAGTAATCTGGAAACGAAATCATAGATCAGGATGAAAATATAAAAACATCGAGATTTTCTTATGAGTTTGTAATTTGATCAGTTGCTGCCAAAGCATTTGAAGAGCAGTTAAGTTGAATGGACAGTGTCACAAAAAGAAATTTTCCGATGAATAATAACAACGAAAACAAAACAAGAGTGATAGAATGTAGTCGAATCAAATCACATGATGCTGAAGGAGTTAGATTAAGGAATGAAACACTGAAAGTGGTAGGTGGTGATGTACTGCTTGGGCAGCGGACTGACTGACTGTCATAAGTAGAGATGACATGAAGTGCAGACTGAAAACACCAGGAGAAGAATTTCTGAGGAAAAGAAATTTGATAAATATAAATTTAAGAGTTAGGAAATTTTTCTGAGGGTTTTTGTCTGGAGTACAGCCTTGTACAGAAGTGAAACGTGGATGATAAACAGTTCGAACAAAAAGAGAGTAGGAGCCTTTGAAATGTAGTGCTACAGAAGTATGCTAGAAATGAGGTTGGTAAATTGGAAAACTAATGGGTAGGTACTGAATAGATTCAGGAGACAATAAATTTATGACGCATCTTGTCTAAAGGAAGGGATTGACTGGCAGGACATCAAGGCAAATTAATTTCGTTATAAAGGAGAGTGTTGGGAGGATGTTAAAATTGTGGAGAGAGATCAAGACTTGACTACAGAAAGCTTGTAAAAATGCCTGTAAGTTGCCATTGTTACACAGTGTTAAAGAGGCTTGCACAGGAAAGACTAGCTTCGAAACTGCATCAAACCAATTTTCATACTCAAGATTACAACATTGTCAGTAATACAGCCATAAAAGAGGGGGTATCTTACGTTAGCCACATTGCCTTCGCTTTGCAATATGAGGGGATCACCAATTTAGTATTGGAGGGCAGCGTGGAGGGTAAAAATCGTAGAGGGAGACCAAGAGATGAATACACTAAGCAGATTCAGAAGGATGTAGGTTGCAGTAGGTACTGGGAGATGAAAAAGCTTGCACAGGATAGAGTAGCATGGAGAGCTGCATCAAACCAGTCTCAGGACTGAAGACCACAACAACAACAACTTGCAATATGAGATAGTTCATGAAATCTGGTTCAACAGCAGTAAGGTTTATAAAATAATTATTTTGTCAAATGAGTCGTAAATGAAAATTGTCAATTTCGATTATGAGTACAAAGTCAGTATTTTCTATATCGCAGGGAGAAATAGAGTAAGTTGAAAGAATGGTTATTACAGATCCACGTCGTTAAGTTACAGTTGGAGCTCAAACGCAGACTGGAATAGGCGGGAGAAGGAAATCAGTAGTGGACTTCCATTGATTTGTGGTGAAGACATAGTAACTGGCGTAGTGATAAGAGAAACGTAAATATTTCAACTGCACGGATGATTCATCTTCATTGTTGAACGTCACGCCCCTATAACAGATGACAGAGGAGTCTTTTGAGACCAATTAAGACAAAGTGTATGCGTTTCCGTAGCTGTTCGCCGTAAACAACTATAAGACGCTTATCAAAGTGTACCTCTTATTGCATGATACGAAGTTTCTTGCTGCGCGATTTACGGATTTAATTCGACAGGAATGAATATTTTTATGCGTCTGTGCAAGTTGATATTACTTCAGTCATACTTCAATCCTGCCCCCCCCCCCCCTTCTCACCCCTGTTATTACAAACTAAGAATCTTGACGGGGTAGCATGGTCTGTGTGCTTCGACGTTACATATAGGCAAGTATTTGTAAGGAGGGGTTCCTGAAGAGGTGCAGCAGCATGGATGGTTGATCTATCCTTGTAACAATAGCCATGTTATGTTGTTACTGTGACAGAGCTGAAAGCAGGGGGGAAATACAGCTGTTACATTCCCAAACAAATGTAACGCTACTGTATGACTAACTACTGGCAGCTGCCTACGGGGTAAAATATTTCGGAAGAAAATTAGTCTCCCATTCGGGTAAAATAGGCAGGGAATACTCATGCAAATGTTACCAGAAAATGAAATGTGGGGTTCTGCCGCCACTAACATTGACCTCTTTCCATCTGTGTAGACGAAAGTTGTATAGTGTGCGTGTATTTCTGGAGTGCAGTTGAGTGTTCTGGATGCGTGTATGGTGTAATGTGACGATTGTGTTGTATGATACAATGAGAGAAGGGAGAGGCTGAAACCCTCTGCCGACAGCTAAGAGGGTGGACAAAATATGGAAACAGCAAAAACAACACATTACCATGGCTAATAAGGCGTAAGAAAACCGTTGGCGTTCCCAACAGCTTCCAGTCGTCTTACGATGGGTAAATAAAGGGCGTGTATAGTTTTCAAGCGAATCTTGCCCCATTCTTTGTCCATAATAGTGGCACGTTCAGGTAAAGATGACGGAAATGGGTAGTGATTACGCCCCCTTATCTCCAAACCAAACAAATGCTCAATAATATCGATATCGGTGACTGTGGTGTCCGGGAGAGACGCGACAATTCGTTCTCGTGCTCACAAAACCAGTCATGGGCGACAAGACCTGTGTAGCTTTGAAACAGAGCATCATAATTGGAGAACAAACATTGTACCATGGGATGGACGTGATCAGCCAAAATGGTCACGTTCTGCGGAGTAGTTTACGTAACTACTCACACCAGCGCCTGAGGTAAAGTTAAAATGATTGAAGCAGAATACAACAAAAAATTCTTACCTTTATTACCCGCTACCATGTACAACATCGAAAGACTACGGAGAAGAAATAAAAACGTTAAGATCTGCGAATGACATTGTAATTATGTCAGAGGAGGCGAAAGATCGGGAAAATCAGTTGAGTGGAATCTTGTGCGTTTTAAAAAGTATTAAGGAGAACATCAACACAAGCGAAACGGAGCTAACGGAATGTAGTCGAATTAAGTAAATGATGAGGTAATTAGATTAGGAAATGAGATGCTGAGAATTGTAGAGCGTTTTACAAGTTGGGAATAATAACACTGGCGACAGCAGAGATGAGGAAGATATAAAATGTAGATTGGGATTAGCTAGCAGAACTTTACTGGAGAAGAGAAACATCTAATACGAATTTTAGTGTTAGGAAGTCTTTTCTGAAGGTATTTGTTTAGAGTGTAGACTTAAGTGGAAGTGAAACGTGTACGAGGAACAGTACAGAGAAGAACAGAATAAACCCAGTAGAACAGTTCATGATGGGGGAGACCCTCCGTAATATACAGTAACTGTAAAGAAAGGTCTAAAGAAACAGAGGCTACTGGATAATAGATATAAAACAACATGCAGGACTATAGACAGAGACGATGCTGAATGGAACATGTCTTGCTGTCAAGAGAGCAGTGCGTGAAGCCTTCAATGGCCACTGTAGTAGAATATTGTCAAATGATGTACCACAAAACCGGAAGAAATTCTGGTCATGTGTAATGGCTGCCAGTGGCACCAGAGGTAGCATCCAGTCACTGAAACACAGGGTACCAAACCAAAAGAAGAAATGCTTGACCCTGTTCTCAAAAGTCCCTTTACAAAGGAAAATCAAGGAGTGTTACCCCAGTTTAATCCTCGTACCACTGAAAAGATGAGAGAACTGGATATTAATGTCAGTACCACTAAGAAACAGCTGAAATAGTGAACTGATCTACGCCCCGCGCCGTTTGGAATCCGCATCAGATTCTGTACTCAATTAGTGGCTGTATTAGCTCATATTTTAACCATAGTACACTGAAGATCCCTGGACACCAAAAGCTATTCCGAACAGGTCACATCTGTCTACCTGAACTGCATCAGACATGACCTACAAAACTACCGTCCACTATTTTTGACCTCCATTTGTTGTTGGATCTTCGAAATATCTTGAGCTCAAGCATAATACTGCATCTTGAACATAACCATGCTAGCCGGTACTGATTTCTAAAACACTGATAATTTGAAACACAACTCGCACTTTTCTCGCATGACATATTGAAGGCCATGGATCAAGGCAGTCAGTAGATGCAGTATTTCTCGACTTCCGTAAAGCATTTGACTCGGTACCACACTTACGTTTACTATTAAAAGTACGATCAAATGGGCTATAACCGAAATTTGTGACTGGGTTGAGGATTTTTTTAATGGGAATGACGCAGCAATTCATCTCGGATGGAGAGTCATCGACAAATGTAGAGTTAATTTCTGGTGTACCGCAGGGAAGTGTGTTGGATCCCTTGCTGTTCATGCTGTATGTTAATGATCTTGGGGAAATTATTAATAGTAACCTCAGACATTCCACAGATGATGTGGTTACCTACAGTGAAGTAGTCTGAACGAAGCTGCTCAAATATTCAGTCCGATCTTAATAAGACTTCAAAGTGGTTCAGAGACTGGCAGCTTCCTGTAACTATTCAGAAATGTAGAACTGTACACATCTCAAAACAAGAAAAAACCTTATATCCTATGACTACAGAATCTAAGTATTGTGTATTTAAACTGGGGACGTAGAAACGACGGAGAGGCTTCGTCCCGCCGTAGCCTTCAGTGGTTCACGACCCGACAGCAGTCCACCCAACACACCGAACCCAGGGTTATTGTGTGGTTCGGCCCATCGCCGACACAGCCGGAATCGACCAACTCATAAAAATACCCCGGTGTCACACTGTTTAGTGCTACGAAGTAGAGTGATCACAGGATTAGTTGCGGGTAAGCTAAAGCAGGTGGAAGATTTCGGCTCATTGGTAGAATACTGGGAAACTGCAATCAGTCTACAAAGGAGATAGCCTACAGATCACACGTGCGGCCCATTCTAAACATTACTCACGCGTGTTCGACCTGCACCAATTACAACTAACAGAGGATACTGAACGTATACAGAGAAGGGCAGCACGAATGGTCACAGGTTTGTTTGACGTCAGAGAGAATCACAGAGATGCTGAAGAATCTGAACTGGCAAGGTATTGAAAACAGACGGAATATCCTAAGAAAGCCTACTTTCAATGTTTCATAAAGAACCGGCTATAAATGATGACTCTAGGAAATTGCCGTGCAGTGCACAGTGGTTCAAAGAGTATAGATGAAGATTTAGAATAGAATCTTTTTAAATGACATAGTACAGAAGAGTGCTGAAGACGGGTAGATAGATCGAGTTAATAATCAGGTGTGGAATCAGATTGGTGATCAAGGAGCTTCATGGCACAATTTAATTAAAAGAAGGGATACGTTTATAAAATGCAACCTGAGACATAAAGGAAAAATTAATTTGCTAGTGGAGGAGCGTATGGAGCATAAAAGTTGTGTAGTGAGACCAAGGCTTCAATACGCAAGCAGGTTCAAATTAAAGCAGGTTGCAGGTGGTGAGTGATATTAGAAGAAATGAAGATTTTTGTGTTCCCATAGACTCCATACGAGATGTCGGCGTGCGGGATTAGCCGAGCTGTCTTAGGCGCTGCAGTCATGGACTGTGCGGCTAGTACCGGCGGAGGTTCGAGTCTTCCCTGGGGCATGGGTGTGTGTGTTTGTCCTTACGATAATTTAGGTTAAGTAGTGTGTAAGTTTTGGGACTGATGACAGCAGTTAAGTCCCATAGGATTTCACACACATTTGAACTTTTTTTTTTCTCTCCACACGAGAAGTTCTGGCAACAGTATTCGGAAATACGAGGAGGAAATATGAGCGTCAATGAAAATATCAGCGTAACGCTGAGGTGTGATCATATAGCCTAATAATGGTTACGGCGTCTGCTCGCGAAAAGTAGGCAATGTGGATTTGAATCCTGCCGTGGTACAAATTTTCGTTTGTCACAACTTATTCATTACATTGCAAATTCAGCGTTTCTACCTGTTACCTAACGTATTTCGTATTGTTGCACCTACATTTTTTCACCCCTCTGATTCCGTTTATTTTATTTTAGTGAATTTAATTCAAATGGCTAATAAATAATATCATTAAAAAAAGGAAGAAACGTGGAGAGACGAAATAGAACTAGACAGAAGGGCATAGACGGCAGTAGTAGAGGATATTTGGCGAGATGAGGAATAGTGTCAACAGGTGAAACGAAATAAAAATAAAAGAGTTAATGAAAATGTTCCAAAAAGCGAGCGTGTTCTAGTGATCAGTACAGATCACAAAAAAGGAAGTATAAAAGTGATGATCAGGAAGAGTGGTGGTGGTAGTAGTCATAAGTGTCGACGCAGACAACGATCGAAGAACTGCGGGAATTTTCTGTAGTCATTAAAAGTACGCGGCGAACGACTCTGTAAACTGTAAAAAGGAGAATAAAAAATTGGGCATATACGAAGAAACAGAGAAGTTTGAAGGAAAATTTTAATCGCCGAAGATCAATGCTTTATCCATCCACTCAAAAGAGAGTTGAAAGTTCCGAACATCTTTTAGAAGAATGAAAATATTAAATATTCATGATTCGAGAATACGTCGGAGAATATTAAATAGGAAAAGTCTGGTAAAATTTGCTTGAAATTCTAATAATATTAAGTCATTAATGCTAACAGCTGCTTTATTTGCGGACAAAGATTACAGAAGCTCGAGACGAAAGTAAACAAGGAGGCAGTTTCCTGAGGTGAGGTCCCTTGGACTATTAGAGTAGGTTTGTGACCTTAATATGTAAGTAAACTTTAGAATCCAAGGTCGTAGTCAAATTTTGATTTATCTGAAGAAATACCCCGTTTCGTATACTGAGTACATCTACGTGCGTCGTTACTCTTTTTAGGGTCTGATGATAACTTACAAAGTTAAGCTGAAACGGGTTCTCTGTCCAAATGCATCAACATGTGACCAGTAATGTGAACTCTTCACCCTATCAAGAAAGAAATAGGAACCGGATGATAAAAAATGAGTGTGGCATGTATTTCGCCTATGGCATAGGGGGAAAAGGCTTTTTGGATGGACGAATGATGAAATTAGGACTCCTTACTGCCAGTAGGAATAGCGGTCGGCAGCTAAACGTCAAAGTACGTGAACAGAATGTGATATGAATGATTTAAACTGTGTTATTTGTAGATTGTTTAGTGTGTATGTGTAAATAAAAGAACAATAAATGACGTAAAGTTGTGCTATTTGTACATGTGAAGTATTTATGGTAATTTCGTAGTGTGCTTCAGAGCTCACGCTGAGCCTTTGAGATGGCTGCTGTGACGCTTTATTTGTAATTTTTCTTGGCTGATGTTGAAGTACTGCTTTGTAAGATGAGTGTTGTCTTTCCCTAAGGAGCTGTGAGCCTGGTTCTCGATTCCCTCGACGACATCCACTGTTTACAAGAAGCGCCCCTCAATGACCGTGACTTCCTCCATTCGGTTCTGGAGGATCGGCAACTGCACGCCCTTCTCGAGGTAAGTGCGCCTCATTTCGTTCTATGCGTATTATCGGTTGCTTACGTAACATGTAATTAACCTGATTAGACGTCAACACTTTCTTTTTGCATTTTACGTCTTCTTCGCAGTTGAGTGCGTCGTATGATTTACGTCATTATCGAAGGACTGTTCAATATAAAACCAAGTAAAGAGCAGCATTTGTGTTATGAAATTTCCTTCTTTCGTGTGATCCACTGCGTTTGAATGTATTGTATTACTTCTGTGAATAGCTTGTATTATATACTACTGGAGTTATATTTTGTGGTATATGTTATTAGAAATTGTTTTAAGAGGCGGTACAAAAGAGCTGATAAAGTACAGTTTATTTCGGTTATTTTTCTTTTACAATTTGGACGGGTGATTCATTGTAGAATCTACACACATTGCTTAAAAAAAATGCAACACACTAAAGTAAAAGGTCGTTTTATTGACAAATGGTGACGGACATACTTCATAATTGTAGGAGTATACAGTAACAAACTGAGGCCAAATGAAACGCGCATGTCACAACAAAGAGTGCCCAAATAAGTACACAGTGTACCCCCCCCCCCTCCTTTCCTGTGGCGTTAGTGCATATGGTTGGGTGTTCTCGCATGCAAACGATTATAAAGCTGCCGAATGACACCCAGTGATAGATAGTCCCAGGCATCTTCAGTTAGTGAGTTAGTTCAAAGTTCCAGGGATCATTTTACGCGATAAATCACAATGAGTTGGAACGAGTTATTTTACACTCATATCGCAAATTGATTTGTACATATGCTGGGCATTTCTAAGGATTTTTTATAGGAAAAAATAAACAAATGGGAGTTAGTAGTTACAACCCATCAGCTTTTACACATCACGATAAAAGAAATTCTTCTGTGGATTGGAAAGAGTTATTAAGAACATACTTTCTCAGTTTTGTCAGAAATTTTATTTCACTAGGTAAGCGATCAAAAAATTTTGTTGCAACATTATGAAGTTCCTTTTGTGCTTGAGACAACCTTAATATGAAATAATCAATGTCATTTTTTTCTTCTGGTGTTGTAATTAAGTAAATCATTGCGCCTTCTGAACTGCAGTGGAGTATTTACAGCAAACTTACCGAGGGAATAAACATATCATGAAACAGTAGTCAGAATGCGCAACTCCTTAAACAGATATTTACAAGATGGGATGTGTGAGCATCACATATTATTCCTACTGCACGTTTTTGAGCAACGAAGAAGTTGTTTCTTAAATACGAGTTACCCCAGAACATTATTCCATATGACTTTCTTGCATGAAAATATGTCAACTGACTGATTCGTCTCTCCCCGAGAATTGCACCGATTCTAAGTGCAGATGTGGCTGAGCTAAGGTGTTTTACGAGTTCCAAAATATGCTTATTCCAGCTGAAATTGTCATTGATATGGACGCAGAAGAATGTTGGAAGTTCCCGCTGTATTTATTATTTCGTCACTTTGTGCTCTACTTACAATTGGTGTTTTACCCCAACATGCGCCGAACTGAACATGTCGTGTCTTTTTAAAATTAAGGATGAGACCATCTTAAAAAACTAGTCAATGATACTTTTTAAGAGTGCCGTCCAGGATGGTCGAGCGGTTCTAGGCGCTTCATTCTGGAACCGCGCGACCGCTACGGTCGCAGGTTCGAATCCTGCCTCTGGCATGGATGTGTGTGATGTCCTTAGTTTAGTTAGGTTTAAGTAGTTCTAAGTTCTAGGGGAGTAATGACCTCAGATGTTAAGTCCCGTAGTGCTCAGAGCCATTTGAACCATACTTTTAAGAACTTTGTTTACCATTTCTTCTGTTTCTGTCTGTGTGCTTGGATTGATGACAGTACTAGTGTCATCTGCAAAAAGATCTAATTCTACTTATTGTATATTGGACGGAAGATCATCTACATACGTGACAGACAATAGTGGACCTAAGATTGACCCATCGGAATTATGTTCTGGACTTTATTGATTGTATTACTGAGCACAATTTTTTGCGTTCTTTCGGTTTGAACTGGCATTGTCAATTGGCTGGCAATCCCATAAAACTTAATTTATCCAGAATGATAGTGTGATTCACACGGCACAGAAAATACCAATTGGCACTATTTTGTTACTTAATGCATGTCAAACCTGGTGAGTGAACATTTAAATTGCCTTCTCCTTAGTGCAACTCTTCTGAAAGCCAGACTGTGATTTGCTGAGGATATTATTGTTGCTAAGGTGAGATACTGTTCTATTATACATCACCTTCTTAAAAATTTTGGAAAATGATGTCAGCGGTGAAACAGGTCATTTGTTATTGGCATCTCTCTAATCCCCTTTCTTAAAGATAATTTTGACGATTACATATTTCAGTCTCTGTGGAAAAAGGCCCTGAGTTGGTGATGCATTACGCATTTCAGATAACACCAGGCTTACTATACGAGAGAAAATCTTTAGTATTCTATTGGAAACACCATCGGAACTGAGGGAATATATAATTTTCTTCATTTCATATGGGGAAGTTGGTGATAAAGTCATATTATTGAAGCTTATGAGAGTTACTTTTTCAACGTAGTGCTGTGATTTTTCTCGTGAATTATTTGTCCCTATGCTTTCTACTATATTTAGGAAATGATTATGAAATACATTAGCTACCTGTGAATCTTCCATTCAGTTCAGTAGTGATGTTACCCTGTTCTGTGGCTGGTTGTCCTGTCTCTCATTTCACCACGTTCCGTTTTGCCTTAAGTCTCTTGTCAGAATTATGTTTTCTGACATTACGTGCGTGTTCCCTGATTTTTTTAAGAACCTTTCTTTATAATTTTCATTAATTTTTGTAGTGTGTAACTACCGCAGGATCTCTACTTGTTCTTACCAAAAATACGTTTCACTTATCCTTTCACAAGATACTTAAATCCCTCTAGTGATCCATTGTTTTTTATGTGACTGTTTAGTGTCCTTACTGATTAGCTTATGCGGAAAACTGTTTTCAAATAATAATATGAATTTATCATGGGACGGATTAAATTTTGTGTTAGCATTTGGTTCACTGTAAATTTCATTCCCAGTCATCTGTTGTAAACTAATCTTAAAGACATTTGTATTGGAGTCATTAATTACTGTAACTGATTTCCCCTGAGAAGTATTCGTACTTTAAGGCACTATGTTATTTATCCTAAGTAACTGTGAATCGTGATCAGAGTGAGCATTTTTTACTGGTTACCCAGTTATTTTATTGCTTTGAGCTACACCATAGAAAACATCAATAAGTGTCCTGTCTTCATCCACCCATGTTTTACAGTTAATTACTGAGATCAAAGTGTAGGATCGAAATAAAACTTCCCGGTCATTTTTCCAGCCAGAATCTATCAGAAAATCTACGTTGAAGTCAACACAGGCTATTAACTGCTTGCTGCTGTCTGACAGGTAACACATTAGATTCCTCATAAGAAGTTCATAATTTGCTAGTGGGGAATCTGAATACAGTTACGATTTACGATTAGAAGCGAACTGTTTTTCAGTATTAATTCACAGCACATACTTCTGTGTCCTGATCACTACAAAATCTAATTGTCTGAATATTTTTGGACTTACGTTCTGTCTTAATATACGTAACAACTCTTTTGCCCGTATTAGTTCTGCATCTTTCATATGTGACTCCTCTAACCCTTTTGGTTACGTGGTACTCAGACAATCACAGGATGTCCATTTTTTTCAACAGGTCTCCAAATTGTACAAACAGCAAGAAGCTCTTCTACCTTATTACTCAGTCCTCGAATACTTTGATGAAATAACCTCTCCCAGTGCGCTGAACTCATATGCGATATCGTTTGAGTCAGCAGCAGTCTGCTCAACTCAGTGTTCACACATCTCACAGCAGTGTTAACCCAGGACCAGTCATGGCGCTACAGGACCTCCACAAAACTCACATTTGTTTGTGTAGTTGCTACTCCTATTTCTTCTAGGGCACTTGTAAAGCTGTAAAATACTGTTCTGAGTTAGACTGTTTCCTGCTCCACCTACTACGATCCTCTTTACCAAAAGCTTTGCACAAATTCCCTTGCACTCTTCATTGCCGTTTGGCAATGCTTCTTGCAGGCTCCGAAGAGTAAGTTCCCATACGTGTTCGAATGGCAAGAGGTCTCGTGAGATTGCTGGCGTGGCCAGTTGTTGTACGCCATGAAGAGCACGTTGTGTCGCAACAGCCATATGTGAATGTGCATTGTGATCCTGTGAAAGTACATCACCTTCCTTTAATGAAATGGCAGAAGCGTGAGGAGGAACAACGTGTGCAATGTAGCAGGCGCTGGTTGCTTCTCCCTGCAGAAACACCAGATGTGACTGCGAGTTTAAGTGATGGATACCCCACACCATGAAGCCTGCGAGGGGACCTGCGGGTTTTGGGCGAATGCACTTCGGAATAAGCCACTCACCACGTGCCGTACTAGTGAATGTCCATCACTCGCATACGGACAGAACCTACTTTCATCATTTCAAACAATAGAGAACCATTCCACTGTCCAGTCGACTCTTTCACAACACCAGAGTACCTGTGATAAGGGTGTCGTGATGCCAGCAGTGACCGGGCCAGAGGCACTCATGATCATAGTCCTGCTGTAAGCAGGCGGTTCCCAGTGGCCTTCTGTGACATAGCAGTTTCAACATGAGCCCCGATTTCTTCTCTGTATGATGGTCGGTCAGCCATCGCTTCTCGCACAATGCATCGAATTCGACGTACGTCTGTACGAATACAGGCGTCCAAAAGGTGGTGCACCAGTGTGGGAATGTTTCACAGACCACTGTTGAAATCAGCGACACAAACCGATACATTGTGTCCAACATGTGCGGCAGTCTGTCGATACGTCCATTCAGATTCTCGCAGGCCCCTAATGCGACCCCTTTCAAATGGTTGGAGTTGTTCAACAGGAGTATTTACTCGTTAGCTGGGCATTGTTGTAACCTAATATGATGTTTGCAAACACTGGTTACCTCTGAACTCAGCGTAGTTCTTGCCTGCAGAGTTCACATAGAGTGTGCACTGACAGGCCTCGTGAGCAGCTTTTGATCGCCAATGATCATGACAGATGAATCACTAACGCCACACACATAATACCCAGATGCCACTGAACACAATCCTTGAAGGTGTTGCATTTGTTTTCCGGAATTGTGTAAATGCTCATGATGTAACAGACTCAAAAAAGGAGGGATCGATGTTTCAGATATCCGTCATGGAATAGCTGATTTATTTTGTCTGTTTTTAAAAGGTCTATTACTTTTTTCGATGCAGTCATTTATTGTACGACGCTGGTATCGTCAGTTAAAATTTAACCTCTTTTTCTCTTGCGTTTAGCTTTTGACAATAAAGTTATCGAACATCTACTGATGCGCAGTCAGTAGTCTGAAATGAAACTACGTTTCCCGTTTTATACATGAAAGTACATATTATAGTACTTGTGAATTGTTTCGCCCAATGTCATTACCTCAGTGGGTACATGATCATAAGCTACAGTCGTTTCTTAGTTATAATGTTCTGATGGCTTAAAATCGAAAATCTATTACGAACTGCGTTCTGTTGAAAACTGTGATACATGCGCTGGAAGACTCGATAATATGTAAGCAAATACAAAACCAATACTTTTTCCTGTTCATTCTTTTTTAAGTTATGATACATTGGTTAGATAGCAAGGAAGAAGTAGTAGTCAGCCAAAGAAGCAGACTGAAAAGCTGCGATAATTGCTTGGGGAGGCTGCGATATTTTAAAGCTAGTCCGAAGCATAACATTGTTCCGAAGGACATACATTCGAACTAAAAGCCTCGTTTACCACCGATTGACATTCTTTAATTCGTAGCTGATTTTTATTATTCCTTAGAGACCTAGTATGAAAATTGGTACGGTATTTGCAGCAGGATGATATCATGGTGACCCTCTACCTTTCCTATCAAAGTACAGTTTTATACGTTGCCGTAGTTAAAGTATGTAAGATAAATACGTCGTCCATATGTGGAAAAGCGACTTTTTTGAAAAAAGTGATTTGCTGTTACATCTTGTCGTAATGGTTCGTGAAGGAGAACCGGGAAAATTTTAGCAATATCAATGTACTAGGTGCAACAGTGATTCAATAAGAGATGGAATAAATTTTGAACAATAATGAGAAGAAAACAAGTTGTCAGGCCGACGCTTAGTCGCAGCAAAATATTCCCTGCGGCCTTAGAGTTGCACAATATTGAAGTTTAAACTGCGCCAGGCATTTTCAGATATATTGGATATCATTTTTCGAACATTGGCTCTTTTGTTTATCGAATTTTTTTTGTTCTGACAACACAGTCAAAGGAAAATAATTCTCCTTCTTATTTGACACCTGTAAATTCTCCTTCACAGACTAAATTGCTGTCGATGATATCTTTTATGAGGGTTACAGATGTTAAAGACCTAATTGTTTTTTTGCTTTTCTCCGTGGAATCATATGTTCATAGGTCTTCTTTGTTTAGGGTAGACATAAATTCTGCCTAAAGTTCCTTATGCTGCTGTGCGAGATATCATTGAAGATTATACAGATGGTTAAAAATACTCAGACGTAAAGTCCTTGGTGAAACAGAAACGTCGACCACTTCATTGACTACAGTCCTTTTATGAGACTGTCTAAAAGTGCTCATCCGTTGCCAACGTGGTTTACGGCATTGCTAGCAAAACATCGTCATGAACTTTTCAACACGATGTACAGATTCGCTATGGTCGCAGATATCCGCATGGACGACTGACATATCACAAACAGTGAACTGTACAAAATTATTCTACAACGTTTGAGTTTGCACGAAATTATACTGTACCGGTCTGTCTATTACAGCATCCATTGAAGCTCCAAAGAAACTCGTGTAGGTACGGATATTCGAATACAGAGGTATGTAAAGAGGCAGAATACGGCGCTGCTATCGGTAACGCCTGTATAAGACAACTAGTGTCTGGCGCAGGTGTTAGATCGGTTACTGCTGCTACAACAGCAGGTTATCAAAATTTAAGTGAGTTTGAACGTGGTGTTACAGTCGGCGCACGAGCGATGGGACACAGTATATTCGAGGTAGTGATGAAGTGGGGATATTCCCGTACGACCATTTCATTTCACGAGTGTGCCGTAAGTATCAGAAATCCGGTGAAACATCAAATCTCCGACATCGCTTAGGCCGGAAAAAGATGCTGCAAGAACGGAACCAACGACGACTGAAGAGAATCGTTCAATGTGACAGTCGTGCAACCCTTCCGCAAATTGCTGCGGATTTCAATGCTGGGCCATCAGAAAGGGTCAGTTTGCGGTCCATTCAACAAATCATCGATATGGGCTTTCGGAGCCGAAGACCCACTCGTGTACCCTTGATGACTGTACGACACAAATCTTTACATCTCGCCTGAGCCTGTCATCACAGACATTGGACTGTTGATGACTCTAGATACGACTCTGACAGGTGACACGTACGTCTGCATCCTGTCTAATCACCTGCATCCATTCATGCCCATTGCGCATTCTGACGGACTTGGGCAATTCCACCAGGACAATGCGACACCCCATACGTCCAGAATTGGTACAGAGTGGCGTCAGGAACACTCCTCTGAGTTTAAACATTTCCGCTGGCCACCTAACTCCACAGACATGAATATTATGAATATATCTGGGATGCTTTGCAACGTGCGTTCAGAAGAGATCCCCACCCCCGATACTCTTACGGATTTATGGACAGTCCTGCAGGATTCATGGCGTCAATTTCCTCCAGCACTAATTCAGACATTAGTTGAGTCCTATCGAGGTCAGCACGGATCACGCGAATGCATGGCGCAGAGGACGATTATTTCAGCAATGCTTGGGCTTTTCGCATTTTGTACGCAAAAAACGCGTAACTTCTTATGTAACGGTTTGTGGACAGTTGACTTGTTCTCTGCAATTTGCATGGTGCATGACGAATTTACTTCTGGGGGATGCATTGAAGTGCAGCTTGTGCTCCATAAGAATGTGCTTCAGACACACGGGGGACATCCGCTTCGTTTAAGTTCTGTGACATTGTTTAGTTTTTGAACCACGTCATTATGCTTGTTTTTGCCGATGGTATCTTCTCTTACTGCCATCGATAATTCACAGTACCGTTGTCACAGATGCAGATTCTGCAGAACAAACGTGACAATGCACCTGGTCTGTCGTCATTTTGATGCAGTCAAAGACAAATCTACGACATAAGACGAAGGAGAAGAACTTTAAGAAATGCTAAATGTTTGACTACAAACAACGATTCTCTATCTCTGATAGTTTCCAGGGCATGACTTTTTGAAATGATACCGGAGATTTATGGACAAGCCGCGCGGGATGAGCCGAGCGGTCTAAGGCGCTGCAGTCACGGACTGTGCGGCTGGTCCCGGCGGAGGTTCGAGTCCTCCCTCGGGCATGGGTGTGTGTGTGTTTGTCCTTAGGATCATTTAGGTTAAGTATTGTGTACGCTTAGGGACTGATGACCTTAGCAGTTAAGTCCCATAAGATTTCACACACATTTGAACATTTATGGACACTCCTAGAAGTAACTGCATTGAGAAGGGATTCCACATACTCAGCAGTCAGCGAATGACGCAGACCTTTACTGAAATAAAATAATCATTGCATTTTTGTCTATCTTGAGTACTGCGTCAGTTATGTATTTTTTTTTAAAACGACTGCAACAATTCAGTGGTAGTCTTACGAATGATGAACTTTCTTTGAACAATTCCTTTTTTGTAAGTAGTATTCATGATATTTTTTCATATTAATCGTTTATTTTTAAGGCAAATTTCAAATGATTTATTTGTTTTTCCAAGTACCGTGGACCATAGATTCTTATAGTCCACCAGTGACTTCATTAGTCCTCTCTCCCGCTTTTACCTTTTTGTAAAAGTTGTATATCGTTGAAGACCATAAGACATGTAAAAGTGTGAAGGAGGCCTGTATCCAACAGTGTACATGAAATGCCTGATGAGAATGACCCGTGCATGAGAGTGGCCCCTCTATAAACGTTGTGCCGCAAAATCATCTTCTT
This sequence comes from Schistocerca piceifrons, assembly GCF_021461385.2. NCBI lineage: Eukaryota > Metazoa > Arthropoda > Insecta > Orthoptera > Acrididae > Schistocerca > Schistocerca piceifrons. The sequence continues at coordinate 701,829,242 of NC_060138.1, forward strand.
TGCTAGTTGAGAACTGTGTGGGTGGACTTAATTCCATTCAGAAAATTTAAAAATTTAGAGGGTTCGTTTCCTTCATGAGAAGAAGTAGTACCTTGCTGAAGAACTCAAAAATTTCTTCACAAACTGTTTCACAGAACTGTGCTTTTAAGCAGAGAGTAAAAACACATCCATGCCCGAGGCAGGATTCGAACCTGCGACCGTAGCGGTCGCGCGGTTCCAGACTGTAGCGCCTAGAACCGCTCGGCAACTCCGGCCGGCTCTGGCACTGCATCCCATCATCCCTTAAAGTATGTCGATACACGATGCCACAAGGCGAACCCCTTAAAGGCGCTCCTGAGTACATTGGGGTGGGAAATAATGGAACATCAACCTTACTCATCCGACATGAGTCTGTGCGATTACGACCTGTTCGCCGAAATGAAGTAACCTCTTCGTGGCATGCGCTACAACACAAGAGGAAGCATCATCTGTGCCAGACGGTAGTTTTTGCAAGTCATCGACAGGGATGTACGCGCAGATGGTGTACGACGTCTTCTGTCTGAATGGCGCAACGTGATCGATATGTGGGGCGACTATGTTGACAGCATGTAATACGGTGAACTTCTGTAGATAAAGTCTGGTATGAATTTGAACAGTGTTGCCACTGCTTTTTGTCCAACCCATGTATGTCTCTTGCTTTCTTGCTCTTCTGGTAACTGACATTTCTTTGTAGATGAAAATTACCCGTCATGCTTGCATATACTCATGTTCAGAGAAAGCAGAACGCCTTGAACGACTAGATGAAGTAAGTTGATACGTATTCACAGGACATGTACATTAGTATATTCTACAGAAATGATTAGCATTTGAACCATGTCGGCCCGCGGATTCATGGTCATCCTTTATATCGCGTCGCAACACCACCTACCGGTAAAATGTGCCTGGAGCTCTCGTTGTCTCCATAAACCGAAGATAGTGGATAAGTTTTACTTGAACAAACGTGCAGGATGTTTCACGACGTATGCGCGAACCATACCGTCACGTAAGTTAGTAAGAAAGAGGGCGCATTGTTGGTGTGAGAGAATGTGATGCATCCATCCGGGAAACTGCTGGTCGTATGGGACGAAGTGTTTCGGCAGTGCAACGGGTGTGTGCCGAATGGTTCACGGAAGGGTTCAGAACACGACGCAATGCGTCAGGTCACACCATCCAGACCAGCCCATGAGAAGATCGACACTTCGTCCGTCGTCCGAATGGCATTGCGGGACAGATCTGCGTACTCCTCGGCTGTGGCGCAACAGTAGAACAGTGTAACACATCGTCCACTATCAAGGGTGATAGTCAGTCGCCATTTATTACAGCATGGGTTAAGTGAGCGTCGTCCACTCCTCTGCCTATCATTGACGAATGAGCAAAAACATTCTATGCGACAATGGTGTATTGAACGACGTCACAGGGGACAGGAATGACAGCAGATAGTGTCTTCGGACGGATCCAGGTTCTGTTTGTTTGAAAATGATGGTCGCATTTTGATTCGCCCGAGAAAGGGGGAGCGGCATCACAGTGACTGTATTCCCATAAGACATACAGCACCAACGCAAGGCCTGATGGTGTGGGGTGCTATTGGATACAACCACAAATCACAGTCCGCGCATGTACAGGGCACTGTGAGCAGGGTGACCTACGAGAATGACATCCTGCGACCCGTAGCCTTCACCTTTCTGTACAACACCCCCAGACGCCATTTTCAGCAAGACGGTGCCTGCTGCGCCAATACTGGCTTCTTGGTGTCAGAGGATGTCAGCCTTTTCGCCAGGCCTGCCAGATCACTAGACCTGTCGCCGATCGAAAATGAGTGCAGTGCTGTGACCCAATGCCAACCACCACAAATGACCTATGGAAAGAAATGAATGCAGCAAGTATGGCTATACCAAGGCGTCGCCATTCGCGCCTTATACGCGTCGATGCCATCAAGCATAGAACAAGTTATCACCGCCCATGGCGGATCTTGCGTCCACAAGGCAACAAGACACAAGCTGAATCGAGGTGACTGAAATGCTAATCGTTTCTGCCGAAAGTACTAATGTACATACCCTGTGAAAACGAACGTTCTATCTCTAGTCGTTCAAGGTTTTCTGTTTTTTAATGAACACGAGTGTATATCCGCACGAAGCCTGATGCAAGGCAGCCCTACTGTGGCCTGTGCACATCGTGAGTGGGATCGATGGCGGTAGCTTTAGCGTTTTTGCGATAGCATTCGAAGTCTTGGGCTGTGGTAGCAGCCCTAAGAAGAGTCCACGAAAGCGGTGCCAAGCCTGCAGGCAACAGGGCATGTCGACGAATCTGTGGAACGAGGGATCAACAGGATATGCTGATGTTACTATCCGAAGACGATAATTCGTTTCCAGGACAGTCGTTTTTTTTATGTTTCAGGTGTTCTGGTACTCGAGACGAATCCCTGGTCAACTTAAGCATTTGGCAATATGATCTGCTCCCATAATTCTCCCGTCTCATTTAAAGACCCTCACTTTGCAACGACAACAACGAATGAGCTGGGGCTGGGGACAAAAATTTTGAGAGTCCACAAACTTCTTTTCCTGACATAGAGTTCAAGTTAGCAGGTAGTGATGTCACTAGACCGATGTGCAACAGGAAATTTTTACTCTGCGGAATAACTTCTCCGTTGTACAAGGGATCCTGCTGAGGACGAGAAGAAACAAGAGTTTAGATTGATGATTTACGCACTCGCCGGAACTACAGTCGGAGGGATTAAGCTCGAATTTGTCTTTGACCATCGCGGTAACCGTTTTGCTGAGGAATTAGAGGTTGAAGAGACTTACAATACGTAACTTGAGGCACGGTCGAAAACGTGGCGACTGGGCCTGCAGCCCCAATTTGTTGTTTGCACGGGGCGCTTCGGCGACATTATCTGCGACTTGTTCGCGGAGCCGCACGGTCGCCACCGGTCAACAAGGTGTGTGTCTTTTATCGGTGTCGCGTTCGTCTGTAGACGATTAAGTTCTAACGCGCTCCGCACATTGAAAAGTTATGAAACAGATGCTGTTGGCTGAAAGTACTGATATTTGCGGAATGCTGCTTATGACTACCGTATAGCCAAGCTCCAACGAAAATTTGTCACAGGTGTGCATCACGGGTAGACTCTAAGGCCGGTATTACCTTCCCAACTTGTCGGTACTGTAATAAGGAAGTTTGTAAAAGTTAGGCTACGGATAATTTTTCTTCAAATCTAGCGCCTCGTCTTAGATTTGATAAAAGAAAGCGTTCATCTTCTGTTTTTGCACGTATAAACGTAACCAATGGAACGTTAGATTCGCCGTAGCTGTCTGAAATACAGTGTTTATCAATATGGCTTCGAAATTTATATCGTGCGTCGCATCTGCAACGAAATTGATAGAAATTTACGAGACAAGTGAAACACTTCATAATTTGCGGCATCCCGAATATAAAAATAGAAGCGAGGGCTATAAAAATTGCGGAAGCCATTAGCCATTACGGCCGGGGTGGACCCCTGGGATATAAAGGAGAAAATCTGTAACTTTTGTAGAAATAAAAGTATTTCTTAATGCCTGCAGTATGTGCCAAACAGTTATTTGCCTTCAGATATTTCTCCTTCACTGCTATGTAAATAGTTACACACGCTTCTAGTATTATTTTCGTCGTTGTGCGCTGTGGTATTCGAGTGCTATACTAGAAACTAGAGTAGCTTTCTCCTGTTGCAAGAAATCGCAGTGTTCAAGATACGTCTGTCTTTCGCGGATAAAGTGTGAGGTGTGTATTCTGCTTCGTAAGATGATGGGTCGCATTCTTGAGCTCACATTGAAATGTACTCTCATCCATTCGCAAGCAATTTTCAAACAACGTCCTCGACTTGCAACATCCGTGACAGATTCTGTTGGATGACTTTAGCATCTCGCCTTAAAACCAATCCAAGTACATTCCCGTTTCCCGTTTCCTGTTCTTCTGCTCCTGTTGAAAATGCAATTACACTACAGTTGTGGTACACGCAACTGCAGACCAGTGCAGTAATAAGTCTTCGTTGGCCATTTTGAAGGAACTATGACGTCAAAGATCTTTGTCAAAGGCAATTTGATGACAGTGTAATTCTCCTGTTAGCGCCACGTCAGATATCTTTGTCAAATAAAAATGATGAATATTTGATCATATTTTTTTCTCAAAGGAAATTTGATAGTGTAATATCGATCCAAGGAAGGCCATTTGTGTTTTGCCATCACGTAAATTGAATACAGGGAAATTCAGTGTTAGAAAAGGCAGTGGACAGTAGTTCAGTCATATTAAGTTACGCGGCATCCGTTTCCCTTTCCAACTGGAATTTCTTTCTGTGACTCTGCCACGAAGGTTAATGAAGAAGCTCAAATAACTTTTGTCACTCGAAATTGCTTCTAGCTAACTGCATGCCGTGGGTGGTATCGAGCGAGACTGTACTGTGGGTAACAAACTAGGCAGTATTCGAGAACACTCATCCCCGTCATTATTGTTTTTGTTTTTCGTCATTTTCGTGAACCAGTTAAAAAAATACTGTAACAGATCTTTCAAGTAGTTCAGTGTCGATGCCTTTCACCACCACTTCCAACTAGTGTTTTGCAGGGTCGGCGTAATAAAACAAGCCCAGAAAATAGTTAATCGACCTTAAGACAGGCAACCCAACTTACATCATCCACACCAGGGGCAGGTAATGTAAGTTGGATTGCCTATCGAATGGTCCACGAAATATTTTCCGGGCCAGTTTTATTACGCCCATCACGTAGTGGTCTTCCCACTGGAGGAATTTGTTACTTATTCTCCTCCTCTCTCTGATGTGAACTGTTCCTATTACGAATGTTGCCAAAAAGTGAACACGTGCTATGCTTCCCAAACGTATTTGTGTGGGTATTTCCTGTCAGATTTAACTATTTGTATTTCGATCGATGTGTTAAAGATACTTCAGAACGTATGTGTGCTCAATTATCGTTTTCTTTCGATCTTTGGCAAGCGGTGCGAAGAAAAGTTTCGCTCCTTGGGAGAGATTCATACATTTTGAGCAACGACTATCTTACTTCGTTTTCTGATGTAAAAGGAACGAATGAAAAACAGAGAGCAAATACGTTTTGCCTCTCTTTCACTGGTCATTTATTATTTTTGCTAATTTAAGTGTCGTATTATTACGCCATTTTCTGTCGCTATGATATTATAGTGTTAGCAAAAATAATAAATAATTAGTGAAACAGTGGCAAAAAGCGAGTGTTTTTGCTGTAATCACGTTTCACCAAGAATCAACGGTAAAGTCAACGAAAACTATAAATAAAAAAACGTTGAGATCAAATTTTTTAGGGAACTGGCGAATACTAATCTGTTATACTAATCTGTTATACTAATCTGTTGTAGTAATCTGTTGTAGTAAACTGTTGTAGTAAACTGTTGTAGTAAACTGTTGTAGTAAACTGTTGTAGTAAACTGTTGTAGTAAACTGTTGTAGTAAACTGTTGTAGTAAACTGTTGTAGTAAACTGTTGTAGTAAACTGTTGTAGTAAACTGTTGTAGTAAACTGGCGAATAAAAGCTGATGAATCTGTTCCACTATAGCGTTACACATTACCAGTATCTAATGGAAACTTTGAAACTGGGTCCTTGTATAAGAAAAATGTGTAGTTATTTTACATAGGACTGAGGAAAGAACACGACATCACGCGCGTTAAGAACGGGTAATACTATTACAGACCATACAGTATATTGTAATAATACAGATTGAAGACAGGAAAGGTGTAACAAGAACTACGGACTACTGTCCTCTTCAAAACGATGCTCGACGTGACGTTGAATCAAGTCCCAAGAACGTGCAGTTTCAAGAGTTTTGCGCAAATAGTGAATACCTAAATTTAGAAAGTTTAAACATTTACATATCAATACTTAATAAAAATGTATTTTTAATATCCGTACTGACGCGTTCCCAAAGTTATCACTGGGCTCCGCGAAACTGAAGTTATAATTTTTTTCATGCAAATGTTGTTCGGTCACAATTACGAGCAGCAACTATTGCAGTTTCAATAGGAATTTTGACAAAAAATAGTATCACTAGTAGTTGTGCAGGTTCCCTGGGTATGTTTGGTGGAGAAACTGAATGAACAACTGTATTTATAAGAAAATAAACATTGCGTATAATACAGTAAATGAATCGTAGAAATGAAATAATTTGCTAAAAATTTTGAATAAGAGGTTTTTTCACTTCCTTTATTAGGAACAACGCAACTCATGTTTGTCATATTGAAATTTTATGTTAGGTATGAAGTAACCGCAATATTGAAGCTGCCTTGGATCAGAGAATGACTAATGCACCTAAAGATAGAAATGTTTACTCCTGAAGAGAGGGAACGCATTCCAGCAACGAATCTCTGGCTCACTGGATGTGGTGTGTTACAAAGAGAGGCTGGCCGTGGGGCTTGCAAGATATTACCTTCTCACAATAGCAGCGAGGACAATGCGGGCGGCACGGAGGTGTAATCCTGCTCTGGATGTAGTAAATGCGACAAAATGGATAGACAGAAAAATAATCCTAAGGGTAATTGGGCTGTTCTTAAGACATGGAAATCCCGTGTATGCATGTCTTCAACGACGTGCTGTTTACCAGTCGTAAGAGATCTCGGTTCTGAATTCTACGAACACTTTAGGCTCAGTATACCATGATTTTTATTATGAAACTGATATAACGTTCAAATAGATATCATTTCTTGCCCTGGAATATACTCAATGATGGATTTTTTTCGGGGCGCTATGTAATGTTATATTTAAGGAAATATATAAAAAAAGCGGAATGGTAGAGTATTAGAAAGCTCATGTCGATGTTCGTAGGCGCTTATGCTCTGTAGGCGCTCACAATAACGAAGCCTTTGTGCTTCACAAACACCTTGATTTCTATAATCAAATACATTCTTTGGTAAGACTACATGTTTGTAGACATTACCTGTGTCACTTTGCAGTACTCGCATTTTAGGAACTCATGAGTAGAGAATGAGAACGTATCTTCTTGCGTTTTCAAGGAGGCTAATGTTATACATATTCTATGTCTGGTTCAGAGATCGGGAGTACAATGGGGATGAAAGAGAACTTGTCACGCTATGCAAACATTGTAAACTCGTTACATTATATTCTTGACATTTAATTGAGGATATCGATGTCAAGTGAACCATAACTTGCTAAACTTACCGATGTGCCCTGTTAACTTTCTGTTCTTCGGAGTAAAGTTATGCTTCAACAGTACCAATCTAAAATGCACTCTTTTGTGAAACGGACCTCACAGGGGCCTCTCCACTATTAACCTCCTTTATGGGCTCCTTGCATGTGTTGGTCTTACCAGCGTCTTCGAAATCGATGGCGACAGATTTCGACTGATACACACAATGCTGTTTTGGAAAGTTTCAGAGATCCAGTCGCTGTGTAACGTACATGTAAGTCGTGTCAACGAAAAGCTTCCAAACCTCATTTCACTATTACATTGTGATTTGTTTAATGGAAAGATAAACTTAGTTGGTACGTAAGATTTTCTAGTGGAAACGCTTCTGTATGAAATATAAGCAAATAACAAGAATTTTCTAGAACGAGCAGAAACTAGCAAAATACACAAAGCAATCACTCATGTAAATACATCGGTTACACCACTGCAATTTCATAACCACTTCTACAACCCTTTAGATCACATAACATCAACAGATACGAAGAAAGTAAATTGGAAAAAGAAAACACTACATAGCAAGCACACGTATCATCTAACACAGCCACACATCGATCAAGACGCATCCAACACATGGCTATTATTATTCTTATTATTATTACTATTATTATTATTATTATTATTATTAACAGGTGGAAGACGAGGGGGAAAGGGGTGATCGGAAAGAAAATGGGCTGCGTACTTCCCCGGGAATGGCAACACAAATTAGTTGCAGCGGAAGACTGAAAACGTGCCACTTAAATCATTTTATTTTGCCCATAAATTTGTTTATCTGTCCGCATATTAGCGCGAGGAACGGTCGAAAGGGTGAGCGACCGTGTTCAACAGGTAGCGTCATTTCGGCAACGAGCCTTTCCTCCCGGGGCAGCACCGCGAGCTCTCCAATCGGATTGATCGAACGCTGTCGGCTAAGGGTTGGAAGCGAGCTGCTATGCTGCTGTAAGCGCCGTGGGGATGACACGGCGTTCTGCTTCCCTCGGCGTCCTCCAACGCGTCGCATCGAGCCCGGCCAGGTGACGTCACAGTCGCTGCTTTCGGCTCTCACAGCGAAGTAGTTCCGAACGACGCCGCTCGGACGTGCTGGCGCGCGCGGCGTCCTTGCCGCCGCCGACGTCGCCCCGCCCCTCATCATGAACCAACGCGCATGTGCTGTGGCGTTTCCTACCCCGCGAAATGTGGAACAGCCGACGGAGCTTTTGTTATTGTGCCCGGCTTGATTAATTACTTGCTTCTGTGCGAGCTGTGTCGAAGAAGCTTCCTGCGCACCGGCGTCGAAGTCAGAGCGACGTTGCGCCCTGTGACGTGTGTGTTTTCCTGTGCATCAGCTACAGAAGTCGTTGCGATATGTGCGTAACGGTGATACCGGATCACCTGCGTGGCTGTGTTGCGTGTTGTCCGTTTGCAACAGGAACGATTACAAATGTTGTAGCGACTTGAACGTGATGGTGTAACAACATGTTCGCAAGTTTCAGAACTGCCTTTCTGTTACACGTCTGTTGTATCACCTGTTTGTGTGACTTTTGCTTACTGTGCAATATATCCGCCGGATGTTGTTCGCTCGTACAGTTTTTTATACAACTTATTAGTGTAATTTAATTTGTAAAAAACTTGTAACGTATACGTTCATTTACAGCTTCTCGTTTCACATCAAAATTCAAATTTCCGAGTTAATTTAGCAGAGGAATTGGGTTGTTTTGAATTCATCTGTGAAAAGATTATCATGTTTTATATTTTGGACGTATGCCGCACGTTACTTACATTATAGTACACAGAATGCTACTTCAAGATAACCTAATGTAAAGGAAAACTATCTTCTCAAAATAACATAACTACAGTGATAGTGGCAGGATTTCAAATGTCATTTCTGCTCTGGTGAGTATTCATCTGCACTTGTCTGTTGCATCGCGTAAGAGCAGAACTTGGTGACGCCCGTAGAGCTATGTTAATATCGTTGGCTGCCGCACGTACGATGGCAGCTGACATTTTGAGTGACACGCGTGATGGAAGAGCAGGAACGTACGTGCACGGAAAATTGATCCCGTCCCGTGCGCGCGCCACGCGTCGCCTCAAGGTGGCACATGGATGACGACGGCGCACGCCGCACGTGGAGCCCTCCACGTATCATGGGGCTGCACTACTACCAGCGTCTCTTCATCGTCAACACGTCGCTCGCATCTGACTTGCTGCAAATTTTCGCTTTCCTCGTAAGTAGCTGCAGCGCCATGCACGTTACCGACTTACTGCCCTTGCTTTCGAACACCCATCATGCTACCAAGTGATAGCATAGGAACAATAACTTTAGTAAATTGTAACTGAAAGAATACTTGTGGCAACGAGTCATTCATCGTCGTGTCATCACTGTTTCCCTAATCTGCTACAATGACTCCATATTAAATCAAACGTATATTTTCCAGACAGTAGTTTTGTCTTTGCGAAGTATCAGTATCAATATGAATCCAAGGTTCATATATCGTAGTTCTATTACTATACGCCTGCATAACATCATTTTTTTATCATTAGATTTACGCCAGTTGCTGTACTACAGTACATGTTCAAAGTGTCACCTTTTTAAATATTGTTAAGATTCTTGCGAAAGAGCAAACTCGACAAGCAGGTTTTTTTCTCAAACTTTCTCAAGTATTTCTTTTGTCTCAATAAAATGTATAATTAAAACATCATATCTTTACATGAAAAATGAAGTAACGTAAAGATAATAAGCACTGCACCATCGCGCTGTGTTACTTTCCTCGTCGGCCTCACTCACGGGAAATGGAAAGTCTTACGGAAATATTACAAGCGTAACACTAAATGGAACATGTCGTTATCGTGCCGTATCTTTCGCGGGAGCGCTTGAAAAGGAAACAAAGGCATAGTTGTATTTCTGCCGTCTAAATTTGTAGATCAGTTGCATGGAAAATGCATTTGTCTTCACGATTCGCATCCATCGTTTTTTCAACTAAACACTGCACATCTTTAAAACGTCTCTAATACATTTCCTTTAATGTGGCTTCGTTTGCAGTTTACTCCAGCAGTCTGACGTGCGTCATTCCGTGAAGTGCGCCCTAAGTCTTTCATCAGGATAAAAGCTTCTAGAGCTTTACCCTTTTGTGAACGGCTGTAGCTAAGAGCAAGAGGTTTCAGTGTCTTACGAAAAGACTTTACGCAGACGCCAAATAATATTACATCGTTTGGTTCCATATATTGTTGTAGCATTTATTTCGTATTTCTCAAATCGATTACTTGGCTTTCTCATTTCTTGATTTTTCGTGCAATGTCATGCAATATTATTATGTAGGGCCCTACTCCTGTGAATGACTAGACGCTAGTTCACCAAAATTTAACTTCATGATTCAATCACGTAGTGCATCACTTTAGATCCCTTATCGATAGATTAGATGAAATCCGTTTTATTGGAAGACCATGTGGCTCGAAGTTAATGAGACCACCAAATAATTATTTTAAAACAGTAAAATAGTCGCTTTCTTCAACCATTCGGGCTTATCTATGTTTAACAGTTTAGAGACTGGTGCGAATGCATGTGGTTTAATGCTACGTCTGTATAATGGTTTTTATTATAACTGGCCGAAGGGAGAGAAAAACGATAGGTTTGCGCGGAACAATAGCTTTTTTGTTTTAATGTTACTGAAGGACGTCTTTGTGAAACACAACTGCACTTAATCGCGGTGACGCCTTAACTCTGCTATATTCGTTGTCTCTTGTCTCCTTCCATTTACAGATACGGAATTTTCGGCACTATTAGTAGTGTGCTTGAAAATTACTTACGAAAAACATTCAGTTAGGTGTCGCAGATACTTGTCTTCAGTTTGACTGTGTAAGCTTCGCTGAAGACTACGCGTTCATCGCTTCTTAGCGTTGTGTTACGTAGAATAAAAAATATTCGTCCGCGCATCAGAAAAGGGATTTCGAGTAAAACGAGTGTGATGCGCGTTGATACACTGATTTTGTTCTTATTGAAACCAAAGTACCCTAATTCTACTTGTAATGTAACAGTTCAGATAAAAATGTATAGCTTGGTGATACGTACGCAGGGACGTAGAATTAGGATCAGACAGCAAGGGCGTACCCAGGATCTGAACTGGGGTAACGGGGGGGCAGGTCATACTAGTCTCAGGAAACAAGGGCTCGAGACAACATACAGCACTTCTTATTAAATAAAACAGTAAACCACTGAAAAACTGCTTTTAGTAAACATTTTAAATACAAGAATGCACTTGTACAACCCGAGAAAACATGCAGCATTTCTTATTAAATAAAACAGTAAACTAGTGAAAAACTGCGAATATCTTCTGGGGGGGGGGGGGGGGGGGGGCGGCAGCTGTCCCCTCCCGCCCCTCGCTGGGTACACCCATGTCAAACAGCACTGGAGATGGAAGGCGGCAGCGATGATAGCAACGGAAAGAGTCTAATATGCAAAGTATGTCACTGTTGCTGTTATCAGTGACAAAAAAATCTGTTGACCCTTCTGTTGCTGAGAGAAATTTCACTAGAAATCACGAATATTGTGTGACGAATTCGACAGAAATGGAGTTTTGGTTTAGCATTAGTTCTACCCTACTACTTCGCTTTAAGAGCCAGCGTAACTAACGAGTCGGTAGATTGTTGCAAACCTAGTGGCTTTTATTTTCCGAAAGCTGTTCTAAACTTACACTTCATGACTTTATTAAAAAAAATAAAGATCTGCAGTAACAACGCACAGCTATTGAAATAACGTTTCTTTATGTGGATAAAGTTTCGCTGAAAGAAGTGTTACGGGGTTCACTTGTCAGAAAATAATGCAGGTTGTTGTAGTTTGTAACTGAAAGTCAGATTTATAACGCCTATTTCACTAGTAAGTACGATCAAATTCTTGTAAAATGTAGCTTAGATATCGTGCTTCATTCGGAATTCCCCAACTCCGTCAAAAGACCTGCTCTACAGATACGTCTGAAAACGCTCTCGCTTTTCAGTTACAAAGAAAAAGTCTACATTAATGACACGGCGATTACTTACATTTATGGAGGCGACAGCGCGCTTGTTGTTGTTGTGGTCTTCAGTCCTGAGACTGGTTTGATGCAGCTCTCCATGCTACTCTATCCTGTGCAAGCTTCTTCATCTCCCAGTACCTACTGCAACCTACCTCCTTCTGAATCTGCTTAGTGTATTCATCTCTTGGTCTCCCTCTACGATTTTTACCCTCCACGCTGCCCTCCAATACTAAATTGGTGATCCCTTGATGCCTCAAAACATGTCCTACCAACCGATCCCTTCTTCTAGTCAAGTTGTGCCACAAACTTCTCTTCTCCCCAATCCTATTCAATACCTCCTCATTAGTTACGTGATCTACCCATCTTATCTTCAGCATTCTTCTGTAGCACCACATTTCGAAAGCTTCTATTCTCTTCTTGTCCAAACTATTTATCGTCCATGTTTCACTTCCATACATGGCTACACTTCATACAAATACTTTCAGAAATAACTTCCTGACACTAAAATCTATACTCGATGTTAACAAATTTCTCTTCTTCAGAAATGATTTCCTTGCCATTGCCAGTCTACATTTCATATCCTCTCTACTTCGGCCATCATCAGTTATTTTACTCCCTAAATAGCAAAACTCCTTCACTACTTTAAGTGTCTCATTTCCTAATCTAATTCCCTCAGCATCACCCGCTTTAATTTGACTACATTCCATAACCCTCGTTTTGCTTTTGTTGATGTTCATCTTACATGCTCGTTTCAAGACACTGTCCATTCCATTCAACTGCTCTTCCAGGTCTTTGCTGTCTCTGACAGAATTACAATGTCATCGGCGAACCTCAAAGTTTTTACTTCTTCTCCATGAATTTTAATACCTACTCCGAATTTTTCTTTTGTTTCCTTTACTGCTTGCTCAATATACAGATTGAATAACATCGGGGAGAGGCTACAACCCTGTCTCACTCCTTTCCCAACCACTGCTTCCCTTTCATGCCCCTCGACTCTTATAACTGCCATCTAGTTTCTGTACAAATTGTAAATAGCCTTTCGCTTCCTGTATTTTACCCCTGCCACCTTTAGAATTTGAAAGAGAGTATTCCAGTCAACATTGTCAAAAGCTCTCTCTAAGTCTACAAATGCTAGAAACGTAGGTTTGCCTTTTGTTAATCTTTCTTCTGAGATGAGTCGTAAGATTAGTATTGCCTCACGTGTTCCAACATTTCTACGGAATCCAAACTGATCTTCCCCGAGGTCCGCTTCTACCAGTTTTTCCATTCTTCTGTAAAGAATTCGCGTTAATATTTTGCAGCTGTGACTTATTAAACTGATAGTTCGGTAATTTTCACATCTGTCAACACCTGCTTTCTTTGGGATTGGAATTACTCTATTCTTCTTTAAGTCTGAGGGTATTTCGCCTGTCTCATACATCTTGCTCACCAGATGGTAGAGTTTTGTCATGACTGGCTCTCCCAAGGCCACCAGTAGTTCTAATGGAATGTTGTCTACTCCCGGGGCCTTGTTTCGACTCAAGTCTTTCAGTGCTCTGTCAAACTCTTCACGCAGTATCATATCTCCCATTTCATCTTCATCTACATCCTCTTCCATTTCCATAATATTGTCCTCAAGTACATCGCCCTTGTATAAACCCTCTATATACTCCTTCCACCTTTCTGCCTTCCCTTCTTTGCTTAGAACTGGGTTGCCATCTGAGCTCTTGATATTCATACAAGTGGTTCTCTTCTCTCCAAAGGTCTCTTTAATTTTCCTGTAGGCAGTATCTATCTTACCCCTAGTGAGACAAGCCTCTACATCCTTACATTTGTCCTCAAGCCATCCCTGCTTAGCCATTTTGCACTTCCTGTCGATCTCATTTTTGAGACATTTGTATTCCTTTTTGCCTGCTTCATTTACTGCATTTTTATATTTTCTCCTTTCATCAATTAAGTTCACTATTTCTTCTGTTACCCAAGGATTTCTATTAGCCCTCGTCTTTTTAACTACTTGATCCTCTGCTGCCTTCACTACTTCATCCCTCAAAGCTACCCATTCTTCTTCTACTGTATTTATTTCCCCCATTCCTGTCAATTGTTCCCTTATGCTCTCCCTGAAACTCTCTACAACCTCTGGTTCTTTCAGTTTATCCAGGTCCCATCTCATTAAATTCCCACGTTTTTGCAGTTTCTTCAGTTTCAATCTGCAGTTCATAACCAATAGATTGTGGTCAGAATCCACATCTGCCCCTGGAAATGTCTTACAATTTAAAACCTGGTTCCTAAATCTCTGTCTTACCATTATATAATCTATCTGATACCTTTTAGTATCTCCAGGATTCTTCCAGGTATACAGCCTTCTTTCATGATTCTTGAACCAAGTGTTAGCTATGATTAAGTTATGCTCTGTGCAAAATTCTACAAGGCGGCTTCCTCTTTCATTTCTTCCCCCCAATCCATATTCACCTACTATGTTTCCTTCTCTCCCTTTTCCTACTGACGAATTCCAGTCACCCATGACTATTAAATTTTCGTCTCCCTTCACTACCTGAATATTTTCTTTTGTCTCGTCATACATTTCATCAATTTCTTCATCATCTGCAGAGCTAGTTGGCATATAAACTTGTACTGCTGTAGTAGGCATGGGCTTTGTGTCTGTCTTGGCCACAATAATGCGTTCACTATGCTGTTTGTAGTAGCTAACCCGCACTCCAATTTTTTTACTCATTATTAAACCTACTCCTGCATTACCCCTATTTGATTTTGTGTTTATAACCCTGTAGTCACCTGACCAGAAGTCTTGTTCCTCCTGCCACCGAACCTCACTAATTCCCACTATATCGAACTTCAACCTATCCATTTCCCTTTTTAAATTTTCTAACCTACCTGCCCGATTAAGGGATCTGACATTCCACGCTCCGATCCGTAGAACGCCAATTTTCTTTCTCCTGATAACGACGTCCTCTTGAGTAGTCCCCGCCCGGAGATCCGAATGGGGGACTATTTTACCTCCGGAATATTTTACCCGAGAGGACGCCATCATCATTTAATCATACAGTAAAGCTGCGCTTAGATATGCAGAAACCACAATTGGGAGGGCCGGCCGGTGTGGCCGAGCGGGTCTACGCGCCTCAGTCTGGAACTGCGCGACCGCTACGGCTGCAGGTTCGAATCCTTCCTCTGTCATGGATGTGTGTGATGTCCTTAGGTTAGTTAGGTTTAAGTAGTTCTAAGTTCTAGGGGACTGATAACCTCCGCTGTTAAGTCCCATAGTGCTTAGAGCCATTTTTGAGCAATTGGGAGGTATTATTCGTCACTGTCGGTAACCGTCTTTTGGCTGTGACTGTCAATTTTTTATGTCGTTTACACTCCTGGTCTTTTCTTCTGGCGCCCAGAGAATATTTTCTTTCCGTCTCAGGTCCCTCTGCAGTAAATCATGACGACCACATGGGAGCTATAAGCGACAACAGTCTTCTGTTGCGGATGACGCTCACAGGGGATTCGATTCTGAGCACCTGAGTTCGAGCTGTTGCATACAAGGACAGGGATGCTGCTCTGAAATCAAGGACTGCGTTAAAGGAGAATGGCTTACCGAAAAATTCTTATATTCATGAATTGTTACTGTGATTACTATAGAGCCTGTCTCCCACAGTCAAAAGCACCACTGTCATGCTTCAAATATTTGCCTGCCACCCAGGAAAATTGTTTATTGCGTACTAGTCTTCGTTGAAATAGATACTGCAACGCCAAACTGCCGTAGCGACATTGTTATATACATTTCTCCAAACATATCCGTTGTTCTGCGTCGAGTTCAGTATGTGTGTGTGTGTGTGTGTGTGTTTCAATTGAAGTTCCTACCAATTTTTGTTTTGATGTCTCTTAAAATCCCCACATTGGATTGGAGTCACATTGCTCCAGAGACGGATAACAGTTCAACCTGTGAACGCTCCATCCTCGTCCTCAGCGCCTGAAAGATGTAAGAATACTTAAGTTTAAATATTAAGTAAATGAAATACGCAAGCAGTAAAGGTCCTTCCATTGCATTCTTTTGACTGATATGTTTAACTTGTAAAAGACTTTATCAGGACCCATTTCATGGAATAAATAAATCAGATTCACCCACAACAATGCGTTCACCGAAGAGCTCTTTTCGCGTCTACGCCATATTTGACAGGAGGTACAAAAAAAAAAAAAAAAAAAAAACTTCTCCGCCTATTTTGTGTGTTAAACTTCTCCTAAATTCAGTGGATCCTTTCAGGAGATTCTGTCCATTGACTAACCCTCGTCGGGAAGGCTGAGTTTTGGTAGTTCTTTCTCGACGAAGGTCCTAGAGTGCTCCGTTCGTAAACTTAGTGCCTATCGCTTGTTTCCTAACATAGAAATTGCAAATAATGCAGTAAAGATCTCTCCTGTTTTTCCCCTTTTCACTCGAACTGGAACTTGGTTCTAAAAAGTGATGCATCCTGTAAGAGGTCACCAAAATGAAGACTGTTGTTAAATTTGTATTGTCCTCGTAAAGAATTACAGGAGAGCTGCATCTTGTATGTGAGCTTAGTGGGTTAGTTCTACTGGTAGGCAAACATTCTTTCAGTACTATGCCCATATTGCTCTCGTGAATCATAACGTTGCCCAGAACAAACGCTTCGCCCATTGGTCTTAAGCGAATCACCTTCTAGTTACCTCGACTCCGTCAGAGTCAGTGCACTTCTGAAAATTCCTGGCATTGTGCCTGACGCGTATGTACGCGCTGATTAATTGCCCACCAGTAATGAACGTGGGACAACCAACAGTAGAAAGACAGGTTTTGAGGTGGTAGTCTGAGTAAATATAGTACCACATAAAAAAGCTGTACTCAGACCACATCTTGCATTGAGAAAAATAGCAGCTGGAAATGCTAACAGATCATCAAGTAATGCATTCATTGCGGATAATAGTGTACGACCTACATCTTTTCGAAGATGAGTTGGTTCAGAAGTTTTGCGAGGATGTTACCCCATTTCTGCCCTCAAAATGGTTTTAATGTCCTTATGGTTCCCAGGTAATGATATCCTCCTCGCCACGCGTCTATCAATAGTGTCCCATGCATTTAGTTAATCTTGAGCTGGGTAATTTTGCACACTGTCCTGTGTGCAAGATGTTCTCACAAACTAGTCTCACATCAACGTTGGCTGATGTATATGGATGGTCGGTGTCCTCGAAATTTAAATTAAGAATTGACTGCACCGGTAAAGAGGCGAGTATATCTTCCAATTTTCTTGGTGCAATACCATTCTCCTGTGATTACTGTGAAGAAACCTGAGGTATTCTTGTATTTCTCATGATACTTCCCGCACTAGCACTCTACCATCTACTCTCATTGTTACTTTCCACAGACGCTTGTTAACAAGAAATGGGAATAATCTGAGAACATCATCCTGATGAGCGGTTGTTTGTCCTTCGCACGATGTTCAGTAAGCCAAAGTAGTACGGCCCAGATGTAGTAGGGGATCAGTGGATCTCCGTAGGCCTCCGAGCATTCTTATATGTGTTGTCTGAAATGGCCGCGAGGAGAATATGGTTGATCTAAGGAGAAGCGCGACCGTAAGTAATCTGCGCACGAGTGTTGGATCTGTATGTTATAGCCATTAGGGATATGTAAAAGTCTTGTCGTAATGACGAGTACCAGACGATCTACAAAAACAAGAATTAGAGCTGCTGAAGGCATGAACAACACATTGACGAGGCGTGTTCTGTGCTAGCAGTTACTCCATCTATATTACTTACAGCATGGGCAAATCACAGGAAAACACCATGTCAGGTTATATTTCTGCCAATGTATTCTTAGGCGAAGCAGTGAAGAGCTACAGTTCATCATTTGCATTTGCATATATTGTATTGCACTACTGCCTTCTAAATTGACGTTTGCAACCTGTGACCAAACAAACGGAAAGATGTCATCGCAATCTGATGCAAGAAGCTATAGAGGGGCCGAGCTGAGGTGACAGAAGGCTCCACCCTGGTACTATAGCGGGGTTAGTTACCACATGTACACCCTTGATGCTGCTGACAGGGCCGGAATACTGTCGACAGAGCAAAGTGTGGGGGCCAGACTATCTCAGTGGTGACCCGAATTACTGTACGTCCGAGCCTGATGGAACTGCACTACTTCCTTGGCCTACGTGAGGAAGAGTGATGTCCTATCATAACACGAATGGGACGAACTATCTTAAATGCCACCCTTTACAACTATGCATTGCCTGTCGCAATCTGCAGCCAGCTCAGGGAGGTACTCCACGCTAGTCATCGACCTGATGCGGGTCACCCAACACACTGCTATTGGACGCCGCCTCTGCTACCTGCGGCCCTACAGACTGCGCCTCTTCCTGGTGCCACCAGGAGCTGAACTGTTACCTTACAGCTGGGGGCCATCTGCCGGCAGACTTGAGCCGACTTCAGGGCGCCTGCGTGAGAGTCCATGGTTCGTACCTGACCCAGACTTGTTGCCGAGCAGCCGCCTGCTCTGCGTGCACACAATCTGCTATGGCAGGCTTCTATATGCGACCCACTGTCGTTGGATTCTGCGGTGAGGCCCTTTGTTCGCCTCCACCCTCGGGTGCTTCCTGCGCTGAGTCGCTCATCTGCCCCATACGGTGTGACCATCTTGTTACGCAGCACGTTTGCTAGGACTGACGCAGTACTACGCCCCTCCGAGGTGCTGACAATTAGCTTTCGTCACCGCTGCCGCCCACCTGGCGTGGCGACTTCGTGCGCTGGCCTTCCTCAAGGCCGCGTGCTGAGCTGAGGACACATCACTGCCCTAGGCCTAAGAGCGTCCCTAGTCGCTGACCACAGCAAGACAATTTTTCAACAGCTGTGCTGTGTGCAAAGAATAAATAACGGCGGCCATTCACTTGGCTTCCAGTACCTGCTGCCCCCTCCAAACCTCCTGCATCGTCATCGCGACATGCAACAAGGCGATTACCATACAAGTCATCGTGACATCCGCTAAAACTGTAATAATAAATGAACACAGTAACAACGTGCGGGCAGATGCAAATTCTATAGCGATCATGGAAACAAACCAACAGTTTCAACAGCTTCGCCTGTGTGTGTGTGTGTGTGTGTGTGTGTGTGTGTGTGTGTGTGACGAACTAAAAGGGCCGTTCATGTTACCAGACAAGTTAACAGGTACTGTTTCCACATTATCACAAACATCTGCGTGACAGATCATCCGTAGAACGCAGGGACTAGCCAGGTGTTTTCGAACTTGTTTGTGATTTCACAGGAAAGGGGGGGGGGATCTGCAAGATGTCTAGTAGGAATGAATGATAACCGCATCGAATATGCCCTGCAGTGTCGACAGACAGACAGACAGCTGCCACAGACTGGCCCACACCTCAGTCAGCACTTGTTTCCGGACATTAATTTGTAGATTTTTTTTCTCGATTCGGTCAGTACTCTCGCCTTTAAGACTGTGGGAAATTTCATTTTATACCCTCTGTATATGTAAATTCAGCAATACCTTTCTTGCTGAGATAACAGAACCATTTTGATAAAATTGCATTCGAGTTCTACATATGTGCGGACGACAGAATTTTCTTTAGCAGGCAAGGAAGGAGATGACGTAACGTAGACCCCGATTTCTAGTTGTATGCCAGTACCTTGGAGTAATATCGGAACATCTGTACTTTGTCATATGTAGTGAGAGCACAGAATACTATATATCGAGCATTTGGAGCAGCAAGTTCAGACACCTTTATTGCACTCCAATCTCTTGTTTTGTCGTCGGTATTAGCTGTTCGTTTCTTGTCTCGCCGAAAACTTGGTGCTAACGTCGTCATTTCTAGTCTCTAACGTAACTGTTTCTAAATGATATGTCGGTTCTTTCTTAGATCCTGAGACATGCTGGTGCTCCCTTTCTCTAATATATGTGATATTCAGTACACTGGTAATGAAACCACTTAGCGACTTCCAACAAACTTAACACACAATTTCACACCTGTTCTAAACTTTATCTCTCTTACTTGCTTAACGTCAGGTATTTAAAGCTTTGACTCATTTGTGAAGTAATAAGTTTGGATCTGTTTTATACACAGAATCTGGGGATTTACTGGTTTAACAGAACGCACTTGTAACACGGGCCAAGACTTCGTATAACTTTGTAAGTGCATGATGCGAGGAAGTTTCAGAAACAGTAAAACCACGAAACTTCGGTTATACGGAACAGTACTTGCTTTTTTTGTATCAGGAAAACAACAAGGTAAGATTGTCGCTCGCCTACGTCGGGTTTAATTTGCATGTTGACGAAGTAAAGAAGAGAAAGAAAAGGAGGTACTTTTTGGACTAAAGTTTCAGAGAACATAATGGCGGCAATACAGAGTCTTAGTAAATCCTCTCCTAATGGCAAAGACAGAGAGTTAACAGAACTACCGTAGTACGTACCAGTAAACCCTCTATTCTTTAAAGACTCGAACTCCAGTATTTGAGAATCAGAGCACTTATCGACTTTCAACAAACGTCACACACAATTTCAAACCTTCGTGAAACTTTTTCTCGCCGGCACCCTTCAAATGACAGGAAAAACGTCTATCGCTTACTATTTTTCGCCATTCTTGCGGTAAAAGTTCAGCATTAGTCATGAAGTTTTTATTTATAAATCTTTGCTATTAACTGTATTCGCAACACACTTTGCGGACATTATCTACATAGAGCCTACTCCAGGAGAAGTGCTCAGTATTTAGGGATATGATAGGAAACGTCATTCGAAGCAAGAAAGTATGTTCTAAAATGCATACCTTAAGAGCTATTAGCACTTACTCATCTTTGCTGTTGTGAAACGCTTCTATTCTACTGAACAAGTGCTCATAGCTTTTAAGTAATGCACATTAGAGCCAATGTTTGAGATTTTTTTTGCTTCCAATGATCGTTCCAGTCATCTCTGAATTTTGACCATTCCTCCTGCGACAGCCTGAATGTTATTGAATGTACCTTCAGAATTATATCATTGTACGACACTTAGTTCAGAAGATACGTCATAGGCCGGACGCGGTGGCCGTGCGGTTCTGGCGCTGCAGTCCGGAACCGCGAGGCTGCTACAGTCGCAGGTTCGAATCCTGCCTCGGGCATGGGTGTGTGTGATGTCCTTAGGTTAGTTAGGTTTAAGTAGTTCTAAGTTCTAGGGCACTTATGACCTAAGATGTCGAGTCCCATAGTGCTCAGAGCCATTTGAGCCAAGATACGTCATAAACGTTCAGTCGCGTGAGATACTTGCTTTTGCTTAACATGGAGCACAATTTACCCACACTACATTTATCCTGTGTTTCATAATGAGAGCTCTTAGCGACATCCCACAAACTTAAAGCATTGTTTCAAATTTCTTCTAAGATTTTTCTCGCTTACATGAATAACGTCAATTATTTAACACATTAACTCATTTGGAAAGTGACCAGACATCTGAAGCTGTTATATACGTGGGTATTTGCACATCGTCAGCTACGCAAAAACACACACACACACACACACACACACACACACACACACACACACACACACAGTTTCTAACTGTAATACTTATTGTATTAAACTTTTAACGTAAGATTATACCTCCTAATGAGTTGGTTGACGGCATTTCCAGTTCGTAAATTCGGTTAATAGCCACGCGAAATAATGGAAATCAAATTTTTGTTGCCCCTGGAAGCCGTTAGATAGATAACATAAAGTGGGATTGGGTTTATGAGACCATGGTGGGTCGCTGTAGGGAGCTGGCTCCACATCTGCATAAAAAAGACTTTTGAGACCTCTAAATTCCATGGAGGGGGAGGGGGGCGATGAGCTCGACGCCACGTTCAATTACATCTCAGGTGTGTTCGATCGGGTTCAGATGTGGCAAGTTGGGGGGGGGGGGGGGGAGAGGGGGGAGTAGCACAGCAATTGGAACTACCCAGTGTATTCCCTGAACCACCCCATCACGTTCCTGGCCTTGTGATGTGGCGCATTATCTTGTTGAAAAATGCTACTGCCGTCGGGAAACATGATCGTCATGAAGGGATGTACGTGGTCTGCAAGCAGTGTACGATACTCCTTGGTCGTTGTGGCGCCTTGCGCGACCATTACTGGACACATGGATGCCCACGTGAATGTTCCCCAGAGCATAATGATGACACCACTAGCTTGTCTCCGTCCCGCAGCACAGGTAAAAAAGGAGCTGTCAGCCTGGAAGAGACGGATTCGCGCCCACCCATCGGCATGATGAAGTAGTTACTGTGGTTCATCAGACCATGCAACGCTCTGCCACTGTGTAGTGTCTATGGTCACGTGCCCATTTCAGTCGTGGTGTTAACTTTGGCACATGCATGGGTATTCGGCTGCGGAAGCGCATCGTTAAGCTGGCCGCAAGATGAGACGCAGGTCCGTGAGGTGATGCAGGGTGACTCACGGTGAGTTTTTGCGAACCACACAACTGAATGGTCCTGCGCACGTTAGAGCGCAGCGTGACGTGACGCAGTTCCTGCGCTTGGTGACCCTGCGGATCGCAGTGTCCTGTACGCAGTTTACTGCGAGGCTCACGGTGGTTCTGGCTGTTGGTAGTTCGAAATGGAGGAAAAGCTAATTGAAGCCGTACGTCTTCGCAAAGTTCTGTATGATACAAGCCATGAAGATTACTTGAAAACGAAGCTGAAAGCTGTGAAGTGGGAGGAAGTGGCCAAGGAAACGGACACTTTTCATCATCTAATTCCTTAGCTAAACCGAATTCCCCATGACTTAGTCTTCTTTCCATGTACGCACTTTTTTCTGCTTTTTGTTTCATCAAAGCGATGTAACACACCGTTTCGAACTCTAACTCAGAATCGGAATCCAATTCTGAACTTATATCTATTAACATAGCAGAAGTAGTCGCCATCTCTGCCAGAGCCAAAGTTCCTCAGCGAACTGCGTATTGAAACTGTGATCCAACTTGCGATGATTGTCGCCGTGACTCAGGCTGCCGCGAGGAATTTGGCGTGAGCCCTCCTGCGTCACCTCACGGGCCTGCGTCTCATCTTGCGGCCCGCCTTACGGGTTTCCTTTGCACTGAGAGTCTAGACACCCTTGTACTTCGCCCAGCATGAAGGTCTTGATGTTCATAGCGCGCCGCTTGCCGTAGTTTACCAGTCAGCCCTGCTTACAGCGTCCGACATATGCAATGAGGAGTAGCCGCCCAACCCCACGGTGTCGGGAAGTGGTTTCGCTTTGGTTTCTTCACGTGTTGAAGACACTCACCACAACATTGCTCGAACACCTGCAAAGTCGTGTAGTTTCCGAAATGGTCGTGCCGAGCCTCCGGGCTACCACTATCTGCCCTCGGTCAAACTCAAGATAGTCCGCGCATTTTCCCCATTCTACATACGGTCAGCGCACTCACTAATATTCGTGTGCACCGTGCAAGCAGTCATCTCTCGCCAAGTGTCGCTGCTATCGCCTGGACATGTTTACATAGGCAGTAAGTCGGTGTTGATAATGCTCTGGCTTATTATTGTCGATAAGTAATATAATTTTATAGACTATAAAATACAAAGGTACACACATGAAAAACTACCATTTGACGTGTACTTTTAGTGACGCTATTTGTTGAATATGTATGTTATCGTTTGTAAGCAAACTGTAGAATTATATCAGTCGTATACAGGGTTCCAAAATTGCATTTCCCGAGAAAATCCATTATTTGCAAGAAAGAAACAAGGCTGTCCTTCCATACTCGACAGGAAAAGTTTATTTGTACTTCTTCGTACTCATTTTAGAAGCAGTTCCTTGTTTATTTAAAATACATGGCGACAAGGGATATGTTTGAATCATCACACCACTACCAGAAACTCCATTCGGTTGATACTCGCCTCTTGGAGGAAGGAATTCGCGATGTAGTTGTAGTACGATCGTGCGTTATCGTCTTCATAGAAGAACCCTTCGTCGAAATGTTTATTGCAGAGCTAGACAGTAGGTTGGAAAAGCCTGCCCCTATACTGCACAAGCTCTGAGATTACCTTAGAGTGTAACGAAAGGCGTTCTGTAGCCGAACATCATAACAACTCAAAACGTGGCGGACCCACCTTCCTATTGAACCTGCGGTATTTCACGCCTGGCTGCCTCGACACTCTTCTAAGGCCGAATTTACACCGTGCGCGATGCGATGCAATGCTGAGTCGAGCGCTGGCGCTGAATTCAAGTGGCAACGGAGGGGCTTTGTTTAACAATGGAACAGCACGGCATCCGTTTGGACTGTAGGCTAATCCGAGCGATGCGGTGCGACCTAATCGCAAGCGAGTTCGTGTTTAGTGCTATCTTATCCAGCGATTTCTTGCGATGGACGTTGAAAGGCTCAATAATAATGAGCGTGAACGTCCCATGTTGAGCGATCAGAAAATTTTTTTACATCAAGCTTGGAATGAAGTAGCCTAAGATGGTGGAACGGACTGTAAGTAAAAAAAAAAACGAAAATAAATAACTACCATAATACTACAAATAAGTAACACGAAACGTATCATACATAAATTACGTACAGATTTCATCATTTTCGTAATGAAATGATGGCCACAATAGGTAAAGTATTCAATAAATTGTCATTAAACATGTTTGCATTAATGACTGTTGACATAGTTTATGAACGCCACTCTGATACTCGTCGCTCTTCTTGAAGCGCTACTATATGATCTGTCATTTTAAAATCATGTTACCAAAGCATTATTTTTGACTATGTAATTGTCAGCACACAAGTGAAGGGAGACGTCCAGTCCATCTTCATCGATTATTATGTCGGGCAGGACGAATATACTCTGAATAATATGGCAGCATATTTTACAGAAGTTCCAGTTTAAATTCGGCAAAGAAGCCACTTGCTGGTCATAATTGAGGACGTGCTGTCCACCACCGTTATTGCCCTCGATAGTCCAGTCCAGGAAAGATATGCATTAAATTTTCCAATAGGGAAAGGCTTCATATCCAGTCAGCAGATATCAGGACTGTACTGAAGTACCGGATAGTTCTTTCGGTGGTGGCCAGTTTTGCGGAACGTTCAAAATATTGTACAAATAACTTGCGCCAAATGTCCTGCCATCTGATGGCTCGCCACAACTTCCAACGTCAGTTTCCATTAATCAGCAGTTAGCATCGGTTACACTACTAAAGTGAGTGAAATTATTATTATTTTGCAATTGTAGTACGTTGTCCTAGAATGGGAGGAGGTAGGGAGGTGGGGGACGGCGGGGTCACATAATCCGAAAGTGCTTGCTGTCAGTGGCACTACACAACTCGGAAAATTTCAGTTGGCATACAAGTGCTGTGCAACGGTTTGAAACTGTTGTGTGGTAGGAGGAGGCAGGTGTACAGGGCTCAGAATTTTCCGTATTGTAGCGCACATGTCGTGCCACTGTAGTTAGATTCCTCCGAAATGACTGACGTGCATTGAAAGACAAATATCTAAAAAATAATGAAAAGAGATGAACAATGCAAAGTGTCTTTTCATGGTTTCCAGTAATGTGCTAGGGAAAAAAATTGCGTTGGGTATAAAGTCCTGTGAATTACGTATGCATATCTTCATGTTTGTATTTCCAGGCGAAGTGGTGAAGACTAAGTGGAAATGTTCATGGCTCACGTTCCACTCGCAATTGAAAAAAGACCCTTGTAAAACGTTCAGGAGACAAAGGTGCCTCGCCAGCGTTCCAGTCCAGTTGACCGTGGTACGAGGTACTGATGTTATTGAGAGACAGTGTTACTCCTCGGCAAACTCAAAGCGATATTTTACATAGGAAAGAACCGCATCTAAGTACGACGACGTACAGTTGCCAACGGCTGTTAGAGATGGACAGACTGTTTCGGCTGACGAGAGCACCACTGTCCATTATAAGCCAGCTGTTCAAGGCTGTCAGAAAGTCCAGAAGGCAGTTTTTCAGTGCCTCGATCGTCACTCTGCCCATACGCGGAAAACCAAAATAAAGACCAAGGAAATCTACAAATATGAAGTTGAAGTTGGTGGGTACGGAAAAACAAAAGTTGGAGCATATAAATAAAAAAAAATGTCAAAATCGGAGACGCAAGATGACAATTATCTTTCTGTACTGAGTTTTCTACCCATTATGCGAAAACTATCGCCTGAAGCTCAATTGAGAACTAGACTTGAAATGCAACACATTTTACTGGAAGAACGGCAACATTCTTCAACACCTTGCACTGCACGTCCTTCCATGACGTGTTAGAAGCCTGAAAAACCTCAAACTGAAATCGTCATTTCAAATCCCAAAGCTTACGGAAACGTCGATACTTAAAGTGAACTGTCATGAACATTATTTCCACTCCCTTTCAGCTACGTTATAATTTATAAAATATGGTGAATACAACACAAATTGTAAATTTTTGTAACAAAAAGTGTTTGTGAACTTAATGTGTACTTACCTGATGGATAAGTTTATCTTGTCAGGTAATAGCCTTCCAGAAATTTATGTTCCGCTTCTAAAATCTACTTCAGAAAGACGATACTGTATATTCAAATTTGTTTGCACTCATTCTGAGGTAATCCCAAAATTTATTATCATATTTTCTCAAGTCACTAAACAAACGATGGAATTAACCTACAGTCCTCTTCTCGTTCTTGGTTTTAGGCACTATTCCGGGACTGTCTTGACTTCTGAGAACAATGTTTTCTACTAAAAACGAATTCACTGGGTCGATGAAAAAAGACATCGTTCTAAGACAGCTCAACAACTACTGCTTCCATTGGGCAGGTCGCGCTGCGTCGTACACACTGTGAACGCTCACTGCGTCGCATTGCTTTGGGGAATCAGCTTCGCGTCGCATCGCATAACATCACGGGAAGCGTAAATTCTGGCTCAGACGATCATGAGGCATCAGATATACTGTGTTCTCGTCGGTGAAGGGAAGACATTGCCATTGATCCAGGTTCTATTTCAGCTGTTTCTCTGCCCAATTTCCAAGCTGCAAGGATATGTGGTGTTGTTCATAGTGAAGGCCAAGGTTTTTTTTTGCAATTAGTAAATTGCATACGGCATGGTATATGGCTGATGGATACGCCACTTGTACCTGCACAAGGGAAGTGCCAGCCTCACCCGCGTTGCATTACACGTTAAGCTTCCCGAGAGAGAATCAGCTGTCGGTGTGTAGTTTCCATTATTGGAGGTCCTCTATTTTCATTGGAGCAGATTTTCTTTCGCAGTTCGCGAAAACGTTAGGTGCTAGTTGCACAAACTTCTCAATGTCAGTGTCAAATGACTGAGAGGACCACACTGTTAAAGCAGGATGTATCCACATTGTATTCATGTTCACTTCTCGATTTCTTACCTTTGTGTTTGGACATTATGAAGAGAATCATCAGCGAATCTGTTAGTCTCCATGTTTTTATGTTGTCATAGTGATTATTTCGTGCGTCCCTAGTGTATTTGCTGTCGTTAGTTGCTGATCAGATATACACTATATTCGATAAAAACGGTTATACAAAGAAAGAAACTGAAGTGATGGCGGGTAGGAAAACATACCTGTGTTTGTTACGAGAGATTTCCGATACCTGCAAAAACTTCAAAAAAAAAAAAAAATACCTAGTCTGCAGTGTGAAATACCGGCAGTAAGAGCGTTAACTCGCTATCAAAATCTGAAAATAGATGTGGGACACCACAGTGAATTATGAATACCCACGATGCAGCTTCATGGCGAGAAGCAAGTACGCTATTATTATGTTTCCCTTTGACGTTCAATTATTTATGCAGCACAGCCTGCATGCCATTTCAGAATGTACTTCGGTGGCAATAATAAGCCTGAAAAGCTATATTGTGCTTAGATACTATTCTGTCCCTCAAAGTTGATGTCAGTCCTCCTCCTTGTGTGTGATCATAAAGCAAATGTGGAAAGGATTTTTATCAAAGAAAACAGAAAAATTGTTACAGTATCATAGGCGGAATATAGAAGCATTCCTTTCTTAGTGCAGACGTGTAACTACAAGGCTTTCCTCACAACTTCGTTTAATTGGGATGCTTTTTGCAATCGATTACCCGGCGGCTTTAATTGTCTCCTCTAGCTGTGAGCTGATGTGTTACTCGCCACAGACTGTGCCGCGTCGTCTCTCTCTCTCTCTCTCTCTCTCTCTCTCTCTCGATGTGACGGAGAACAGGTGATATGTGAGTGCTCTGGCTTCTGGCTTCTTTCTCATTACAGGCGCCTATCGGCTGGGTAGAAATCGATTGCGCGCCCGTTCGCTCCACTACGTTTTATCAACGGCAACCCCACGAAAAATTGTCTGTCTTCCTGGCGGCACTCCACTAAATTTTAGTGTTGACCCACATTTTCATGTTAACGTCTGTACATACTTGATCTATGCTACGGCCGGGCGATCGCGGTATACCCAGTACCTTTATACCCTGTATCGCTGGTTCTTTCTCCTCCATCTTGAGTGAATCTGTGATCGACGCCCAAGGACACATTCACCGGTGTGGTTCTGTCAGCAAAGAAAAACTAATGAGAGTGCTTAACAATGCCACAAAACACTTACAAAAATTACTTTCAGTCTAAATTACAACGGAGATTTTCTGAGATACGTATATCTAGATATTTTACCTATCAACAAATGAAACTTTGACTCATTTCTCACAGAAATTCATTTCAATAAAGCTTTACTGTGTTCGTTAAGGGGAATGAAACTGTCGCTTTTATCTGCACCCTTGTCGCATCTTAGGTTGGGGTTAGTGTTCTAGCAAACAATCATGCGCTTTTTCCGTTGTCTTAACTTCTACTTGTCTCCAAACACGTCATTTTCATTGGTGACAATTTCATCTTCTTCTATTAAATTGTTATGAATAAAGTCTAGATTATGTATTTTTGTACTAACAGCAAGTTTCAATAGAATTCAAATGTGAAACATGGGAAGGTATAAAGCGGTGGTGGAACGCAACTTAAAATTACACAGAAAAGTAAATAAATTAACAGCCGTGCGGTGGATAGTGTCATTTAGGACGTTTATAGAAAACACTAACGGCAGGAAAAGAAGATTCTGCACAGTTTACATTCTTTCGTCGTCCTCACACGCTTTTTATCGGAGAGAACGGCTCGTTGTAGCATCATGCATTTTATTAGAGACAGTAATTCTTTAAGGGACTGGAGGTAGATTCGTTCCTCTGAGAGATACACGTTCAAGTTACGCCCCAGGCTTTCTCAGGGAAGCGTATCGTGGTTTATTCGTACGGGAGAAGCAGATAAGAGAGAATAATTAGAGCGCTTGCGAAATCTTCCTTTCTTTCAGTCTCTTCTAACCCTGTAGCTGTGTATCTTCTCAGAAACGCATTATCTAAGCTATATTATTTCATGCATAAATAGGCAGAATAATTAAGAGGAAGACGGAGAGATATCTTTCAGAAGCTCCAGCTTTTTAATCACATCTTTACAATCTTTTTTATACCTCGTGACACTTGAGTAACAATAAAAATTAGAAAGAAACGAACCCAGAACTGATGATAAATCCTGAATGTACTGTCCTATTGTAGTGATACTGCGAATACATAACATTTCTTTGCACTCGTTAATCATTTTCCAGGATTAAGTGATAAAAGGAGAGCATATAGCTGTAAACGTGATTCGAACGTAGATTCATTAAGCAACAGGGATAGTATGTAACCAGATAAAAAAAAACTGTCGCAGGAAAATCGGAAATTAATTTGAGAGTAGTTGTGAAATGTAAATTTCACCGCGTGGAATATCAAGTAATAAAATGTTTCGGGCTGTTATGCGGTGGTCGAATGGATTTCACATTTAAAACCAGCATTTCGCTCCATACTGCGGACAGCCTTTGAGTGTCAGATTCACACCCTGGGTCACTACTGACTGCAGCAAAATTCCGTTTATGCGTGCTTCAGCGCAGTGGCCTGACGTCACACGTTTTGAAAAAAAAAATGGTTCAAATGGTTCAAATGGCTCTGAGCACTATGGGACTTAACTTCTAAGGTCATCAGTCCCCTAGAACTTAGAACTACTTAAACCTAACTAACCTAAGGACATCACACACATCCATGCCCGAGGCAGGATTCGAACCTGCGACCGTAGCGGTCGCGCGGTTCCAGACTGTAGCGCCTTTAACCGCTTGGCCACCACGGCCGGCCCACGTTTTGAAAACCCGAGCGCAATTGCTGTTACTATCACCCCATGGTGTTAAGACTGGTACACATCTTCTCCAGCAAAGGGATACGAATGTCATTCAATTTCACGACCTCCTCTTTCCTAATGAAATTTCTGGGGTGCTTTTCAGTCTCCATGGCCTCTCTTTATAGCCTCTCATCGTGTCAGCTTGTGTCTGCCAGGACTTGAGTCCGGTCAAAACTAAATCTGGTGGTCTCCTGGCTGCAAACCATGTACCACAACAGCTGTACAGTCAATCTTCCCCCTCTGCAATGACCCTTGTGCTGTTCTAGTCGTGTTTTGACCGTTCTTTTCGTGGTACGTATGTACACTTCCTCACAATTGCACGGAATCCTATAAATTTCTGCATTTTACATCGGTTTGCGAGCGCCCTTGGCCAATTTTAGATGATTTTCTATCTTCCGGTGGATTTGTAGATTACCACGTTATCTGTCTAGAAGATTTTTCCTATGCGGTCAGTATAGTCCATAATTTAAAAATGCATATAAACAGTCACAACCGCACTAAGCTTTTCTTTCGTGTGAGGTTACCGGTTTCTGTCCGTTTTAGACCGACTTCAGACCCACACCATGATGGTAGATGGTGACTGTGAACGGAGCAGGCGCTACACCTCCACTGTTGGCAGTTAGCGTTTGTGGAGGTGTAGCACCTGCTCCGCTCACAGCCACCATCTACCATCATGGTGTGGGTCTGAAGTCGGTCTAAAACGGACAGAAACCGGTAACCTTACACGAAAAAAAGTTTATTGCGATTGTGACTGCTTATATTCATTTTTAAATACTAAGTAAACCGGTGTACTCCATGGAGACACATGTTCTAAAAATTACTAATAGCCCTAATGAAGGCAAGAGAACTTTAGACTCCACAGGCGCTTATGTATCACTATGATTTGTGCGCGGTGGTTTTACGTTGATGACGCCTGCTATGTTTATTTGCTGTTGTATCTTCGCAATTTTGAAGCTGCTAGGTTAGTTTCGTGTTAATCATGTCTGCTCTGCTGTCTATTTGCACCAAAGAAGAGCAACGTTCCGTGATCCGTTTTTTGTGGTCGGAAGGCATATCAGGGGCCGAAATTCTTCGAAGACTTTCGGTATAGTACGGGAACAGTGTTTTGCCACAGCGGAGTGTCTACGAATGGATTGAAAAATTGGGAAATGGTCGCTCA
Organism: Schistocerca piceifrons; assembly: GCF_021461385.2. Taxonomy (NCBI): domain Eukaryota; kingdom Metazoa; phylum Arthropoda; class Insecta; order Orthoptera; family Acrididae; genus Schistocerca; species Schistocerca piceifrons. Next base: position 701,860,736 of record NC_060138.1, read on the forward strand.
AGTGTTACGCACGATGGAGCCGGACCACCGTTTGCCGCCACAAATGAAGAAACCATTGAGCGTTCACGTTAAATGATTCTCTTAGGCAGACGATCAACTATTGACGAAGTGGCAAATCGTCTGCAAATTAGTCACGGTTCTGCCTAAGAAATCATCCACAACAGACTTGGGTTTCATGAAATTTGTGCAAGATGGGTCCCAAAACAACTCACACAGTTGCATAAACAAACGCGCTTGGACATCTGCAAAAAAATTTGGATCGCTATGGTTACGAAGGGTACAACTTCTTAGACAGGATCATTACTGGTGACGAAACATGGATCCATCATTACGAACCGGTGAGTAAACGGCAGACTATGGAATGGAAACATCCAAATTCGCCGTGCAAGAAAAAATTCAAGACCCAACCATCCACGGGAAAACTGATGCTTACGGTTTTTTGGGACGCACAAGTTCCAGTAATGGACCATTATCGGGAAAGGGGCACAACAATAAACAGTGTACGTTACAGTGAGATGCTTACTGCCAGGCTAAAGCCTGCAATTAGAAGCAAACGCCGAGGATTTCTATCAAAAGGTGGTGTGTTGTTGCACGACATTGCCCGTCCGCACACTGCTGCCCACACTGCTGAAATGCTCCAGAAACTCAAATTTGAATTATTGGATCATCCTCCATATAGTCCCGATCGTGTCCCTTCTTACTATCACTTGTTTGGTCCACTCAAAAAGGTATTACGGGGCCGTCGATTTGCCTCTGACTAAGCAGTGAAAGAAGCAGTGCATTCCTGGCTCTAGCTCAACCGAGAACCTTCTTTTATGAAGGAATCAGGAAGCTTGTACAACGATCGACCAAGTGCGTTGAAACGCAAGGAGCCTGTGTCGAAAAATGATGTAATTGTAAGTTTCATATTTGATAACCATAAAATTTTATAACTACCTGGCGGATAATAATTGACTTGCCCTTTTACAAAACCTCATGCTGCACGGGAGTCCTATTAGTATACTCCGTGGATCACACAAATCGACCGATATTCTTCCGCAAATAATAGCGCAGTATAATTGAACCAAACATTGCATAGTAAAAATGAGATCACCCAATGTTCGTGATAAGACACGTAGACACAGCGTATTAAAATGCTAGATTCACTCAAACAGCAATTTAATGTAGGTGATTTAGCACATACTTGAAAACAGAACATGGTATTTGAGAACTCACATATGCCACACTGGTCAACCAAGACATTCACAGTTCCCAAAGTGCAGAGAACAAATCCTAGAACTCACCTTTTACAGGACAGCAGTGCTACAGGAATTGCAGGATGCTTTCTCACAGACGAGTTACAGAAGAGCTCGGAACCAGATCTGTATCTCATAGAGAGTCATACAGCGTCGAGGGAATAGAGCATTAGTTAAATGGCTTGGTTTTCCCGTATCAGAAAACAGATGGATAGGCGCTGACGACTTGCTATGTAACAGGGTGTGCAGACCATAGTCAACTCAATAGCATAACATGCGTGATAGGATACGCTTTAGAGGAGGTGGTGGTATTCTCTATAAAGTACCAGTCGAATTAACATTCCTGAATGTAACTACTGTGGACATGGAACAAACTTCAGAAGCGATTCGTACGCGGTGATAGAGACAAATCTGGCTGATGAAGCGTGTATGGAGCACGACGTCGCGTACACAGCAAATGAAGATCGTCACACGGCAGACATAATATTAGCTGTAAAGCTAAGGTAATACATGCGAGAAAGGATATTGGTAATAGGTCAACGCATTGCAGCATTTACAGTTGAAAAAAGCATGCTTGATTAAGTTAAGTTGGGCTTGGGTGTGACGAAGTTCAGCCAAGTTACGAGCGCTGCAAGTCGGGCGCTAAGGAGGAGGAAGAAGAAGACAACCAAAGGGTGCATGAAAACTGCATCCTGACAGCGATGTCTGTAGCTAAAAGCACCCTGAAGCAGAAAGGAGCGAGAAAAAGACCAATTAAACCACCCAGTGTTCTACCAATACCCAGTTCCTGCCCTAGCTGGTCTTCGGCAATGGGTTCACTAGCTGGGAGTGCTGTGGCTGTTGCCGGGACAGTGAAGAATGCACAAAACTGTCAGGAGAAACTGCAGGAGGCACAAAGACTTAACAGCATGATGGAGGCAGTAACCACCGGAAGAGGACTACACTTGAATTCACACAGGGAAGGACTAGGTCTCTTCCTAAACAAACAAAAAATCCCCGTAGCAGTCCTACCAGACAGGGCGCTTACAAATTCAGATATGCTTAAGTTGGTTTGTTAAAAAGAAATTCAACAATCCAAGATTCTGAGTTGTGCTTATATGAAATAAATTACCGAAGACTATGTGAAAATCAGGAGAATGTGGAGTTGTGAATCTGGATGTAGTAGGAGGACCTGGAATTCACTGGGTAGCATATGTTACAAAAAGAAATACAAATAACGTCTACTATTTGCACTCATTCGGCGTACTGCAATCCCCAAAAGAATTACAACGATACTTGACAGGCAGAAGACATGTACTCCACAATTTTCGATGATACCAAGACTTTAACATTCCTGTGTGTTCATGAATGCATCATGTTCATCCTAACGTTTACGAATGATATGGAAGAACGGGTATTAAGCACACGTTCAGCAGTTGATTTTTAGATGCAATGTCGTACACTCTGATTTTAACAAAGCGATCGTCTGTATTCCGTACGAATTACTTCCCACCAATTGTGTTAAGCATTGGAGATTGGAGTATCGCGCTGATTGGACTGGAGACGTGCAATACCATCCCAAATATCACAGAGGTTAACAATAAATGGCATTTAGAAATCAATGGCAAAAACGAAATTGTGGAAATTGAACCTGGTGCATATGATATTAACAATTTAAACGAAGGAGTCAGGAAAAGGGATTGAGCTTCATACAAACATTAGTACACTTAAATCTGAAATAAGGTTGGCGAATGCATCGATTGACTTTAAACAGAAAGGTTCACTACTGGGCTTCACAAAGGGACAGGTTTTGAAGACAGATCCCAGCAAATTTTACAAATCTGATTAGACAGTGAATATTCTCTCTGTGAGTACTATTCTTGTTGAATGTAACAGTAACAAACTCATATCTCAACGATAGATAGATTGATTGATTCAGTTTACAGATTCTTCCCATCAGTTGAAATAGGGTATAAGACTCCTGAGATTCCTACCACTACTGTGTACCTTTCAGTGACAGTTCGGATATTGGACTACCTGAAGCAGCTGCGTATTGTGGACCAGAACAACCAACTTATTGACTTTCATGTTGAGGAAATCACTGTGCCACTATTTCTACGACAGGACGGGTATAAGGCATAAAACCAGCGCACAGCACAACACTTCGCAGCCGAACCGCGAAGTGATAACACGTGTGAACTAAGAGTTTCTGTAATTAGTAGGCTTGAAACCTCGCAGTGACGTTGTCGCTCAGTATCTCACCCAGCGGAATATGATGAACGAATCGTATGCCAGGAATACTTCTCGCATAATCTTATGCTTCAGTGACATTTAACAAGAACAACGAAATCAGGATTGTCATCCAGAACCAAGATACTTTAACTTTTCCACGCAAGATTTTCATGTATTTGGATGGATCATTTAACGAAAAAGGACGGTATGCAGGCAGTGGGATCAAAGCATTACACGTAATGCTTTAGCGTTTCTGTTGCAGAAATGCTTTGTAAATTGAATGGTGTGGATACTGATCCAAGCATACCTCAAAAAATGCTTTGAGGACATGCAGCGAATTATTATGAATGCTAAACAGACACGTATTCTGGTATGGAGTGCAATGGATAGGAACTCGTACATTGAAGGAAATTATATCATCCTCAATAAAATTATATGCAAAATGCTGCACATCACTGTGACACACGAGGAGCATTTGAAGCTTTTGAAAGTTCTGAATACCTGTATATATCTGCCAGTAACTTTCCACTCTTGGAGGGTTTTGAAATATCCGGTGCTACCGACAGCGAGCAGACAAACGTGGGCTATTAAAATCTCCGTGCAGCTGGAAATACAGAGGTTCGTCATATTTGCATTTCAGACCAATAGAAGGGGGAATTTAGCAAATGATTCCACCATATTTGACAACTGTAATTTAACTAATGCCAGAGTATACTTGAATTCAGAATTCTACCGATATGACAAATTGCTGCTACAGTGGGACCAGAATGTGTATAGTCTAGCATTTTACATGTATGCGAGGTTCCATGCTTCTTACTATGAAGGCGTTGAAGACGAACGATGCCTGTTCAATCCACGGAAATTAGAGGAGCTGGCACCATTCATCGTGATAGACTGTTCTAAGCAGAATGAAATAACTGAGGACCAGTAGATGTGCGATCAAATTTGAATCCTCATCAAATTTCCCAGAACACGCTGCAGTGTATGCTTTAGTTCTACATGACCGTGTGATTAACTGTTGCCCACTTACTGGTGTTGTGAAACGCAGTGTTTAAACGACCAAGTGCTGTGGCATCCGCAGAGCATTTCAAATGATAAATTGCAGTGTGAACGTCATTGCTGACGTTAAAGGTTTCTATGATGATGAGTGCAGACAATTCATATTTAAAGATGTTGCATTCATAGCATACACAGATGATGCTGATGCTGGTATAACACAGACATCATCAGCAAACATTGCGTTGCCGAGTTCTTTCAAGGATGTGAAGTGTGCTAAAACACGGAGGAGTGAAAAGTGTTGAACATGTTTCTTCCATGGACTCCACTGGGACGATCCTGGTTTACCTTATGACGAAATGATGTCACTTCCAATGTTACGTTATCCAGACACCATCGCGCGTGTCAAAGGCTAGGAGATCACACCGATGTGACAAATCTTCAACTTTGCATCTATTGAAAACGTGAAATTTCATGAGTGCCCTGATGTCCATAAGCTCAAGAAGAAGAATATATGTGAAAATAGTGTAGTGTCCGCTTATGAAAATGTAAAATTAATTTTAAGTTGGATTAATGAAAATAAATGAATTTTAAACGTCTCATTCTGGTTTTTCTTTCTTTCTACCTAGTTCCTACTTAGATAGTATGTAGCTTTGCACAGATCCTACGTTTGTGGCTTATTCAAGCACAGGTAATAAAATTCAGACTTGTTTGCCATATACCTTTGGAAGGCACACGATCAATCACCATGTGTACCCAAAAATCTACACATGCAGCACGATACGCGAAATCCCATGCAACCATTGCATATATTTTGTTTTCCTCCATCTTAAACGTCACCTCCTTCATGCTTCAAACTAATATGTTGTGTATTTAGCTCAGTCTTAGTATACGTTTGTGAGTGTAGGGATTTGTGAAATCACAAAGAAGACTTACGTTAACTTGTAACATTTATTTTTATTCAGATAAAAATATTCACAGTGGTAATACACCTTTACATCTACAAACTTGTTTTTACAGTACACTAAGTAATACTACTTTTATATTCAGAGTTCTTGGTTTTACAAATAACAGTACTAGCTGAAAATTTTTTTACTTTACATTCCAGTACTGATCGAAAATTTCTGCATTGCATCACAGTACTGGCTACAGTATTGCATAGGTACAATTTCTCTTACACTAATATTATTACTATTTGTATTGAAATTCCACCCAAGCAGATGACTTAATTTGTACATTGAACTGGTGGCTCTAAACACTGTCTACCTCAAGCAGCTGAAATAATTTAATAGTACAATGAAGTGGATGGCCGTAAAAACTTCGTCCCAAATAGATGAAGTGATTGAAACTTAAAACTGGTATGACATGGACAGCTAGTGGTAGGTGAAAGTTAAAAGCTGTTCTATTTACACGTACATTCACACAATCACACATGCACATGAAATGGAAAAGAGAAAAATACTGTAAAACTATATTTCTTATTGATTTGCAATTTTTTACACTTTTTATAATTTTTTCCAGCAAATGGCGCTTTCATATACACGCATACAGAGTATGCTACTTATAAACTTATAAAGAATAAATAAATACACTGTATTTACATGCAGGCATTTACGTTTACACACGTATCCACACCGAAACACACTCACATGCATATGTGCAAACACTTAAGCAGTCACACAGGCAAACTATACATCACACATACAATATTTACACTATGATAAAAGAGCCATACTATTCGCAACATGCGCTCTCTCTCTCTCTCTCTCTCTCTCTCTCTCTCTCACACACACACACACACACACACACACACACACACACACACACACACACACACACACACAGCATTGGAGTCCACCAACTCCTCAGGAGTGTTTTTATGCCGTCATCACAAATGGCTCTTTTATCATGATTACGTGACAGTCTGACTTCAGATGGAAGCACAGTGTACACCTCGAGACTTCTCGATCGAAAACTAGTCTGCTGTACCATATCCATATGCGGAGGTTGTGGTGGAGAACTGCAAACACCACCGTACAGGCACTGCAAGTAGTCTTCGACCATGAGGACATGTGATGCAGTATGTCGCACACCCTTACCCGCCTGTGGGTGGCTCCATCTATTGTATGATCTGCATACACATTGGATCTTAGACCCACAAACTCCACAATTGGTAAATCATTTGCCTCATCTTTCTTAAACCAATAACCTTCTTGTTCTGAGGAACAATACCATAAGGATTATCGGCTGCATATTCCGATGTGTCGAATTCATTACCATGACACCCCATTACTTCATATGAATTTCGGTTCTTCACCCAGTAGATGAAGCTGCTACCATACAGGTAGTAACTTTGGTTCCACAAAATGAGTTTAAGTAAACTGGTAGAACTGGTACAAGTTGAGATTGGAGATGTCCAGTATACACGACCGATAATCCTGTTGTTGGCTGGCTTTATGCAATACTTGTTGTTGGTTTATTTTCTGGTGTGTCAATGCTTGAGGATGGCATCTTTTCACATTATATGGATCACAGTCATTCACGCAGTAAATAAAGTTGTCTGTAACCATATGAAACAAACTGGATAGCCTGGGTGTGTCTAATCAGTTCTGTAAACGAATGGGATACCAGTTCGATTTTATACAGAGTACGCGAAGGAACTTGCCCCCTTCTTGCAGTAGTGTACCGTAGGTCTCTAGAACAGCGTAGCGTTCCAAAGGATTGGAAAAGGCCACAGGTCATCCCCGTTTTCAAGAAGGGACGTCGAACAGATGTGCAGAACTATAGACCTATATCTCTAACGTCGATCATTTATAGAATTTTAGAACACGTTAGAGTATAATGACTTTTCTGGAGACTAGAAATCTACTCTGTAGGAATCAGCATTGGTTTCGAAAAAAACGGTCGTGTGAAACCCAGCTCGCGCTATTCGTCCACGAGACTCAGAGGGCCGTAGACACGGGTTCACAGGTAGATGCCGTGTTTCTTGACTTCCGCAAGGCGTTCGATACAGTTCCCCACAGTCGCTTAATGAACAAAGTAAGAGCATATGGACTATCAGACAAATAGTGAGATTGGATTGAAGAGTTCCTAGATAACAGGACGCAGCATGGCATTCTCAGTGGAGAGAAGTCTTCCGAAGTATGAGTGATTTCAGGTGTGCCGCAGGGTAGTGTCGTAGGATCGTTGCTATTCACAGTATACATAATTGACCTTGTGGATGACATCGGAAGTTCACTGAGGCTTTTTGCGTATGATGCTGTGGTATATCGAGAGGTTGTAACAATGGAAAATTGTACTGAAATGCAGGAGGATCTGCAGCGAATTGACGCATGGTGCAGGGAATGGCAATTGAATCTCAGTGTAGACAAGTGTAATGTGCTGCGAATACATAGATAGTTCCCTTATCATTTAGCTACAAAATAGCATGTCAGCAACTGGAAGCAGTTAATACCATAAATTATCTGGGAGTACGCATTAGGAGTGATTTAAAATGGAATGATCATATAATGTTGATCGTCGGTAAAGCAGATGTCAGACTGAGATTCATTGGAAGAATCCTAAGGAAATGCAATCCGAAAACAAAGGAAGTAGGTTACAGTACGCTTGTCCGCCCACTGCTTGAATACTGCTCAGCAGTGTGGGATCCGTACCAGATAGGGTTGATCGAAGAGAGAGAGAAGATCCAACGGAGAGCAGCGCGCTTCGTTACAGGATAATTTAGTAATCGCGAAAGCGTTACGGAGACGATAGATAAACTCCAGTGGAAGACTCTGCAGGAGAGACGGTCAGTATCTCGGTACGGGCTTTTGTTGAAGTTTCGAGAACATACCTTCACCGAGGAGTCAAGCAGTATATTGCTCCCTCCTACGTATATGTCGCGAAGAGACCATGAGCATAAAATCAGAGAGATTAGAGCCCACACAGAGGCATTCCGACAATCCTTCTTTCCACGAACAATACGAGACTGGAATAGAAGGGAGAACCGATAGAGGTACTCAAGGTATCCTCCGCCACACACCGTCAGGTGGCTTGCGGAGTATGGATGTAGATGTAGATGTATAATTGATACGTTGCCTGAGTTTTCTATAGTGTACAATATACCTCTTTGTGTCCCTGGACAAGTTAGCAAAGCACTGTGCACGTTTTGCAAATTATTAGATACACTGAATCTTGCTACACCAGAATCATGTAGCGCAGTTGAAGATTCCATTCAATCTCAGCGTGAGTCGACAACCGAAACCCTCCACTAGGTAAAATTCGATGCGTGGCGAACCCATACAAATTGTTAACATCTAGGTACAGGATGCAACTTGAATCAACAGCGTTTTTGAACAATTCACCCATTTGTGGGCTTTTTTTTTTTTACGTGTCAATGAACACATTGGCTAAGTCCCTCACGCATCCTGTGCTCAAAGAACAACATGTCGACATCAATTAAAAGCTCAACTTCGACATGGGCAGTTTTGAGCATAACCCAAGGACGGTGTATAAATAGGTAGAATTCATGCTGTGTTTTGTCTGACAGACACTCCAGAACTGTTCGAATACTTCTGCAGGGAAGTGTACGTATGAGTCGATGTAAATCTTTACATGTTCCCCTAAGAGTAAGTCAGAGTTAAAATTCGGGCCAAACACACATCACGTGCACAAAATCTGCGTCCGTTGTGGTATTGCCTTCATATTTAGTGGAGAACGCAGATACTATCAGGTAGCGCAATTTCGTAGAGTCTGTCCGCCAAATTCAGATTTTCTTATGGGGCGCTTGAGAGCGAGCCGCACATCCCTCTGATGTAAAGTTGCAGCAGACTTCTGAAGCGGTGCCTGCACAGATCTTAATTAACCCTGTAAGCGCAATTTTACATGCTCGGTAATGCACTTCGAAAATGAAATGCATTTATCCGTGCTCTCGTGTAGGATGCTAACCTAGTCATCTTCTGGGACCGAACCCAACAAAGTGCTCGATAATGAAGAGAACATAATACACGCTCTAATTATGGAAAACACGAATATGCGATTTTTTCTGAAAGAATAAATCGCCATTTGACTGTGTATTACCGTATTTATCTCCTTTACTATCTAGATTTCGGCTTTTATGCCATTATAAAGTACAATGCTAATAGTTCTTAGACCATTAATATGTCATGTCTGTTAAGGCATATCTGTCGTAACAGATATTACACGTTAATGGTCTAAGAACTATCAGCATTGTACTTTATAATGGCATAAAAGCCGAAATCTAGATAGTAAAGGAGATAAATACGGTAATACACTGTCAAATGGCGGTTTACTCTTTCAAAAAAATATTGCATGACGGTGGCACAACACCATCGAAAACTTCTTACGAATGTGTGACATTGGAGCTTGTAACGTTGCATTCATTGTGTGCTGTGCTGCAAAATTATCAGTTGAATTACAGTGATCCATACATCGTATTTCTCTGGTATTTGCTAGTGACCGCTTAAAAGTAAGACACTTGCCAGATTTACCATACTTCGATTGAACTTTCTGCGTTACAGTTAGAGGAATGGTGATACCATATATCTAATCTCATGGACTTTCTCTGCAAGAGCTTGAAACTTGGAGAGCAACTATTCCACAGAACTGTCCAGTCACGGTATTTAAAATAATTATGGTTGAGTCCCATGAACACAGAAAATGATGTGTGAGCATTGTATGCGAGGCAGTGAGGTCACCCTCAGTGTCAGCATCAGGAATAGGAAGACATTCAAAGTCAGCATACACTACGAAAGGCACTTAAACTTTAAGAACTTTTGAGCCGACGTAAATGTGTCTACACTTTCAGGTCCCTGGGTAGGGAAATCCTCTCGTGCCATGTCAATTGAGCGTTTGTGTAAAAGGAATTCAGTCACCAAGAACAAATGCAGGGTGTTCGAGGAGGACTGATCAGTATTCAGGGATATGGCAGGAACAGCCATTGAAGCAAAAAAAAAGGCAGTAAAAATGAGCTCTAAAATGCATACTTTAAGAGCTGTGAACACTTGCTCATCTTCGTAACTGTGAAATACGTCTCTTCTACTGAACAAGTGCTAATAGCACTTACGGAACACGTTTTAGGGCCCATGTTTACTAGACCTTTTTTGCTTTGAATGATTGTTCCTGTCATATTCCTGAATGTAGACTATTCTTCCTGGGAAACCGTGTTTATAATTCACTTTTACTTGCGGTCAGTTGGTAAAAAATAAGGCATGACATGCTTTTTATCCAGCAATAATATCGCTTATCGCTAACAGGGATGAGCAGCAAAGAGGCGTATTCTTCCATCGTTCTACCAATGGGGAATAGAGGAGGGGTCCACGAACCGTAAGCTCTCGTAAAATCGAAAACAAGGCGCTTTCAGTCCGAAATCTTGATTTTTTTTTTTACTGCAATGCACGATGCGTTTTGCCCCCTGGGGGCTCACCTTCAGGTGCTTTGTCAGTGTACAGCATTTTTAGAACTAAGGTTACTGCTGATCTATTACACCATTTTTAAGCACAATATTAATAGACATGGTATATACATATACATAGTTTTCGTCCTACTTCAAATATCTAAACACAGTTCAAAACAAACCAGAAGAGACCAAATAAAACAAGCTTAGTAGGCATTTTTCACATTAATTACAGCTCCTTTGTAAGCTATCTCTTTCGGAAGAGGGATACATGTCTCGGAAAACAGGAAGAACCCTCATGAAATGAATCAAAAAAATGCATGTGAATGTCCAACCACAGAGCCCAATTTAATGATTCCCTCACTCTCATTCTTCAGATTCGGTGCATCAGGTCTGTATCTTGTTTAAACAGATTTTTCATACAACTCACCAAACGGACTGCATATCACTCCAGTCTGCCCTCACAAATGTATGAACACAACAACGATTTGACATCAATCTTCCTGACAGCAAAGTCAAAACATAATGTGTCTTTGTACTTTGTAACAGAATATCACATATCATCAAGGATCTTGGAATTTTCCCTTCCCAAACATGTTGACACACTGAGAAACAGGACTGACTTTTGATACCCAGCCAAATCCTCAAACCGTGCATGTAGATCTTGTCTCCGAGTGCACCCCATATCACTGTAAGAGGTAATTCTGTGGTGTTACATAACTGGTGCACTTGATTGTTTGCACTGTCAGGGTGGGCTTAGGAGCTATTGCTGACTGATGGATTAATACAGTAAGCTGGTGGGTGTCTGTTCTGAGGCCCATGATGGTTCAGGTATGAGCTCTGGTGTCCATTATCAGCTGCTGGACATTGGTTCAAGGGATAGCAGCAGGCTGGACACAGGTGATGAACTGCTGGTTGCTGGTTCCAGAGCCCACTCATCCAAAATTCCTGGGAAAAGAAGAAAGGAATCGTGTGAATGTGACGTTTATTGAGGTATCAGCAACAGTAATAACTCATTTATAGAACTAGGACTGATGCTTTAGGAGACGTTTTTCGTGGATCAGTGATGTTGGTCCTACAGCCCCCATGTTTCTGTGCCCTTTATGTTCTCCAAGTTGGTAGTTGCCTTATCAAGCAGCTTCGTCCCAGGAAGAGGAGTAGTTGACTATCATCATCATCATCTGTAACATGTGGAAAGAACCCTTATGGATAAAACTGCATTCATGCAGTTCATGAATATAAAAAAGATTTTTTCGTTAATTACATGCAATTCCGTTCACAGCTCCAATCTCTGAAGTGGCAGCTGCAGGTACGAAGCAGAACAGATAGCAACACCTCCATACAAGGAACAGACATAAGTATAAAATACGGTTGTGAGTGATAAACTTAAGTGGAAGACCGCCTCGTATTTCAGTAACCAATGAGGAATGCGTTATGTCTTTACAGATATTGGCTGTGGGACTTCAGTTGCTTTTAAGTATCCATTCATGGGAACCGTTTGAATATCCTGTACTATCAACAACTTAATGGCAAAGGTGAAGTATTAAAACTACAATCAAACTAAAAATGCCTCGATTCGTCATATTCACTCTGTAAACTGACAGGATAATGAAACTAAAACGTGATTCAAGCGAATTCGACAATTGTGAATGAACACCATAGTTTCCTTTAATTCAGATTTTTACCCATATGATAATTCACAACACGGTTGGAGTAATATACACTCCTGGAAATTGAAATAAGAACACCGTGAATTCATTGTCCCAGGAAAGGGAAACTTTATTGACACATTCCTGGGGTCAGATACATCACATGATCACACTGACAGAACCACAGGCACATAGACACAGGCAACAGAGCATGCACAATGTCGGCACTAGTACAGTGTATATCCACCTTTCGCAGCAATGCAGGCTGCTATTCTCCCATGGAGACGATCGTAGAGATGCTGGATGTAGTCCTGTGGAACGGCTTGCCATGCCATTTCCACCTGGCGCCTCAGTTCGACCAGCGTTCGTGCTGGACGTGCAGACAGCTTGAGACGACGCTTCATTCAGTCCCAAACATGCTCAATGGGGGACAGATCCGGAGATCTTGCTGGCCAGGGTAGTTGACTTACACCTTCTAGAGCACGTTGGGTGGCACGGGATACATGCGGACGTGCATTGTCCTGTTGGAACAGCAAGTTCCCTTGCCGGTCTAGGAATGGTAGAACGATGGGTTCGATGACGGTTTGGATGTACCGTGCACTATTCAGTGTCCCCTCGACGATCACCAGTGGTGTACGGCCAGTGTAGGAGATCGCTCCCCACACCATGATGCCGGGTGTTGGCCCTGTGTGCCTCGGTCGTATGCAGTCCTGATTGTGGCGCTCACCTGCACGGCGCCGAACACGCATACGACCATCATTGGCACCAAGTTGGAAGCGACTCTCATCGCTGAAGACGACACGTCTCCATTCGTCCCTCCATTCACGCCTGTCGCGACACCACTGGAGGCGGGCTGCACGATGTTGGGGCGTGAGCGGAAGACAGCCTAACGGTGTGTGGGACCGTAGCCCAGCTTCATGGAGACGGTTGCGAATGGTCCTCGCCGATACCCCAGGAGCAACAGTGTCCCTAATTTGCTGGGAAGTGGCGGTGCGGTCCCCTACGGCACTGCGTAGGATCCTACGGTCTTGGCGTGCATCCGTGCGTCGCTGCGGTCCGGTCCCTGGTCGACGGGCACGTGCACCTTCCGCCGACCACTGGCGACAACATCGATGTACTGTGGAGACCTCACGCCCCACGTGTTGAGCAATTCGGCGGTACGTCCACCCGGCCTCCCGCATGCCCACTATACGCCCTCGCTCAAAGTCCGTCAACTGCACATACGGTTCACGTCCACGCTGTCGCGGCATGCTACCAGTGTTAAAGACTGCGATGGAGCTCCGTATGCCACGGCAAACTGGCTGACACTGACAGCGGCGGTGCACAAATGCTGCGCAGCTAGCGCCATTCGACGGCCAACACCGCGGTTCCTGGTGTGTCCGCTGTGCCGTGCGTGTGATAATTGCTTGTACAGCCCTCTCGCAGTGTCCGGAGCAAGTATGGTGGGTCTGACACAGCAGTGTCAATGTGTTCTTTTTTCCATTTCCAGGAATGTATATACACGTAATTTTACTCCTCGTACTATGAGGCACTGAAAGAATAATAATTCAGATGCATGGTCAATCCATGGGACTTCAAGAAGCTACCTCCAACTGTCTGAACAGCCTTTTCGAAACAGAATGCATTGTTGAATTTGGGTCTTATCAATGTTTGTGTGGAATGTGAGTCAGAAAACTTCCCGTCAAACAAAGCAGCATATGCGTTAATATTAAATGACCGTGTGGTGAATTGTACGCCACTCACAGGAATTGAATAAAAACTTGTATACACGTGTAACTGTAGCCACACTTAGAAGGCATTTCACGATAGTATCCGAAAGCGAAAGTACTGTTATTAATACTCTAGGTTTCTACAATGAATTCAGGCAATTCATATTTAAGGATATAGCATTTGTTGCATTCATGAATGGTGAACTTACTGCAACTCCCTCCACAAACGCTGCATCACAAAAACTGTTCAGAGATGGACAATGCAGCCCTGTGATTAACACACAGTTATTACAGAATATTTCAAAATGAGCCAAAGTTGACTTTTAAGGACGTGATGGCAACACTAATGACCTTAGACCCTACAAGTACAACTGTATACATAAGATTGTAGCAAGTGTTATGGATACGTGATGGTTACAAACATGCCACAACACAGAACTTGGAGGAGTTATTGAAATACAAGGCATATTCCATACAAGTCACAACCGTACTTTCTCCTCGTGCGTTAGTGTTGCTGTGTGTTCTGCTTCATACCAGAACGAGTTCTTGTTTTACATTGATTAGAACATATTTTATATCTTTGATATATACCATTACCAACTTGAGTGTAAAATGCGCTAGTGTTTGTATTCGTTTGTTTGTGTTGGAGTTTGTGTCTCCCTGAACAATCTTGTATTTTCTGTACCATTCAGGTCTGATTTGGATGGAGAAACATATCTTTGAAGAATTTATGTTACACATTTCTTGTGTGATCCATTTCAAAACAATTCATTTAATATCTTATTTCCTGAAACGGGAATGCAAAGGCATTGTGTGTAAGACGGGATGTTGTTATGGGAGCTCCATCCACTTACATAAATTTCTCTTCGTGATAAAGGAAACTGTTGCTTGAAATTGTTATTTTTTTCTTGCAGTATTCCAAACTACATTACCTGTGGTATTATCTCTGCTGGTTGAAATGACTCAATATATATCAGAATACAGTTTCTAGCGTTGTTTCTTCGAGAAACTTAATAGGGAGGCCATAGAACCTTCCTGTCCGAACTCAATTGTCCCTTCTGTTGTTACCATTTCAGTTTTGAGTGTACTGACATTTGCACATATCTCAAAAACATGTACATACTCATTTAAATATAAGTTTAAATCATCTGTATCATACATCCTGCGGGATATTAGCACAGCTTACAAATGCAGTTTACTTTTCAACAACTTGATATTTGCAATGCTGTTTCCAAATCAGTCAATGTGCTACTCTGATCTCCTTTGCTTGAATCAGACGATAGAGCGTAATTTGTTGTATAACTGAAGACTGCCCTTTTAAAGTCAAGTGTGTACATCATCACACACAAAACTGAACTTGTGAATGAAGGTGTAATGCTTGTTTTTTATACATATAATTCTTCCTTGCAGTTGTCAGGAGAAAATGATAAAAATATACATACATATGTATTGAAATTTTGGTAATCTTGAAAGTAGTAGAATACGTGGCTGTTAGTAAAGTGGTAACATAATTCTTGGGGTGGGCGAAGGTCTCCAAATGAATTGGAGTAGAAGAAGCTATTTCAGTTTTTAATATATTCTACACAGTTAGTTTGGGATCCTCCCAGAATACCTAAATTTCCAATTCCACATTCTTTTAGTTTCCACAATCTTAGGCAATGTATGTTGCATGCGCACTGCATGAAATCTTGAAATGCAAAAGCCACATCGAAGGTATAATGCACTAACAGCCTTAAAGTTTTTGTTAATTCCAGTTTCTTTTACGTCATGTTTCTTTTATTTTGGGTTTCAATGATCCCAGTCGTCATAGTTCGACTCCATATATATTGAGACAAGTCGATGTAAGGTGCCAGGGCAGAGAAAGCATGAAGGAGAATTTTGTCCCCATACTGAGGAGGGACAGAATAGGGGGAAATGATACTGCTTCAGGCAAGTGGGCGCAGAGAATCAGCAGCTATGGTATAAATTACATAGGGAAGTAACAAGGGTATGTGAAAGCATGTTGTAAAGTTGTTCATATTCAGACACACTCATTATGCTATTTATTTTTCACCTGTCACACGCGACAAAAGTTTGTCTTCCTACTGTAGTGCTACAGCAGTTAGATCACAAGAGTTGACAGCAGTTAGAAACATAAGACAGTCTACATGAAGTGCACCAACATGTACTGATAACAAGTAGTGAGCTGAAGACATCACGCTGCTTCTAACTGCTGTAAACTTCGCCATTCTAACTGTAGATGTAAATGCTGAACTGGAAAAATTTAATCTCGTATTCATTAAACTAATAACTGCCATATTTTTACATGAACGACTTTAAACCCATAAAAATAAATAAATAAATAAATAAAAATAAAATCCGTTTTTAATTCTTTCGCTTAATATTCAACACGTTTCGAAGTTTTTAAGGATACAAAATTCAGTAAACCAAGGTTTTTTCAGATTGTCTATTCCAAACCTGTTTTTTTTCGCTTGGTTACACTTACGCCCAACACATGCGGTTCTTCTATGCTAGCTCTGAATGTTCCATCTTGTTGCTGTGATATTTAATGAAATCGCCAGTACTACTTTTTCTCCACCATTTGCATTGTTGGTCATATGCAAGAATCGTTGAGTTTCAGTAACAGGATTAAACATTTCACTGCGAGATAGGATGCTCTCTGACTGCCCCAATCTTTGCAGTCATACGTCCTGTCCAATCGCCTTACTTTTTCCGTGACTTTACATTTCATCAGCATGGTCGATATGTTCTTGTTTCTTGTGCGCTAAACAGATTCTGGGACAATATGTATCTTACATAGCCTCAGACACAGTTGTTGTTGTTCTTTCATTCACCTCTGCTAGCATGTTTTCAAATACCGCAACCAAGCCAGCTAACATATTCATTGTACTTCAGAATTTATTGAATTTTGTGTTAATGTATTGAACATTGCTGTCGAAATTTGTATAAACAACTTTTTATGGCTTTCTACTGGAACATTTATATCCCTAAGACTTTTGCTGATTGTTTCAATTTTCACGGCAAAATACAGATTCTTGTATGTTCATTCTCTCGGGCAGAATTTGTGACACACGTACAAATTTGTCCATGTATTATGGTGTAATTCTCTCCTTGAGATATGTTCTAAAGTGTATGAACTCGTTCAGTTTCAAAATGTATCACCTCGACTATTAACATATTAAGCTCTCCTATGGCGTTTCATAGCTGTTGAATGCTGATTTCGTGCTTTGAATCAGTATATTTCATTTTTAACAGTAACTGTAAAACTTATTTTATTCATCAACGAGTACTGACACTGTGTGGTGGCAGCTCGGGCTTCATATGTACCGATCTAACGTAGATAAATTAGAGTGTTGTGAGCCCCCAGTGGACTAGCTCTAGTAAGGTCGTGATATGTTGGACGTTGGCCGCCACCCCTCCCCATCCTCATGGACTGATGGTTGAAAGTCAGCACCATTTGGAACACTTCTTCCCGACCGTTGTGTTTCAGATTCCTGCAGCCTCAGCAACTCCGTTGTTGCGACACAGTAGCTGTCTGATGAAGTTCATTGTGTTGTCCGTGTGAGCGGATAATTAACTGATTAAAAACAGTGATTGTATTTACAAGTGTTACGCAACATAAGACACGATCAAGAGTGTTAACTAAATGTTTGAATGTCATTTTCCGTTTATTTATCACACTGTGTTATGACAGCTTTAATTTTTCTTGCTAGAAACTGCAGGTTCATGGAGAAGGTTAACTGTATCAGTCTGAGGTAAGGGACCTTGAACTAGAAATGACCCGATTGAAAGTTGTAAGTTAAAATCTTTTTATACCTCTGACACAGAATACGTGTGCCGGTACTGTTGATGTTGAGATTGTAGGACAGGCAACTTTCATAGGTGGTAATAGTGAATCAAAATAAGAAAAACAGGGACTCTAAAATCTGTACCTTAAGAACTATGAGCACTTGTTCATCTTTATTGCTGTGAAGAACACTTCTCTACTGACCAAGTGCCAATAGTTCTTAATTTACATTTTTCGGTTTAGAGTCCGAATTTACTGGACATTCTTTTCTTGTTTTGGTCCATATTCTCTCTTCCAACAATAAGTAAACCAAAGAGCTTGCATTAGAAGAGATGTTTCACAGTATCACTTACAAACAAGTGCTCATAACTCTTAAGATATGAATTTTAGAGCCTATGTTTACTGTACATTTTTCTTGTTTTTGTGCATCTCTGAAGGTTCCCTTACCTCAAATTGATTCATTTACCCTTCTTCATCATCTCTGAAAGTTTGGAGCACCTGTTCGTACTATAGGTTCCTTTGAAGATAACCATATCTAAATGTGCATTCATGAATCCATGTTACTTCCATTTGAAATTTTTTACTATAGCAGCTGTTCGGTATGGGCTGCACATGCCAGTGAGGTTCATTACTGGAAGACAGACTATAAAACGTTTTCCCTCTTACTTTCTCTAGCCCTGCAGTGGCCACGTTACTTACCCCTATGTCCCAGAGGTAAGCGGGCGAATTCCTCAACGTCAATTAAAATTAAGCAAATCTTAAAATATTACTGTCTCTGCAAGTACTTCGTTACTGAGCCGGAAAATCACACTCTTAATAAACAAATTTGGCAGCGATGGTGAGTCAATTGGACTTGCCATGAGCAACAAATTTTTCTATAATCTACTTAATTAACTAAGTCTATAGTCACAGAGTAATATATATATAAGTGCAGAACATGAAATAAAATAGCGTGCACATGCACTGAGTACAGAACATATCAAGCAATGACAAAATGTATACGCAATGAATACAAAACATATTAACAAATGACATAAAGTGCACACGCACTGTATATATTTTTTACCATTTTACAAGAACTAGGAAAGGAAAGGGAAGGATTGCATCATGGTTGAAGCACAGTAGGTTGCACGTAGCTGCACTGAAAGTCCATATCTTTCTACAGAAGCACAACACCAAGTGAGACAATCTGAAGTTCTCTTCCCTGAAGTATTAATCAGTGTAGCCAAGACACTGAAATGTTGTATTAATATTCAATGTTATCATTTTGGTAGTACATTAGGTACACCAAACAGTAGGACCATAATAACATCTCCATCGATCAAGGTGGTGGACAGCATGATGTGTCAACACCACACTCTTGCAGAATCCATACTCTTTCACCAACGTAGAATTAGTGCAAAAACCAAATATAGTGCTCCATGATCATGAGGATGGACAGGACAAACGGATATTGCAGTAATTTCTGGTAATTCGGGCAGAAGGTGAAGGACATTGAGTCTTACACTAATCATCATTGAGAATTACACTAGTCTGTCAACCGATTTGAGTAATTGTTGGCACTCATTGCCTAGTTTCTAAACATTTCTGTACTATGTATGGAGTATTACAGAACATTATTCATAAGACATCTAATTACAGTAAAAATTGGCACTCATTGTCCAGTTGCAAACCATTTTTATGCATTATTCAGAAGTGATCATTCAAAACAAGAGTTAATGAGTGTAGTATCAAGCTACTGGTATTCATGTATGATATCATGTAAGTAACATAAGACAAATATAAAATATAAGAAACAGTGGCATTCATTAGCCAGTTACAAAGTATTCAAATAGTTTTATAAAACATTATTCAGTATTATTCAGAAGTCATCATTCAAAATGAGAGTTCATTATTGGCATAGCATTTATGCATTATTACAAAACATCATTCAGTATTACTCAGAACTCATCATTTAAGTGACATAGGACATATTTAAAATGTAACACACTGTAACTATTACTCAAGGTCTGTGGTCCAATAATACATAGATACAATGGATTCAATACATCTGAGAAATTTGCATTATATTTAGAACAAGAAATACATCTTAAACTAGTGGCATTATTTGGTTGTATACTGGTAATAGCTGGGACCGGTATTTTTGTGCTAGCAATGCATTGCGTTGGGATCAATAATTAATTGCTGGGGCATGAAAATATTTGCTTTTGACTTATTGCAAGATACACTCCTGGAAATGGAAAAAAGAACACATTGACACCGGTGTGTCAGACCCACCATACTTGCTCCGGACACTGCGAGAGGGCTGTACAAGCAATGATCACACACACGGCACAGCGGACACACCAGGAACCGCGGTGTTGGCCGTCGAATGGCGATAGCTGCGCAGCATTTGTGCACCGCCGCCGTCAGTGTCAGCCAGTTTGCCGTGGCATACGGAGCTCCATCGCAGTCTTTAACACTGGTAGCATGCCGCGACAGCGTGGACGTGAACCGTATGTGCAGTTGACGGACTTTGAGCGAGGGCGTATAGTGGGCATACGGGAGGCCGGGTGGACGTACCGCCGAATTGCTCAACACGTGGGGCGTGAGGTCTCCACAGTACATCGATGTTGTCGCCAGTGGTCGGCGGAAGGTGCACGTGCCCGTCGACCTGGGACCGGACCGCAGCGACGCACGGATGCACGCCAAGACCGTAGGATCCTACGCAGTGCCGTAGGGGACCGCACCGCAACTTCCCAGCAAATTAGGGACACTGTTGCTCCTGGGGTATCGGCGAGGACCATTCGCAACCGTCTCCATGAAGCTGGGCTACGGTCCCGCACACCCTTAGGCCGTCTTCCGCTCACGCCCCAACATCGTGCAGCCCGCCTCCAGTGGTGTCGCGACAGGCGTGAATGGAGGGACGAATGGAGACGTGTCGTCTTCAGCGATGAGAGTCGCTTCTGCCTTGGTGCCAATGATGGTCGTATGCGTGTTTGGCGCCGTGCAGGTGAGCGCCACAATCAGGACTGCATACGACCGAGGCACACAGGGCCAACACCCGGCATCATGGTGTGGGGAGCGATCTCCTACACCGGCCGTACACCACTGGTGATCGTCGAGGGGACACTAAATAGTGCACGGTACATCCAAACCGTCATCGAACCCATCGTTCTACCATTCCTAGACCGGCAAGGGAACTTGCTGTTCCAACAGGACAATGCACGTCCGCATGTATCCCGTGCCACCCAACGTGCTCTAGAAGGTGTAAGTCAACTACCCTGGCCAGCAAGATCTCCGGATCTGTCCCCCATTGAGCATGTTTGGGACTGGATGAAGCGTCGTCTCACGCGGTCTGCACGTCCAGCACGAACGCTGGTCCAACTGAGGCGCCAGGTGGAAATGGCATGGCAAGCCGTTCCACAGGACTACATCCTGCATCTCTACGATCGTCTCCATGGGAGAATAGCAGCCTGCATTGCTGCGAAAGGTGGATATACACTGTACTAGTGCCGACATTATGCATGCTTTGTTGCCTGTGTCTATGTGCCTGTGGTTCTGTCAGTGTGATCATGTGATGTATCTGACCCCAGGAATGTGTCAATAAAGTTTCCCCTTCCTGGGACAATGAATTCACGGTGTTCTTATTTCAATTTCCAGGAGTGTATAAGGATTAGTAACGTCATTCGTCATGAGTCAGCTGTAGCAAGGTTATGAAACAAGTAGAGTATATGTGATCACATTCATGAATGACACACACAAATGGGTAAAAAAAATGCAATACTTGAACAGGTTTAATGACTAACTGCTTATAGCACATTAATTTCATGAATAGCTTCTCCTGGAAAAAATACAAAATTGATTATTGAGCTGAAAGAAGAAACGCATGTTATACTGAAAAGTAGTGAACTTCGAATTAACAGGTAATGAAACGTGTGTTCAATATGTATGTACTCTAGCTGTCCTTTCCAAAACATTCAGTCATTATACCATGCGACATAAGACATACTGTCAAAACGAACTGCAACAAATACTGAAATAACTACATAGCATCTCTTAACTAATAGTAAATATATAAACTTCATCATTATTCTCATCTGCAAGGAAAAACTTCATTATTCATATTACCATAACTTCATTACTATCATCACCTGCAAAGAAAAACTTCATTATTCATATTAGCATATTCTTCATATAACTATTCATCATCATTCACTATCATCTGCAAAAAAGACACTTCATTATTCATTATTCATATTACCATTTACATCATACAACTATTCATAGTATAGAGTTTCTTATTCCTAACATATTTCATCACTAAAACTAAGATGTGTAGTTCTATCTGACAGCCTGCATCAATCGCCTGAAAGAAAAATAATTAGGTAAGATTGCTATCATACGATGTGTATAGTATATTCTTGTTAATGCTTGTTAATTCCGATCCATTTACTCTTCATGACATGGTATTGCATTTTCTTTCGTTCATTCCGAAGGTGAAATTCCCATTTCATAGTAATCCACTGTGGTTTGTTTAAGTTATTTCTTTTACACATTACTGCGTTCTGAAAACGATGAATAAGGATTAATATCTTGCATTTAAATCATATACTCATTAAATAAAAACTTGTTTCTAGTGATATAATTAAGCATAGCATGACAGAAAACATATTATGTCAAAAACATACAGTTTTCAAGTGCAAAAAAAAGTACACAGAGTATCATAATGTAGTAGCAAAAAAAAAGTAAAATAGTCAAGATATTGAGATATCATAAGGAAAAATGTCAGTCAACTGGTGTTCGTTATATCTTAAAGATTTCGTAGTGTATACAAACAAAACAGGAAAACAATCATACATACACAAAAAAATGGAAAATGTGCACGGTCTGATATATGACGACAAGAAAAGCGACCTGCTAACCTTACCTTGCCGGGCACTTGCCAAGAAAAAATATGATAATCATCAGTAAGCGTTCATATAAATATAATTGCATAAGTGGTCACATAAAATTCAGGAAATTGCATTCAGTAAAAGGTTTGACGTTCGACACGTGGTGGTTCCCTTTGGTCTTTCTGGTTCTCAAAGATTCGACGTGTACTACATTGGGGTGAGGAATGCTGCGAATTCGATATGGACCTGCGTATAGAAGCTCAAATTTACTACATCTACTCTTTCCTCTGTTGGATAAATAATGTGTGCGTACTAATATCTCCTGTCCAATGTGAAAGTCACGGCGTATACAAACCTGTTTTTGCTGTCTTCTTCGGCGCTCTGCGGCACGTTTGATGTTCAGTGCAATGTCAATTATTTCATGGTGTCGTAGTCGACGAGAGGTAGGAAAGGATACTAATTCTTTAATTTTGTTAGGTGGTTCAACATTTTTCAGTATAACAGTCGGAGATAGCATAGTAGATTCATTTGGTATGCAGTTAATTACATCCTGGAATGATAGTATGTGTGTGTCCCAATCAATATGTTTTTTTATGGCAGTATATTCTACATAGTTTACCAATTTCTTTCATTACTCGTTCACAAGGGTTCGAAGAAGCGTGATACTTGGATATATAGATCCGAGAAATGTTTCTTGTTCGTAACATACGTGTCCATATAGCAGATCGAAACTGTGGTCAATTGTCGGAAATTACTTTCAATACATGTCCTACATGAAATAGAAAACGTTTTACAAATGCATTCGAAATCGATTTAGCAGTAGCTTTGCGTAACGGAGTGAAGGTTACAAATTTTGAAGTGAGTTCAACAGCGACAAAGATGTAGCAAAAACCTCTATTAGCTCTGGGAATCGGACCAAAAATGTCTACAGCGGCCATGTGTCTCAATTTAACAGGTACAATGGGATGTAACGGAGGAATATGTGAAGTCGTGTCTGACTTAGCTTTCTGGCAGATTTTACATGACGCTAAAACTCGTCGAATACGTTTCTCCATGTTGGCAAAATAACAGTTCTGTCTCAGTATAAGGAAACATTTTCTGGCTCCGTAATGTGCGTAACTTAAATGAGTATACCAAATTAATTTGTTAACAAGTTCGTCAGGAATGCATAGTAACCAGTTGTTGCTGTCAGGGTGAGAGCGGCGAAACAGAATATTATTGCGTACAGTGTAATGGTTTCTGATGGTAACATTATTCCTATGTAGCCAAAGGTATTTAATTTCTTTCCATACGTTGTCTTTACTCTGCCCCTGTGCTATGTAATGATGCCGAAATAAAATTTTCGAATGCAATTTGTTGAATATACATGATGCTAAAATTTGCTTGGCAGAAGTTGGTTGCGATGTCTTGCTGATTGTTGCTGAGAGAACGGGATAGTGCGTCTGCTACAATATTTTGTGTACCGGGAATGTGAACAATTGTAAAATTAAATTCCTGTAAATAAAGTTTCCATGTGTTTAACCTGTCGTGTGTAAATTTTGCTGAAAGTAAAAACTGAATGGCTCTATGATCTGTGTAAACGGTCGTATGTCTTCCATAAAGAAAATGCCTAAATCTCGCAAATGCCCATACAACACATAATGTTTCAATTTCTGTAACAGAATAATTGCGTTCAGCAGGTGACAGAATGCGACTAGCAAAGGCGATGTTTTTAATTACTGTATTACCGTCTTCTTCAATTTCCTGAAAAATGTGTACGCCTAAAGCTGTGTTAGAACTGTCGGTGGCAATGGAAAAATTTCTAGTAAGATCTGGATGTGATAAAAGAGGTGCATTCAACAAAGCTTGTTTCAGATTGACAAATTCAGACTGCGCTTGGCTAACCCACGACCAGATAGTGTTTTTACCTGTCAATTGACATAATCTAGGGGTGTCTAAAGCAGAGTAATGAATAAATTTACGAAAAAAGTTAATTAAACCCAAAAAGCTACGTAGTTGTTTCTTCGTCGTAGGAACAGTAATGTCACGTAAAGCTTGAAGTTTTTCCGGGTCAGGCGCAATGCCTTCTGCTGAAATTACATGTCCAATAAATTTTATAGAAGTTTTGCCAAAGTATGATTTACTAAGATTAACTGTGAGTCCTTGTGCACGAGAAGTTTGCAACAGTTGTTCAAGAATCAGATTGTGTTCAGACCAGTTAGCTTCTGCAATAAGAATGTCGTCTACATACGTTGTGATTCTGTCTTTAAGTCCTGTCGGAAGTATAGTATTCAAACCGCGAATAAACGTTAATAATAATGTCGTTGATGTGACGCGAATCAAGTACGAGGCGAAGTGAACCATCATTTTTCTTAACGATATGGAGCGGGTTTATGTACTGACTAACTGCCGGTTCAATATTCCTTGGTCAAGCATAGCTTGCAATTCTTTCTTCACTTGTTCTCTGTGAATATACGGGATGGGATAATGTTCGGCTTTAAACGTGTCGTGCTGTTTAACTTTAAATTCATACATAAAACCGGACATAGTACCAAGGATGTTGTCGAAACTGGAGCTTGCTGCAAAAGAATTTGCGTACTTGCGTGCGTTCGTCGTCTGTATTTGCACTGCTGTGTTTAACTTTATCAGAAATCATCTGCATAACGGCATAGTCGCCTTCGTCTGGTGTATAATAGTTGTGAACATACGTATCTGTGAACAATGTGGAATGACAGTCCGTGTTACGTGATGCAGAAATGACCTCTGTCCGATTAATTGTTTGTTCTTCTGCAGATAAAGAGTGCTGAAATTCTAATGCCAGTTGTACATTTTCATCCTTTAACGTTAAATAGGAATTTTGAAAGTCAATAATTGCGTCGCGTTGTACGAGAAAATTCGTGCCTAAAATAACGTATGTTGTCAATAAGGGAGCAATCCAAAAATTTGAGTGGAACGTATGACCTGCAATACAAAATGATAAATGTCTGTAATTTTACATCTACTGCTTTACTAGATACTGCTCCTTTTACTTTAGTTTTGCCTAATGGTAACGTAGGATAGGTATTCTCTTTGTTACATTCGTTGAAAGTTTCTTCATTTATAACTGACATAGGTGATCCAGAATCGATTACTGCTGAAAATTTGGATGGTCCAGTCTTTACTTCAATGACAGGGTGGGAAATGGTTTTTTGAATAACTGGTTTTTCCTGCAAAAGAGTGTCTCGGATGTCGTCAAAAGTAATGACATTCTCGTGAACAAGATTCTCTGTGTCAAAAGTATTGCTTGCGTTGCTGGAAGATTCATTCTGCACTGTATCTAGTCAAATTCTATCTGACGTGCTGTTATTCGCGGGAGGATGCTGTGACATTTCAACTATTTGTACGGTTCTGTTATTTCTTCCTTACGTATTACGTACGGGATGATATCTACTGTCTGGTTCATTCATGATAATCTCTTGTTGCGGATGATTCTGCTGCTGGTAAGACCGACTGTTATGAAACGTACGCTGAAAATTGTGCTCATTACTTTTACGTCTGTCATGATAGTCATTTCCATACGGTGCATTGCGATCTGAGTTGAAATGGTGTGTTTTCTGTACGTAGTGATTTCCTTGTTGCTGTGCGTTACTATTTGGCGGAGCCGACGCTATACGTGTAGGCGGCGAAACATTAAAGCTTGGTTGACCTTGCAGACTGCATTGTTAGTTAGGTATGCTAACCGGCTGGTTTTGATGCTGTTGTTGGAAAAAACCTCTATTGTTACCAAAATGTGGTTGCGGTTGCTGGTAATTTTGACGATACTGATAATTAAACTTTTGTCTGGTATTTAAGTTCTCGCGGTTGTCGTTCCTGGAGCGTCTATTACCTATACTATTGAAATAGCGTGGCTGATCGTAATTACTGTATGTTGGTTGGCCTTGGTTATGATGTGAAAAAAATTTTTGCTTATGAAGGAATAATCTGATTGCTGAACTTCCAAAAGCTGTAACAGATCTCTGAATGCCGAAATATTTTCTTTCTGCTGACCTGTTGAAAGTGATACTCTTAACGATCGTGGTAATTTAGAAATACATAATTGGATAAGCCACCCCCATGAACCATGGACCTTGCCGTTGGTGGGGAGGCTTGCGTGCCTCAGCGATACAGATAGCCGTATCGTAGGTGCAACCACAACGGAGGGGTATCTGTTGAGAGGCCAGACAAACGTATGGTTCCTGAAGAGGGGCAGCAGCCTTTTCAGTAGTTGCAAGGGCAGCAGTCTGGATGATTGACTGATCTGGCCTTGTAACAATAACCAAAACGGCCTTGCTGTGCTGGTACTGCGAACGACTGAAAGCAAGGGGAAACTACAGCCGTAATTTTTCCCGAGGGCATGGAGCTTTACTGTATGATTAAATGATGATGGCGTCCTCTTGGGTAAAATATTCCGGAGGTAAAATAGTCCCCCATTCGGATCTCCGGGCGTGGACTACTCAAGAGGATGTCGTTATCAGGAGAAAGAAAACTGGCGTTCTACGGATCGGAGCGTGGAATGTCAGATCCCTTAATCGGGCAGGTAGGTTAGAAAATTTAAAAAGGGAAATGGATAGGTTAAAGTTAGATATAGTGGGAATTAGTGAAGTTCGGTGGCAGGAGGAACAAGACTTCTGGTCAGGTGACTACAGGGTTATAAACACAAAATCAAATAGGGGTAATGCAGGAGTAGGTTTAATAATGAATAGGAAAATAGGAATGCGGGTAAGCTACTACAAACAGCATAGTGAACGCATTATTGTGGCCAAGATATATACGAAGCCCACACCTACTACAGTAGTACAAGTTTATATGCCAACTAGCTCTGCAGATGACGAAGAAATTGATGAAATGTATGATGAAATAAAAGAAATTATTCAGATTGTGAAGGGAGACGAAAATTTAATAGTCATGGGTGACTGGAATTCGAGTGTAGGAAAAGCGAGAGAAGGAAACATAGTAGGTGAATATGGATTGGGGCTAAGAAATGAAAGAGGAAGCCGCCTGGTAGAATTTTGCACCGAGCACAACATAATCATAACCAACACTTGGTTTAAAAATCATGAAAGAAGGTTGTATACATGGAAGAACCCTGGAGATACTAAAAGGTATCAGATAGATTATATAATGGTAAGACCGATTTAGGAACCAGGTTTTAAATTGTAAGACATTTCCAGGGGCAGATGTGGACTCTGACCACAATCTATTGGTTATGACCTGTAGATTAAAACTGAAGAAACTGCAAAAAGGTGGGAATTTAAGGAGATGGGACCTGGATAAACTAAAAGAACCAGAGGTTGTACAGAGATTCAGGGAGAGCATAAGGGAGCAATTGACAGGAATGGGGGAAATAAATACAGTAGAAGAAGAATGGGTAGCTTTGAGGGATGAAGTAGTGAAGGCAGCAGAGGATCAAGTAGGTAAAAAGCCGAGGGCTAGTAGAAATCCTTGGGTAACAGAAGAAATATTGAATTTAATTGATGAAAGGAGAAAATATAAAAATGCAGTAAATGAAGCAGGCAAAAAGGAATACAAACCTCTCAAAAATGAGATCGACAGGAAGTGCAAAATGGCTAAGCAGGGATGGCTAGAGGACAAATGTAAGGATGTAGAGGCCTATCTCACTAGGGGTAAGATAGATACTGCCTACAGGAAAATTAAAGAGACCTTTGGAGAAAGGAGAACGACTTGTATGAATATCAAGAGCTCAGATGGAAACCCAGTTCTAAGCAAAGAAGGGAAAGCAGAAAGGTGGAAGAAGTATATAGAGGGTCTATACAAGGGCGATGTACTTGAGGACTATATTATGGAAATGGAAGAGGATGTAAATGAAGATGAAATGGGAGATATGATACTGCGTGAAGAATTTGTCAGAGCACTGAAAGACGTGAGTCGAAACAAGGCCCCCGGAGTAGACAATATTCCATTGGAACTACTGACGGCCTCGGGAGTGCCAGTCCTGACAAAACTCTACCATCTGCTGAGCAAGATGTATGAAACAGGCGAAATACCTTCAGACTTCAAGAAGAATATAGTAATTCCAATCCCAAAGAAAGCAGGTGTTGACAGATGTGAGAATTACCGAACTATCAGTTTAATAAGTCACAGCTGCAAAATACTAACACGAATTCTTTACAGACAAATGGAAAAACTAGTAGAAGCCAACCTCGGGGAAGATCAGTTTGGATTCCGTAGAAACACTGGAACACGTGAGGCCATACTGACCTTACGACTTATCTTAGAAGAAAGATTAAGGAAAGGCAAACCTACGTTTCTAGCATTTGTCGACTTACAGAAAGCTTTTGACAATGTTGACTGGAATACTCTCTTTCAAATTCTAAAGATGGCAGGGGTAAAATACAGGGAGCGAAAGGCTATTTACAATTTGTACAGAAACCAGATGGCAGTTATAAGAGTCGAGGGACATGAAAGGGAAGCAGTGGTTGGTGGGAAGGGAGTAAGACAGGGTTGTAGCCTCTCCCCGATGTTGTTCAATCTGTATATTGAGCAAGCAGTAAAGGATACAAAAGAAAAATTCGGAGTAGGTATTAAAATTAATGGAGAAGAAGTAAAAACTTTGAGGTTCGCCGATGACATTGTAATTCTGTCAGAGACAGCAAAGGACTTGGAACAGCAGTTGAATGGAATGGACAGTGTCTTGAAAGGAGGATATAAGATGAACATCAACAAAAGCAAAACAAGGATAATGGAATGTAGTCTAATTAAGTCGGGTGATGCTGAGGGAATTAGATTAGAAAATGAGACAAAGTAGTAAAGGAGTTTTGCTATTTGGGGAGCAAAATAACTGATGATGGTCGAAGTAGAGAGGATATAAAATGTAGGCTGGCAATGGCAAGGAAAGCGTTTCTGAAGAAGAGAAATTTGTTAACATCCAGTATTGATTTAAGTGTCAGGAAGTCATTTCTGAAAGTATTCGTATGGGTTGTAGCCGTGTATGGAAGTGAAACATGGACGATAAATAGTTTGGACAAGAAGAGAATAGAAGCTTTCGAAATGTGGTGCTACAGAAGAATGCTGAAGATTAGGTGGGTAGATCACATAACTAATGAGGAAGTATGGAATAGGATTGGGGAGAAGAGAAGTTTGTGGCGCAACTTGACCAGAAGAAGGGATCGGTTGGTAGGACATGTTCTGAGGCATCAAGGGATCACCAATTTAGTATTGGAGGGCAGCGTGGAGGGTAAAAATCGTAGAGGGAGACCAAGAGATGAATACACTAAGCAGATTCAGAAGGATGTAGGTTGCAGTAGGTACTGGGAGATGAAGAAGCTTGCACAGGATAGAGTAGCATGGAGAGCTGCATCAAACCAGTCTCAGGACTGAAGACCACAACAACAACAATTGGATAAGTGCAGATTCACTGTATGGCTCACTTAAGTACTGGTTTTGTTGGACCATGTGTTCAAAAAATTGCGTGACAGTGGGAAAATTTGAGTTCTCATAATTCGGTAAACTAATTAATTGATCCTTGATTCCGCGCTGTGTCGTCATCGACCAATACGCTGACAGAAAAGCATTCTGAAATTCTTCTACCGAGTAGCATTGTCTCGCAATCGGTCTCATACGAGTTGCCGGTTCGCCTTCCAAAAAACTGCAAATAAATTCAAGTTTGTGTGTTGTGTGTTACGGGCCAAGTTGGTGGAAAAGCAAAGCTAAATTGTATCCAATCCATGGGGTGAATCTGTGTTCTGTCATTTTTAAATACTTTAAATTTTCTCATGGATAGAAAGTGCTTGTAATCAAAATTTTCGTCTCTGAATGTCTGAACACGTTCAGGATTGTATGCTAATCTGTTTGTTTGTGACTGTTCGGAATCTAAGTCACGTACTCTCTGTAAATTACCTAAAATCTGCTCGGACCTCTTACAATATGATCTACGTATCACAGGGTCGCATCTGACTTATTCTTATGCTGATACCTGCAGCATACATAGCCAAACCTCACCATATCATTTTTCTTTTCAGCTCAGGCAGTTGCATGGGAATAATGCAGTTACGTAGCTTGGTTGTATTCGAATGTGTGGGGAAAAATGCAGGTTTGTTCTGGGTTTTTACAGCTCATGCATGCGCACTACGCAGTTGCAGATTGCGCAAGAAACTTGTCCCAGACTGCAGCTGTGATCAGGAAAGTGTGTCAGCTCCTCCACTTCTCTTGCTCCCATGCCCAGTCAACGACTGCACAGTAGTATTTAATTCTCTCCCAACCCCTCCCCGCTCCCCTCCACCAAGTCAGCAACCATCTCCCAGCCTGAGGTGGATGCTGCCTGCACCAGTGCTCATAATACTGTATGCTCCAGTGTAGTTCTTTATAAATGAACTCTTTATAAATGAATAATAAAATGCCAATCCCACCATTTTACTGACCTATTTCCACTTCTAACACTAAAATTTCAACTAACGTACTTCCATCATCTTGATAATTTTAGGTGGCGCAGTTGGGCTAGAAGGTAATCAGGTGGAAATAAAACAAATAAATATAAGAATAAAATAATGCTGGCGTGCTCTCGTAACAACTTCTTTTGGTGCATCTGAAAAGGTATATTTACAATCAGTGTGTGTTACCATTTTTCAAATGTGGTTGTGATTACGCAGAGATCATTGGAGAGATACAGGTTGCGACTACTAGGAGAGATGGAAGACAAGCAAATGGATCAGAGGACGAACTGGAGTGGACTTAACCATAACGAAAATGAAATACACGTGGGTGGTAATTCAGCCAGACGAATGGATGGTAGAGGGACCAAGGAAGTTCTTTATTGGATTCTAAGAGATGAGAAGAGACTGGGGCAATGAAGTAATGGAAGATCAGTAGCTAGCATTTGAAAACATACCGCAGCAACATGGATGCAGATTGCAAAAAATCGTAGTACATGAAAACTCTTCAGATCTTCATACAGCAGCGAATGTCCGCTGGCTGATGATGATGAAGGTGGTGGTGATGACGATGAAGATGAGTTAACTACTATTTTGTGTATTGATAGGTAGGATTCCACTCAAAGATGTTGAGTCGAAGAGTAAATTCACCAGTCAGGCCCGTTCAGTCGCCAAATACTATTTAATTTGCCATATTACTAGGCACGAGTACCATCTACACTATGCGTGAAGTGATGTAATAACTAGAAGCACGCCTCGTATTTTGGAGGAGTGGGTTTTAAAACCTCGTCCTTTCATTGTGTTTTCGTGTTCCGTAGTTTCTCTAAATTATTTTCAGCGATTAGCAGCACGGCAAACGCCAATTCTTTCAGTATCCACCCCAACTGAGCTAGCGTTCCATTTGTGATAGTGATATCATGGAACGTTAACTGTCAACTTCCCTTTTTTCGTTGGCCTCTGTAATAGGGCAAGAATAATGGGTCTATTTATATGTAACTCCGGCTGTTTCGTAAAGCTGATGGTATTTCGTGGAACTGTGCCTTTACAATCAGTGCTTAACTCAAAGAACTGGAGACGAACCGAAAATGCCTTTAATCCATCACGGATGGTGAACATACCATACAATAGCAGTAACTTATTAGTCCCATTGGTTCCTGACTATTTTTAAAAAATTTTCTTCTAGTTTCTGAATGTGTGTTTCCCCTAAGGCAGTGATACTCAACCTGTGCGCCGCGCAGGCATGGTGCGCCATGAATGACCGCCTGGGACGCCGTGGATTTGTTTCCCAGTTGGGGGTCAAAGAAGGTAGTTCTGTAGCCTCGTTGGAATTGCACTACAGACGTTGACCAGCCAGCGGAAGCAGTCACAACTTCGAATCTGAACTATTGCGCGTTACACTTAGCACTTTGCACCAGCAGTTACTGTTGAGCTTTTAACCATTTTTTATTATGTAGAGACTCGTAAGCACTTTGCACCAGCAGTTACTGTTGAGCTTTTAACCATTTTTTATTATGTAGAGACTCGTAAGTATGTTGATAAAGGCGATAAACTATTGAAAAGTTCTTGAATTTGTCATTAGGAAGTAAAAGCGAGAACTTGCGTAGGACAACAGGGAAGTTGGTAATGAAGGTACGAAACGAATATACGGAAAAACGACGCTAGCTGGTTTCACGTGCAGTGTTTTGAACAATGAAGACGGTTCACAGTGGTCTTGTGCTTGAAAGTACTCGCTGTTGAATGAATGTATGCTACTTAGAAAATTATTAGAAAGTGTTCATAAGAACGACATGGTCAAACCAAGATAATAAATTTTTTTAGAAAACTTGAGTCAAACGAAAGGAGAAAATCTATCGTTTTCTAAGCAGACGAAAATCTCGAATAAACCACATCTAGTGACCTACAGTGTAGTTTGCCGAGTAGCAAAATGTAATAAAGCCCATACGATTGCAGGAGGAATAATTCTACCGTGTGCTATTTGACATGGTGTCCATTATGCTTGGAGAATCCATAACAAAACAGCTTTAGCCCAGCGTTTTGCCTGACTCTACCGTGTCATCGAATTCAAGAAGTAAGATAGGATCTTCGTGAAAAATTATAGAAAAAACTGGTGAGGGATTTTGGTTTGCAGCTTGATAAGGCCATTGATAGCAGTAGAGATGCTCATTTAATTTTCACTGCACTATTAGTTGATGAAAAAAGTAACGGAATATGGATTTTTTTTAAGGAAATAAATGCTTCTACGACAGGCAAAGATTTGTTCGAAATCGTGGACAACTTCAGTACGTCAAATTAACTGGGCTCACTTTGTTGGTGTGTGCACTGATGGTCCGCAGTGTGTACTGATGGTTACAGTGGTATAAGAGCACTTATCCGCGGCAAAGCTCCAACTACTATGCGGATCCATTGCATTATCCGTGGCGAAGCACTTGTTTCGTAGTATTTGAGTGTTGATCTAAATAACATACTGCATACTGTTATAAATGTTGTGAACTTTTAATAATTTGTCCTCAGAAAGCTAGAATTTTTAGACAGATTTGTCACGATATGGTGGTTGTGAACATAAATCTCTCTTGTTTTATGTTAACGCGCATTTTTTAACTTGGGCGAGAAGTATGTACTTACCTGGAAGCAGAAGATCGTATCACTGTTATGTGCTTCTAAGACACTGACATTCTATTAAAGGTCGCATACTTATATGATATCTTTGAGGACTAAAACACACTGAAAAAATCTGTGCGAGGTAGTGAAACTCGTTTCATTCAGCTTATTGATAAAGTTTGGGCCTTCAGAAAGAAGCTTTTCTTTGGAGCAGAAAAATGAACGATTCTAGAGAAATGAAATGCTTTTCGTCTTGCAGCACTTTATTAACAATAATGAGACAAGCCTTCCAGCAGATATTTTTTCGATGATTGAAGGACATTTATCTGAACTTCATTTTGAAAAACACTTTCCTGAAAACTGTGATAGGTTTCAGTGAGTTCAAAAACCCTTCAGTAAGGTTCTCCTTCTAAGTTCAGTGGTGCAAAAGAGAAGGAATTGTTACAACATTCATCAGATTCTTCACTAAAAGTGAAGTTTTCATCAATGTCAGCGTTTAGGTATTCAGTAAGAAAAGAGATTCCAAGCTTGAGCAAGAAAGCACGGAAGGTAATTCCTTTTGCAGCCTCCTGCCTTTGCGAAGGTGGTTTTCGTCAGTGGCTGTTATTAAAACCAAGTACAGATCAAGACTTCCTGTGGTGATGGAAATGAGGGTAGCTGTATCTAATTTCCTGCCAAGATTTGACAGGTTTTGTAGCAAAAAGCAAGCTCAAGTTTATCACTGAAGTAAGTAGTATATTATTGGTAACTTTTTATTAATTATTTCAATTTTACACGGTATCCTATAGGGGCATCACGGAAACAACGTAGTTGGTCAGGGGAGAGACGACTTCAAAAAGGTTGAAAGCCATGGCTCTAAGGGATATCTGTATCTTGCAACCGTATTGGCCTATTATCACACAAGACTCCATTAGGCACAGCCGTCAGTGTTATGCAGGGGAATCGCTTAGGCAAAAACTTTCGTCTGAAGGTTTGAAAATAACTTTTTAGCCAACACAATCGCAATAATTTCAACCGACATGACCAATTTCATCCGGTATCGGTCGTCCTCAGATTAACAAGGCTAGCTGTAGCTCGACTAAAACTTCGTTCTTTCCAGAATTGTCTGAAGGTTTGACAGTGTGGGAGGAATGTTAGTGAATGCCCACTTGTAAGTGAAGAAAGAACAAATGGAGACGTTCTTCTCGTTCTTTAATATTTCTCAGACTTCTAGCTGTCCTATATATGTCTTACTCCCCACATCCGGAAATTACCCAGTCCGCCTGTGTGGAGCATTGATTCTGAAGTTGTCTACTGACTCCACCTGCGTCGCGGAGAAAGGGCTCCCACGCATAGTAGTGTCGTGGCACAGTTGGCGTGCGAAGCTGTAGGAAGCTCACTTGCAGCCCCGAAAACAAACAGGGTGCCTACACTCTTTTTTTAAATATAAGTTTTTGTTACTGCTTGAAGAAGAAGGATAAGACTTATTTACGTTTTGTGATAGCTGACAAAGCAGTGACGATGGTGATCGTTATTTTATAAAAATACTCCAACAATAACTTCCATTTATTACACTGTTATTCACTGTTTCTGACATGCTGCAAACCAGAACATCTGGCGCTGTGTCCGTCCAATCAGATTTAGGTTTTCCGTGATTTCCCTAAATCGCGTCAGGAAATGCCGGCATGGTTCCTTTGAAAGGACACGGTCGACTTCCTTCCGCGCCCTTCCATACTCCGATGGGATCGATGCCTCGCTGTTTGGTCCCCTCTCCCATATCATCAAAACAACCAAACGCTAATATTCGTTCTTTCGTGCACTAGAGACTCCTCGCTCTTGCCCTTTCTGCGTACCGGAGCCTAGTAATAAACGTCTTACACAAGAGTTTTATGTTCAGTTCGAGTTCATTGGAGCATTGGTAAGATTTTCACTCATTGCTGTGGTAAGTATGGAGGCAGTAAAGAATATAGCTAGAAAGTGTCGCTGTTATGAATAGAATTAAAATTTAAATTTGTATGAAAAAGATAAAATTACGTGTAAAACAATTTTTGATCGTCTCTCTAAATTTAAAAAAAGGGCAGGGGAAGCAATTCTACCGAAAAAACAACAAAAAGTTCGAAAATTTTGACAGGACATTCTTAGTAAATAATTAATGAAGTGAATGTTTTACTATAAACACATCGTCTTAAGGCGAGGATTTGACCTATTGTGAAAATGTAGGTTGAGTAGGTTTGTCTTTTGGTTCCATTTCAGATGGTACGTCATACTTTCGTGGAGAACTGAAGAATAGGGAGACGTATTTTGACTTCATAATTTGTGTCTTGAAGTATCTGTGAGAAATAACTGCCTGGGTCGATTATAAATGAGAATAAGCAGTAAAAAATAAATAACTGCTGGTGAATTTTGGCGCTCTCAGATTTACGACATTTTCCTTGGTTCCTGTCACTGGGTAATGGTTTTGTGCTGCAGCACTAATTCCAGAACTGCGCCGATCATGAGACGCATTTAGATGCACGAGCAATAATGAACACTTACTGCCCTGAAGCTAATAGGACAGCTTGAAGAAAGTTATTATTGAATGGTTGCAGCAGGATTTTTTAAACAAACTGAATATTTCGATACTGTCACGGATAGAAAAACAGCAATAGAAATGTTAATTAGTTAGCGTCTTGGGACACACACTGTAGTTGGGCGACAATGGATTATTATAGGTGCCCTTTCCTGTCGAAACTGAGCTTTTTCTGTGTAGATAAATCGCTGCAGATGGTAATCTAAAATATCTCCCGTTACTGCAGTTTTAATCCAAACTGCAGTAATTATTAATTACATAATGAGTTTTGGAATTCAGATCGGAACCCTTGTTCTTCATTCTACGGTTTTAGGTCACAGTTGATGCCAGTTACGTTTCAAGTATTCTTACGACTCTTTCCATAAAAATATGTGGGATGGTTCACATGGTTGGAAGGTATAGGAATACTGTCCTTCAGCATAATATAAAAATTCGTGACCCAAGTTCCATGTTCATAGTATATGGTCATTGTTTATATTTAGATTAGTCTTGCAAACATTTATCGAATGAATTAACCTTACTCACTCGTGAATCACAGTAGCTTTCTTTTGCGAATGCGTTAGATGAACAGAACTGCATATTAGTTATGATCTTTTTTGTTCCTTATGATAAATTGTTGATGTCAGCATCGAGCACTTATATGAAATAGTATGGAAGCTGAGGTTGTTAAACTATTTCCAATGATTCATAAGGTATTTTTTCATCCAGGCGGTGAGAGATTCACCATAGCAATAGAAAAGTCAAACATTTCCAAAGCCAGGAATATCGCCTACGATTAAACAGATTTCGCCAGTGTGATAGTCAAAGGTACAAACATCTAAATGGTGACTGGCCGTAAGGAAATCCTCAAGTAAAGGAAACAAATGAGAGATCCGTTACACTGGAAATTCACACGTCACGGTAGTCACAAGCGAACGACAGGAGGAGGTTGTAAGTCGTTCTGTACGTGGCCAAAAAGAACACGAAAAAATTTAATGACGCATTTGGGGCAGTGAGTGTCACAAATTGTGATATTTTACGACTTCTCCTTAGTAATATTTAAAATTTGCTGAATTGCCACTAAGACGGTATCAGAAAATAGTTAACGTTATTGTCATTAAGTTTTGTATAATAAATTATGAAAACAGCGAAGTGTAAGTGTAATAGCGTATAGTAATCCCTGTCAATGAATTTGACACTAAACATCTTAGTGCTGTCAAACATCCACATTGTGCTATTACTGTAGCCATGATATTGATAAAATACGTTAACATTATTCGAGTCAACAAGTTAATCTCTATGTTGTAGGTACACTGCGTACTTTAGAGGCCTCTTCAACGGTCTGCAGTCTGTGAGATAAAACAGCGCTCCGCGCTCCCCTAGGAGTACACTCAGTCATCCCAGCTGCGCCCCTGCTCCAGCGCAGTAAACTGTGCAGAGCAAAGAGCGTGCAGTATGCTTCGCTTCTGCTCCACTCTGTAGGGCTTCCCTTTCAGCGTTGCCCCTCCCGCCCACGCAGTCTCGTGCATGCGCACAGCGAGTTGTTTGTTCACGGGAAGTAAACACGAAATGCGCCACCGCAACAGCGGCACATTGTGATCACGAATCCAGCGCCCCTGGCGTGCTGCGTCTGTGCACGCGCCCATCCGATGGATATCGATTCCGTGTAGTGCGGAGCGCTGTTGGCGAAGCCACAGCATGGGACAGACGCTCGCTTTCTGCTTTAACTTCAAGGCGATTCCATCTACTAGCGCTTGCGAATGGGAACTCCTTCATGTAATGTGGACACAGATACAACTAGCTACGACGATACACCTCGGTGAATGTCGGAGCTAGATGTACTCGGGTAACAAGCATAAGAGTTCGTGCGTTCGGAAGAAGGCAAGTTTAATTTTATCACCAGACATCCGGATTTATCTTCGTTCTGTGTGATTCCAAATAACTTTAGGTGTAGTGGTGGTTGGGACCGTCCTTGTACTATGGAATTACCAGTAGTTTACTGCTTCTGACACGCTTGCTGTCGGTTGAACATCTAACAAAGGTGCACCGAACTCTCAACTAGAAGTCCAAAAACACTTGTCTTGGTTTTGCCTTTCTGCTTAAAAAATGTTACTTCAGCAATATAACATATTAAGTAATTTCGTGTCCTTATTAATACCTACAATCAACAAATTTTCGCACTGTTCGGCATAGAACGCCGTTAGCATATTCATCGTCGTCATCACCACCAAATAAAATTTTCGCTTCAGTACGTACAGTAGGCTTTCCTATCAATATTTCCATTTCGTCTCTTGTCTTCTATGGTACTTACATTATCTCTGTGTTATTGGAGTTACCATTTTCTGAATATGTAACTTGATTGTATTTTGGATGCATTCGGAAAGGAGCAGCGCAGCACTCGGAAGTCTATCAAAAACCTTCCAAAATTTGTACATAGATTGTCTGGACGTGCGTCATTAATAAGATTAGCGCGTCAGTATTGTTCGTGACACTCCTTTTATGAACCAGATATTTATATCTCAACTTCTCTAGCGTGGCACTTATAGCAGACGACATTTTTTAATATTTTTAGATGGCCGATTTTTACGGTGCTGTATTGCTCTATCTTCAGCGCTCGTTATATTAAATGATTAAAATATTTCTTCAGAAACTATATAAGTAGGCATTTACTGCCCATTTACGCAAGGTAGTTGAAACCAGTGGAATCTCATTCACTCATTAGAAGGAGACATTCCTGTGCAATATGATAGCCTAATAAAATCCAGCTAAAAGTGAAAAACGTTCCCTTCTAGAAAAAATGGCGATAAAAGTATGTGTGTACCCAATGGTCTGCGTTTCTGTACCCCACCATTGTTCCCTGGTAGCAGCACTGAAGGTAGTCCAAATAATAGGTCTACAGTTTGTGGAGAATTGTGCAGCATTGTGCAGCGTCAGTTCCAATGGATATATTTGGTGCCGTAGAACTGCTGTAGCTGATATGATGCCAGTGGAACTGGGTGTCGCATGTGCTATACGAGCCCCGTTTCCGATAGCAGTCTGTGATGGATGGCTATGCTCCATCTCCTGCCACAGTCCTCAGTTATTGACGTGCACCCAATCTGTCTGCACTTCTGGTCGGCGTTAGCTGCGTTGCTTTCGTAACCACTGCCAAAGGATGTCTAACTTCCGTGTGTAGAGTACGAGTGTGCTTCTCCCAGAAACAATACATACAAAAATCACATAGCCAAGTCACTTGAATCACATCATTTTGTTTTGCCCCGATACGAAGCGATAGCGCGTCGATATAGAATTGCCATCGGAAAAACGGAATGGGGGAATTCTTTATGAAACTGCCAAGTCGTCTTTCAGAAACCTCACTGGGTCCTGTGTTTTAGTCTCTCATGTTCTGACTGTGTGTGAAATGAAATAAAATTGATTTTGTTCTGCTTAGATATAATTTTTATAAAAGTGCTCTGTATCTGTATTTGGGATGACGTTTCTCCCATCACCCCATGCAGATGACAAATTGTATTCATTGTTTAAATGGATGTAAAATATTGTCCTTACATAGTATCCGAACAGTCGTGCCCCTGTTTCGTCGACATATGCCTTCGTTACTTTAATATGACAGCCCATTTTGTTCAAAAAAAGAAACGGTGAAAAAGCTGTATTAGAACCGGACCGCTGTGAGCAGGAAAGCTACGTCTTGTATGTAGACTCTTCGCCGGCCGGAGTGGCCGAGCGGTTCTAGGCTCTACAGTCTCGAACCGAGCGACCGCTGCGGTCGCGGGTTCGAATCCTGCCTCGGGCATGGATGTGTATGATGTCCTTAGGTTAGTTAGGTTTAACTAGTTCTCAGTTATAGGCGACTGATGACCTCAGAAGTTAAGTCCCATAGTGCTGAGAGCCATTTGAACCAAATAAGTTTGTTTCTCTTGCAAAGCCAGAGTCGTCAAACAGCGATTTCAGTTTCTGCCACAAGTACACTGCAGTTTTTGATTTTTTTATGTGCATACGTGAAGATTGATCAGTAGTAAGAATTTCTTCGCTCTAGCCTTGTCATCTTTGTTTCAGCTACTTCTAAGACACATTTTACCAGTCTTTCGAGAATAAGCACGTTCCAGATTGCCCCGTCTCCGTAGTTCTCATGTTGTTTCATCTTCGGCACTTTAATAAAATAATTGGTCGTATCTTCATTGAGTAAAACAAGCCTTGTTTTGAACAACAGTATTTCCTGGAGTTCAGATAACGACACGTTATTCCTGAACTCTTAACCACTTGGTCACTTTGTACACCAAACCAACCAACCAAACCAACTCTTAAACGTTGTAACCTGCTCAGAGTGCAGTCGCACGCGGTTTACGCCGATTATCTACTTGTATTGACAACACGGGTAGACATATTGCTGCACACTGTAATAGACTGCTTCATCTTCAAACAAACCAGCATATTCTCCTGCACTCACTCTGTGCTAAATGATATACAACGAACAGACGTACAACACATATGGCACACAAGAACCAAGAAGACATGAACAAAGCAAAGACACTTACGTATAAAGGAGAGAGATAAAAAGGATTATGGCTCACGGAGACCACAGATACTCATTTGAAGGCCTTGATTAAGCTCAAGAGAAGCATATTCACTAATAATGTTTCTCGAATGGTATGGCTACTTACAGACACACAATTTAAGTGTTGAGAGGGTAGAGAAAGAAAATAATCACTAATTTACAGTTATTGGAGATAATCTGCATAAGTGATTAGCACGTAGTACAAAGCGGGAAAATTTCAAAGTGTCCTTGGCAATGAGACTTACTCATTTCACCCATTAAGCACTAAAAGAACGTTCAAAATCGCTTGTATTCTGCACTAAGAAAGAAATATAAGTGGTTGACCGATTTACAAGTGGGAATCGTACAATCTCAGTGCCATCGTTGAGAGAGTCGTTGCGGCAGAAGACTTGCGATTCTCGGGAATTGTACTTAACTTATTAATGGCATTACCAATGACTCTAGTTAACTTCAGCTATTAAGCTGATACACTTCTGGAACTGTTGAATATATCGAACAAGGTTTTGCGACAAGTAGCACCAAAGTTTTTACATTCCTTCTTTTATTTCTCTCTCTCTCTCTCTCTCTCTCTCTCTCTCACGCACACGCACACGCACACTCCCTCCCTCTCTGTGTGTGTCTCTCTCTCGCGGTCAGCTGCCTACGTTTCACTTTGTATTTGAAACGCGGTAGACCAAGCTAAATAATATAATCATAAAAAGGCAAAAAAAGACAGTACCTTGAACAGGACTCGATTGAAATATGAACTGAAAATTATGTACGAAATTGGATTACGTCAATCACAGTACTTTGAGCCACAGCTGTGTCAGTTTGAACGGGGTGAATTAATGCGTCTCTCGTGGAGCTGTTACTATATCTCAGGTCTTCGAATGCTGCCACAATTTATTGTAATATAATTTTGAAGAGTATTCTACAGTTCTTAAATCGTTAAGTTTCTTCTAGTTGTTTTTCTGACCTGAACAGCTTGGAACAAGAATTTGCGGCCCTGTGAGACAGCATAGCGTGAGACACACGTTCTACGTAGAAGCTATTACACGACCAGGCGTTAGCATGCGCTGCTTCCGGCTTCTGACGCAGAGAAAGTGATAACGGTTCTTGGATGTCATCGGACGACGTTCAAGCATAACTCTCTAGTTCCTTTTGGCTTCGCGTTGGTAACACACTCAGCTCGGTCGCCATTGCTTTTTGGGCGATGTATGGGAGCGTAAGAGATGTCCCTAATGCACAAAACTTCAATAATTTTGTTGTAGTTACGTTTTTCTTTGCGTTACGCATTCGTATCGAAGTCAATAGCACTCCAACTATTACAGCTGTGTCTTTCGGTGTACTAGTTACTCAAATGTTATTTCTTCTAGGAAACCGTAGCAGTTACACATCCGTACATCGTTTCATGAATGAGGCGCTGAAGAGCAATTTCGAGTACACGTGTTTTAATGAATGTGTGTTCACTTTACCAAAGGCATACGATGAAACTGAATTTGTTCTGCCAGATTACAGTATTCTGGTCCTGAATAAGTGAATAATAATTTTGAATCTATTTTTTTTTAATTTCAGACACAACTACGCCGTTAGTGTAGCAATGATCAATACTAAGCTGTTTTACAGGGACAAAAGTAACTTTGTTACTGGTAGTTTTGTCTTTTGTGACAAGACTGGACATGTTCTTCCGGGCTGGCAAAATCCATCCATACTTTTTAGCCGTGAGAAAGCAACTCATTTAAATCTTCGTTTCCCCAGACAATCTATCTGGAGCAGCCACCATTTTCGTTCGCAAAAATATTAGATTCCGAGTGTATCTAGATGAGCGGGAAGATAACTTTTATGAAGAGTCTGTTGAGAGGCTATTGAAGTTTTGAAAAAATATTGAATTGTTTCGAACTCAGCGGGGAGTATTGTCTTAAGAGGATTCATACCTCGCTCGGTCTTCTCAAACACTCGTACATCAATAAGTTAAAACGTCATTTCCGTTCTGATATCACGTTCACACGTTTTTCTAACGATCCCATGAAAGCAGCAGCAGCTTTATCCCAGCCAATAAAAATCTTTTATATATTGTCGAGCATATTACTAACTCTTCAGATACTTGCTGTCAGTGCATTTTTAAAAACATGTTGCACGTGACATTCAACAAATTGCTGTCATTTCCGCCGACAGTCATTACCACCGCTTCTTAATAAAGAATGTGTACCCTGTTGAACTGTGGTTCAAATGGTTCTGAGCACTATGGGGCTTAACAGCTGTGGTCATCAGTCCCCTAGAACTTAGAACTACTTAAACCTAACTAACCTAAGAACATCACACACATCCATGCCCGAGGCAGGATTCGAACCTGCGACCGTAGCTGCGGAGCGGTCCCAGACTGGAGCGCCTATAACCGCTTGGCCACCGCGGCTGGCTGAACTGTGGTAGTTGTGTTCATAGAAAGCACACGTACAGAATACAGTG
Source organism: Schistocerca piceifrons (assembly GCF_021461385.2). NCBI lineage: Eukaryota > Metazoa > Arthropoda > Insecta > Orthoptera > Acrididae > Schistocerca > Schistocerca piceifrons. Next base: position 701,904,097 of record NC_060138.1, read on the forward strand.
GGATTGTTCGCTCTTTCGCAGGCGGGTCTGTCAAGATTCACATTGCACTGAAGTAATATAATTTTGAGTTATCAGCTGATAATTCGATGATATTTCTGCTTCACTGCATGGTAACGATTTTCATAGAATATACATTATTTTACCGTTATATTTGTAGCACTGGGGTACAGTGCTAGGCCGCTGTACTCGTATTCGGGAGGACAGCGATCCAGTTCCCCGTCCAGCCATTCAGATTGGGGGTTTCCATGTTTCCCAAAATTATTTAAGGCAAATAACGGATAATTCCTTTAAAAATGACGCGACCGTTATGATTTCACATCGTTGCCTAATCAGAGATTGTGTCCCGTCTTTAATAAACTCGTCTTTAACGGAATGTTAAACCACCAAGTGATTTAGTGGACCGGGTGAATTTGCAGCTAAAAACATTGCTGTTGGTAAACTGAGACTAGGTTCCTTGTCTAAAAACTCATTAGCGGCATAGTTCGTGTTAGACTTACTTACATACCGTTTACAATAACTTACATACCGTTTGACAGCAAAACTTTTATTATAAATTATGCTAATGGGGCGTCTTTTAAGTATTTTTATCACATATTTTCAGCTTTTACAGTTTCAAAGTTACTGTGAACTATACGTTATTGGGACCAAGATAGGAGTCAGTGTCTCTTGTGAGGTATTCTTCTTGTGAGAAATATGGTATCTATAAAGCTCGACTATATTGGTGAGACAGCTAACAGAAACAAAACGGCACGGAACTGTAAGGGAGCATTATCTTCGTGTAATGTTATTTTTACCGTAACAGTAATGTTGTCAGTTGTTGATAATTGTATCAACTCTGGCTGAGATTTGTATCTTACTTGCAATTTGAGGGTTTTATTTATCTTTCGGATCGAGACTAACAACTTCGCGAAACAGTGTAGCTAAAAGACAAACTGTCAATAAACATTTTTCGTAAGGGGGAATTACCGAATCAGATTTTCAGTTTTACTTAACATAAAGTAGTAGGTTTTATCTGCGTTAGACGTTCAAGCACTGCGGTGCTTTATTTTTAACGCTGCATTTTGCCTGTCGCTTCCCTTTCCATTGAATGACACAAACACTTTGGAGCGACTCCTGTGCTAGTCATATTATTATTCACTAGTCAATGTGGGTCAGCAAGGACTGAGGATTTCCCATTAGATGCTCTTCAACCGAGAGATCTTCCCTCGGTTTCGTCATGAAATCATAACAAGGGTACCGAACTTCTGTGGAGGACAAAAGGGAAATACGTTGAGCGTACAAATATTTTCCTTTCCATCCTACATCCCACATCCCGCAGGAGTCTGAGCTCATACTGTTGTGAGTAACGTAACTGACTGAATGTCTGGTATCATGATTGGTTTCGACTTCGTATTAAATTATCACAAAATATTCTCTTTAAAAACAAAGAAAAAGAGGGATAGTAAAATATTAGATAGCTAGGTTATAAATCAAATCAACATCTCTGCACATATGAACATTAACTCGTCCGCTTCACTTGTCAAGAGAGGCGCCAACAAGCTGAACATGTCTACGCTCTGATAGGCTAAATGCCACAGTTATGCCTCAGTGCAGTTAAGTGTTCGCCGACTCCTGTTGGTGTTCTCCTCACCTTCATTACCAAAGCGGAAGGCGATTTATTGACAGGGATTCGAGCTTTGTTCACAGACGTCTAGGGAGTAAATGTTACATTATTGGTGCATGTGTAGGAAGTTTCCAGGAATTAACCAAACATCTTAAGTATTGAACAGACACTTCTTACGTTTGTATGGCAATATTGTAACATCAGAGAGAGGATGTACGTGTAGTGCAATACTTAGGCTGTAGAGAAATACTTAACATGTAGCTCTCTCAACGTCAGTACGAAACAGTAGCGCGATACAGGATGATTAACTTTGGGGTAAACGATTTAGCCTAAGTGCTACAGTCAAAAACTGATAATTTTTGAAAAGAATTAGTTTATTTGTCGACATAAAAATGTTGTTTATAAATAAATTAAATGTGTGACTCAGTCAGTCTTCAGAGTGCGATCAAGCCTTACTATACTTGCTCTCCACTTGCTCCCAGACACCCGGATAGTTCTGATGGAGGAAGGCCTTCAGCTTGTTTACATTAGCGAGCTGTGTGGGCGTGCACCTCCTGCACTTGTTGGTTATTACCTCCGGAATCGCCCCTGTAACAGGAAAATCACACTATCTAGGAGACAATATAAATCATTAGTTACAGATCATAAATGTTTTAGGAGTTCGCACTTTTTTCGGATCAGATTCTGCTGTTTTCTCACTGCAGTATTGATAACAGAGACCTTTTACTAGAATTAAAACTAATCAACAAAGTGGATACATACATTTGATTTGGTATGGGAAATAGAAGTGCTAGGATATAGCATTTTGATCGTTATTTTTTTAAGTTATCTAGATCAGAGGGCAAATGAAGGCGTACTTTTTCCCAAAGGATTTATGTGATTTCTTTGCGGTTTATTATACTACCGACTTGATGAGGAGAGAGATTTCACGTTTAAAGCTACATTAAATTGTCCATGCTCCTGTATTTGCGGAGGAAGGCAATATGAACGATAATCGTTAAGCATCATATCGTCGTCCACCTTATTCACTATTTGCATGTAATTCAGTAAAGGGAATGAGGAAAACAGATTTCGGCTTACTGTAACTTACCAAGCCTACCCAGTAGCCTCTGTGGTGAAACTAAAGCTTCAGTTCAGAATGAAACATACGTGCCAGTCCTGGAAATCGTGATAAGTGGAGACATGTCTTCCTAAACTTACCGAAGTTTAATATCGGTAAGGCAAGGCTAGGTAGGAATTGGTCAGTCTGAAATGGTTCAAATGGCTCTGAGCACTATGGGACTCAACTTCTGAGGTTATTAGTCCCCTAGAACTTAGAACTAGTTAAACCTAACTAACCTAAGGACAACACACACATCCATGCCCGAGGCAGGATTCGAACCTGCGACCGTAGCGGTGTCGCGGTTCCAGACTGCAGCGCCTAGATTGGTCAGTCTCAATCAGTGTTGAAGAACAGTTGTGATGTTTTACACTGGATTTTTTTTAAATAAGCGGCTGTTGGTCACTGTGATTGTGTTAATTTCTTTTTTGGGGAAAAAGGAGGTGAAAAATCGTGTTGATTTCACCTCAAGACGCGTGTGAAGTTTTCAGTGTGGGATCTGTTTGCTATTTCGTGGAGATGGGGACCAGTACCATGTTATTCAGCTCATTCGTCATGGTTTCGTAAATTGATGTGCTGGCTTATTATACGAACTGAAATTCGTACTGCTCAGTTATTTTTAACGACATTCAATTAAGCTGTGCTGCTTCTGTACATGAACGCGAATTTTAGTTCCCCTCTTATTCCACGATATTTCTATTTAACCCTAAATTAGTAAACCCTCGTAAAACTTACGAATGCAATTGGTATCAATTTGCGGTTCCCTCGAATCTGGTATTGCCGGTATGGGACGAAAAACAAAACACTTTGTACTTGCTATGTATGTGAAATACCATTGGAGACCTTATAATCGTAATTAAATATAGTCCTATCCACGAATGATGGCGGTTCGCGCATGTCGAGCCACGGAAAAGGATTGCATTGTTGACGATTCCAAGCGACAGTTGCGGTAAGTCATGCGCGTGATTTCCGCCTGAAGAAAGCGCATATCCTGCAAATTATGCCTCTCCCTTGCTTATGCGGAATGTATCACTTACCAGAACCATCAGCGATGACAACTCGCAACAAATGGAATAAAAATTCACTAAACAATTCACTACGATCGCGTTTAATGCTCACATCAGCTACGGCATTCAGAACAGGCTGTTGGAGAATGCGAGACGTAGGTGCGCAGAACAAGCCTAAACTCGACCGCCATCGTTCGTGACCGCAACTACAGTGCATAAATTATAAATTATGACTTCCTTTGAATAAAATATATAGTACTAAAATTTACGATGGTTTAGCGACAGTGTAACATTTCCCTCCTTCATTGTTTTAGGGTTAAAAAGCAAAAGAATGTGTAACTTCGGTAAAACACCAGTTACGTCATTCACTTTGCCAGTAATGTAAACTGCGAGCGTTAGTGACTGATTCAGTAGTTTTTGTAGAAAACTACTTGGCTTGTCTGCATTTTTTAAAGTAGACTGTTTTTGCATGACGGAGTACATACTTGTATCGAAGCAAGTCGACTAGGTATTTTATCAGATAATTACGGGGTTCATGATCAGCACGTAACTATCAGACGTGTTGTAAGTCGTAAACCTACAGGGACAATGAAGTAGTTAACAAAACTTTTCGGTCTTACGAAATGTTCTTTTGTAACTAAACAGCGAACATCACCAGCGGAGGATCCCCGTGAGAACTGTAGATCACAGCAACTATCGAAACTGGAATAGTAAAAACTAATAGTTACACCAAACATAAGACGCTTCTTATATCATTTGAGTTAACTCTTTATTACTCTCGAAACCTTGTTGGGCAACGTTCTGCGAATGTCACAGCTACATTGTCTGTATTATCCTTTCTATTCTGCTATTGAGAAAAACCTGATATTAATTGCATTATTTGTATACGATTAGTTTGTGCTCATATCAAGAAATGATTGTAAACAAAGCCGTATTGTTGCAGGTTTACTTACTTCGTTGTCAAATCTAAATGCTTCCGTCACTTAAGTAATACGTCTCAGGTTTTGTGTCATCGAAGAACTGGGCGCAATAAGTGTGAGTTACCCTTGCGAAGAACAATCTTGCTCTTTTCAGGGGATAGCAAGAATTTTGGAGTGTGATGACAAAGGTGAAAAAATCATCATCTGATTTTGTTTTATAAAGATAACTGTCAGTGGACGAGTTACAGCTAAAGATTTGGGCTGCAGTATCAGCGAAAACGCAGCCATGAGAGAACAGTACCTGGCAGTTTTACACTGCGATAATTGTCAATGGCTCAGTGAATTCGTGCTTCAAGGAAGTGGCCACGAGTTCCATGGCGAAGATGCCGCAGAGCACGAGTACTCACAGCCTTAAAACGACCTACGGTTAAGGTGGCACACGTACAAAAATTTCGGTTCGCAAATGTTACGTTAGTGATCTCTTCATGTAAAATTCATTGCAAATCATATTCACTACTTTGAACATTTCCTCGTGAATAACATTGGGAGTGCTAGCAGAAATCTAAGTGCGTAACTGGAAAGATTCTTGCCTTAGAAAATGAGCAAAGTAAAGTACCACTTACTCATGAGGCTCCTGCCCAGCCTATCGCAAGCTGCTCGTTGGAGTACGCAGTCGATCTCCCTCTTGACGAGCTGCGAGTCCTTCAGCAGCTGTGAGATGTCGCGTGCCCCAAGTGAGGGCAACTGCTGCCCGCTGTTCAGCGCCGCTAGCCCCAAGGTTACTACGACTATCACCGCGCTCGTCTGCATGGCGCTCTGCTGTGCTTTCTGGCCAAATGCTCACGGAGCGGCGCTTTTATACCGGAGTTGCAGCCAACACTCCAACGGGTACGGTTCCTTAGCTATCTGGTCGCGATTGCGCAACTCGCTCGTTGCTGCAGGAAGAAACAGTCGTTTCCTTTGGCGCACGGAGAGGTGATTTAAAAGTCATTTGACCGGTGAGCTGGTCATTCTGCTACGATGCTAGCCGATTTATTCCTCTTTCTGACGTAATGACTTCAACCAGGAAGTGAAATGGACTGAGAATTTTTCGTAAGGACTGAAAACGCAAGACTTCATTTTAATAAGGAAGACGGACACTCATGAAGGTTACACGAGCAAGTTGAAGTTTTAATTGAGATGCTAGGTGACTACAGGAATTTTGATTTTATGTGCCATTATGCAACACGACTCACAAAACGCCAGCAAGAAGATCAAAAACACGTAATGATGTCATGATTTGGCACTTTAAATAAGAAAATGTATAACAGGCTAGGAGGTTCTGTCTGTTTATTCGCTGTGGATGCGATTATTTATTAAGTTTTCTCCTGCTGGAAGATTACAAAGTTTTCTGCTTTCTGCGGTGAACGGCAGCGCTGTAACCGGGGGAAGATTTAATAATTTTCTATTGCGGTGTCAGCCGTACTTAAGGCCGTAGTTACGACGATAGAATTTAGAGGCAATAATTCTGCGGTATGTTATGCGAGTACAGAAAAAAACTTAGCGGGGGAGCGAACGACAGATTCACTTACAGCAAGACTTGCAGCCAGTTTACACTGTGGTGGAAACAGTTTATCCTTGTCATCCATTCTTGAATACTGTCCCACAGGTGTGAATGCCTTCACGGTAGGCTTAATGGTCATACAGGGAGAATCAGAACAAAGTTTTTAGAGCAAGGTTAATGACAAATTTTCGAGAGCCAGCGAATGAGAAAGACTGCAAACAGTTTACCTGCCATCGGTGTGTGGCGAAAGACCAATAAAATAAGGCGGTATAGATTGAATTCTGAGGAATTCCGCTTCATTTACATAAAAGCCGTTCGTACGTTTTTTCTCCGTCATGCCCTGAGTTGCTTGCGGGGCATAAATGTACGTACAAATATTAGCAGAAATCTACAAAAAATGGCTCTGAGCACTATGCGACTTAACTTCTGAGGTCATCAGTCGCCTAGAACTTAGAACTAATTAAACCTAACTAACCTAAGGAAATCACACACATCCATGCCCGAGGCAGGATTCGAACCAGCGGTAGTTCGGCTCCAGACTGTAGCGCCGAGAACCGCACGGCCAATACGGCCGGCAGAAATCTACATTTACAGTTCACACTTAAGTGCCTGGCAGAGAGTTCATTTAAGCATTTTCAGCCCATTCCTTCACCGTTGCACTCCCGATTAACACTTCGGAAAAATGAACACCTAAATTTTTTCGTGTGACTTCTGACGTATTTTATCACGATGGTCGTTTCTCCTTAGGTAGTTGTGCGTCAACAAAATATTTTCGCTTTGGGAAGAGAAACTTGGTGATTGCAATTTGGTGAAAAGATCACGCTGCAAAGAAGAACTCCATTGTTTTCATGATTCAACTCCAACTCACTTATCACATCTGTCTTAGTCTCCTCCCTATTTCGGGACAACACAAAACTAGGTGCCCTTCTTTGAACTTTCTCTTTGTCTTAAGTTAATTCAAAATAAAAATACAGACAATAAAAGCAAAGTAATATAGGATGTTATAAACAAGAAACTGAAAAAAGGCAGGCGCAAATGTAATACCATAAAAATCAAAGATGGAGGCAGAATTATAAAAATTCCTGAGGAATTATCAGATTTTCTAAATGATTATTTTTCTGGCATTGCGGAGAAACTGCAGCAAAATCTGCCTTAAACACGAACAGCAACCACAGTGACCTACAGAGCAAGCACGACTATGATGTTTCCCACAGCAGATATGAAGTCAGGAAGACAATGCAACAGTTACAAATGAGAATTCAGCGGACATAGATGAGTTTCCTGTCTCCGTGCTGAAGGTGTGCATAGATAAAACATACAAATCCCATTAACAAAGAATAAATGAGTTCTGTAGTTCACATATTTTTCCAGCGTACATGATACATGCACGAGTTATGGCCTTACTGAAGAAAAGTAATGTGGAAACCATTGAAAATTACAGACCAGTTTTACAACTGTTGGCATTCCAAAAAAATAAGGGAGTGAATAATTGAAGATAGACTATTGAGTTACATTAATAAATACCCTAATTTTTCCACAGTGGTAAAAGTACGTTATCGACCACTGCAGTGTTTACGTAATTGGTTCTCGAAGCTCTTGACAAGGATGACTGTGTTCGGGTAGGTTAGGCGTAAGCCTAGGCTTGCGGAATGCATTTGACACTGTTGACCATAGAATAGTACTAAACAAACTAGGAACGCTGGGTTAAGAATAATAGCGAACGAGTGGTTCTAGTTCTACCTGCAGAGCAGGGTATAAAATGTAGTTTTAGTTCAGACGCCAGCTTTTGATAAACATAGTTGTGTTCTCACGGTAGTGTATTGGGTCTATTTCGGTTCTTAACATGTATCAGTGACTTTCTAGATAGAATAAGACATGGAGAAAAAGTTCTCTTTGCTGATCACAGCAACATCATAGCCAATGATGAAACACCAGAACTTGTATTAGAGAAGAGAAATGAAACTCGCAAAAATGTTTGCGATTGGGCAGTATGTAATAACATACAAAACAAACAATACGCACTTCAACATAAAAATGGAACTCAACTATGTCGCATTAAAGATGGGCGATAAATTTGTAGTGGTGTAATAAGCACAAACTTTTTATGATGAGCATTGATTGTCAGCTAACATGGGATGAACACACAAAGTTAATATCAATAAGAATGTCATCAAAAAGTTACTCTCTTAGAGGTTTAGCATTAGTTCGAAACAGCCATTGTCTTGTAGTGATGTACAGTGACTTCTTAGGTATGAGATTTTTCTCTGGAGAGCGAAAGCATACAACGTGGACACGGGTGTTCAACTGCAGGAAGGGGCCGTAAGAACAATGACTGGTAATAGTAGTCGGGCTCATTATAAAGAGCTATTTAAAAATTGTGCATCTTTACCGTACCAAGCGAGAACATCTACCCTTCTGTTGTGCATATCGGAGAAAACTTTACTAAGTGTTTCACTGATAGTTCTGTACACAATCATGAAATAAGAGCCAGTTTGCACTTAAAATTAGTAAGGCAATACAAACGAAATGAAAATCATTGCTATAACATGTCTGTTTAAAAAGGCAGTTAAAACGTTCTTCATAAGTAAGGCATACTACACAAAGACTACTTAGAAGACTCAGAGTGATGGGTGGTAATGAAAGGGGATAACTAGAACACCCTGTCACATTCCAGTACATGATCATGGCTTCTCTCTTTCACAAGGAAGTTACGCGTCAAGATGTAAAATGCACGATAGTAATGCCTTGTCATTCTCCTGATTTCAGCTCATTGTGAGGAGAGGGTGACTCAGTTTTTCAGGTAGATCGAGGAGCATAGTAGAAAATTTTGGGCATCGGGTTGACTTTCTGAACAGGCTAGAGTTGGTGCAAGGGACACAGTCGCATCTTCACACTGAAAGAGTCGCCTGCGGGTGTCAGTGTGTTCGGCGATGAAGAACGAAACTACATTTCATTTTTACAAGTTACCTGAAACAAACTGTGTGTAAATGAAGGAACATTGGACAATAAGGATCAAACGAACGGCGCATTGCAGCTTTTAAGACAATGACCTCATATTCGGGAGGATGGAGTTACTCTATCCGGCCTTCCTTATTTGTGTTTTCCTTGTATTTTCTAAATCAATCATATTCTCATAAAGCATTGTACTGTACTGCACTGCATTACCCTGACAATTCCTGTATGATTGTGAGATGGTCCTTAGATGAATAAAGATAAACAAGTAAATAAATGCAACAGTACTCCAGAAAAGGACAGGCTAGCGTGATGAAGGCAGTCCCTTCTGTAGATACTACTGGAGGTGGTTACTACAATCTTTTAGAAGATTATATGAAGTGTACTGCACTTTAGTTCTAATATTCCACAGCAGCAGCTTCAAATTTTTATGTAAGGGATCAGATCAAAATCTTAAAATGTATAGTAATTTTTAGCTAGTGCGTGCATCGCCTCCGGGAAACACGGCGACAATAAGGAATTAATGTACCGATAAACTACCACAGCTCGCGTATTATTTGAGTTATTATTAGTTTTACTCAGCAGACGGTATCATCTTCATATCTTCATTGCCCTGATGATAATACGTCAAATGTAATTATCTGTTTCCTGTTGTTTCACATGCCCATAGGAAACTTTGCTGTATGCTTAGGCGATTTAAAAGGTAGTTTGATGGCATGTAATTTTCTAGTGTTGAGCTTCAGCGCAATTAAATTATAGCCTCAAAGACGATGGCACGTTCACAAAAAAAGCTGAACTACGACGTACTTGACTGTAACCACACATGCGCGTGCTCTTGTTCGTCTTCAAAACAACGGAAGCTCCTTTCTGTCACGATGCCTCTCGGAATGTAGCAGTCACATCGAAATCTTTTTGGTGCGGGGGTTGAGTAAGTCTACTTTTTCATTGCCTCCCAAGCAGACTATTTTCTGTTGTCTGTTTTCTTTTGTGTTCCCTTGGATAATATTTGTCCTCATTCTTCGGGCTGACTGGATCAGCTTTGCAATGCATATCCGAGACGCATCACTTCCGTGAGGAACAAATGTCACTTCAGTGAATAAGTGTAGTAATTGCTGAGTACGATATGTACTGACATGACCAGTGCTATATTGTTACATATGCAGTTCGACAAATAACTTGAGTGAAATAGCGTAGCGAGAAGTTCCCTCGGCCGACAGGGAAAGATTGTGTTTGTAAGCTAAAAGTGCATATTTCAACAGAATCTAGTTTTAGGTTAACGAAATTTGGTGAATGTTTTCCATATGAGTAGATCCGATGGCCTAAATAGTTCCTGGAATGTCTCCAAATACCCATCTACAGGTACGATAATTTACTCCTCGGACTCTGAATGCTTTCCATCCACGAATTTCTTTAGAGAGTAAGTAGAAGTGAGATGGTACCAAGGCTGCTGTAAATGTTAGATATCCTAATTACTCGTGTTTGATAAAACATGAGTTCTTTTTTTTCCTTTGTATTCAAAGCTATTATTGCTTTATACTGTAAAAAGTAATCAGTAAGGAAAATTCCTTTTACATGATTGACAACAGTGGCCCTGTGTAATCTTTCGGCAGAATAAATCTGCTTAGTGTTTTCTGGTTACAGGGATACCAGTTTCCTGAAGCATTATCGAAATGTGAATATAACACACGTACGAAGACAAGGAAGGGCTTTCCAGAACATACTTACGTTCTTCTGGTAATTAAAACTAGCGCTACATTTAAATGGTCCTTACGCCACCTACGTCTGATTTCTACAATGGGCATTTCTTAATTTGTAGGTGACGCATTCAAAGAGTCCATTACCTTTTCTGTCTTTCCGTAATCTGAGGTAATCACCTCTTCTTCGACTGGACATTAAATTCTAATCTTCTCTCCTCCAAGAGTAAAAGTATCATGTCTCACTCTTCGCTCGTTAGTATTTTCCTTGTATTAAGCTACCAATTCTTATTTTCACTGGAGACAAGAGAATATTTTAAGTAAACATTGGAATCTTAAAATTTTGGAATAGTATATAGGACCCTATGTTTGGTGCCGTCATTGGAATTTTTTAGGTGAACTGAACATTTTTATTGACTAATTAGACAACTTGAAACAGTTGACAGGTAGTAGGTAGGATCAAAACAGTGATTCTAGGAATAATATGGAATTAAGTTTCCTGTTAGTAAATGTTAATAAATCATGTATTAGGTAATTAAAAAAGTCGGTTAACTTGACCAATTTACAAGGACTACAGTAGACGACTGGATGAGAGCACGTCCACGTTACTCGTGTGTGCGGCCACTCACGATTGCAGAGCCGTGTCGGTGTCGGAGACGATGCCAGGAACAGCAGCGGCAGATACAGGACCTGTCGGTGGTCCTGCTAACTGTTCTGGTGGTGGTGGTGGTGGTGGTGGTGGTGGTGGCGGCGGCCTGACGTTGGAGACGGCGAGCCAAAAGTGCCATCTCGCGATAGGCTTCCGGGTAATGCTTTGCCATCAGTCTTTTTAGCTTCCTCGTAAACAGCTTCTCGTTAATGGAACATTTCCTACAATTCTGGTCCATCATGAAAGGTACCAAACCTGTACAATAAGCACTCACATTATAGACACTTGGTTATTGCAGACAGTGATTACATTTGCCGAAGATCATTCTGCTTGTAGAAGGGGTTCAAACAAGTTAACGATTCCATTGATTACACCACATTTACGCTAGAAGCTTAGTCGTGTCCTCAGTTGCAGTTAGTGAAGATCTTAGTGGGTCGAAAAACTTTATCTTCTCTCAATAAAGCCGACAGAGCTTTAGCAACCATATCAGTACACAAAAACCTAGAACTTAACTGTTTATAGATCGTATTTTCTTTGTTTCGTCGCCTCATGATATTAATCTTCAAAAACAGATTTCAAGGCAAAAAATTGCTTGAGCGTGGATCTGAAGGAAGTGGAATAAAAACTGTATTTGGATTACGTCTGGAAAACTGATAGGATTGAGAATTGGAAGAAGACGTGCTCGATTAGTGACAGACTTGCTTCTACAGAAGTGCATTTGAGAAATATATGAAGAATTCTCATGGGAACAATTTAAGCAATTTGTACTGCACACGATGACTTCTGTTTAAACCTTCAGAGAACATTCAAATAAGTTACTATTCCAGCTCCACTCCTCTATCTGTATACTAGCGCAGTATGCCTAAAAAACCGTTTCCTAAAAACTGGGAAATCAATCAACGTATAGAATCGTAGGGCAGTAATTATTAATAGCGCAACTTTTGTCATCGGAAGATGGCAAAATTGGTAAATCATATTTTCGGACGAATAAAAAATAGTTTAAATGTAAATCTGTCAATGTAATCATGAAATCATTAGGAGGTCTAAATTGAAGAGAAAAATGAAATAAATAATTAGCTGCACCACATATGGGTGTTTTAAGAGCAGTACTCGGAAATTCACAGATTGAACCCGAAGTTAGACGATTAAATTTACGGGGCTGTTTAGAAATATTACCTGGGTGTTTTGGTATGAGGGACTCGTGGCTTCCTGTGCCTCATTACAAACTAATAATTTAATTGTGTATGAGAGAACGTGCACCATTTTTTTTTGAATCGGCAGCTGTGAATATATATGATGTGAAAGAAATTCAGACCTCAGCCGTAATTGGGCACTGAAGTAAATCCAGTGGCTATAAGTGTAAATTTGTGCTCGTTTTGCCTGAGCGATAGCCTTAACTGCTTCGGTTACCCGAGCACGCTTTCCTTTTCCCATTACTTCATTGCTCGCAGCTTCGTCTGATTCCCGCAAGAGTTCGGAAGTAGTGCCCATCCGCGCTGAAGGTATCATTATTCGCCGTCAGGCGATATTTTGTGCTTGTGCTTGAACAGCGTCCCAAGTTTTGTCCGAGTTAGGATTCACCTTTATTGTGAAAGATTCGGGGAAATAGTTGTGAAAAAAGAAAGCAGTCGACGTACGAAATGAGTGGAAACAGTAACAGTAGAAGATAAACGAGTAATCGGCGATCAACTTGGCGAGCATTCTCTCGGCTTTGATGCCCACTGGTTGAATTCCTGTTAGGATTCGGACTATGGGTAGTTAAAGGTTCGGTAATCCACGTAGAAACGATCAAACTTCAGTTTAGGACTAACGTGTGCATGCATTGAGGTATAGGAAATTTCGGAAGTCAAACATCATGAAGAGGATTCTTTAACTTTGTTAATAGTCTCATTAATGTGTTATTACTTCAAACTGAAAGCATTACTATTTACAAAATAAAAATATGTCCAAGAATCAAAATAATTAAAAACACCAAGAATGAGCTGCTGGACGTCGCCATGCAAAAACTTCAAGAAGAGTTTGGAAAAATTTGAAATGAGTGTGAAGAAAGGGGGCTATAATAACTTAAAAACAGCTTTTGTGTGATTCTGTACTACAATATTCAAATGTGCAGTTACACTGATAATACAAATTACATAGGCGTTAGATAGAATCAAACAGAAAAGTGGCCAAGTTTTGAAACGAGAGAGAATTCTATTGTACACAGGGAGCTTAGTTTTGAGCTGGCTGTAAGTGATCAAATTTTGAGGAAGGAAACAGGAAGTTGCGATTCATTCTGGATGTAAGTATGCTGAGACAATAGATCATTATCATACAACAAATATTGTGTAACCATTCGTAACCACTTAAAATTTGGTGATCCAGAAAACGCCAGCTGCAAAATGGGACATAAACTTTCGGTGAAACTCTGATACTAACCAAAAGTTTTTTAACATTAATAAATTCTGTGTGTTTCACGGACAAACAGCGATAGTCTTCTCCAATTGTAGTAAGGTTACCTAAAATGATCGCCGTGTGAATGAGGAGTTGTTACTGCACGAATTGTGTTCGAAATGAAACGATTTGTATCCTCGCTAACTCAGCTGATTTAATTAGTATTTGTCTGAAATATTTAAGCTATACGATTTCCTCATCCACCTACAGAAAAGTCATATTGCAACAGGGTACAATGCATACGTTTCGCATCGGGTTTTCTTATGTTTCCTTCCTTCATTTCGCTCGAAACATGAAACAGTTACGTTGATTTACAGTATACATATTTATATTTGACGATAATTGTGTTAACTGTTAGATATTGCTATACAGGGTGTAAATTTTAAGTTGACAAACCAGAATAACTCTAAAAATAAGCTTCACACGAAAAAATGTGTAGAATCCAAAGTTGATTATTTTCGAGGGGGACAAGTGCTGGTGCTAAAATTAGCTCTCCACCTCAGCCACGTGGAGGTTGGGCGGGAGGCAACTTACAATTTCAAATGGGAACCCCCATTTTTTTATTGCAGAATCAGATTCGACACAAAAAAAAACTACGTATATTTTGTCTTAAACATTTGTTTTGATTCTTGGTAGCTGGCGCTGTAATTCAAGAAAATCCATGTTCTCATTTTTGCGTGGAAAATGGTTACGGATAAATTAAGTTTTGTTCGTTTCGTGGTCATTTGTAAAACTCTAATTCCTCTCTCTGAAACCCCACCCTATGGGGTGACGGGAAGAGTTTTAGTTTTAGCGAATCAAAATTTACGAAGTAAGTATTTTTTATTGATCCTTAACCATTTTCCACACAACGGGGCTCGGGTGGCGGGCTAATTCTAGCACCAGTAGATGTCCCCCTCGAGCAGATATCCCCCTCGAAAATAATCAACTTTGGATTCTACACATTTTTTTCGTGTGAAGCTTATTTTAGGAGTTACTCTGGTTTGTCAACTTAAAATTTACACCCTGTATATGCAGGGTGAAACAGAACTCCACACTTTCAGTGGTGGAAGTATGGACTAAAACAAGACAAACATATCCACTAAACATGGCACTGAAATGCGTACCTTAACAGATGTGAAGACTTGTTCATCTTCGCTACTGTGAAACACATCTCTTCTATGAAGCTTCCTGGCAGATTAAAACTGTGTGCCGGACCGAGATTCGAACTCGGGACCTTTGCCTTTCGCGGGCAAGAGCTCTACCAACTGAGCTACCCAAGCACGACTCACGCCCCGTCCTCACAGCTTTACTTCTGCCAGTATCTCGCCTCCTACCTTCCAAACTTTACAGAAGCTCTCCTTCGAACCTTGCAGAACTAGCACTCCTGAAAGAAAGGATATAGCGGAGACATGGCTTAGCCACAGCCTGGGGGCTAGTTCTGCCAGGTTCTCAGGAGAGCTTCTGTAAAGTTTCGTTTTCTTCATTTTTCCACTTGTCCTTTTATTTCTTGGCATCCACATTGTTTCTAGTTTCGTATATTTCGAGTGTGTGTCATCTCATTCCTGCATTCACATTGAGAGCCAGTTTAAAGTTTTTTTCAGTTTAATTAAGTGATATGAAATGTAAGTGACTTCTAAAAGTGACATCTAAAATATTTCCTCACAAATATTTATACTCCGTTGTGTAGTTACAAGGTAACAACGACCGTTCTCTCAAACTACTGTATATTCTATCGTTAAATTTCAGAATTTACTGCATTCAAAATTGCGGTAATTTCGTGCAAATACACTGCCTGGTAGTGATGAATCTATAAGACATGGTCGTATGTCACCGTGCTTCGTGCGGGTATGTAAATGATTACAGTGCTGGCACATGTAAGGTGTACCCGTTAGTGGCAGGTGGAACAGACACCAGATGCTTTAGTGTTGTGACCGGTCCTGATGGGGTATATAACGTGCGTGAACCTCTTCAGGTGTTAAGTGACCATTGCGAAGGGCATAGAGATACCGGGTATTAGTATATAACAGAGTTATCAGCACCAGACAGAGGTTGAAAGAGCTTCATTGTGGGTCTCTATTTCATCGTCTGGTCGAATCGTGCAATATCTAGATTTATGGTGCATTCTGATGTGACTGGCGCCGGGAACGTTAGTGGAGTGAGACTCATCGTCAAGGTTCCGCTCGACCGCATCTGACCGCGTCTAGGGAGAATGCAGTATTGTGCACCAAGAACATCGTAACCCCTTCACATATGCACCTGTCACCCGACAACAAGTATTGAAGTGTCATCCCCCACCCCGGTCAGAGACTAGCAGCAGTCAGACTGGGGAATTACCGTCATAAGCTTAGGCTGCGGTTAGCACCGCAACACGAACGGCTGCGTTTGAAGTGGTGCCGAGAGAGGAATACATGGATTACTGATGAATGGCACGCGCGTTGTATTAGTGATAAATCGCTTTCCAGCACTACCCCAGATAAACATCGTCGACGAATGTGGCAGCAACCTGGGAAGAGGCCCCACTCTTCTTAAGCCTTGGAGGTGCACAGGCGAGTTATTGTGTTATCGTGTGGGAGCCATTGAGTATGACTTCAGGTCACGGCTGGGAGTGAGTAATTGAATTCTGACAGCACAACGGTATTTTACAGGCATCCTGTGTCCTCATGTGTGACCTCAAATGCTACAGCATTTGCAGTGTCATGTTTTAACAGGACAGTACCAGCCCACAAATAGCAAGTGTCTAATCTCTCCCCGATAAAATACTTGTTTGGCCAGCGTGGACGTCAGCTCCATCCCAATACCAGTATCCAGGATATCAAGGGCCAGTAATAGCAGTTGTGGGTCAGGTTGCCTCTGGAGAAGATACAGTGGCTTCATGACGCCCATCCCTATCGAATCAGTGCATGTACCTAGGCCAGAGGGGACGCTCATACTCCACCTAGGCCAGAGGGGGGCTCATACTGCCAAGTTCATTGTAAAATTTACTCGATTTTTTAATTAGTGAAACAATAACACCTACTTTCTCAACTTATTTACTCCTCCACTTCTAGATGCTCATTTATTTTTATTTTTTTATTGTCGGGCAGTATATTTCACTGTGATTGTTTTTGTCAATAAGTCGCTATAGTCTCTCAATAGTGAGTTACGACTTTCTGGAAATTAACTTCTAGCAGCAAGTAAAGCTGTGATATTAATAGTAATGGGAGGACGACATTGCGCAGCAGAATTTTCGAACATTGAATAATCGAATAAGGAGTTGCAAAAAATTCAAATATATGTTTTTTCGATTGGTTCTGATAGATCCTATCGGATGAATATAAGCGTATCTTATTCAATGAGTGACTTGCAAATGTAACCGTTATACACTCGTGCAGTGCTGGAGATAGCGATGTTCGTGTGGTCACATTGTATGGTTTATTCGGGTAAGTCAAGTGACTGGTATGTTTACAGAACTTGTCCTGGCCGTCAGCGACACAGTAAAGCGCATTGTGGTCGGGACACTTGATAACAACACATTTGATCGCTGCCTACTGCGTGCAGGCGGCGCTCAGTCTCCTCAGTTGTGGACTTTCCGCGTGCTGGCACGTGAAAGTTGTATCCGGTAGTAAAAGATTTGGCGAAAACTACTGTCACCAAAGTCAGCTGTAGAAGACATTTGTTTCTGAATAACAGATACCAGTGGTAGTAGTTGGTTGTGATACGTAGTAATAGTAAATATAGGAGCAACAGTAAGCCGTTTTACCAAGCAATTCAAAGCCTAACAGCTGGTTAGAAGCAAAGAAATACTTTTAAAACCAATTGGAACGAAGCATCCCGCATGCCAACAGGGCACCCCTTTCAATGTGGTGGTCGATTGTACTCTAGAGGGTGATGTTTACATAGCGTGAACGGGGCCTTCGTAACCGCATCGTATCGGTGGACGATTTAGAAAGCTGCTGTCCGATCATGTGCATCCTATCGTTTGCCTAGAGCACCCCACAAGTGACTTAAGCTTTCAGCATCGCAGTGCAGCATTTCATCATTCTTGAACGGGCATAAGGGTGTTTTGTGCCCCATTCCCATAGGTCGTTTGCTCTCAGTTCTCTTGAGCACGTCTGGGATGCCATAGAACGATGTGTGTGCGCGCACCATTCTTTCCATCGCGATGTCAGTTGAGATTGTGTGACACGGTTGAGTGATGAGAAAGCCGTGTGCCTCCACCCCTCTCACTCCCCCAACGCTTGTGGTGTCTCGTGATGTCCACACCATCGCGTCGCTGTCGTCAGCAGAGCGAAAGCGATTGTTGAATGAATGGTACAAGGTGGGGTCAAGACAAGAATTCAAACCGGCCAATTGTAAGCAGGAGAGGCACCACAGGACATTTTAATTTCCACTGTCCTGAATATGGTTTGATGGCATCCATTGGAAAATATAGAATTCCACAGAGCGAAGCACACTGACGTACGATAGAAGAATGCTGTGTGAGGATGCAAGGCACTGCCCTTCGGCACACTTACGACCAAATAACATATCTTACATTTCCTCGAACACACATGTTTTATGCATCACACTCCTCAGAAAGATGTGCACTACAAAATTAACATTTTTTGAAAATTCGATTTTTTTAAAATTTTTGACGTTCTATCTCAAACACTCGAGGAAATGGCGGGGTATTGCACTGGTTCGGAAATACCGTAGATCCGGGGCTGGTGCGCAGAGCAGTCTTGAGTTACAGTGGGGTAGTGGGTAGTCTCCACGTGACCCGTGTTTACATTTTGTGATTTCGCTGTTTCCTCTTTGTTTACTGCTCTGACTTCAAATGAAAGCAAAACAGATTTCTGATTTCCACCTTTCTGACAGTCAAGCATTAATTGCCTTGCTGAACAATAGTTAGTTTTGTCGGTTTGCTAAAGGAATTTTCTTTTTAATTCCACACACTGTTCGCTGCATTTCAAGTGCACGTTTTCAACTTCTAGCACGTATGGCATTATGCCATAATAAAGAACCAAACATGAGATAACACAGTACTGGTGCTCCAAGAAAATGTACATCTCGAAAACCACATTGAAAAGCTTAATATCAGGTCGTGGCCTACTTAACTGGGAATATGGACATACAAATGTGCACTTTTAATGTGGACATTTTAGTATGGGTCTCGCAATTCCGATGCTCTTGGAGTATCCTCTGATGTTTTCTTTCTTCTATGACATAATGTACGATCTTGTAATGTTTTATGCTTACGAACATATGGGCTCCCTGCGACATCGTAGCTGCGCAAGCCTGTCATCTGGCGCTCTGTGGCAACTGCGGAAACGAACCTATTTCTAACAGGTCACGGGAAAATATTCTGAATGGTGGTTTGAAAAGCGTTAGCATCAAAGTACCATTCTGGCAGTTCAAACGGAGCTATGTGCGATAATGTATGATGAATTTCTTAAATCACAGAGCGTTTGACTCTCATTTAAAAATCAACTCATTGGTGACTAGCCATTTACATGAATTTCGAGCCCAGAAGATCAGACATTGATTATTAAAAACTTTACTGGCACATTTGTGTGATATATCATAAATTGTAATACGCGCATAAAAGACCAACATTGTATGTGAAAGCTTAGCTTCCCTTGCAGCGTATTAATCTTACAGACCAATATTATATGTGAAAGCTTTGCGTTTCGTGTAGCAACACTATGTATATTAATTTAAACCATCAACTTTTTCTGTTCGTGCGTTCGCGCTACTATTGGCTGACTACATCACGTGTCCTAAGCTCTGAATACCCGCTGTCATCGGCTGGCGAGATCACGTGACATGAGCTATGACTGGCTTACAAAAGCGCATCGCAATCTCGATTTCAATGCTTCGGAAAGTAACATGCGGTGTTTGGTGGAATTCGAATTTATACTTTCGTAATACGAAAATATGCAGCGTATATGTTGCTGCATATCAAAGATCTTTCCAAAACGCGTTTTTTCCCCTGCGTTTAGTTTTATAAAGCGCCGGGAAATTCTACTCCCGTGTATAAAACCATAATTATTCAAAGGACTTACACAGTTCCAAGAGAAAATATACTGTCAGTTAAGAGGGAAAAAGTATGTTTTCACCTGGGAGAAAGTGTATTTTTAACCGGAAATCCGGGAGAAATCCAGGAATTTTTTTCCTTGTCCACATATACACCCTGTTGTATATTGAAAGGAAAACAGTAAGAATCACGGACATTACAAAAAGTACCCTGTATCTGGAAACTAACAGTAGAAAGACATGTGTTTCATCACTGTCAGATTGTGAGATAACTTCCTTATGTGTTGGTACACATGTCCATGTGTAGCATTACTCAGATTTCTTGCTTCAAGAATCACCTCATGTTGCTGTATAGCAATGTTTCAGCCCCACCACAGTCATCGTGTTTTAACGATCTTGTAGTAACCAGCGTTGCGCCGTAGACTACTTTGCTTCAGAAAAAGTGAGTGGAGAGGCAGTTCCATTCTGTTACTTCATATGATATAGGATATGAAGGAAGAGGAAGCATTAAATTGAGTTTGTTTTTGACACTGCCGTGATTATAACTGCACTTTTCAAATTTCGCACGTGGAATAAATGCGTTATATTTTATTTATAAAAGTACGTCTCTTGCTTGTATAAAATAAATATTATTGTCGAACAAAGCGAAAGAAATAAGATGAAGATGGTTGTGACGCACGGCGGGGACAGATGGTCTGCGCTGCTGAGCGAGACGGCGCGCTGGTGTCGGCACCGTGCTGCTCATCCGCGGTACTTATCTTCCACAGACTGCCACACACCAGGGTAAAAGGTGCGAAGAAACTGTTTCACTATCTGAGCGTTCTGTCTCTGCCTCAGAGTGCACTGGGAGCATTTCTGTACCACCATGATTGGAACCAATCCTGAAACAGTGGCAACATTGTGTGAAATACTGCAGCACATATAATATTGCACGGAGAAAGAGTATAACATTAAAGTGTGACTGCAGTCTTGTTGCTAGGATAGAACATGATGGGTATATTTCGAGCAAGCACTCCATATATTTACCGATATCAATGCTGTTGAAGGTTTCCTGAAAAGTTCCCTTGGCTTCAAAGCTATTGCCGGAATCAGGAATTCAGTTTTGTCTCCTCTTGCTTGACAAGTAATCAATCCGAGAACGACAGAAAAGATTGTGTTGTCCTGTACAGTGCAGTTCGGGATAAAAAAGAAAAAAAAGAAGTAACTGATGTAATATCTTGGTTGTTGCTGAGAATACGACCCAGTTTTGTTTCTATTTTCATAATACTTACAGTATTACTCAAATTCTGGAAAATGGTACTATGTCCTTCGCGTGACGCATGTGATTGCAAGCCGTTACTAGTGAAGATTCTACATATTAATTTCCAGGAGGTAGCAGTTTAAAAGCATTTGAGCAACACCCACTCAACAATGTCCTTACAATGCAATCTGTAGTTGGTCTTAGTATTTCGAAGAACATTCTCGTACGCTCCGTGGTTTTCATACAGAGGCAAGGTCGCGCTCTCTCTCTCTCTCTCTCTCTCTCTCTCTCTCTCTCACACACACACACACACACACACACACACACACACACCCTATTTAACAATCCATATCTGCCTGTGTATCTGTTTGTTTCTCTCACTCACATTATCGTCTTCTTCAGTGAGGTTATAGTTTACACAAACTTTCAAGACTGAATTGGTCGCTGCGTCGGAATATGGCAAATCTTGAGTTATTCATCTGTCTTGTAATGCAGTGCCTGAAGTAGGTTGAGTTATGTAAACCTGCTCCGGCGCACTCTGCATCCAGTCACATTAAAGCATTTCATACTGTGGAGATTGCCTGTCACCTCTAATGATTATCTCACTGTGCTTGGCGTGGTCAAGCTGATTGGTTCTGGGGTACTTCTTGTCTATGGTTAGGAGACACTATAGATAGCCCGTTCAATCTCGTGAGGCTAAGAAACAGCTTCACTAAAGAAACGACAAGGTTTCGTGCTTCTCGAGTGTGACCTGTCAGGCGTCCTTGAACTGCGCTGAGGCAACAGGCAGGTGGCTTGTCGGATGCTTCTAAATCTCGCTGCCTACAGTGAGCTGTGGAGGACACTACCAGTGTCGATATGCAACTGAGGATGACCTCTGTCAGCAGAACGTTAAACTTCAATGACGTACCGTAATTCTTCAGTCAGAGGAAGTTAATTATTATCGTATTTCATCAGAGGAAGTGGGACACTTGAGCACGCGTTTGTTTGCGGTAGCAAGTCCCTTGCCCTAAAAAACTGCTTGCGACAAGAGCAGATTTTCTCCCCTTTCTTTCACATACTTTCGGATCGTAACGAGATTAGTGTTCAGTGAATGTTCCTTAATGGAATCAATACCCCAGCGTCCATTAGAGAAGCGTGAACAAGCAGCCAACAACAATATCCAAAATGTGATTTTCGATAAGTTATGAAAACAGAAGAAGCGGCAAGTCTCTTCCATTGCAACAAACCTTTTACAGAGCATATGATTTCGCTACATGCCGCACATTCGTGGCAGCAACGTAGCATATGACGTCGGAAGCTCCATGGGACTTCTCGCGGATGATGTTTTTTTATGCAGAGAGGTTGCGATGCTAGAAATGGTGTTGGCCCAGCCTTAGCTTTGATGACAGCTTCTACTCTCGCAGGCATACGTTCAGTCAGGTGCTGGAAGGTTTCTTAGGGAATGGCAGCCCATTCTTCACGGAGTGCTGCACTGAGGAGAGGTATCTCTGTCGGTCGGTGAGGCCCGGCACAAAGTCGGCGTTCCAAAACAGCCCAAAGGTGTCCTGTAGGATTCAGGTCAGGACTCTGTGCAGGCCAGTCCATTACAGAGATGTTATTGTCGTGTAACCACTCCGCCACAGGCCATACGTAATGAACAGGTGCTCGATCATGCTGAAAGATGCAATCGCCATCCACGAATTGCTCTTCAACAGTGGGAGGAACGAAGGTGCTTGAAACAGCAAGGTAGGCCTGTACTGTGATAGTGCCACGCAAAACAACAAGGGGTGCAAGCCCCCCTCCATGAAAAACACGACCACACCGTAACACCACCGTCTCCAAATTTTACTGTTGGCACTACACACGCTGGCAGATGATCTTCACTGGACATTCGCCATATCCACACCCTGCCATCGGATCGCCACATTGTGTACCGTGATTCGTCACTCCACAAAACGTTTTTCCACTGTTCAATCGTCCAATGTTCACTCTCTTTACCCCAAGCGAGGCGTCGTTTGGCATTTACTGGCGTTATGTGTGGCTTATGAGCAGCCGCTCGACCATGAAATGAAAGTTTTCCCACCTCCCACCTAACTTTCAAAGTACTTTCAGTGGATCCTGATGCAGTTTGGAATTCCCGTGTGAAGGTGTGGATAGATGTCTGTCTATTACACATAACGACCCTCTTTAACCGTCGGCGGTCTCTGTCAGTCAAAAGGCGAGGTCGACAAGTACGCTTGTGTGCTGTACGTGCCCCTTCACGTTTCCGCTTCACTATCACATCGGAAACAGTGGACCTAGGGATGTTTAGGAGTCCGAAAATCTCTCGTACAGACGTATGATACTAGTGACACCCAGTCACCTGACCACGTTCGAAGTCCGTGAGTTCCGCGGAGCGCCCCATTCTGCCCTCTGGCGATGTCTAATGATTACTGAGGTCGCTGATATGGAGTACCAGGCAGTAGATGGCAGCACAGTGTACCTAACATGAAAAACGTATGTTTTTGCGGGTGTCCGGATACTTTCGATCACATAGTGTATATACTGTGAAAAGTAATGGTCCTATAACGCTCCCCAGAGGTACGACCGAGGTTATTTTTACGTTTGAAGACTTCACTTCGTTCAGAATAACATGCTTTGTTGTGCTTGCTAGAAAATCTTCTATGCAGTCAAACAGTTTGTCTGATATCCCGTGGGCTCGTATTTTGTTCATTAGGCGATAGTGCGGAACAGTATCGAATGTCTTCCGGAAGTCAAGGAACGTGGTATCTGCTGGGCGCCTGCATCTAATGCATTCTGTGTCTCGTTGACGAAAAGAGTGAGCTGGGTTTCTTACGATCATTCTTTTTGGAACCCACTTTGGTTCCTACAGAGGAGATTTTCGGCCTATAGAAATTTCATAATACGCGAGCATAAAACATATTCCAAACTTCCACAAAAGTCCGACGTCATAGATAAAGGCCTATAGTTTTGTGCGTCTGCACGACAACCCCTCTTGAAAACGGGAATGGCTAACGCTTTTTTCCAGTCGGGAACACTTCGCTCCTCCAGATACCTACTCTACGCTGCTTCTAGATGAGAGGCAAGTTCTTTCGCGTGCTGTATTTAGAATCATATTTGTATCCCGTCAGGCTCAGCGGCCTTTACTCTGTTGTGCGATTTCAGTTGCTTTTCTGTCCCATGGTCAGCAATTTGGTTATCAGCCATTTTGACGTTTGTGCGACAATTTACGGAAAGTTTTACAATGTGACATTCCTCTATGAAACAGTTTTGGAAAAAAAGGTCAATATTTCGGCCTTTTCTGTGTTATCCTCCGTTTCAATGCCATTATGGTCACAGAATGTCTGGACAGAGCCCTCGATCCATAAAGTGATTTGAAATAAGATCAAAACTTCTTAGGACTTTCTGTCAAGTCGATAGACAGAATTGTACTATTTAATTCGTTGAACACTTCGTGCGTGGCTCTCCTTAAGCTGATTCTAGCTTCGTTTAATGTTTGTTTGTCTGTGAGGCTTTGGCTACGTTCAAATCTGCAGTGAAGCTGTCTTTGCCTTCGTAGCAGGTTCCTAATGTGGCTGTCGAACTACGGCAGGTCCTTTCCATCCCTAACAACTTTGCTCGGTTCATATGCGTCGTAAGGCGCATTGTACAACACTCTAGAATTTTGCCCATTGATGCTCAACATAATAAGCCCTGGAGATGCAATTTTCGTACTGTCCGTTCAGGTAATCTGAAATTTGTGTCTTGTCGCTCTTGCTAGGAGAAAAATCTTCTTGCCTTCCATTGTATTCTTATTTTCAGCCGTTTTCAACGATGTTGTAACGGCCTTATGATCACTGATTCTCTGTCCTACTCTTGAGTCGGAAAGTGAGAGTCTGTTTGTAACTAGCAGGTCAAAGATCTTCACGAGTCGATGTTACGATTAAGTGTTCAAGGTAATTTTCCGATAGGGCACTCAGTTTCAAACGATTCTCTGTCCCTACTACCAGTCCTAATCACTTGAGCTCCCAGTCTATAACGGGCAAGTTAAAATCTAAACCAAAAACTGAAATGTGACAAGGAAATTTGCGTTAAGTACTCTCCAACTTTCCTGTTAACTGTTCAGCCATTACCTCTTCTGAGGCAGACAGTTCGTAAAAGCATTCAATGGCAATGTTTGATGCATCTATAATACCTGTCTTCACTCAAATTATTTCAGATTCAGAATCTACTAATCTCATCAGATGTTATCTTGTTATGTCTATAAACACGCCTTCTCCACCAGCGTTCAACCTACCTTTGCGATGCACATTCCATTTGGGATTCAGTATTTCATTGCTAATGACATCTGATTTCAACCAGCTTCTGTCCCTAGGACTATGTGGGCTTTGTTACCATTGATAAGCGAGATTAGTTACGAGACATTTCCACAGACGCTCCTGTGCTTAACTAATAATATATTAACATTTTCTTTCTTGGATCTGCGATGACGAATGCTACTCTGACTGAAGGTATTTCACCGGGCTTGTGGAGGGAATTATGTCTTGAAAAACCAACATGTGTGCGCCACACGCATTCTGCTAGCGTAGGTAGCCGCCCATTGCGTGTAGTGCATGCCTGACCTTTTAAAGGGAACCTCACAATTCTCCACCCTACAGCGGATATCGAAATTTTTCGTCCTATACCGTCGCAAAATCGTCTGAACCTCTGATTTAGACCAACCATTCTGCTCGAAAGCAGAGGACCATTATCCATTCTGGGAGCAAGGCTGCAAAACAATAGCTCCGCTTCCACCTGGCGGGGGAGGAGTCTTCACCGCCTGTAGAAACCGAGAGTGGCCTCTGAACCGAGGCGGTAATGTCGTGTCTACATGAGCCACAGTTTGCAGCCGGATGCACCCAGTGCGCTCAGTCGCTGCCGGCACTCTCTCCTGCACTCTTCCGAAGAGATCGTTCAGCAGACAAAGAGTGGTCACTGGCTTACTTTCCCGATCTACTCTGAGTATTCAGTATACACTTTGTAAGGAAACTGGAACTCTCGAGGAAACTGCAAGTTTCGAGATAGCTTCAGTTTATGGAAACAGTTACCTTGGCGGCAACATTAGATTCTGTCGTGCACTTACACTCAGGTATCGATTTTGCCATATGACATTGTCACTTTTGGTCGATCCTGTACTGGCCTAAAACAAAAATTTCTTACGTATCGCAACTGTCATTAGGGCATATATTCAGTGCTGTTGAGGCTGCAATCTTTGATCTACTTCAAATCGTACAAGGAATGTATCCTGCAAGGGCGTCTTTGTGGCGTTACGTTGTAAACCTTATCAAGGATCTACACTGAGCTCACAACGAAAGTATAAACACGTCAGAAACATTATTTCCCTAATACACTGCTGCGTATTTTCTTGACTTCGCTCAACTTTTGGGCACTAACGTCTCTTCATCACCTGTCAATAATTGCAGAACTCTTTGCATATACATGATGCATACTCCCTCAAAAGAAAACTGCAGCACCCAGAAGGGGAGGAAGAAACAAAATGAAACTAAAAGTGTTGAAGGGTATGTGATGTTATTTCAGCGATTACGGTATAGAGTCAAATTTACAGTGAGCTTGGGAGTTTGAGCCTCTTTATTAATGAGAAGTTGCACCATCTCTGGCCTCTATGTAAGTACTGATTCGGGCACTGTGACGGAATTGACACCAAGCGACGTGGCGCAGTGGTTAGCACATTTGACTCGCATTCAGGAGGACGACGGTTCAATCCCGCGTCCGGCCATCCTGATAGAGGTTTTTCGTGATTTCTCTAAATCGCTCCAGGCAAATGCCGGGATAGCTCCTTTCAAAGGGCTTGGCCGACTGCCTTCCTCATCCTTCCCTAATCCGATGAGACCGATGACCTCGCTGTCTGGTCTCCTCCGCCAAAACAACCCAACGGAATTGACGACGGAGCTGGCCCCACGCGTGTTCTATTGGGGACAAATCTGGAGATCTGTCTGGCCACGGAGTTTCTTGACATCAAACAGGAAGTACATAGAGACACGTGTCTTGTATTGACGAGGATTGTCCCATTGAAAAATGTCACCATGATATTGCCGCACGAAACCTTACACTTGAGGACGAAGGAATTCCGTGACGTACCGTTACGCCGTGAGAGTTCCCTCAATCACGGGCAACGATGGCTCCTTACACCATGACGCCAGAAGTAACATCGCAGAGCCCCTCCGAAACATTTGAAGAATAGGACCTCCTCCAAAGGCCGGCGCCATACTCGCCGACGATATTCGTCTAGGGTAGTGTGGAATCACGATTGATCACTGAACACAATGAGGCGCTATTCAACAACAGTCCATGCTTTCCTGTCACGGCACCCCTCCAAACGCAGCCGTGTGTATTGTAGTGTTATCGGCAGCATATACAGTGGGCGGTAATTCCATAGTAGATTGTTGCTAGTCTCCGACCAATGGTGCGAGATGAGACACAATGTTGCATGGAGTCCATTATTTTTTCTCGAATGGCAGGCGCATATGTGAAGAAGTTACGATGTCCTTGGTGCACAATATGCCGATACTCCCTTGTGTTGGTCAGACGCGGTTGACTGGAGCCTTGACGACGAGTATGCCTGCTCTGACATTCGTATGCAGTCTAGCGTCAGCGCACTGTCGTATCCGAATGCCCAACATATCTCGATAATGCACGATTCGACCAGCCGCGGCATGTATGTATCCTTCAGTGATCACCTAACACCTGACGCTTTTCACGTCTCTTGTACATCGTACCAGACCTGAATACAACACTAAAAACGAATGGTACTAATGAATCTGATAGATCTGTCATAGAGAACTGCAACTGTTAATAATTTACATACTCGCTGATGAAGTGAACGTTACGAAGGTAACGTTGACATCCATCTGTGTATTTCACTTTTTTCCAGGCAGTGTATTATAACAGTCATGACGGACAAATAATTAACTGCCGGCCTTTGTGGCCGAGCGGTTCTAGGCGCTTCAGTCCGGAACCGCGCTGCTGGTACGGTCGCAGGTTCGAATCCTGCCTCGGGCATGGACGTGTGTGATATCCTTATGTTAGTTAGGTTTAAGTAGTCCTAAATCTAGGGGACTGATGACCTCGGATGTTAAGTTCCATAGTGCTTAGAGCCATTTTTTTAAATAATTAACTTGTAAGTACCTGCACTAAATACGAGGGTCAGTCAAAAAGTAATGCCTCCTATTTTTTTTTCTACGTTTAATTGTCAGGAAATTTAAATGCAATTACATAGGTTGAAAACCACAACATTGAGGATCATTTTGTCATTTTTCAATGTAATCTCCGCCCATCTCTACAGTTTTGGTCCATCTTTGAACAAGGGCATGTATCCCAGCACGGTAAAAATCACAGCTCTGCTTCCTAAGCCATTGACGCACGGATGTTTTGACGGCCTCCTCATCTTCAAAATGAATCCCACGATGAGCTTCTTTTAGTGACCCGAACAGATGGAAGTCTGATGGTGCCAGGTCAGGGCTGTATGGGGGATGAGGCAAAACTTCCCATCCAATTTTGACAATCTCGTCAGAGGTGTGACGACTGGTGTGTGGTCTTGCATTGTCATGCAAAAGAAGAACATCTGCCATTGATTTTGTTGGGCGAACTCGCTGAAGACGTGCTTTAAGTTTGTTGAGGGTTGTGACGTATTGAACAGAATTTATTGTGCATCCCTGCTCCAAAAAATCAACCAGAATCACACCCTCTGTATCCCAGAAAACTGTTGCCATAACTTTCCCTGCCGATCGCACAGTTTTGAATTTTTTCTTCCTCGGCGAGCTTGTGTGACGCCACTCCATTGACTGCCTCTTTGATTCGGGTTCAAAAAAATGCACCCATGTTTCGTCCCCGGTCACAATTTTTTTCAGAAACTCATCTCCCTCCAAACGGAAGCGCTGCAAGTGTTGGGAGGCTATTGTTTTCCTTGCCTCTTTATTCTGATCGGTTAACATTCTTGGAACCCACCGTGCACAAACTTTTGAGTACCCCAATTGTTTAATAATCGTGATCACACTGCCTTTACTAAGAGAAATAATGCGACACACTTCATCTGCAGTCATCCGACGGTCACCACGAATGATGTCATCAACTTGCTGAATGTTGTGTGGAGTCACTGCACTCACCGGCCTGCCGCTCCGCTTTTCGTCAGTCAACGGTGTTTGCCCTTCAGCTTCCTTACAACGACGAACCCATCGTCTAACAGTGCTGACATCCACTGTCACAACACCATACACCTTCTTCAGTCTTTCATGAATGCGTATGGGCGTTTCACCTTCTGCATTCAAGAATTCAATCACACAACGCTGTCTCAAACGAACATCGATGTCGGCCATCTTACAAACTTCTGCTGTGCTGCCACCTGTTGACACAGAAAGTTACTACTGCAGTGGATTGCAGAAGAAGGTTTGAGGAATGGCGCCAAATTCAAATTTTTCACTTAACTTAATTTCTTTAAGTAGAAAAAAAATGGGAGGCATTACTTTTTGACCGACCCTCGTATAATGCTGTATAGTGGCACTGCTTTCAGTATGCTTACGTACACGAGGGTGGACCGTTTTCCTAATGCCTGGAGATGGCTTTAAAATACTTATTTCCTATCAGTTTTTGGTGCGGTCCTACAAGTGCATTGCATTTCTGGAATAAGCGTGACCATCTGAGCAAATCTTACACTAGAACATTTAATTAGTTCAAAAATGGTTCAAATGGCTCTGAGCACAATGGGACTTAACATCTGAGGTCATCAGTCCCCTAGAACTTGGAACTACTTAAACCTAACTAACCAAAGGACATCACACACATCCATGCCCGAGGCAGGATTCGAACCTGCGACAGTAGCAGTCCCGCGGTTCCGGACTGCAGCGCCTAGAACCGCACGGCCACCACGGCCGGCATTTGCATTTAATTAGTAGTATTACTTAACCGGTTTACACTTAGTGTAGGTTGTTCAGTCGTGTCTGACGTTGCTTCAGGTAATTCGCAATGATTGTGTAATTGTACACACATCTGCAGTAACTCGTATTTTTATACTTAAGAGAACGGATAAACATTGCAAGAACGAGTACCATTAGTCATTAACCTCTGTTGCGGACAATGTGATTCGCCTGGGAGACGCATTGCAGCTATTGTAGAACTATATATGTGCAGTTGAATATTAATTGGAACATAGGTGGTGACTATTTCTTTTGCAAAGAGCTTGGTCCCTCGTACATCCAGCGTCATCCATCTCAGTTTTAGAGCATGTTCATTTGTTGTTTCACTTAACTCGTGGGCCTGGAGACCTATTTGACATCACATGTCGCTCCAGAACTGTGCCATGATGATCAGATGCTCTTCTTTCGGACATGAGGATGTTACCGTGGGGCGCAAAGGTTGCCTGTCCCCTTTCCGATCACAAACATCCGGGAGAGAAGGGGTAGTGGCGAGGGGTGTCTTTGAATTTGCTGCGAACTATGTATGTGTGTTGAAGGCTGTTCTTCAGCGAGTATGAACCAATATGTTTCACTATCGCTTTTCGTGTCTTAGTCCTCACATCTTCAATTCGAAAGGACGCGCTACATTATTAGTTGAAAGAGAAACAGAAACGAAAATCGTCTAAGTAGCCAGATGTGCACTATGACGGGAAATACCGCAAAACTATTCGCACAGTTTGTCATCGAAATGGACATTGAATTTTTTGTTGTGCTCATAACCTACAACATTTCATGTAATCTTACGTTTGCTCGGAAGGTGCATTTTAAATATCGGCAACTTCGCTCTCTCATGTAAAGATACAAAAAGATACTAAGGGCAACAGATATATTTGTCAGACATTCAGACTAGACGACAAAGAATTTCCGCTAATAATTGGAACAGCTTGATGTACATAGCTTGCCACTTCCAACGGGCATAAAGAGAGGGTGCAGTTATTTGCCGTTGATTTAACAACCTAACGGCCAGTTATTGGCTGCCTGTCATTTTTAAAATGAAATCTAAATTTAGGGTAAGTTATATTCAATGGTGCACTGATTTTATTATTTACTATTGTAACGCATCTTTCCAAGTTGATGGGAATGAATTGTCGAAGGAGTAATTATACCATCCGAACTTCTGTCCAGGGAGTCATTTTACGTGCTTCAGTTGCGATGGATCTTCGTAGTCTCTCAAAACAGGGTCACAGTGTGCTTCGCGAATTTTGTGGCAGCTGGAATAAACTGTACTGTTTTCGTAAAATCTATAATGTTGGATTTTGGAGTGAATTTCTAAGTTCCATATCATTGAACTTTCATCCATTTGTTTGTTGAGCTCACTGGACATTGTTAGAAGCCGTTTCGAGGTTAAACGAAATTCAGTAGTAAGAACTTGCAATTCTTCGGATCGGTAAAGAGAGGGAGCAGTTGTATCAATTTGTTGACGGTTTAATACTACTTCGTGTGAAAACGAGATGGATACCCTTGTGAGAAAGGTATTTCAGTAATGCAGTTAAGCAAAGAGCTGATCTGGGCCCGGTCCATTGTCGACAGCGATGCAATTCTGTAGCGCAGCAGTCTCGCGTCTCTCGGATAGGTCTGGAGCATCCTCACCGTATCGCGGACGTGCGTTTGCACCTTCATCCAGACTCTTACAACATTTATAACCCTGTCTTGTTTCTTTATCACAAATGAGAGTAAAGTTTATTTGTTAAAGCTTCAGACTATCCCTACCAGTCTCATTCACTAATGTCGACGTATATGGGTGGCTTTCAAATAACGTTTGCTATCATGTCTACAGTGCTAAATCCTACTCCTTGTGGAAGGCCTTTAACATTACTAAGGACGCTGTGCAATAAAATTCGGATACAGTCTTGCCTATGTAATATGCTCAGTCGATACAGCTGGCCGAGGGCTAATGCATGTTTCTTTTTTTTTTAACGAATATTAGACTATAGATTGAGGGGACGATAGAGATACGCTTGGACGTCTAGGTTTTGAGCCATTCTCAGTTTCCGACAATCATTCAGGCCTTGCGTGCGTGGAAATTGGAATCGCCGCTGCAGCTGCGGACTGGCTCCGTCCAAGGTCAGCAACAAGCAACTCCGCAAGCACTTGTTAGATTTTCTAGTTTGAAGCAATGCTCGACTGAACTTACACGCTGCACCACAGCGGTGTAATGCACAATCCCAAGATTTTTTATTTGTTCGATTCTTTTATTTTTTATGTAGCCTTTTTCCCCTACATTTTCACAAATTTTACAGGTAATTACATGTTGATTCTCTCCGCCAGCGAAGTTTCTCATCGTATTTCCAAGTTTGTGGGAGTGCGTGCAGAGGAGCTGCTGATTAGTGGGTTCATATGTAATCAGAAGTATGACGTAACGATAAGGTGTGAATATCTTAGTTCTTATTTTGCCGCAGTGCGTAGCGATGTATCCGAATTTAGCCGGTACTAAAATTTCACTGTCTTGTTTTTATGACTCAGTACGGCTGCTTATAGGTATGTACGAGCTATCTGATTCAAATAAAATCCAACACGTATTTTCGAGAACGCGGTAGGCGACACTTTGCACTCTCGAATAACTGATTGACTGGTTGATTTGCGGTCGTAGCTGTTCTCGTAACTGTCGTTGTTTTTGTTGTGTTCAGTTAACTCATTTTGCCACTGATAGTCTGTACCATATTTTTTGAATTTACCGAGGGAATTGTTCCAGCTAATTAAACGGATGTACAGTTGCACTACTTTTCATCTTTTAGTAGACAAAAGAAATTAACTCTCGTCCTGAATTCTACGGTTGGAATTAAGTGCAGATCGTATTAATGTATAAAAATGTTCTTCTGTAATTAAAACACTGGTCTAGTGTTGGGGAGAAAGAATACAGTCAACTTACTTTATTCGAGCAATATACACAGTAAGATTCTTGTGACGGTTTCTTTTCCTATCGTCGCCCGACTGATGTTTGATTCGTCTTTAATGAGGTCAATATCAACAACAGTTTGAATACAACATAAAAATTAAGGACTTAATTCATTGCAAACGTAGCAGAGTAACCCCCAGAATTGTATTGGAGATAGTCCCTTATTACGAGTAAATATGATCGTAAATCATTCCCACTAAATAAACTTATAAACTGTCGCTTTTGCGTAAGGCTACGCGATTTTTTTTAAAATAACAATAACCTTCTGTATATTTATGCTGACATAGCACATAATGCGGCAGAAATATTGAAACAACTCTTCAGGTATTTGCCACTACTTCGTCCAAAGAGATTCAGGCCGTTTTGCAGAAATATGGCTTCAGTATATTTGATCCCTTTCGGGTAGTGTGTGGTCTTCTGGAAGTTGTGCTATGTGGCATTTGTTATTTTTGGGATTTTAGAGCGTTACGTGTATTCACAAACGTTATGTTGCAATGCACCTGCAATGAAACGTGTCGCTTCCCATAAGCATATAGCGAGACCTAATCATATACTGTGTCGCGGGAAATTTAGTAATTCCATATCCTAAATCCGGAATACAGAGTATTACTGACTAATTAATAAACTGAAGGCTGATAAAAGAGCCAAGCAGTGAATCTCGATACCTGTTAGTTAGGCATGTAATGAAGTGTAGCGTTAGCTGTCCCACACCATTGCGAGGTTACGACTGCATTAAAATGTTATGCCTCTGACAGTGGCCTCAAGGAAGCGCACAGCAGAGGAAGATGTGGAATGCTTACTTTTCAGCTTCAGTCCGTCGGCGTCGCAGGGCATTTTGTCGAGGACACACTTTATGTGGCGCTCGACTGCAGCTCGGTCCGACAGATAAGCTGACCAATCGGCGTTGATAAATGCTGTGAGAGACGGGTCCTGATGGCCTGCGGCGGCGGCGGCAGCAACAGCAACAGCAATAGTGGCGAATGCAGCCAGCGGCAGGAGCGCGCTGCACGCCCACATCCTCACTGCTGTCAGAAGAGCCGCGAATGCGCACTGCCTGGCCTCTTATACCGCCGTTAACGCCAGCCCGCCGCCGAGCGGCGCAATAAGAAGGCGACTTGCCTCCCAGCCGGTCCGCTGCGATTTTGCGCTCCTGCCCCCCCCCCCCCCTCCCCCCCTTTTCCTTACCAGCACAGTTTTTCCTGTATTATCGTGAGATTCTAACACCTGCGTCGCAGAAACATTTCTTTCCGTAGTAGAGCATTGACCTCTGTCCCAGCAATGTTTATTATCAGAAACATCCACGTGTTGAAAAAGAGTCCAGGAAAGCTCCGTCGACATCGATGTAATTTTATAGAATTTATATAAGTTCATTTTTACGACTGACTATACTCAGTAATGAGAACGGTGATAATGTGAGACGTTCCGTGTTGTTGTTCCTTGATTTCCTGTGTTTATGACAATTTATTAATTAACTATTCGTCTTTTTCGCAGTTAAATCTCGCAGTTTTCCACTAAAGACACTTTTGATGGATCATTATTCTCGTTTCATCTTAATATTACAGTAAATAGGTCTTTCTTTGTGACAAGAGCTCAGTAGCGACGGAGATTGTTGGGTTGGAGAATTAAAATATTCGCAGACTGTCATAGGCTTTCACTCCTGGAGACACTATGAAGAGGTTTAAGACTTAACTCATATTGGCTCATGGTCTGCCAGTTATAAAATGTACGCTCCATCTCTTCTTGCTGGAAAAATACTGAATATGAAAATTACATAAACTGTATTGGCTCGAAAATAACCTGCTACCGCATAAAGCTGCACTCCTAAATTTCGAGGAAGGTGAAAAAACAAAAAGGCATGAAAATAACCCACACACAGACTGAGAGAAGGAAAAATTACCAAACCTTTATCTGTACTTACGTGTCAGACGTAGGTATGGACCGTAAACATTTGTAAATAAGTTATACACAACTGCAACCAGTCACTAGTTGCAGTTGTGTATAACTTATTTACATTCAATATACAGTCACGGTTCTAAAATATCCATAATGGATAAGCATAAACCGTAAACATTTGTTCCAACATTTGAAACAACACATGGATAACATATATTGTATTATTTTCTCTCGTGACTATTAGTACCGGTATTCACTTCATCACTCTCACTCCTATCATTTTCTTTATCTTCCTGCAATGCGGCTCTTCCCACAGTACGTCATCCCCAGTGCCACCCAGCGCATTATTAAACTCTTTCATGATGGACTCTGATGATGTTGAGGACCATGCAGTAAGAATCCATTAGCACAAAGGGGTAAATGGTGGCTTCTTAATTTTACCATATGGTGTAAGGACGTGATCTCCTTCCAGGAGCCAATCTGAATAATTTTTTTGGATTTTGCCCTTGAACGGCTTGTTTATCTACAGTGAAGAGCCAAAGAAACTGGTACACCTGCCGAATATCGTGTAGGGCCTCCGCGAGCACGCAGAAGTGACGCAACACGACGTGCCACGGACTGGCTACTGTCTGAAATAGTGCTGGAGGGAATTGACACCACGTCTTCTCTGAACAGCACGTTGCAAGGCATCCTAGATATGCTCAATAATGTTCATTGTCTAGGGAGTTTGGTGGGCAGCAGAAGTGTTCCTGGAGCCACTCTGTAGCTATTCTGGAAGTGTGGGGTGTCGCATGCCCTGATGGAGTTGCCCAAGTCCCTCGGAATGCACAATGGACATGAATGGATGCACTGATCAGACAGGATACTTACGTACGTGTCATCTGTCAGAGTCGTATCGAGACGGGTCAGGGGTCCCATATCACTCCAAATGTATACGTCCCACGCCATTACAGTGCCTTCACCGGCTTGAACGGTCTCCTGTTGACATGCAGTGCCCGTGGATTCGTAATGGTCTCTCCACATGTCCATCCCCTTCATACAATTTGAAACGAAATTCACTCGACCAGGTAACAAGTGTCCAGTCATGAGCAGTCTAATAATGGTGTTGACGGGCCCAGGTGAGGCGTAAAGCTTTGTGTCGTACAGTCATCAAGGGTATACGAGTGGGCCTTCGGCTCCCAAAGCCCATACCGATGATGTTACGTTGAATGGTTCGCACGCTGACACTTGTTGATAGCCCAGCACTGAAATCTGCAGCAATTTGCGGAATGGTTGCACTTTTGTCACGTTGAACGATTCTCTTCAGTCGTCGTTGGCCCCGTTCTTGCAGGATCTTTTTCTGTCTGCAGGGATGTCGGAGATTTGATGTTTTATCGGAATCCTAATATTTACTGTACGCTCTTGAAATGGTAGTACTGGAAAATCCCCACTTAATCACTACCTCTGAGATGCTGTGTCCCATCGCTCGTGCGCCACTATAGCACGGCGTTCAAACTCATTTAAATCTTGATAACCAGCCGTTGTACCAGCAGTAACCGATCTAACTACTGTGCCAGACATTTGTCTTATATACTGTAGGCGTTCCCGACCGCAGCACCGTATTCTGCCTGTTTACATAGCTCAGGATTTGAATACGCATGCCTATACCAGTATCTTAGGCGCTTCAGTGTAGTGCCTGCAGTTTGAAGTCATTGCTGTAGGTATTACGACAAGATCTGTGTTCTGTGCAGCAAATTCATCTTTTACTTCAGAAGTTACATGTCCCTTAAAAGCATCTAAAACTAGCATGACTTTCCTAGCAAGCATTGCCATAGGTCTGCAATTTCAAACACTAGACAACCAATCAACCATCAGTTGCGTTGTCATCCAGCCCTTTTCTTGGCAATGAACCACGGAGTCCATTAGGAAAGTTTAGTTTTAGCATGGTTTTTCTCTTCACAGTGATACAACGGGATAACTTTCCTCCAACGGCCGTAACAGCTAACATCACAATTATTCTGTTTTTTTCATTCTCGCTTCTTCTTACATACTTTTTATTCGTATCATGTGTAATGTCGTATTGCTCGGCATGTCAGAAAATATTGGTGTCTCTTCAGCATTGCCAATCTGATGAAAAAGACATGGGTGACACCATCGCAACTGGATGACGTCATGCTGTAAGTTGATCAGCTTCTCCTCGAAATCTGCTGGCATTCTTTGTGCTAGAGTAGTACTTTGCCGGAGAGCAAGGCCATTTCTCCGCATAAACCGATGACACCAACCAATATTCACACGAAATTCTCATTGTGGGCCGTTAAAGACTTTTGCGATATTCAAGACATTCAGTTGGACAATTTCTCTTGAGATTGGCATCCCATCTTTCCTCTTATCTTGCACTTAGGAAAGAACCTTAACTTCAAGTTCGGCATATTTGCCACATTTCAGTCGCCTGAACTACTTTTTCATTGAAATTCCCTCTGTCCGTTTGTCTTCTGAAGCAACTCGATGTCGCTCATTAGGTTCGTCGAGTCAATACGTCCTTCCGGCCTCTATGTTGGTTGTGGTTTTTGGCATAACTTACAAAATGGCATCGTTACTGTGCCGAATTACTTGGCTCGATGATGGTTTTTGCTCTGAACGGTCGTTAATGTCGTCATAAATCAGGCTTCCTTACCAGCGTCCAACTGAAATTGAATTATAAGCTAACGGACAATAATGACAGACCTTTATAACGTTAACGCCAATAAAACGCTGGTAGAAGTTTGCATTGTTGCATTATAAAGTGGTTGGTTGGTTGTTTCGGGGAAGGAGACCAGACAGCGAGGTCATCGGTCTCATCGGATTAGGGGAGGAAGTCGGCCGTGCCCTTTGAAAGGAACCATCCCGGCATTTGCCTGGAGCGATTTAGGGAAATCACGGAAAACCTAAATCAGGATGGCCGGACGCGGGATTGAACCGTCGTCCTCCCGAATGCGAGTCCAGTGTCTAACCACTGCGCCACCTCGCTCGGTATTATAAAGTGCCTTGCCGCCAGGTTCGGCTACAGACGGCTGTTGTATTGTTGGAGATGAGCTTAAATATCGTACAGCAATTGTTTGAATAGATAAGGTAGCGGATATAAAACGCACCCTAATTTTCCGAGTGTGAAATTCGGATAAAAAGTGCGGCATATTTTCAGGTCAATATGATCTATGAAAATACAACTATCCACAACCATGTATTGCTGACCTACACCGAGGTGATGCGCATAGACCGTTTCTCAGACAACGATACTCTCCTCATTGTCTTCAGTGGAGGACATAAGTGTCTACTTTATCATCTCTTACCAAATAATTCGCTCGAAGGCTAGGCTCATGTCTTTTAAAATACACTATGATTTTGAAAAATAGGACAAACTGCCGGAGATGATGACAGATAGGATAAGAAACACATAAATGGTAAACGATGTAATACTCTATACAGTGGTTTCCAGTGTAAAACGCGTCGCCATATTACTCAGTGTTTTCAGAAGCAGTCATTGCCTTCCACGGATTTACGCACAAGCCCCTACGTACACTGATCACTCATTTTAAACCAAACTACCATCCAACGTGCATCCGAATGTCTTTATAGACATCATGAAAGCATTTTTCATTGCCTGCGTATCTCGGAGCTTTAAAACAGATCATTTTTCGCATATACTCCTGGGTTGGATACAGGTCTTCATACCGTTTATTTGGAGCTGTATTACCTTACGCGGTTCATCGATTGGGAAGATGATGTCCAGGTTGTACTGTGCGCTGCTTCTCAAAGTACGAAAAATCATCAAAAATTCAATATGTCTTTTCAAACATCGTTGTACACAACTACCAGGTTTAGGTGAAATTGCTCCTCACAGTATTATATAACTGAAGAACAGAGGTGACACGTTACATTTTTTATATTATTTCCAATTACAAAACTGAAAGTAATTAATTTTACTTAACTCGTTTTGTTGAAAAAGTGTAAATTTTCTTCTCATTGTAGGCACAGTGGTCTAGAGGTAAGTCAGATTCCTAATGGATGCAGAAAGATATTAGGTTTTTCAACTGCAGAATTTCTTCAAATCTGTAATAAAAGTTGCAGGTTTTGCTGTTCACAAATATCAAATTTATTGCACGCTTTCAAGTAATTATCCTTCAGGTAAGCTTATTGTAGATACACCGATAATGCAGGGAAAGCCTGTTATGGAACCAGCAATGACTTAGCACGTTGCTACCAGCCTCCAACAACAGCCACCTCACAGAACCAGCAAATAGTACAGATTACGTACGTATCAGAGTGATTCTTGTACGTAACTATTGCCTACCTGTTGATGACATTTTCTGTGAAAGTTTATAATTCATAATTTTAATCTCGATAACGTCAGGTGAACTTACTGTTCAATAATTACGATTATTTTGAAATAAATAAAATATATGTACTAAGTAAAACGATGCTTCTAAAAATTAGCCATTATCATTTATGCCTGAACACGTACTTCGGATATAAGTACACAAAACCTATCGTTAAAACAGCATAAATGCAAGATCACAATTTTAACTCTCTGGAATTGTGTCCTGAATTCATCGCACGTATTGAATACTCCAGTATGTGACAAAAGAAGGGTCATTGACCAGTTCCATTACAAGGTGCACCACCATGTAGTAGCCACATGACTCCATCGAACAATCAAAATCTCTTGTTTCAGCAGGGGAAGCAGAATGTGTCGCAAGCGGTGCTTGATGCGTCTCGCCTCGAAGCGAATAGCTTT
The DNA here is from genome assembly GCF_021461385.2 of Schistocerca piceifrons. NCBI lineage: Eukaryota > Metazoa > Arthropoda > Insecta > Orthoptera > Acrididae > Schistocerca > Schistocerca piceifrons. Next base: position 701,943,721 of record NC_060138.1, read on the forward strand.
ATTGGAGATTTCTGTAGTCCATTGAAATACTGTCTACAGACTGTTGTTCGGTATGCTTAAAATCAGCTCTAGCATGGAACCATACTTTTTGCGGGCAGTTATTCATTAGAATGTTCTTGTCCAATATTTTCTCAGGGATCGCCGCCCGGAGTACGTTCTCACTGTTCATAATCACCCTGTAAGATGTTCAACCATTTCGTCCAGAACAGTTCGCGCTGATATGTGAGGTTGTGTGTATGCTGTCTCTATGGGTTAATGGATTATTCCAGGCAATTCCAAATATTTTCAGTGTTATTAAATCCCGTAAATTGTAAGGTGGAACAGATTGCTCCTGAATGCTATTTATGCAAAGCAGTTTACCACGTAAACATGACAATTGGTGTTATGAAAGAGGAATTTGGTAAAGCTTCGGTCTTCACTAAAACAACACAACTTCCTTGTCGACCATCTTTCCCCAGCCTTTCTGATTCAAGTTACTTACTACTTTAGCAGTGCGATCTGTTTCGTAGTAGTTAGTTGATATATACTCAAAAAGTCACAGGATTGTTAGCTTGCAACATTACACGCACACACATCTTGCGGAAGTCTTTCTACGATCAACGAAATGGAGCATCTGATAATCAGACGGAATGTGACTCCAGTGACTGCATGAAACGTTTCCAATCTTCCACGGTTCAATGTTGAGCAGGTTCCATCCGTTGAAACCTAATCGCTTTGGGAGCAGCAGTGAACAAAGCTCTTCCGTGTGCTCTTCTGCCAGAAGTATCCATAAGATGCTGTTCTTTTTGGAGTGTTCGTTCGAATGCTGGTTATGAAGGACCAGCGTTGACGTTCTCAACAATTCCTGTCTTACACTGAAGCTGTTTCTAGACACAGGCTGAGACTTACACCTCCGACGCCAGTTCGTGATGAGCATCTTTCGGCTACAGATTTTAGTTCTCCTCGAAGATAAGGATGTCTGCCATATCTAGCTGAAACATAGGACAACGTGTGACACTACAACTGCGAAATCGATCACTTCGCTCCCAGAATGGCGTTTGATACGTCCGAATACAATCACCACTTTTTATCACTCCGTTACATCGGCTTTCCTCATATGTGTCGAACGAGACAGGTATCGTTATGTACCACATACGAGGATACAATGATCTACAGCGGTTGACTGTCCAGTAAACTAGTACGTATTAAATTCCATTAATGCTAAAGCGAGAAAAGTTCCCCGTAGAACCAGAAAAGGCAAATAAATAATTTTATTCGGGTTTTCATAAGGGATGTGACTAACGAAATAATTTATTTCGGATTCTGATAATGGAATTACAAATTTTTGTTCAAGCTCTTTAATCGTTGTAATAAGGAATTAGTCCAGAGACACGTAAACAGTGAAATTCCGAATAATATAACCCTTAGTCGTGCGTCTATGGGGCCGTATTTTCAGTTGGACAATGACCGTTCCGCCGATATGACTGCAGCCTGTAACAAGGGTTCTTTTTCCTTATCTTTACGAACCCTTCATGGCACTTCAGCAGCAGACATCTGACTTTTACTGCAGTGAAATAAAATGGTATAGTCAGTTGCATTGAGTGGGGACAAACGTCAGTTTTCTCAGTGGACATGGATTGGACAAAAAGCGTGATTATCTTACCATAAACATAAATACGTAATTTTTGGAACTTCGTGTGTGAGCTATATATAACACAGATAAGGTATTTATTTTCCCCTTCTGATGTGAAATGGTGAATCACATTTATGACGTCGTTGTATCCTCTTGATCTGCAATTATATCGAACAATACAGTCTTCCAAAGATGGCAAATTGTAGATGACCGCTTATTACTTGCTTCAGTAATCGCAACTGAAAAGGGTCTACAGCTACTATGTGTGCTGTTCGTTCAGCGTGCACACCTCACGGGGTAACGCCTTCTGCGGGAATAATAATGAATGTCAAACTGAACGTACCGTTACCTTCAGTAAGCAACTAACTTTTACCTCCAGTAAGAAAAGCACCGCACGAAAGGAACGATGAGCTTAATAACAGTTTAGAAAATTAGAGTACATTAGAATCTTTTTTAAGCATGGCTGCAGCAGCAACTGTGCAAATGTGAGATATGGAATAAAAATAGCCACCAGTTGCAGAAGGTAGTTGTCAAAAGCTCTTGACCTAGGTTTTAACTCGTACAAATAGGACTTCTGAAGAAGTCTTATTACCTAGAAACCAGTATAAAATTATAAAAGATACGTCCATGTATCTGGTAGCAGCCGTGGATACGTGGGCTGGCACAGACTGGGCATGGCGGCAGCAGCAACTGCGCAAATGTGAGATATGGAATAAAGATAGCCGCCGGTTGCGGCAGGTAGTAGTCAAAACCTCTTGACCTAGGTTTCATCCCATATAAAGGGGCCTTCCGCATAATCTTATTACCTAGAAATAAGTATAAAATTTTAGATTTTATTCCATATATTACATTTGCAGATTTGCTGCTGCAGCCATTATTAAGACTCTAACGTTTGTACCTGCCCAGGTATCCAGTGCTGCTACCAAATACATGGATGTATCTTTCAGAATTCTGTATTGGTTTCTGCGTAATAAGAGTTCTGAAGGAGGACCATTTATATGGGTTGAAACCTAGATCAAAAGCTTTTGACTGCTACATTCCGCAAATGTGGCTGTTTTTATCCCATGTATATCCTACATTACTTCATACGTCAGGATACGTTTGGTCATAGAAAACACCGGGATAAACGTACAAATAAGACGATATCCTTCCAACTATGAAACATGTTGAAGATTTCACGAGCAAATGATCTGGGTAGTTACATAATAGGTTTGGAGGGAACACTGAACGATAAGGCGTTTAATTCCGCTTTAGATGACAATTAGTCCAGTCAAATAGTGGATATACCTTGCAAAAGGGGGGGGGGGGGGTAGAAGAGTTTATTTTTTCAACTCGTTCATATGGGTGGAAAGATTAGAAAACAGTTTTCCCAACAAAATTTCGCTTGGGAAAACTTTCTGCATCAAAAAAATTAGAAAATTTCGGCCTTTTTCAGTTTTTTCAAAACATTTCAGTTTTTTGCTCCTATCGCTTTAACATCTATTTTCGTTTTTAAAGAGCACAAAATTCTCTACAAATTTGATTCTTGCAATTTTTTTCTACTCCCAATATCTAAGGCGCTACAGCGCCTCAAACAACACCAATTTTTCAAATTTTGAGCATACTGGCAAGATACCTTATTTCTGAACACTATTTTTTCAGTTTATGTTTGCGTTTTATAAATATATTATACATCATGTTATATGTTGGAATTTACCACCTCACTTTCAGGTATTCAATTTATCTGTATGCAACATGAGGATTGCTGGGCACCCAACTATTGTGATTCTTACATCACTACCTGAAGTTCACTATGGGCCACCTCAGCCCTGGTATTTGTAAAACTATAAATATAAAAATACATCATTAAGACACACACACACACACACACACACACACACACACACACACACACACACACACACACACACACACACAAAATGAATTGTCTCAGGAAACTGAACTATTATTAGCTGCAAAACTCTACCATCTGGTGAGCAAGATGTATGAAACAGGCGAAATACCCTCAGACTTCAAGAAGAATATAATAATTCCAATCCCAAAGAAAGCAGGTGTTGACAGATGTGAAAATTACCGAACTATCAGCTTAATAAGTCACAGCTGCAAAATACTAACACGAATTCTTTACAGACGAATGGAAAAACTAGTAGAAGCCAACCTCGGGGAAGATCAGTTTGGATTCCGTAGAAACACTGGAACACGTGAGGCAATACTGACCTCACGACTTATCTTAGAAGAAAGATTAAGGAAAGGCAAACCTACGTTTCTAGCATTTGTAGACTTAGAGAAAGCTTTTGACAATGTTGACTGGAATACCCTCTTTCAAATTCTAAAGGTGGCAGGGGTAAAATACAGGGAGCGAAAGGCTATTTACAATTTGTACAGAAACCAGATGGCAGTTATAAGAGTCGAGGGACATGAAAGGGAAGCAGTGGTTGGGAAGGGAGTAAGACAGGGTTGTAGCCTCTCCCCGATGTTGTTCAATCTGTATATTGAGCAAGCAGTAAAGGAAACAAAAGAAAAATTCGGAGTAGGTATTAAAATTCAGGGAGAAGAAATAAAAACTTTGAGGTTCGCCGATGACATTGTAATTCTGTCAGAGACAGCAAAGGACTTGGAAGAGCAGTTGAATGGAATGGACAGTGTCTTGAAAGGAGGATATAAGATGAACATCAACAAAAGCAAAACAAGGATAATGGAATGTAGTCTAATTAAGTCGGGTGATGCTGAGGGAATTAGATTAGGAAATGAGGCACTTAAAGTAGTAAAGGAGTTTTGCTATTTGGGGAGCAAAATAACTGATGATGGTCGAAGTAGAGAGGATATAAAATGTAGACTGGCAATGGCAAGGAAAGCGTTTCTGAAGAAGAGAAATTTGTTAACATCCAGTATTGATTTAAGTGTCAGGAAGTCATTTCTGAAAGTATTTGTATGGAGTGTAGCCATGTATGGAAGTGAAACATGGACGATAAATAGTTTAGACAAGAAGAGAATAGAAGCTTTCGAAATGTGGTGCTACAGAAGAATGCTGAAGATTAGATGGGTAGATCACATAACTAATGAGGAAGTATTGAATAGGATTGGGGAGAAGAGAAGTTTGTGGCACAACTTGACCAGAAGAAGGGATCGGTTGGTAGGACATGTTCTGAGGCATCAAGGGATCACCAATTTAGTATTGGAGGGCAGCGTGGAGGGTAAAAATCGTAGAGGGAGACCAAGAGATGAATACACTAAGCAGATTCAGAAGGATGTAGGTTGCAGTAGGTACTGAGAGATGAAAAAGCTTGCACAGGATAGAGTAGCATGGAGAGCTGCATCAAACCAGTCTCAGGACTGAAGACCACAACAACAACAACAGGCTACCTAATTAGGTAGGTAATTATTCTTGTGTATAAAAGCCACACAGTTGACATTAAAAACAGGTAGCTTTATTACAATTAAAATGCATTGTCAGTTGGCCGGCCGTGGTGGCCGTGCGGTTCTAGGCGCTCCCGTCCGGATCCGCGCTGTTGCTACGGTCGCAGGTTCGAATCCTGCCTTGGGCATGGGTGTATGTGATGTCCTTAGGTTAGTTAGGTTTAAGTAGTTCTAAGTTCTAGGGGACTGATGACCACAGCAGTTGAGTCCCATAGTGCTCAGAGCCATTTGAACCATTTTGCATTGTCAATTACTAAAAAATGTTGACAGTTCTGGGTGTGTAATACTTGTAATATCGCACTTTAGCGCATTTGAGACAGATATGAGCGTCACTTCCAACGTTTTGATGGGTCAGGTTCATCAGTGTCACCAGAAATACCTTGAGTTATGGATTCAGGGTCTGTACACAGAGTTGATCCCAGATTGACCTCTTCTTTAAACAGCGAGTCAGCCTCAGCAAGTTCGTTGATTTCGTCAGCGGTTTCCTCAACATCCTCCATAACATCTTCTTCACTGTCTTCATACACAAATTTTGGCACGTTTTCACAGTTGACCCCAATACATTTCATGCAAATTGAAGAACATTTCAAACCCGCTTTTCTGCAGGACCACTCTCCGCCAAAGTTCAGCTTGCATGAGCATGAAACTATGTGAAGAAGTGCTTCAGGTGCTGGATCTTGGCTCATTATAACGGGTATTGGACCGTGGTCACTGTGATTCCAGCCCCATTTCTCAGGAGGTTCCCAGTTTCCCATCCAACTTTGGACTTGTTGGTAAGTCCGCAACGAATGATGTTGTGCAGCATCTTGTTTAGGTGGCAACGTGCAAGATTCAGTTTGCTTTTTGAGGCAGACTTGGCGAATAGCTGGTACCGCAAATGGTCTAGTGTGTGGGAACTGCTGACACCTCCACTATACAATGCGATAGTAACCTGTTCTCCTGCTGTTATTATTTCTTCACGGGTAGCATGTGGTTTATTGAACGTGCAAAGCGCTGAGGTTAGGTGTTCATTTTCCCCCAAAATATTGCAGCACTTAATTTTTCCTTGACCAAAAAAAGCGGATGTTGTATCACATCCGCTAAAGGCGTGAGTGAACAGAATATATTCACTGTCAAACTTGTAAGATGATGTGGAAATCGACTTGTCTTCTGCATTTACTGGCTTTAAGAAAAATAAGGTTTCAATGCCTTGCCCCAAACCGGTCATGAGCACAAGCAGGTCAACATCTTCTCCTACAATGACAACACTTCCAAAATCTTTGGTTCGAGAAATGGCAGATGTTACAATTATAACGTCAGCATCTTCTTGTGCCTGGTGCACTTCAATGCTACACTCCAGAAATTCCTTTTTAAGAAGTGTGATCAAACGCATCTTGTTTCGTTCGTTGTTAACGAACTTGTCCTGAGGGACTTGGTTCCCCATCTCTGATTCAACCACAACGTCAACCGAAGAATGTTGTTTGGACCTACGAATCCTCTCAGCACTCTTTGTGCTACATTTGTCTCCCTCACATGGATACCCATCAAATACAATAGCAAATTGAGATCCAAAATGACATTGCAGCTAAGAAATATAGCTTTGGGCTATTGACTTGAAGCAAACATTTCGAGTCCAAGTCACTTTGTGGATAAGGTACCCTCCATCAATGACAAAAAATTTACTCGATCCACCTGACTTCACATCTTTCACTGGAAAGAAGGCATTGTAGAATGAAGATTTTGTTCCTTTTCGCATGCCTTTTTCTGAGAATAGGAACATTGGGTAAGGAGCAAGTTCATATATCTGAAAGGCTTTTAACTCTTCTTCACTTTGTTCCATTAAACAAATCCTTTGGAAAAGAGTTAAAGGATCAACAGGAGTAACTTTAGTGCTCCAAGCTTTTGCAGAATTGAACGCAGAAATGAGAGTCACAACTTTATCTTTTCTACGGAACTTTACGTCGTGGAAATTGTCACCAACTATTCTTTTCATGCCTTTTTCCCCCTTTTCGTGACACATATGACAAGTAACATCCTCCGTTCCGACAACACCACTGCTGATACACATTGTAAAATCACTTTCAGGGAAGGGAGGGTGCACTGAAAACCAATCACGCAGCTTACGCAAGTCTATGCCATCTCGTTCGATGCGACAACTTCTTGCATCTACGTGCTGTTCTGATGTTACTGCGCTCACTTCTCAATACGACTCAATTTCTTCACAAATGTTCTGCATGTGAATCATACCCAATGTCCATCCGACGTGAATGTGATCGTAGTTACTGAATATGATGCTGTTTGCCCTGGCCCTGCAGCAGAGTGAGATGGTAAATTCCAATGAATAACATGATGAGTAATTTGTTTATACTACACAAATAGAAACTGAAATAACAGTGTTCAAAATTAGGTAATTTGCCACTTTGCTCGAAAT